>NC_139033.1:33047740-33704078 GCF_964662115.1 Mustela nivalis | reverse complement strand
CAACCACAAGATAGAAAAGGCAAGCAGGGGCCAGACAGAGTACGGCTTCACTGATACATTCCCGTCAGACTTTTGGCCTCTTGGCCTGTGAGAAGACACAATGCTGTTGTTCTAAGCCACCAGTTTTGGCATTTTGTTATAGTGGCTCTAGGAAACCAAACATTCTCTGCGAATTGCCTGTACATAGCAGTTGCCCATTTTCCAGTGGGGATCGGCGGGTGGACGCTGCTTACGGGCCCCGGATTTCCCTTTGTTGTTTGCTCTGTTCTTCCTCTCCCGCAGCCCCTTAGCTGCCCCGGGGCTGCTTTGAGAACAACATTTCAACAAGAGAAGAACCATCTAGACAAAGAGAGGTGAAAGGCAATGAGGGGATGTTTTGAGACAGAGGAGGTTTTGTGATACCCTCAAACAAACACAGGAAGGCAGTCCTGGATGGGAGGAAAATCGGCCTGGAGACAGCAAGAATCCCCTGGGATTCCCTAAGTGCTCGAACCCTTTATTTCCAACCCTCTCATGCCCCCCTATAACTAAGATCAGTGACTGAGTGTCAGCTGCACCCCCAAGCCATTCGGGGACTAGGACAGGTGCTTCAGGCCACTCGTTGTCCACCTCCAATGAAGCCGGCAGTTTGCCTCATGCCCACACACGGGGTTTATATAATAAGCCAAGTTAGGTCTTCTTTTAAGAAAAAAAAAAAAAGATTTGAGAGAGAAAAAGAGAACTCGTGCATGGGTGGGGGTGGAGGGTGGGGGAGAGAGAATCCCAAGCAGACTCCACGCTGAGCGCAGAGCCCCTCGCAGGGCTCCATCCCAGCACCCCAAGATCACCGCCTGAGCTGAAACCAAGAGTCAGAGGCTCAAACAACTACCTCACACAGCTGTCCCCATGTTAGGTCTTCTGTACTCCATCTTCTGACTTAGTTTCTTTGAACCCTTCAGAATATCCAAGGAGGAAGGCCATGAAATATCCAAAAGTGGTTTGCTTTTTATAAAAGTCACTTTTGTTGCCCAAGCTGAGTGATGTTGAGCAGAAAGGCTGAGGCTGTTTGGAAGAAGGCGGTTCTGGCAGGTGTGGGCGGGACCAGGGCTGCAGAAGCAGGTGCTGCTAAGTTACATTCTGCCCCAGTTGTGGCTCCAAGATGGGCCAGTTTCATCCATCATTAATTTTTACTTCCTTAAACTGTGCCATCTCCTTGCTTTCTCATGGTACCTTCCCCAAGAGGCCTCTTCGACTTCTCTGCGAGCCCCCAAAGACACAGCACCTGGATTTCCGGTATTTGAACTCCCTAAACAGCAGCCCCCCTCCTCTCGCTTCAAATGTGGTATGGGGAGATGACCACATACAGGGTCCCACGCACAGGCTGCTCAACGTTTACTCCACACTGAGAAAAGCAAGAAGACTCTATATACCTTTTGCACATGAAGATTTTAATTTTTTCTTGTCCCCCCCCCTTTTTTTTCTGCATGTTCTCTCTTCAAAAAGGTCCAATGACAGAACTGGGAATACTTACAGAGTTCTTGCAAGTTTCAAGAACTCAATTTAAGTGTAAGTGGTTTGGTAAAGAACCCTCCCTTTAAAGGATGCCATTCATTAGTTTAACAATGAGTATTGCCTGTACTTCAAGGCACTTGGTTGCTGTATTTTTTAATAAAATATTACGGATGAACCAAACTGATTCACCCCTATTTATATGGAATTTAAGTTTCTGTATTAGGTTTTATAGTCTTGAGGTGGGGACTCCACCACAGGACATAAAATTTAGAAGCCATAAAAGGATATGTGAAGATGTGAATGTATAATAACAATTTTTTTTTTTTTTTAAAGATTCTGCCTGGCAGGGCGCCTGGGTATCTCAGTAGGTTAAAGCTTCTGCCTTCAGTTGCGGTCATGATTCCAGGTTCCTGGGCTCAAGCCCCTCATCGGGCTCTCTGCTTGGTGGGGAGCCTGCTTCCCCCTCTCTCTGCCTGCCTCTCTGACTGCTTGTGATCTCTGTCTGTCAAATAAATGAATAAAATCTTAAAAAAAAAAAAAAAGATTCTGCCTGGCAACAACAAAAACGAGGCGAACAAAAGCAAATTAAAAGACAAGAGATAGACCAGGAGGAGATCGCGTGTCATGTATAAGACACCAGGTCAATGGCCATGCTGTTTGAAGAGCTTCTACAAACTTGAAAAAAATACCAAAAAAAAAAAAAAGAGTGGGGGTGGGGAAGAAGGCAGGGGATAGGAACAGAGAATTAGAGAAGGAAATGCAAGTGGCAAAAGGATTTGTGAAAAGATATGCAAGTTACTACAGGAATAAAAATCTAAAGTAGAACACTTTCCTCCTTATATTGTGAGAAAAAAGTTTCAGTGTGTGGGAGAAAGTGGAACTTTTACACACAGGTAGTAGACTTATAAATTAGTATTTTTTTTTAAAGATTTTTTATTTATTTATTTGACAGAGAGAGGCAGGCAGAGAGAGAGAGAGGGAAGCAGGCTCCCCGCTGAGCAGAGAGCCCGATGCGGGACTCGATCCCAGGACCCTGAGATCATGACCTGAGCCGAAGGCAGCGGCTTAACCCACTGAGCCACCCAGGCGCCCTAAATTAGTATTTTTTTGAAGGCATTTTTGTAGTGTCTCTTAAACTTTAACATATAGGTACCTACGAATTTAGAAATTCCTATCTAGATATGCATTCTACAATAATGCTTACACATGTATATACCAGTACATTTACAAGGGAGAATGATCAAATAAATTATGGTACATTCATTCAACAAATACCATGGAGAATGGAGTGTCACTGTAAATCCTGACCTGAGGGGTGCCTAGACTCAGTTGGCTAAGACTCTGACTGTGGCTCAGGTCACAGTCTCAGGGCTCTGGGATTGAGTCCCACGTTGGGCTCTACGCTCAGTGGGGACTCTGCTCGACCCTCACTCTGCCCCTCGCCCTGCTTGTGCGTGCATGCTCTCTCTCTCTCAAATAAATAAAATCTTAAAAAATAAACAAATAAATACTGATCTGAAAGATGTCTGTGATACATTATTACATGGAGGAATCAAATTGCAGAATAAGAGATACATATGTGATGATTCTATTTTTTATTTTATTTTAAATTTTATTTATTTATTTGACAGACAGAGATCACACGTAGGCAGAGAGGCCAGCAGAGAGAGAGGGGGAAACAGGCTCCCCATTGAGCAGAGAGCCCAATGTGGGGCTTGTCCCAGGACCCTGAGATCATGACCTGAGTCGAAGGCAAAGGCTTAACCCACTGAGCCACCCAGGCGCCCCTCATTCCACTTTTTAAATGGATTTTTAAAAAATGATTTTAAAAATCATTTTTAAAATGATTCCATTTTTTAAAAAGTGAAGACAGGCACATGGGTGAATGGGTGATAGTAAACACACGGGAGTTTAGTAAAAGGGAATGATACATACTAACATATTAAGTGGCAGAATTGTCCGTTTACAAGTCTTATTTTATGATATCGCACTTCCTGTAAGATAACCTATTGCAGGCCTCCCATAACCCCCCAGATAACAGAGCAAGCTCTTCCAAGTCCTGATCTGGGACATTCATCTCTGTAGTCCACAGATCTGGCTTGGGGACTGGATAAACACTTCGTTGGAGGCGACAGGCCTTCGCACTTCCCCACTCCGCGCGGCTGCACAGGTGCATGTGGCTTTCTCCTGCCAAGCTCAGCTTGAGTCTACTCCCAGAACCAAGCTGCAGAGTGGTTTGCAGAAAGCGGAAGCCTAAGGGGACAGAACCACCCACACACACACACACACACACACACATACACACACATACACACCCACACGCCCAACCAGGTCGGGTCCAGCTACTCCTCACTACAGCTGCCACAGTGGCCACCAGCTGTCCCAGGCTACAGACTCTCACCCCTATTCACTAGGAAGAGCTCAGAACTGAAAGCCAAAGGGTAAGTTTGATGAGGGCCAAAGAGGGGGCTCCGGGGGGACGGATATCAAGAGAGTTGAAGCGTGTGATGTGAAGGCGTGAGGATTTTCCCGAAAGCCGCCAGGAAGAAACGCAAGAGAGGTGACATCTACGCACAGAACAAGACTCGCAAAGGCTGGACGACCCGGTCTTGCCTTGTAACTGCTCCTGGTCTAGTCATGAAGCCCTCTTTGAAGACGACCTCGAATGTGCAAATCTTTCTTGAGGGAGAGCCGCAAACATTAATAAACTCCTGGAAAGAAATCTCCGAACTGGATTTGCAAGCTCTGGCTCCCCAGCATGCGCCGCTCGGCGGCCTTCAGACAGGTGTCTGCCGTCCCAGCGACTCGCCTCCCTCTTGCGTTTGGTGGCCTGTTATCAAGAGCTAACGTTTGTCCTGGTCTTACTCTGGGCGGTTATTCTGAGCACTTTGTGCATGCTCTTTTCATCTCCCGCCTTCCCCAAAACCCATCAAGTAGGGTCTCCGCTCTACAGTTGTCAGTGTGGTTCAGTAGTTAGTCTGACATCACTCTGTTACACTCCCCCCCACACACACCCACAGCGTTGCCTCCCCTACTCAGGAGCCCCCAAACCCCTTTCCCTTCTGCCTTTTTGCAATTTGATCTGCAGGCCCTAGACATTGCACCTGGGTGGGTAGAGCGAGAAAGATTTTTTTCTTCCCTTACACATCTAAGCTGGGACCTGATGGGTACCTAGGAGCTAGCCCAGCTACAGTGGCCGGGGAGGAGAGGCACAGGGAAGGAGAGTGAGAGAAAGCCCGGAGGTCAGTAAGGTATTAAAAGATATCAGAAGAAATTGTGGTCACCTATCGGCGGAGGAGGACAGTGTTGGGGACAGACATGTGGTCAGGGCTCAGCTCACCGTGTATGTCAAAGGCCCAGCTTTTAGACCCGACCCCCCCCCTCCAGCTTGACTGGTAGTCTAACGTGGTGCAAAGTCCTCAAGGACTTTTAAGTGGAAATGGACAGGTGGGGACCTCAGTTTCGGAGCAATAGTGTGTGGCATAGAACGGGGCTGGCGGGGGGTGATGGGGGCGCCTGGCGGGAGGCAGGGTATCACTTGGGAAGCTATTCCAGTTAAGCCTGTGAAAAATGCCAGTGAGCCCAGCCAGGAGGCCAGCAGTGGGTTGCAGGGAAAGAGACAAATTAGAGGCATTTAAAAAGAGCGCCGAGTGCATAAAATGAACGACGAGAAGCTGCAAGTGAGAAAAAGACGATGTGGAAAGACAATTTTAAAAGGAAAAGAAAAAAAGGTAAAATCATTACTCATAAGGATATAAAATGAACACATGTTAAAGATTTTATTTTACCCATAAAGAAGGAACCAGGCAGATGTTATAAGTGGTTCCAGGGAGAAATTGAAAAATAGACACATTTATAGATGAGGAATATTGAAATGAATAACTAAATGGAGGCAAAACCAGCTTCTGCCACAGGGAAGAGCATCCCGCCAACCTCTGCAAGACAGAACAGGATTGCCCATCTACAGCTAAGGAATATTCTGCAAGCTCTCAGTTACGTCCAACTTACAGAGTCATACAGCAGGCCCCAGGCCACTGGGACACTCGGAGCTGTGTCCTTGAGGCAATGCACTGTCTCCAAGGAATCACCAATTCTTCCTTGCTGTGGGATGACTCTGCGATGTCTGACCTGGACACCCAGAGGTGTGGTCGTGACAGGGACTCTATACCCCAGAGAGAGAGTCGTGGAAACGGAAGGAAGAGAAGAGGACCCATGGACTTGGCCACCTTTCAGGGGCTAACCTTGCCCCTGATGGCACACCTGAAGATCCTAAGGAGACACCATTCGAAGGAGGGGAAGGATGAACAGTGGACAGGCATAAAGGGCTACAGGCCTATGGTCAGTAGTGGTTGTCCTGTTCTGATTTCAAGGATAAAATACCCGGGGCTCAGTGGCTTCAAATCTGGGGGGAGGCATGGGTTGGAAGAGCCTCTCTTGCTCTCCACCACATTTGACCTTTATGAGCACCGTTTTACAGAAGGTTCTGGGTAAGCACTACAGTATATTCCAAACAGATCTTGCCCAGAAGGAACGTCCAGTGTGGCTGTTTCAAATTTGGAACGCATTTTTCATTGGAAAGAATGTCACCCGCATGACCACTTTCCAACCCAACTGTGCTCTGTTTGAACACTCCTCAGTACAGGGCTGGCTTTCCAAACCCAAAGTGGAAAATGTGAAGGGCAGAGGATTGTCTTCAATTTGTCAATTTATGGCAAAAGGCATGTAAAAATTATTTTAAAAAATTAAGTTGGTTTTATGACTTCCATGTATCAAAAGCAATAAGGTTGACTGCAGCTTGGGGCTACCCCAGACATTTTCAATCCTATGGTTAGATGCAGGGTGTAGTTTTATAGCATATATTGGATTTTTTGTTTTGTTTTTATTAAGTTAAACAATGTGGTGTACTACTAGCAGTTGAACATAACCAGAAAACAGGAAGATGAAATGAGCGTGGCAGCTGTTTGTACAGCTTCTGGAAACACTTCTGTGTTTTTCAGCCTCTGCTCCTCTCCGTTCCTCATAGCAAGTGACACCAGACCCTTACAAACAGGCTCATCCCTCCCCCATCTAGGAAGCTCTTCAAAAGAGGTTGTCTGGGTTCTTCTAGCTGTCCATGGTAGTAGCTTCTGGGTCCTGAACTCTGCTACACAGACCTGGCTTTGGAAGTCATTGGAGTTCAAGGTCTATCAACAAGATTCGCCTTGTCCTGGCCAGTCCTCTTTTCCAAGTCCTCCCCCAGAATTAGGACCCTGCTCCCTGCTGAAACTCTCCTCCACGGTTAGCTGCCGATCTTGCTGGACTCTGAGCACTGCCTCTACCACTCTCTGTGGCCATGTTCTGCTTGCTTGTTGGAACATCCTGACTCCAGGGTGAGGTCTACTTGCTTGCCCCATGCTGAGAGCCACAGGACTCTGGCCTGTGCTTGTATCCTTCAGACACTCTGCCTTAGACTCCACACCAAACATCAGCCCAATGCCAGCTGCTGGGTGACTGCCAAACAGCAACACAACCATGGTGGCCAAGTCCCATTCCTGGCTCTGCCCGGCCTACATCTCTGTCCACACCACTAGGTCACATCTGTCTTCACTCCGAAAATCTAGGTAATGCTGGGTGTAGCACCACTTAAACTTATACCAAGACTGAAATCTGTCCATTCTTCATTGGTTTACTTACTATGGAAAACATTAAGGGACGTGGAGAGCCTTTGGCTCAAGTTGTCTTGTTCTTTTATTCCATTGTCCCTTTTGACAAACTGAAATTGTAGGCTGCAGAAATGAGACTCTGTGCTCTCCCTCCTACTCTCCCCCTGAAGACCCATGATGTCCAACATCAACAACACTGCTGAACTTGACTCTCCATCGTTTGTGTTACATAAAAGACAGGCCGTTTAGTTTTACAAACATACTTTTAGATCAAATATTCACCCTTCTTCTCTCCAACATTAGAAATCACTATCCCCCATGCATGGATGTGTGTGTGTGTCTATGTGTGTACTTATTGATAAATAGCCTGGCAGTGGAGTCCAGCTCCCCTATCTTATTATAACAGATAACATTATTATCTGTTATAATAATACCAGAGACACTTACTGATCACTTCCAAAATGCCAGGTACTGTGCGAAGGGCCTTACGTGCACTCTCGTCCGGTCCTCCTCAGTCCCATGAAATAGGTCCTATGGTTAACCCTAACTGTCGCATGAGAAATTGGACACTTAGGGAGATAATCTGCCAAGTTTCCCTGTTAGTGTGGGGTTGGGGGCAGGATGGGAATAGAAGTCGGGAGCCTGCAGGTGTTTTAAGTGTCAGCATTATCATTGCACCTCAACCCCTGTCATGGCACAGGGACAGAGAGGGCCCTCGACACAAGCTTGTCAAGTGAATGAATGTGTGACTCCTCCTTCCTTAGGATTCAGCACCAGCTAGCACAGATGATGCATCAGTTTTGCACCAGTCACTGTGCTTTGACATGAAGAAGCAGTTAATGGTTCATTTAAGATAATATCCATAATTAGAAATTAGAAAACAATCATCATATGGCAAAACCAAGCCTGGAATAAACTTTTTTTTTTTTTTTTTAAATAGAACCACCATGATGACTCAATTGTCCTTTTTGGCTTGGAAAGGGAATGATAAAGATGAAGTTGGAGAGAAGAGTTTGTTTTTTAATGTAGCAGAGGAAAACTGAAAAGGAAAAGAAAATCAAAGAGGATGTGTAGCACCCCACAGGATGTTAGACCTACAAGTCTAAATTAAATTCAGGTGGGGTGCCAAAGAGGAAGTCCCTCTTTCCTCTTCTGGTGGTTTAAAATATCCCTCCCCTTGCCAAAGCTCTTGGGGTTCCTAACTCACAGCCCAGAGTGGCCTCTGCAGAGAACCTTAGGCAATGGCCAAGAGCTCTGGCTCTGGAACCAGCCCCGCCTGGCTTCAGATTTCATCTCCACCCACTCACGAACTACTTGACTTTGACAAAGGACAATGACACCCACTAGTGAGATTAGGTCTAAAATTAAGCGCAGTTTCTTGGCATTCAATATATAGTAGCTATTACACTTGTTATCAATTATGACTACTTACTCATAAAATATACAACAAAATTTTGAAAGCATTTTGGAGAGAAACAAAACCTCCTGTGGAGGTCAATTGACAAAGACCCATTATTCAAAGTGCACTTGACATATTTGCAGAAGCAGAGAAAGGAGTCACTCCTGAGAGTCTTAAAACCAAGAAATGAATATTCCTACCCAGATGTCCTGGGGCAAGCCAATATGGTACAACCAATCAAATAGACAAAAATATCCCCAGACCTGGAGGAGAAGCAAATTCCAGGCCAGAACCATTTCCTTGTTGATGCTAATTAAGAGTTCAAGCCAGTTTCTTGGTGAAGAGGAATTGATATTTGTAAGATAACTCATTATATATCTCTAGTAGGTCCTCACATACAACACCTGTGAGTGATCACGATTACAGAGTGTGGTTTTAGTCACTTCCACATTATTTGTTTTTATCAGATCTGGAGTTAAAAAGAAAAAAAAAAAAAGATCTGGGGTATAAATATCCCTACAGGAATTCATTCTGCCAGAGATACCTCCTGTGGACTTGACTTGCCTCCCCCCGTCAAGGTCCTACAGCAGAAGGGAAAAGCTAGCTCAGTGTATTTCTGACGTAGAGTGAGACAAATTGCATGGTGTAGGGGTGGAAACATTTTCCCTTCTTCCCTTCTAGGTTCTTTGCCTGTTCAAACAATTAAGATGACATAAGACAGATTAACAGAAGAAGAAATTTAATCAGGTACAATCAGGACCCCTGTAAAGATATGTAGACCCAAGGGCAGCCGGTAATTGAGCTGAGGGGACACGGGATAGTGACTGGGAATACAAAGGGGAGGAAGGCCATTCACTGGAAGGGAGGGGAGAGGTTTGAAAAACAAAGATGGCCCTATTATGTCCGTACATTTCTTCCAGTAGAGAGGAATCTCTGCTAATACTCTCTTCCTGGTACAGGCTCCCTTTCCAGTGTAAATACAGGCAGTCGGGAATGAGAGGGGAGGGGGGAAACAGTTTTTCTGGAACTGTTGGACTTTGATTGCCCTTAGCACAAAATAATTACTGTGTTGCAGTGGCATATTTTGGGGAGACTTGTTCTGAACCCTTTCGATAGTCCTAGGAGAAAGGTCACCTAAGGTGAAATTCACTAAGTGGTCAGGTCAAAAATCAGAAAGGAAGAAGTCATTTTTTAATATCTCTCTCTCTGTGACTTTCGTATTTAATCTATCAGCAGGTCTTGTCAATTCTCCCAACAAGATAGTAGCTGAATCCCTTCTCCTCCCTCCTCCCTTGCTCCATTTTTATGGCAAACACCTCTCCCCCCTTAACCAATTCTCCATTCAATAGCTAGAATGATCCCTTTAAACCTGAACTCACCTCATTGCACAGCATCTGCTCTCACTCTTCTGTTAGCAAAATCCTGGAGTCCAGGCAGGGCTGCGTGGCTCACACTAACTCCTATCCCTCACCCTAGACATCTTCCAGTTTGTCAAACAGGCTACTCCTTCTGAGGGCCTCCATACAACCTGCTTCCTCTCCCCATAATTAATTTTTCCTACTTTCTAGGTCCAACCTATTCTCAGGTCTTAGTTCCAAAGTCACTTCTTTAGGAAGGCTGTTCCCAACCACCCCAGTTTAAATTAGGTCTCTCGTTTCTTTCCTTTATATCATTTATCACTATTTGTTATTTGTGTGTGTGTGTATGCGCATGAGTGTGTATGCATATGTATATGCACAACATAACACATGCACATCCAGATCAACATTTTAAGTACGGGTCTCTGCTTTAAGACTAAATTCTCTGGAGGCAGGAACCATGCCCTGTGTTCACTACCATGCACCAAGGGCCTCACGGAATGTATGTGACATGAACGGAGTCAATAAATATGCGCTAAACAAATGGATAAATTCCTTGAAAGGGAGAAAGGAAGAGGCAAGGATGAGCAGTTCCCAGCATTAGCTACAAGCATAATGATTCTCCGAGGAGAGGAGGCAATATTTAACCAGCTGTCAACAAGATTCAGGAAACTTGAAAACAAAGTATTTTTATTTAAAACAAATTCTACAGGTTTTCTTTAACCATTCAGTATAGTACATACAATCAAGAACTCAAAAGAGCACTGAAATGAAACAATGCCATCACAATTCAAAGGTGTAAATCCCTTTTGTGCACATTTCCTATGCTTGTAGACTCAAAAGAGAGGATGCTGGCCAGGACAATGAGATTGCTACTGAGAGACAGCTACATGCTGCTGATCTGTGGGTTTTCTGAGCTTTCTCAAGAACAATAGGCTATTTTTGACTGAACTTGTGAACAGTAACCTAACACCCTAGATCTCATTGTTTTTATTTTTTATTTTTTTAAGGTTTAGAGAAAGAGAGAGTGTACGCTCACATGTGCATGGGCCCGGTGAGGAGGGGCAGAGGGAGAGGGAGAGAGAGAATCTCAAGCAGACTCCCACTGAGTGTGGAGCCCAAGACAGGGCTTGATCCCACAACCCTGAGATCTCGTCCTGAGCCAAAACATAGAGTTGGACACTTAACCTACTGAGCCACCCAGGTGCCCCAGATCTTATCCCTGCTAAGCAGAGATCCCAATACAGGGCTCAATCCCAGGACTCTGAGACCATGACCCAAGCCAAAGGCAAAGGTCTAACCCACTGAGCCACCCAGGCACCCCGATCTCATTGTTTTTAATGGTTGGCTCAGTCTCTTCAATAAATGGTTCTGGGCAAATTGGACAGCCACATGCAGAAAAATGAAACTGGACCATTCTCTTATACCATACACAAAGATAAACTCAAAATGGATGAAAGACCTAAATGTCAGACAGGAATCCATCAAAATCCTAGAGGAGAATATAGGCAGTAACCTCTTTGATGTTGGCCACAGTGACCTCTTTCCAGACACATCTCCAAAGGCAAGGGAAACAAAAGCAAAAATGAACTTTTGGGACTTCATCAAGATGAAAAGCTTCTGTACAGCAAAGAAAACAGTCAACAAAACTAAGAGGCAACCCACGGAAAGGGAGAAGATATTTGCAAAGGACATTACAGATAAAGGGCTGGTATCCAAGATCTATAAAGAACTTCTCAAACTCAGCACTCCAAAAACAAATGATCCAATCAATAAGTGGGCAGAAGACACAAACAGATACTTCTCCAAAGAAGACATACAAATGGTCAACAGACACATGAAAAAATGCTCAGTATCACCAGACAATGGGGGTAATCCATCTTACCCCTTTCACTAATAGACTTGGAAGTCAGCAGCGGTAAGTACAGGCAATGTTTAGAATACAGGATTCAGGCCCAGGAAGGTGGTAACAATGATTCTTTTCCCAGAAGAACCTTAGAAAAAAGAGAATTCTTTCCCAAATCCCTGCCCAGCGGTTGTATATTCCAGAAGCTATTAATTTTCTATGCTCCCACCATGGGAAAATGTTTGGTCTCAAGGGAAACAAGCCAATTAAGCAGTTGCTTAAGGGTGAAACCAAAATAAGTTAGGAAATTTTAATGGTACCACTAAGCGTTCCTCCTGAAGTCTAATGAGGAGGACACTCAGATGGAAACTTGGCAGATAGATACCATCAGTGGCTGCCATGGAATGCAGCAACGTACAACCTGATGCAATTCAACAGTCTGAGGCTGGGAAGGACTCTGTCCACTGATAATGGTTTGGGGGACATAAGGTAGAAAATGTGTGGAGCTCCAGAGAGCATGTTAGGCATTAAGTAAGCTAGGAGCACATGGGCTGTTAGAGTCCATGGTCCACCATCTCCTTCATGGTAATGGGCTCTCACAAGGTAGAGCACTTGGTCCACTTTTGCTTTGTGGAACATTTTGACCTGCTGGACCTCTCATTATCTTCACTGATTTCTTGGAAGTCCAACCCTGCCCAGGCTCTGCAGGGGTTAGGATCACAGTGGTAGAGTATGTTCAGAATGCAGTGGAAAGAAAAATTGTACAACTTTCGAAAATGTTCTGATGAAATGGAAAAGAAAATTAAAAATGTAAGCCTCTTACAACGTAAATTGTGCCAAGCATGCCTTGAAATTTGGAGACCCTTGCCCATTAGAAGAAGAAGAAGAAGAAGAGGAAGAGAAGGAGGAGGAGGGGGAGGGGAGGGGAAGGAGAGGGGAGGAGGAGGGGGAGGAGGAGGAGGAAGAAAGAAAAGGAAAGGAATCTGGAAAGCTTAGCATGTAGGAGATGAAGCACAAAGAATATTGAGCGTACTAAGGTGGAAGTTAAGGAAGATCTTGAGGAAGACTGTGATTCTGCTCCCAGTTGTGCACAATCAGCTCACACTGTGACCCACGGCCTCACTGTCCCCACTGCATTTAATGTCGCCCATCCTCCTCTTCCATGAAGTCAGTCTAAGTTCAAATCATGCTGATGACCCTAAAGTCCCCTTGAAAAGTATGAAGTACTCCTGTAAATGCCTGATATGAACCAGTTAGCCCTACCTGAACTGGAGGGACAAGAGAGAGCGATGTTTCCGGACCCTCCCACCTGCCTCCTCTCACAAGGCCCAACTTCTCACATCATAGGAAGGAAAACTATGACTCCTGTGTTACCACTCTATTGCCGCAATTCTCTCTCGCTATAACCAGTCTCGGATGCCTATGTGGTATCCTGCTTTCATCTTAATAGAGTAGGTGCTCTCTCGCACTGGGGTACCTGCAGAAATCTTTGAAGGCAGAGCTCAGGGTCCTCACTTTCCTGCAGCCCATTCAGAATTAAATGCTTCTTCCAGAGGCACCTTGGTGGCTCAGTCTGTTGAGTGTCTGACTCTTGATTTCTGCTCAGGTCATGATCTCGGGGTTGTGGGACTGAGCCCTGCATCAGGCTCCCTGCTGGGTATGGGGCCTGCTTAGGATTCTCCCTCTCCCTTGAGCTCTGTTTAATAAAACAAATAAATTAATTAAAAAATTTAAAAAACAGGGCGCCTGGGTGGCTCAATGGGTTAAGCCTCTGCCTTCAGCTCAGGTCATGATCTCAGGGTCCTGGGCTCGAGCCCCACATCGGGCCCTCTGCTCAGCAGGGGGCCTGCTTCTCCCTTCTCTCTGCCTGCCTCTCTGTCTACTTGTGATCTCTCTGTCAAATAAATAAATAAAATTAAAAAAAATTTAAAAAACAAACAAACAAACAAACAATATGCCCTTCCAATGCAGCTCCACATCCTGGGGCCAAACTTTTACTGGGCCTGTCATCTGTGCATCTGTGTGTCCTGCTAGGCTAGGGAAACGTGGGGACCCAAGGCAATGTCTTCTTTGATTCTGGTTTCCTGAGACTGGCCAGCCCAGTGTCCAGCACATAATTGGAACTTGATCCCATTTTCCCTTAATTGAGCATAATTGTCTTTTTTTTTTTTAAACACAATTCTTTTGAGTTCTAGGCATAACAGCTAAAAACAATATTTTGCTGCTTCACAATTGGAAAACTGGAAGTTTGCCACTGAGGTGAGCAGAAATTTCCACAGTTATTTTTCTTCCTCGACATTAGGAAAGCAGTGTTTCCTGACAAATACTATTCTCCTCTGTGATGAAAGAATCGTGGAGCTGGAGCAGGAATGTGTGGGGACAAACAACATTTGTTATGGTGACTTTACACAAATCAAAAGGACTCTTTTGGCTTCTATAACCCAGGTGGCTTTCCACGGCTCACTTCTTTAGTGCTTGTGCAGTCAACAAATACAGTTCTCTTGTTGCTTAGCTTTTCCACATGTGTTCAATATTTACAGGATTTCCAAAATTCTTATTATTTAAAAATAAAAAATTTTGATGAAAATTATGATAAGAATGAAATTGTAGAGTATGTATAATATGATTTGCTTATAAATGGTAAGTTTTGGTAACATATAGAGCCAACTATCAATTCAGTGGGAAGAGAAAAAGAAGACTACAGATAAATTTTGCTTTCTAATCTACTTACATATTTTTTCCTGCTTAATGTGAAAAACTAAAATTAAGGACTTAATACACGCTAGACACGGTTTTAAGTGTTGACATATATTGACTCTATTTTGTAGGTTTTATTATTACCCCCCCATCTTATAAAGGAGGAAACTGAGGCACAGATAGGGTGGAAACTTGCCAAAGTTACACAATAATAAATGCCAGAGTTGTAGGCTGGCCCCGAAGCCTGATTCCAGACTTCACGGTCTTAATCATCATGCTATATTGCTTCATATTCTGTACTAATCATAAAAGACTATGAAGAATTACTGAGTGCTAATAATTTAAATAGGTTAGCTTAGCCAAGTGACCTCAGTTGAGTCACTCAATTCCTCAGGACAGTATAGTATAGAATTTAACCTTACCCCCCAAAAGACCTGGCCTTGGCCCTTGGGTTCTATAGGAAAGTCTTTGTTAAGAGTGGAGGCTGGCCATGCCAGAAAGACCTAAGATGTGATTTAGGGTGGGACTTTAAGTCACACCCAAAGAAGCTGGAGACTAGAATGGAGATCCACCACCTGAGCAATCAATCAATGACGCCATTGTAATGGAGCCTCAATAAAAACTCTGAGCTTCCCTGGCTGGAGATGCTCCGTGTGTATCATCACCCTTCAGTGCCAGGAGACTGATGTGCCTTGACTCCATGGGAACAGAACAACAGAGGCTTTGCCTTGGAATCCTTCTGGGCTCCACCCTGTCTCTTCCTTTGACTCTTATATCTTAACCATATCCTTGCTCTGTAATAAGTCGTAACTGTGAGGATATAGATTTCCGTGAGTTCTGTGAGTCTTTCTAGCAAGCTATTCAGTCTAGGAGTGGTTTGGGAGCCCCCGACCCTGCAGTTGGTGTCAGAAGTGCAGGGTGCTCTTGTATGGAGACCTGTCTTCTTTACCCGTGTCGTCGGCCCTAGCTTTGCTCAGTGCCTCTGTTTCCTCTTGGTCTCAGTAGAACTGAAAGCCTGTTATTTCACAAATTCCAGTTCACTAGGTCCAAGTGGCTGGACCTCGCTCAACAGGGTTTTCACTACATACAAAATGAGGGCACCTCTTGTGCACTCTAGTCCTAGGTGGAGACCATCAAGCCCACACCCATCACCCTACAGACTCCCACCACCTTCCTTCACAACAACAGCTCCTGGCTCATATCTTCACCAAAAGTGATAATATGACCAGCCACCTTCACCTACTTCTCCAGGCAATGAGCTCATCATATTCTTATTTGATCCTCACAACGGCTTAACAAGCTAGGTTACCATTATTTGCCCATTTTTTTTTTTAAAAAAAAAGATGATTTCTTTTAGAGAGAGAGAGAGGAAGCACAATTGGGAAGGGCAGAGGGAGAGGGAGAGAGACCCTCAAGCAGACCCCATGCTGAGCCCAGAGCCCAGTGTGGGGCTTGATCCCATGACTCTGAGATCATGACCTGAGCTGAAATCAGGAGTTGGGCACTCAACCCACTGCCCCAACCCAGGCACCCCTCCCATTTTTCTTAGAGCAGAAAAGTATGCCTTAAGGCAGCTAAGTAATTAACCCCTGAAAACAGAGTGTGGTAGACAGAATAATGGTTCCCTAAACATGTCCACATTTTCATCTTCAGACCCTGTGCAGTGTCACCTTCATGGCAAAGAAACTGCCTATGTGATTGTCAAGGATCTTGAGATGGGGAGATCGTCCCAGATTATTCAGGCAGGTCTGACATAGTCAGAAGGGTTCTTAGAAGCAGGAGGCGGGAGCACCAGCATGACCACGGAAACAGAGGTTGCAGTGATGGGAGGAAGGGACCACATGCCAGGGAACGCAGGTGGCCTCTGGAAGCCCGCCAAGGGCAGGGAACAGATTCTCTCCTCGAGCCTCTGGGAAAGAATGCAGCCCCACTAACACCTCAATTTTAGAACTCCAGAACTGTAAGATAACAAACTTTTGTGGTTTTGAACTACTAAGTGTGCGGCGATTCTGTGTTTGTAGCAAGGAGCAGCTAAAGCAAAGAGCTGTTACAGGTGGATGGGGGATTTGAACTCAAGCAGTCTGCCTCCAAGGATTGACTTTTACCTCTGTATCCCCACCCCCAGGCATTAGTCCCAGCGGATCTGGAATCCTACGGACATTTTCAATGACCAGTGGTTACAGTTCTTCTCTGCAGTTTCAAGTGGGACCACACAGTCATGGAGTCCTGCGGCCAACACAGAGATGAGGGGGGTGGCCGGGTCTGCCTGGCCTGCTTGCCCAGGCTCGCTGAACCCATTTCTTCCCTTGGAGCATGGGACGGGGATGGTGCCGGCTCAGTGGGGCTTTTGAAAGGAGTTAATGAACCAGCCCAACTAAATCACTGAATGCAATGCCTGGTGTAGAAAAACACACTAAAAATATATTATTCTCTTAAAACTTTATTGAGTGTTTAATATAATCTTCTAGCCTTTTGCTAGGGAGTTTTAACTTCAGAATTCAGGTTTGCAATAGACCATCACAAGGATTTGTAAATAGAAAAAAAAGGGGGGAGGATTTCTTCAGTTTTATAGAATGTTTTAGGGTTAGTGTCCTGTTACTAGCTGACATTTCAGGATAAATAACATGGCGGTTGAATAGGCGCTCCCGGAAATTCAAGCCCATCCAAAACTTCAGAATCTGACCTCATTTGGAAATAGGATCTTTGTAGATGTAATCGAGGTATGGATTGAAATAAGATCATGCTGGATTCGGGTGAGCCCTAAATCCAACAACAATATCCTTATAAGAGACAGAGAAGTGCCCACCGAGACTTACAGGGCAAGGCTGTGTGACGACCAGCCGCAGACCTGGAAACGACAAGGATTGCTTGAGACCCCAAGCTAGGAAGAGGCAAGGAAGGATTCTTCTCCGGTTTCAGACACATTGTTTTCAGACCTGGAACCGTGACAGCAGAAATCTTGCTTGTTTTAAGCCCCCCAGTTCGTGGTACTTTCTTATAGCCACCCTAGGAAACGAATACAAATGGCGGTTTGGGGTGCTCCTTGCGTCCCCCGCTTATGGGAAGGACCATTGCGATCCACTCCTCTGGGCTACGTCCCTCGTCCCCTACAGGGAATAGCTCTTCCTCATCACCACGTCGCAGCTTGCGAACTGCAGCAAGAGATGGAGGACAGGAACGCGACATCAGGAAGGATTTCTCTCTCCAGCGCAGAAGGCGCTCTACCCGCCAAGGAGTCCTGAAAGGGCTACCCTGCCGAGAAGCAGGTGGGTGACCTTGAAGGGGGAGGGGTAACCTTCTGAACATCCATTTCCTCAAGGGGAACTGGTTGAACAAAACATCGTTAAGGTCCTTAAATAATAGGATTATTTAGCAAACAATGGCCTTGCAAGCCCCACGGGAAGACACAAGAGAATCTGAAGAATCCTTGGAAGCTAGGGGCAAAGAGCTCCTAGAAATGCTTAGAGCCCCTTGTTAGCCCCGGGTCTGGGTCTAGCCCAGGGTCTGGGTGGGAGTAGGATTACTGTGGCCGCCACAGCTTGTTTTGCAGTACTGATACAGTAGCTGGGTCCCGACAACAGATTGCCCTTTGTGATGCAGACCCTCCTTTGAACTTGGTACACAGTACCTGTTCTGAGGGCTCGCATCAACGTCAGCATCTCAGGAAAGGGCTGGCTGTGCCGCGCTCCCTGCGACTGCCCACTGCATCTGCCTGCTACCCCAACACGCAGCTCGTGCTTCGGTAGCTCCCGCTGCAGATCCTGAGAGAGGTCTCCCCTGGGTGGAACGCACAGTCTCCCAGGCTTCCTGGGAATCCACTCCGCTCAGCAGGTCGGATCTTGCCTGCTTAACTCACAGGCACTCAGTGCAAGGTTAGAGGAGATTTAATTAGAGAGGAAATATAATCTTTCAATCTTTAGATTGCATATCAGGGATCAAAGTCTCCAAAAACTCTCCCTGGCTGCTTGCAACTTTGCAGGAGCCCACTGGCAGCTGGGAAGAGACCCAAGGTTAGGGAGAGTTGATGTCGGGTTCTGGGCCACATTGAAGTTGCTCTCCTGCTGAGTCCGAGCTCCTCAGCCTGGGTTTACTACTTCCACGGCCGCACCCGCACCCCCACCGTTACTCCCTTTTCCCCCAAATCCCACGGCCCTAGCAACCAGCAAGCTGTGAGTTTTGTCTTGTTTATATTCTTTTACAGCTTAACTATTTCATGCCCTTTTATGTGTTCTAGCCAAAGGATTGGTTGAAGTCACTGGTGTATTCCTTCGTGTAGATCTTTAAAACTTGTTCTACTTTCTTTTTCTGCTGAAGGAAAATAACCAGGAGTGTGTCTGCTTACACAGAAGGAAAGAAAGTGAGAATATTGATGTCATGCATTGCTCCAGGTGGCCCTGGGTGGAAGCCTGAAGACAAAAAAAAGCACACAAAGGATGACTTTTTAAAAAGCGATTCAAGTGTTATTACTAATTCTCTCAAGGTTTTGCTTTGTTTTTAAGATTTTTCTCGTTTATCTGACAAAGAGAGCACATAAGAAGCGGAAGCGGCAAGCAGGCAGGCAGAGAGGGAGAAGGGGCTCCCCAAACAGGGAGGCTGATGCAGGACTCGATCCCAGGACCCCAGGATCACGACCTGAGCCTAAGGCAAATGCTTAGCTGACTGAGCCACCCCAGGTGCCCCTTCCTTGAAGTTTTTAACCAACACCTTAAAACTCAAGACAGGTTAAAGTTAAAGAAAAATATATATAATAGCAAATGACCTAACAAAATCGCTTCAGAAGAAAAACCGTACAGGGAGTGAAAATTCAACACTACTTCCAAGTGAGGACGGAGACGGAGCAGGTGGGAAGTTGGGGACGGAAAGTGCCGGCTACAGACAGGGGAGCAGTCCCTGCTGCAGACATGGTCTCTTGGTCCCCGTTCTTCAAATGTTAGTCATGAAACAGGGACCGCTGCCCAGTGTGCTCTCTGGGAGCAGCCCGAGCCCCATGGAGAGCTGGGGCCTCCACCCATCTCTCTCTTTCCTCTCGAGATCCCTCTCTTCGGTCGAATTCAGAATGGGCAAATTCTGGGCCCTGGTCCAGCCCCAGTGAAACACAGAAGCAAGCCCGGGTTCCACAAAGGCTCCAGTGGCTCTCCAGTCTAGAGGCCAGAGTAGGCCAGGCGACAGCCAGCAGGGGCCTGATGACTAATTCCTCAGCGCTCTGAGAACCCTTTTTGAAGTATAAATGAATGTCACTCTTTGAGCCCCACAGCTTCCCAAATATGCATCACTGGGCTAACCCAGCACAGGGCGCCAAGCGGCGCGGGCTGTGTTATTTGTCCTGCGCCCAAGGGAGGAAGCAATGATATATTTAAAGCAGGGTGTTTTCAGGGAGAGCATTAACACAGTGAATTATACCGAGAATGCAAATGAAGGAACAGTGAAAGTGACCTTGAGTTCTGAATTTCAAACTAGTTCCCTGTTAGCTGATAGAGGAGCTGATTGGAAACATCAGGAACAGAGGTTACAGATGTTCTGTTTATTAAACAGAAAACATTAACAACTTGGTTGTACATTGAAACACACTAAAGACCGGAAAACAAGCACAGGGCAAAGGGGAAAAGTTCAATAAATTTCTCCTGAGCTTTTATTTTTTTCTTAGCTCTATCTCAACCCTGGCATTTTCCAACTGTAAGCCCAAGAAGAAACTCATAGGAGGATTTTTTTTTTTTTAAGAGGTGTTTTCAGTCCTACCAAGTTGACAATGCAATCCTCTCTGGAAACTGCCTGTTGAGATACCAAGCTCTAGGTCATATGTCAGAGAAAGATGGTGGAAAGAGACCATTCCTTGGGGGAACAGCAGGGACAGAGGCGATTAGAGCTGCAAAGGACATTTCCATTTTAAGGGACAGGAAAAGGAAAATGGATTCAAATGACTTGCCCATGATGGAGAAAAGGCTAGCACTCTGACTCTGGTCTGTGCATAGGACAGGAGTTGTCACCACCTTTCTCAAGTTCGGGTGGGGTGTGGAGAAAACAGAAGAATGCCACTGCAATGTTGCCTCCGAGGACCTGGGAGCAAGCTTCCGGAATCGAATCCCAGCTCTGGCACATATGGCTGACAGTCAAAGTCTTTCCCTACAGGCCAGAAATGTTACCTACACCTGTGACCAGAATTCTTCCCCTACTAACCAAAAACGCCTTCTGCTGCACGCGGATGTCTGCCCTGGCCCCCTCCTTCACCCAGACCTCTGAATTGGATCTATGAAATGTCTTTCTGCCTCAAGAACAGGCTTAATTAAGTGCCAGGTGTCCGACGTTGCTCCCAGAGTCCTCTGGGAGACAGACTTTTCCCCTCTTGCTGTCGCTCAACACGCTGAGCACTGGTGGGCGGCTGAGGCAATGGGCGCCACTTCTGGCCAATAAGATTCAAAATTGATTACAACGTGATCTCGGCCCTCGAGGAGTTCACAGCTCTTTGGCCTTTCCTTGGGAGATAGAAATCAGGCTGCCTGGCAGGCCTGGAGTTACAGCCTGGTTCACCTTGACGGCTGGGAAGGCAAAAGCTTTTCTTTTCTTTCTTTTTTTTTTTTTTTCTTTTCCTTCATGGTCACGCTTCCACTGAAGGGACCAAAGGGATTCAGAAGCACTGGCATCATTTTGTGGGATTCATTACTTGACTTAGGAAAGGTCAGAAGAGAAATCAGAGTTTGAGTCCCCTTTTCCATGGACACAAAATCCATTGCTGGGCTTGAGCCAAGGACAAAGTTCTAAAATGTAGCCAACATCTGCCCAGAGAAAGTGAACTGCAGAAGTTGACTCCAGAGGTGAGAAGATCTAGAAAGGGCGGGGCTGCCGAGCGACAGGCATTGAGTGTGTGGAGAGGGATTGGGGAGGGTTGTCTGCCTCCCACCTAAGCCCAGCCTGCAACTAGGAGAATCCGAGCCTGTCAGGCCCTCGGCTACCCTCAGAGAGCGCCTGAGAACAGAAGGTGCTGAGGTGCTGAGGACAGCCCTGTGGCCTTGGTTCATCCGGGTTCAAGCCACTGCGCCTTTTGTGGTCACCGACAAAAGGGATTCATTCCCAATGCCTTTAGGAAAGGAAACTTTATAGCATCTCATATTGGTGCTACTGGTTAATAATCTTCCAGAGCCAAAAGAGGAAAAAATGAGAAAGGGATCCTCCAGCAAACCTAAATATGTTGCCAGATCTCCAACAGGTAGAAACTAGGAACCCAAAGACTCCGATTACGCTCCCCATTTCGCTTCTAAGATGGTACCTGAGCTAATGTAAGTCCCTTGGTCCCAGTTTTCTCATCTATGCAATGGACTGTTACCTTCCCTGTTTTCCTCCTGGGGCTGGCATGAGGCTTACAAGAAACCTTAATATATAAAGATCTTAAAACGTGGCCAGTAAACAAGAGAGAGACTTATTAACAATAGACTCTCTTCCCCCTCCTCCCATGGGTGATTCCTTGGCCCCAGCTGGCGTCCCAGAATCAATCAGCCTGGTTATTGCTCATCTCTCCAGGACGTGCCAATTCCCAGCGGCTCAGAGATTTTGGTCAATCAAGCAGCTGCTAAGCCAAGAAAGACTGGTGCAGAATGGACATCTCCTTAGGACGTAACCACTCTGCAAGGCCTGGGGCAGAAGTCCTCTCTCTCTGAGCTGGTGATAAATTGGGGAGCAGGCATGCATTTCTTTAATGAAAAAGGTAAAAATCTTACCATGTTCTGAAAACCTTACTACATCTCAAAGAGGACCCTGCTGCTTTCCTTGTGTACTTGCTGAGTCAGCCTCTGGTTTACGTATAGATCAGATGGGTCAGAACTTGGAAACAACTGTGGTTGATGCAGAAATGAGGTCAACAATTAGCAACCATGGCCGTTCATTAAGAGCTTCACGGGGCGGGCGTTCAGCTGTGTAGTGAGATTAGGTAAAACCTGACGCTCACCTGGGCTTAATCAGACTCACTCTACCCTCTTACAGGGAGCTAATTCGAAGCCCTTAGTATATCTCCTCCCACCCCCAAATTACTCATTCGAAAGTTGGCCTCTGTACTGAGACCCTAGAGTATAACCTTAGGAGCAAGGGAATGGAGGGCTCCTCTTCCCAAAGAGCTACTTTGATTTGCTTGGTAAGGAAGAGACTAAAGGAAATTCGGAGAGGAAGAGTTCTTCTGAAAAAGGAGAGGGTCCATGCTGGGTTTGGCTGCAGCTGCTTAGTGGAGAACAAATAGGAGTCAGGATCCTTACAGCTTGCCAGCTGTTCCCAAAAGGTGTGTTCCCAAAAGGCGTGTACAGGGGCGACTTGAAGACAACCCTCATACCATCGTTGGCCAAGCTTTGGGCCATCTGTCCTCAGCTGGCTCTGGCCTGATGAGATGGTTGTGACCAGGCATGAGCAGGAAGGCCCCTCGGTGTGGATCAGATAAAGGCTTCATTAAGCAGCATTCACCCAGCATGCCTCCTTCGTGTGGACACCTCCCAGAGCATTTTTAGCGCAGAGGGCTCCTGCCAAGTAGAGGCAGACCCAGGCCCAGCATAGCATCAAGGAAAAGAGGACAGGGATAGAGACAAAGGCAGATAAAGATAGAGAGAGATAGAATATATTGTGTTGTATTGTGTGTGTGTGTGTGTTTGAGAGAGAGAGAGAGAGATGTAGAACTAAGAAAAATAAGGGTTTGGGGCACCTGGGTGGCTCAGTGGGTTAAGCCTCTGCCTTTGACTCAGGTCATGATTTCAGGGTCCTGGGATTGAGCCCCACATTGGGCTCTCTGCTCAGTAGGGAGCCTACCCACCCCCTGCTGCCTGCCTCTCTGCCTACTTATGATCTCTCTCTGTGTGTCTAATAAATAAATTTTTAAAAAAGGGGATATATATATAGATAGATAGATTCTAATCAACCTTCCACAATTCATTCCACAATGAAACAAGGGCCTGAGACTCTCCCTCCATTTCTTTTATAAAATAAGGGGCTGGCACTAAAGTAACCAAGCTTCCTTTAAGTTCTAACATGTAAACTGTCAGCTTGCAGATAAATGGTTAAAGCAGCCACAGGGATCCTGCAAGTGAGGCTGAATCTGAATGCTCAACTTTTTGCAAAATTCGTGGAGGCTCCTGCAGTCTGCAAAAAAATCAAATTCAAAACAAGATGAAAGAGTTGTCTGTGCAGGGTGGCAGACACTGGCTGGTTCAGACAATGCTTGGGGGGTGGTTCGCTAATGAAGAGGCTCCGTATCAGTGAGAACATCGGGGCGGCAGTGGGAGCGTGTCTCTCTCGCAGCCCTGTGATTACAGCACACAATGATGCTGATTGCCAAGTCACTTTCTGCACAATAGCCCCAACACGGGCAGTGGCATCTCTCAACCTGAGAGCAGATGAGTAAACACAATGCACGAACATGCGTGCTCAGTATTTCTATTCTTAGCCAATCTCTCCTGTGGTAATATTTCTGAATTCCTTCAATAATGCTGTCAACTTTTAAAACATTTTGTGAAAATATTCTCCTTCTAAAAGGAAAATTACTGCTCAGATGAGCTCATACACACCCAGAAGGTTAATCCTACCCAGCATCCAGGGCCACAAGTAAACTGCTTTTTCCAAAGTGGTGATAAGTATGTTTGAGATGGACTTGCTTTCGGTTCCTTTTTGTCACAAAGGGCACAGCTGCAAATGATCGCTCTGGGATCAGGGTTGTTTGGGGGCCACTGCACAATGGTTTCATATGAAGCAGTGGGTCTGTGTGGTGGTCGGACCCATAATTCTGGTATCAAGTCGGATTATACTACTTGAGGCTAAAGGCCACTTGGCCAACGCTCCTTAGACTTCATTAGTATGTGCTCTGGTCATCAGAACTTGCCAGCTGAAACCACAAAGTTAGGTATTACAGGATGATAAAGTGGATGATTTAAAGCACATTTTCCTTGATCAGCAATCTTAATGGACACACTTCCTGGGAGTATTCAGCACATGCTGGCTCAGCTCTGCTGTTCTGTCATTGACCCTAGTGCCAGCTGTTTGCGTCTGTCTTGGCTGACACCTCCTAGGCCCGCACTGCTGCTGTAGGAGTCTGACCCGCTGTGGTGATCAGAGTCAATACCACTTCCTCCTTGGTGAAGAGCCAGGCCATGGTCTGGGAACCTCTAGTTTTGAGCTGAATGTAACCTGTATCTTAATTTTAGGCTTGAAGGGCAAGCACCAGAAAGGGACAATGCATGTGTAGCCATACCTACGAGAATGGAACACCAACTTCAGACCTTTGGGAAATAAAATTCTGAAGTTAATACAGAGATGTTCCTCAGAAAAACTTGAAGGACAGTGTCTTCTCTGGGCTTGCTTTGCTGGTCAGTTTATGTCTAGAAGTATTGTCTCCTTCACCTCTTTATCACCACAATCCTCATTTTTTCCCAACATTGCACTGTAAGAATTTTCCAACATATGGTAAAGTTGAAAGAATTTTAGCCAACGCTCATATACTTCCCTCCTGGATTATACTATTCTGCTCTATTTACTTCATCACATATCCATCCATCCAGTCATTCCTCTACGCTTTCTTTTTAAAAAAATATATTTTAGGGGAGACTGGGTGGTTCAGTTGGTTAAGTGTCTGGCTCTTTTATTTTTTTTTTTAAAGATTTTATTTATTTATTTGACAGAGAGAGAGATCACAAGTAGGCAGAGAGGCAGGCAGAGAGAGACGCAGAAGCAGGCTCTCTACTGAGCAGAAAGCCCGACGTGGGGCTCGATCTCAGGATCCTGGGATCATGACCCGAGCAGAAGGCAGATGCTTAACCAACCGAGCCACCCAGGTGCCCTGAGTGTCTGACTCTTGACTTCAGCTCAGATCCTGATCTCAGGGTCATTAGATCGAGCCCCAAGTTAGGCTCACTGACGGGGAAGCCTGACTTAAGACCCTCTCTCTCCCTCGGCCTCTGCCCCCACCCCCACTTACATATGTGCATGCCCTCCCTTTTTATACTTTAAAATATACTTTTAAATATATACTGATATTTTAAATAGATATAAAGTAAACTGCAGATGACAGTCATAACCCTCCTATTTAAGTCTCCTTTTTCTGTTCTCTGTCCAGTGCTTGTTAGTTTTCACTGAAGTTTTCCTTCCTTTTAGGAGGAATTTAAGAAATGAATTTACACAGAATTCCCCGAGGTAGAAAGTTCTGTTCAAACCCATCCAGGTGCCCCAGTTCTGAGTAGATGTTTCTTACCATGTATTTTTCTTTTTCCCTTATCCAAATGAGCTAGGTTTCCCCTTACATGGGCACCTCATTACTTGTGTTTTCTAAAAACTAGAAAGCTGAAGAACCTTCAACAGAAAAAAAAAAGTTCCCTATCTGTCCTTGATATTAAAGATCTATTTATATATCTAAGAACATTCCTTGTCAAACAATAGCATTCCGCTTCTCTGTTTATCATTTCCCCCCCACTTTTGGATACTCTCCACGTCACTTCATTGCCAGCATCAGTTCTGACATAGAATTAGAGTATTTGAAAGACTTTAGAAGGTTAGTTAAGAAATCTATTTAAATTTGGTAGGCTGAAAAAATGTATCTCCGTCTTCTCCTGAAATACCATCAATATATAAGTAAAGGAATAAAAAAAGAAGACATAAAGTCAGAAGGACAAAGAGAGCAGGAGCAGGGATGAAAGCTGACAACAGAAGTCTCCAAGTTTGGGAAGATTAAAAATGGATGGAAGCATGAAGCTCATCTAGCCCAACAGGGAAAACATAGCTCCACTTGCCCTCGTGGGAGGCAATGATAGGAAACAAATCAGTTTGCTCTGCAAAATTCAAGAAAGACTCAGGGCTTGGGTGGATAAGGCATCATAAAAGTCTGAGGCACGGCTTGGAGCTAAAGACCCAAGGGTTAGCCAAAAGACTATATTTGGGTACCCTCAAGCCCATCTCCTCCCCTTCCAGCCCCTCCCCCCCAGAAGATTACAGACTTATCTGGAGAAAATGAATCAGTGTCACCTCTGAAGTAGGGAACACTAAGCACAGTGGGGAGAAGGTACGAGGCATGATTTTGAGAATAGGGACATTCAGTGAAAGTTTACATGCTCAGTAGTGAAATACCATTCCTCTCTTTCTTTGCTTGCTCTCAATGCTTGTTTGTGGGAATATTTTAGGATTTGGTCTATGGAGAAATCAAGGTACTAGAGGAAAAAGAATTATGGATGCGGACATTTGGGTTTTCCCCAAAGAAAGCACCAAGTCTCTATCAAAGCATTTATGTACAGCTCACCTGTCAACAACCAGTATACACACACACACACACACACACCCTCCAATCCACTTTTTATTACTCTTCAATGTAAATTCTTTAAGAGTCAAGGATCAGCAGATATTTGAAGAAACTCTATAACAGAAAAGACAAAAATCAAAAGAAACCAAGAACACAGAGAAAAAACAGAGGGAACAGAGAATGTTTCCCCCCAAATCTATCATTAACATCGTCAGAAAGATAACAGAAAATAGTGAACCATAGTAAAAGAACAGGAGTCTACAAAAAGGGAATAATCATATTAAGAGGGACTCTTAGTCATTTTATAATAAATTGAACAGAAACATGGGAAAATACCCAGAGACAAATCACAGAAAGTAGAACAAAAACAAGCCAGTAGACAATAAAATTAGATCAACTGGCAAAGTCCAGTATCCAAATAAGAGTTCCATAAAGAGAAACTATGAAAAATAAAAAGAAAATTATTGAACAGTAATATAGGAAATTATCTGTATTTCCAAGTACAGAAGACTCAAAATGGAAAGAACATTAGCTGAACAAGGCAATAAGTAAAGATAAACATTTTTAAAGAAAATCAATCTAAAAAATTTAAAAATCCAATCTAATCATAAAATTTCAGGTCACTGGAGATAAAGAGATGCTAGTAGGAGCTTCCAGAGAGAAAAAGATTGAGCCACGTACAACAGAGAGGGAACAAAAATGGCACTAGACTTGTCAACAGTACCACTAGACGCAAAGAGAGTGGAATGCTGACAGCAAAATCACCAGGGAAAATTATTTTAGCTTAGATTTCCATTTCTAGCTAACACGACCAGCAATGTAATTTGTGGGGTCCCAGTGAAAAATAAAAATGTGGGTCTCTTGTCCAAAATTTGAGTTTTAAGGTGGTAACACTAGCATGAAACCACGTGTGGGCTCCTCCAAGTGGAGAGCCCTGTGTGACTGCTCAGATCAGAGACCCGTGAAACTTGCCCTGCTGGTTAGTTACCAATCACACTTAAGGATAAAATAGAGACATTTACTATCCATACACCCTGACTTGGAAGACACACTCCAGCAGGATAAAGAATAAATCAAAAAAGAGGAAGACAGGACCCAGGAAACAGGAAAGAATGCTGCAGAAAGCAGCGCCAGGAAAACACACACAGCCTAACAAGTAATCCGTACGGATCGGAAAAGGACAATGGTGAGGTTCAACACGGAGGTTTAAGGGAGATGGGCAGGCTGAGTGGACGCGGATTTATGCAGTATTCGGAATGGCACTCAGACATTGGGAAAAATTTTCCACAGGTGTGTGATAGCTGTCACAGCGTTTGGAAGAAATGTGGCAATATGCACATGGGACACTCAGAAAATAAAAACAAAAGCTAACCCCACAGAGTAGCTCTACGGGATACCGACCTCAGGGTCCTAGGATCCAGCCCTGCACATAGAGTATCTTCCTTATCATTTAAATCTTAACTTGAAAATGTTTAGAGAAACCTAATGACTGCATTGTGTGGGGTTTACAACATAGGAGAAAGCAAAGAGTAGGACAACAAAAGTTTGATGATTAAGAGGCAAGAAACAGAGGTATGTTATTGTAAATGGGCCAAGATCAGGTCCCCCCCAAATATGCTGCTTTGGCATAAAAAGATTATTCTGAGCTAAAAAGCAATCAAAAACCTAGTCGATTCAGGAAAAGCTCTTTTTTTCTTTTCTTTTTTTTTTTTTTAAAGATTTTATTTATTTATTTGTCAGAGAGAGAGAGCAAGAGCAAGCACAGGCAGAGTGGCAGGCAGAGTCAGAGGGAGAAGCAGGCTCCCTGCGGAGGAAGAAGCCCCATGTGGGACTCGATCCCAGGACGCTGGGATCATGACCTAAGCCGAAGGCAGCTGCTTAACCAACTGAGCCACCCAGGCGTCCCAGGAAAAGCTCTTTACCTCCCTCACAACTACCTAAAAAGAATTTAGAGGACCCGATCCAGGAAGAAAGTGATCACCAGGGGTGCCTGGGTGGCTCAGTGGGTTGGGGCCTCTGCCTTCGGCTTGGGTTGCAATCTGGGGTCCTGGGATCGAGCCCTGCATTGGGCTTTCTGCTCAGCGGGGAGCCTGCTTCCGTTCCTGTCTCTGCCTGCCTCTCTGCCTACTTGTGATCTCTGTCTGTCAAATAAATAAATAAAATCTTTTTAAGAAAGAAAGAAAGAAAGCAAGCCATCACCACAGAGAACCACAGTACTCTGTAAACTAGGTTTGGTAGACAGGGAAGAACCCATCAAGTCCTGTCTGATCAAATCCTCTGTGTCCCAATGTTTCTGAGAGGCCCAGCAAACATGTGCTTACCAAACATTTACTTATTTTTTGTCTCCTCGTGAATTGCAGTCCTTCCCTTGGAAGTCCCAGACCCCCACCCCTTTCTCCTTAGTTCAAAATAACAGGTACATCTCATTGTGCCAGACTGTCTTTGGAATTTCCATGTGTGGTGTCAATTACCTGTATGTATGCTATGAAACTTGATTTTCTCCCATTAATGTGTCTCATGTCAGTTTGACTCTTTGTTTGGCTAGCAGGATGTTGAAGGGGACAGGACATTCTTGCTCTGCGACCTAAGTTTCTTAGACCAAGTGGTTTAATAGCACTTGGAGGTGGACGGAGGTAACTTAAAGATGTACATGAGAGACCCTAAAGCAACCACTGAAATAACAAAAGAGGGGTTCCTGGTGGCTCAGTCAATTAAGCATCTGCCTTCTGCCTTCAGCTCAAGTCATGGCCTCCGGGTCCTAGGATGCAGCCCTGCACTGGGCTCCATGCTCAGTGGGGAGTCCAATCCCTCTCCCTCTCTCCTCTTCCCTACTTGTGCCCTCTCTCTCTCTTTAACAAATATATAAAATCTTTAAAAAAAAATAACAAAGCAAAGAGTTACAGTTAATAAAATAAAATAGAATTGTGGGGGGGGGAAAGTTCATCTAAAAGAAGACAAAAATGGGGGGAGGGGGGTTGGGAGAAGGGGGTGGGATTATGGACATTGGGGAGGGTATGTGCTTTGGTGAGTGCTGTGAAGTGTGTAAACCTGGTGATTCACAGACCTGTACCCCTGGGGATAAAAATATATGTTTATAAAAAATAAAAAATTAAAAAAAAATAAAAGAAGACAAAAAGCGGGGGGGGGGTGTTAAAAAAAAACTCAGAAGGCAAAAACAGAAAACACACAGTAAGAAGACAGAGTTCAACCTAACCATACCAATAATGACATCAAATCTAAAACGTGGAACTATCCCATGAAAAGGCAGAAACTTTCAGGTTGGATTAAAAAAAGAAGACTCGAACACATGCAGTGTATAAGAAATGGATCTCAACTATAAGGTAAAAGGATGGGAAAAAAAATACATATTTTATCAAAGGAGATTTCAGAGCAATGATATTACCCGGCATAAGGAAATTCTTTTCAAAATAATCAAGGGCTAAATTTATCGATAGGACATAGCAATACTAGATATGTATGTGCTTAATAAAAGAGTTTCAGAATATATGAGGCAGGACTGATAGAGCTGCAGGAGAAACAGACAACTCCACATTATATTTGGAGATTTCTGGACGGAACTGACAACTGGTTCTGGGACCCCTGGCAGCCTGGCATAGTGTGCCCTTCCACGTTAATACCGTGCACAGATCAAGAAACTGATGGACCTTTTGAGAAGTGAGGGAGATCCAAAAGAGAAAAGGCTCCAGAAGGGCTGGACTAAGCACCCTCTGTCTTGCCTAAAATCAGAGAACTCGCCCACTGCCCAGGAGAGAAGCAGAAGGACATCTTTGTGGAACCACATGGCCGAGGACATGAAGGTTCTCCTTTATGTCGGAGATATCTCGAGGCGATGTTTTAAATGTTTTGAAAGCTGTATGTAAATAAAACCAGTTGGAAATGACATTTTTTTTGTAACTGGCACACACATTTATTGAGCATCCGCTGTGTGCAAAGTATCACGCTCACCACTGTAGGGCATAAGGATAAATTACTACTCAGACGAGCATAGAATGTTCTACAAAAGCTTCCCTGGTCTCTGCCATGACTTTTCAAACACTCACTCCAAGGTAGAGAAGTGATTAAAATATCATGTGGTAGTTTTACACATTTGTCATTTGGATTGAATAGCAGGTTTTCCTGTTTCCATTTCAGAGTGGAGTTTTTGCCTGTAACCCTCTGAAGACTGTCCTGTTTACAGCTGTGCCTGGGACCACCGAGCTTAACAAAAGCAATAAGGCTGGGGGAAAAAAGAACAACAACAAGAAACTATGAACATGGTCTGCACTAAATTGATTCTACCTTTTTATTAATCATGGCTCGGGATTAACTTGTAAAAATGTAATACCAGCCTAGGGAACGTCTACCTCCAGTTCCCATTGTTTTCTCTCCTCTCCTTTGTTCTGCATGCAGCCTGGCGAAGCTTACACTAGAATGTGTTGAAAATAGCAATGATGTTCCACTGGGAGAAACAAAGGAAAGAAATAAAAGTGGCATTTAAGGGAGATAGAAAGAAATGACTTTTCTTTTCTGCTTCAAATTGAGGGGGGATGAAAGTGTTGAGACTTGAAATAGTGTTTCTATTTCAAGCCCCAGTGGCTTATTTAACTTGGGTGGATTAATTTACTGGGGGTAGGATCCTGGTTTATCATCCATGGAGAGGTCATTTTAAAAATCTTTGACCTTGTCAGCTCAGGGGTCACTTCAGGTTGGAAGTGTTGTATCTGCTATGTCACCTCCAATTTTCAGGAATCTTTCTTGCCTCGAGATGTTGACCTTGCAGATTCTCAGTATTTATTGCTCAGTTTTCTTCCTATTACAGTTCTTCCAACATTTTTAGTCTTTCCATTTTTTTAACTTGTGAAATGCATCGTATTTTTCAATAAAGGGACTTTGCTTTTAAGAGAATAGCGTGGAGAGGAAGAGAAGTAACATTTGTTACAGTTAGTGTGTGTGCAACAGGGCCCCTATGTATTTTGTATATTATCTCATTTAACACTTAAAACAATCAAATTTGTGGCCTTATTCATTCCTACAAATTAGCTCAGTTAAGCAACACACAACCAAAGATGCACAGAACTAGCATCTAAGTCCAGGTCCAAACTCAAAGACTTTTCATTAGAAAAGATTAAAAAAAAAAAATCTATGCACTTTTTTTTTTTTAAAGATTTTATTTATTTATTTGACAGAGAGAGATCATAAGTAGGCAGAGCAGCAGGCAGAGAGAGAGGAGGAAGCAGGCTCCCTGCTGAGCAGAGAGCCCAATGTGGGGCTCGATCCCAGGACCCTGAGATCATGACCTGAGCCGAAGGCAGAGGCTTAACCCACTGAGCCACCCAGGGGCCCCAATCTATGCACATTTGATATGAGTCTTTCTGAATTTAAAGTCCTCATGAAGATATATAGCGGTGCTGAAAATGCTTTACACCAACAAAGGCATTTTTCCCTTTATAGATTATTTTTCCAACAAACTCCCAAGAAACTTCCTTGGGTGATGAGCACCAAACCATTTACCCTCTTGGGAATTTCAATCTTCGTTCCCTTCCTGTCCCTTCCAACTGGAATATCCACATCGGGGTTTACTGTGGACTGAACTGTTGTTCTCCAGATTCATAGGTTGAAGCCTAACCGCCAATGTGATTCTATTTGGAGATGGCGCCTTTGGGAGGTAATTGGGTTTCGGTGAGGTCACGAGGCTGGAGCCCCCATGATGGGCTTAGTGCCCTTACAGGAAGAGACACTGGAAAGCTTGTATGCACCCTCCCATGCTCCCTCTCAGTCTCTCTTTCTCCAGATGATTCTTTCTCTGCCCTGTGAATGCACATGATAAGGCAGCCATCTGCAAGCCAGGAGAAGAGTCCTCTCCAGAACCCAATTGTATGGGCTGGCATCGTAATCAAGGACTTCCAGCCTCCAAAAAACAGTACAAAAATAAATCCCATTAAGCCACTTGGTCTATGGCGTTTTATGGCTGCCTGAGCTGATGAATACAAGGTTCTTCAACATCCAGTCCAGGGGATGGTACTCTGTGGACATTATTTGACTTGCTTAAATCCCTCAACCTACTGATTCTTAGTGATCCCTTTGATGGGCCAAAGCTGAACCAAAAATGCAACAATGTTCTTTGAAGTGTTGACGAGCAGTTATGAGTTAACACTAGTAAATTGCTAAAAGAAGGAGTTACTGAGGTTTGGTATTCCTGAATTAAATGAATTGAATGACCATGGTAGAGTTTCCCAGGTCTGCATAGTAATGCCAATGGATTTCAAACCGCAAAAGCTTTAGGACACATATCTACGCAGAAGCGTAGAGTGGGGGATATTTTCCGAAATGACACTTCATTGTAAGGTTTGAATCAGCTCTGGTTTTGTTATTTTTGCTTTAAAATTTTTTTTTAAAATAATTATAGATTCACAAATGGTTCCAAATCCAGTACAGAGAGGTTCCATGTACCCTTCATCCAGTTTCCCCCTTGGTTACCTTTTCAGTAACTACAGCACAATAACAAAGCCAGGAGACTGATACTGGCACACTTCCCATGCAGAGGTTTGTAACACTGTAACTACTGTAGCTGTGTGTAACCACCAGCATGATAAAGACACAGAACGATGCCATCAGCATGGAGATGGCCCTCATCCTCCCCTTCGTAGGTGTATCTACCCGCTGCTCCCCACCATCCCTTTCCCCCAATGACCTCTACTTTACTCATCTTTATAATTCTGCCATTTGAAGAATGCTATGTAAATGGAATCATATAGTATGTGACCTTTTGGGACTGACTTTTTTCACTCAACATAATACCCTCGAGATCCAGTCCAGCTGCTGAGGATCTGTTTCCTACTGCACTGTAACAAATCGTCACAAACTTGTGACTTATGGCCCCCCAAATTTATTACAGAATGGAAGTTTATCCCATCTCTTACAGTTCTGAAGTTCAGAAATCGAAAATCTGTTTCCCTGGGGTAGAATCAAGGCATCAGCAAGACTTCACTCCATGCCTTCCAGAGGCTTTAAGGGAGAATCTGTTTCCTTGACCTTTTCCAGCAGCTAGAGCCACCAGCATTTCTTGGCTCTTGGACCACATCACTCCAAACTCTATTTCTGTCATTACTTCTCCTACTCTGACACTCCAACCTCTCTTTCAAGAGCCCTTGTGATGAACTGAACCAACGGGACAATCCAGAATAACCTCCCCATCTCCAGATCCTTAATTTAATCACATCTATAAAGTACCTTTTGCCATGTAATATGATGTATTCACAGTTTGGGGATTTAAGGAATAAACATCTTTGGAAGGGACATTATTCTGCCTACCACAGTGAATCTAACAATAGATTGTTCCTTTTTATTTTTATTATTTTTAAAAGATTTTATTTTACTTTAATTTTTAAGATTTTATTTATTTACTGGAGGGAGAATGAGAGAGAAAGCATGAGAGGGGAGAGGTCAGAGGGAGAAGCAGACTCGCTGCTGAGCAGGGAGCCTGATGTGGAACTCGATCCCAGGACTCCTGGATCATGACCTGTGTGGAAGGCAGTCGCTTGACCAACTGAGCCACCCAGGTACCCCTAAAGATTTTAAGTTATCTCTATACCCAAGGTCACAACCCTGGGATCAAGAGCTGTATGCTCTACTGACTGAGCCAGCCAGCTGCCCCAGTTTCTTCCTTTTTACTTCTTAGTATTCCATGGTATGGTAGCACAGTCACACCCTTCACCTATTATAGGTCTCCAGTTTGGGCTATTATAAATAAAACTGCTGAACAACTGTGTACAGATATTTGTGTGGACATGAACTCTCATTTCTCTGGGATAAATGTTCAAGTATGCAAAGTGCAAGTTCAGATTTTTTTAACTGCCAAACTATCTTCCAGAGTGGCTGTCCTATTTAACATTCCCACCAACAATGTATAAGGGGGTCAATTTCTCTGCAAACTTCCCAACATTTGGCATTGCCATTATTTTTTAACTTTTTAAATACTTAGTGACATATCATTTTCTAATTTTTATTTCCCTAGTGGCCGATGAGATGAAACCTCTTTTAATGTGCTTATCTGCCATCTGTGTATCTTAGGTAAAATGCCTCTTCAGGTCTCTTGCTTATTTTCTAGTTGGATTATTTGTTTGACTATTGAAATTTTTAAGCACTTTATGTATGTTAGACAGAAATCCTGTCAGATATGTGGCTTGCAAATATTTTCTCCCAGTCTGCAGTTTGTCTTTTCTCCTTTTAAGAGGGTCTCTCCCAGAACAAAAGTTCTTAATTTTGATATAGTCAAATTTATCCATTTTTAAAAAAAGATTTATATGTGTGAGAGAGAACACACAGATGCATGTGCGAGGGTTGGTGGGCAGAGAGAGTCGTCGGGGCTCCATGCTAGGAGCCTAAGATCATGGCCTCAGCCAAAAGCAAGAGCTGGGTACTCAACCCACTGAACCACCTAGGTGTCCCAAATTTACACTTTAAAAAAAAAAAATGGAACATATGTTTAGTGTTGTCTATGAATTTTCCACAAAGCTCTAGGCACTCAAATTTTTTTGTTTTCTTTTGAAAGTTTTATAATGTATGCTTTATATTTAAATCTATAATTTATTTTGAGTTGCTTTTTGTGTAAGGTTTGAGGTTTAGGGTTATTTTTTGTTTTGTTTTGTTTTTGTCATTGAGATCAAATTTTCCAGCACCATTTGTAAAGAAGCTATTTTTCTTCCCATTATGTGACTTTGCAACTTTGTCAAAAATCAGTGGGTTGTGGGACACCTGGGTGGCGCAGTTGGTTAAGCATCCGACTCTTGATTTCAGCTCAGTCATGATCTCAGGGTCACGAGATCAAACTCCTACATTGAGCCCGACATCTGGCTCTGCACTCAGCATGGAGTCTGCTTCTTTCTCCCTGTTCACCGCCACCCCCACGCCCTTCCCACCCTGCCTCTCCACTCTGATCACATGCTCTTTCTAAAATAAATCTTTAAAAAACAGAACTGGTTGTGTGGGTGTATCTATTTGTGCGTTCTCTATTTGTTCCATTGACCTGTGTATTCATCGCCTTAGCAACACCCGGTCTTCATTAATATAAGCTGTATAACAAAATTCATTTATTCATATAATAAATTATATATTTGTTATTTATATAACTTTTATAATAAATCTTGAAATCAGGTAAATGAACTCCTTCAAACTTACTCTTCTTTTTCAAAATTATTATAGATATCCTGGTTCCTTTGTCTTTCCATATAAATTTTAGAATATTTCTACAAAAAAGATCTTATTGGAATCTTGATAAGAATAGTGTTAAAGGGCACGTGGGTGGCTCAGTGGTTAAGCCTCTGCCTTTGGCTCAGGTTATGATCTCAGGGTCCCGGGGTCGAGCCCTGCATCCGGCTCTCTGCTCAGCGGGGAGCCTGCTTCCATCTCTCTCTCTCTCTCTCTCTCTGCCTGACTCTCTGCCTCCTTGTGATCTCTGTCTCTCTCTGTCAAATTTAAAAAAAAGAAAAAAAGAATAATGTTAAAACTATGTCAATTTGGGAAGCACCAACATTTTCATTACATTGAGTCTTCCAATTTATGAGCATGGTATGTCTCTCTTGGATATTTTGTAGTTTTCTGCATACAAGTCCTTTACATATTTTGTTAAATGCTTAATCTTTCATATACCCTTTTTAATGATAAATTATTGTTACAACTTTATCATCGTTAATCATGATTTGCTTACTTAACCTTTGAGCAAAAATCATAAATTAGATTCCCTTGGGGAAAATTCAGTCTGTGGAATATTGTAGTGGGGAATCCCCTTCTATTTTCAAAAAATCCACACTTCTACTTTCTTTGGAAAAAGGTGGAAATCTGGGCACACTAGAAACACTGGGCTTCACATTCCTACTCAGCAACATTTAGCTAGAGCCGTGTAGCTCCCACCCCTTACAAGAAGCACACTCTCTAGGTAGCCACCACCCGCCTCCACACCTGGTGAATACGTAGGCACTTGTGCCTGGCCTAATTTCCTTGTTTGTTACTGTACTGGCCCTGGTAAGCTACTGAGTTTTCACTTCTGCCTTAAATTACCTGGTGATGCATACTGGCATCAGCAATATTTCTGGCTTTTTAATTAGGCTTTTACAGATCACCCAAAGAGCATATAATACATGTTAATCGTCTGTATGCTACGTATTTACTATACATGTTATATTCTCCCCCACTCCAAACTGTCCCTATTCTGTGACATTTCATCATCACCAACTATTTCTCCCAGCTTGAGAAAGCAGAGGAAGTGTGGTCTCAGACGAGAGTGGAGATGGAAGAACCAGCCCCGGGGACACTTCTGTAGGGAAGCTCTTCTCCATGGGTTGATACTTTGTCACAGAGACTTGCTGTGCAGAAGTAAACCTCTGGTAAACAAAGAAAGGCCATTTTTCTTAGAGTGGTTTTTCTGCTCTGAACCTGTACTTCCCAAAGGTATTTTCCCAAGAATGAGGGTGGGGAGAGGAGGTTACGCTTCGAAGTTTCACCGGTAAGACTCAGTTTTTCTCTTGGGAGTGAGAGAAGTGGGTTCCCTTGGGTTGGCTAAGTTCATTCTGCTTATCTCTACTGTTCATCCGAGTGTATGACAGAGTTAACCTAGTCCCTGTATAACCTCTTAGCACCATCTCTATAGGGCTAGGGAGGAGAGTTCATTTTTAATATCCTACTTCTCCAAATCCATTATCCATGATAATCCATTGTGTCCCCTGGGTACTTAATCATCAAAGCAACCATAAACCTCTTTTTGAAGATCAAATGGTTCTTTAATCCATTTACTTACAGCATCCTAAGTTACAGAAAATTAATCTGAAGTGTAAGTGGGCCACTATTCCAAGTTTCTCGTGCAGCCGGTTAACAAGGTAACAAATCGGTAATGGCTTATGTGCCAGGTGGGTCAGAATGTGGAACAAATCACCTTGGTTGGTTGCTTTTCCCTGTGCTCTTCATTCTAACTTAGCTCTTACTGCTTGCTTGGCCTGCCCGCCTTCCCAGAATCCCATCGATGAATTAACAAAACTCAGCCAGCCTGAGAGCTAATTGGACTTGAAACTTTCCAGTGAGGCTGCCATTAATTCTCATCTTCCTTCTATATCAGGTTAGGCTGAAACCATTTGGGGAAATCACCCTAGGTCTTTGAACTCTCAAAGAAGTAAGAAAGCAGTAATTTTAATTAAGCAGAAGCACCAAGTTCCAGGCTAAGTTTCCTTTTGTCCTTATTCGTGTCCTCTTCCCTTATTACTGAGGGACTGTGCCACATTACCCCAAAATGGCCACAGACACGGGTGGCCACAGTGAAGCCTCTTTGCCTCAAGAAAACTCCAAGGTCATTACTGTAGTTCCCTTTGCATTTTTCATTTACCCAGTTAAGAGAAAGGATAATCATTTCTGAACCACTCAATAAAAGAATGAGATTCCATATTAACTAGAAATGCTATATTGCTATTATCCTTTATAAGGATTTTCCTTTTGCCACAGAAGCTGGATTAACTTGAATATAGAAAACTCCTGACTCTGATCACGAGAAGAGGCTTTTTAATTATTCATTATGCAGTAACTAAGTGTTCTTTGGTTAAGAAAAAAAAAAAAAAACTGCCTCTTCTTTTTTTTTCTTTTTTCTTTTTTTTTTTTTTAGATTTTCTTTATTTGAGAAAGAGAGCATGAGAAGGGGGAGGGTCAGAAGGAGAAGCAGACTCCTGCCGAGCAGGGACCCTACGGTACTCGATCCCATGACTCCAGGATCATGACCTGAGCCAAAGGCAGTTGCTTAACCAAAGGAGCCACCCAGGGCCCCCCAAAATGCCTCTTCTAAATAAAAATCTGTTCACAGGATGGATGAAAAGCCTTGCATTTTCCATGCCTTTCCCAAGTGTCTACTCCACGTAGGTTTTCTTCATGTGAATTATATGTGGTATAAGCACGTTAATGATGGTTGAGACCTTAATCAGGAGACTGTAAGAGAGACAAAGAATAATATAATGAACCCAGGGACCCAAGGAGAAGGACTGGTAACCAGGGAAAAGCAGCCCAGGGGAAGAAAGATGCTGTGGACTAAAGAGTGGGGGGAGGGGCACAGCAGGATGCACAGGATTCTGTGCGCTAGAATCAGGACCTGGAATCAGGTTAGCATTTAGCACTTCTACTGCCTGCCAGGGATGGGCGGAGTCCAGCTCAGAATGCAAGCAGGACACAAAGAAAGCATGTCACTTCCTCTCAAGAAGGACATTTGTAGGACCCTCCTTGGGACTTAGCAGAGAACCAGGAGAAATCAGATGCGCAGAGGAGAACCGAAGATAGGAAGAGGCTGTTATGAACTGAATGTTTGTATCCCTCTTAAGTCCCATGCTGATATCTTTTCCCCCAATGTGATGTGGGGGGGGGGGGGTTGGGGGTTGATTAGGTCACCAGGGTGAAATCCTCACTGCTGGGATTAGTGCCCTCATAAAAGCGAAGAGACTCCAGTAAATTCTCTTGCTCTTTCCACATCGTGAGGACACAGTGAGATAACCGCCATCTGTGAGCCAAAAAATGGGTCCTTAACAAACACTGAATCTGCTGTCACCTTGATCTTGGACTTTCTAGCCTCCAGAACTGTGAGAAATGAATGTTTATTGTTTGAGCCACCTGGTCTATGCTGTTTTTGTTAGAGTAGCTGGGACAGACGAAGACAGCTGGGTGTGAGGACCCAGAAGAAGCAGGCCACCCTTGAGAATGTGCGTCAGATTCCTTCTCCTTGCAGCTGGATGGGCCCTAGTCTTGCAGAACTGCACTGGCTATGCTGGATTCACTGGGGCTTCTCACACTGGATAAAGATTTTGTTGTGCCCTAAGCATCAGGCCTGAGAAAGACATTGTTGAGGACTATTAAGAACTGAATTTCTGTGCCCCCAAATTTAAAAATTGAGGCCCCAATCCCCAGTGTAATAGTAGTTGGCGATGCGATCTTTGGGAGGTCATTAGGGTTAGTTGAGGTCATGAGGGTAGAGCCTCCATGATAGGATTATAAGAGACGGGAGAGAATTTGCTCTCTCTCTCTGCCATGTGATGACATAGCAAGAAGGTGGCCTTCTACAAGCCAGGAAGAGAGCTCTTGCCAGAAGCCAAACCCACCAGAACTTTGATCTTGGATTTTCCAGCACCCAGAACTACAAGAAAATTAATTCCCATTGTGTAAGCCACACAGTCTCTAGCATTTTGTTATAGCAACCTGAGCTAAGAAGTGTTTATGATACAGGGGGCACTTGTCAGTACAGCCAAGGAAGTAATCTGGAAAAGGAGGTCTAATGAATCTTATTTTCCCTGGTACGTATTCTGGCTAAAACGTAAACCTTTGCACACAGCTTATTCTTCCCATGTTTAAACTCTACTCCAGGGAGCAAGACTCAGTGAAAATTTCCATCAGGGTAAAAAACCAATGAGATAATGATAAGCCTTCAGGAAGAGGATTACAACTCTAAGTTTATTTCATGACCTTGATCAGTGCTCTCCATACGGGAGTGCCCAGCCAATCTGTGGTCATGTGGCCATCCCTCATGTGAACCCTTCTTCACCCTCAGATGCCTTTGCTAGAGGATTCTAGAACCCTTGCTCTTGCTTAATTCCTTCTACTACAACACTGCTCAAGAGGGTTTCTCTGTCATTCTGTGACTCAAGGATCGGATTTGGACTCTGGCTTCCACCATTTACTGAGAGTATAACCTTGTGTGAGAAACTTATTGACATCTATTGATAAAATGAGTAGAGTAGCTTCTTCTTAGGTTTCTAGTGAGAATAAAACAAATGCAGAAGACATCTTTGTACATTACTTGGCCTAGTGCTCATTTGGTATCTTAAAAGGGAAGAGGAGAGGGAGTCCGAGTATGTAACCAAGAGTTGGGTCTTTCCAGCTTTCTCTCTGGAAGAGAGACTAGAAGAATAACAAGGTACCTCCCTCCTTTAGGAGTAAGATTTTGGCCTCATCACATCCTATTCCCTACTGACCTCTGCGGCATCTCCTGCTGCCCAGAGCACGCCTGCTTCTCTTCTTGATTAAGCAGGCAAGAGAGGATATTCACAATAAGCATTTTCTAGTTGTTGCCTAAAAGCAACAATTTTTTATTATTGCTACTTCCCTTCCAATTGCTAGTGCTTTTAATGGAATTGCAACAGTAATGTTGTCCCAGGGTGATGGGCCACTTCGACTGAATAATATCCCTGGATTCTAGGTCTTTTATTAAAAAAACAAGTGGGACACAGGCCCATCTCATGAATGTTAATGTGATCAAGACCGTTGCTCACTGGAAAAAATGTGTTTTAATTGAGTCGTGAGAAAGCATGCCTTGCCACATCAAACAAAAGGAAATCAATAGCCTTTAAAAGATTAGAGTACCCAGAGGCTGGGTGGGACAAGACAATATTTTGTCTAAATAGTGTTTCTGAAATTATTTCCTTTTCAAAAAATCACCTCCATTTATAGGACTGGTTCAGTTAAGCATTTTATTTTTCTTGTCAATGAAGTGTCAAAGCAGTTTGACCCAATGTTGAGTGAACACTTGGTTTCTGTCTCATTACACATGCTCTACAAGCTTGCTTAATGACCAGGATAGGTATTTTCCTCAAAGACTTGGAATCTTCCTAAACGGGAATCGGGCCAGAGTATCTGATCTTTACAGACTTCGCTCTCTTCCCCATCTGACCCCCTCCCTCCTACCACAGCCACCCCTGCCGAGTGACTCTGACTGGCCATGTGCCCCTCCCAAAGGAAAAGATCAGATTCCTGCTTCCTTTCTCTGTCCTGCCATCTTAGCACCCAGAAGAACTCCCTGCAACTTATCTCAATTGTGCAAAACGAGCACCGCCGTGGTCAAAGTGGGTTAGGAAACGCTCCCCGTGTAAGACAGACAATACGGCAAAGCAGACAACTGAGGCGGCACTTTACCAGGATACTAAGTGAAGTGCTTACACTGGGTTTATTGACCAGCACATCCGCCTTCTAATGCAAACCAAGTAGTAGCATTGCGGACTCTTCATGTCAGATGCCAGCAGGTTACTTGACTACTCTTGGCCTTCATGACCCTGGGAAAGAAGCAAGTCCAAGAGGAGGAGACTGTGCACTTGCTCAATCACAGACTGGCTGAGAACCACCATATGCCAGCTAGAAGTTTCCATGATGCAGACTGGCTCTTATGGGCAAGAAAATATTTATGTTCATTCCTCCTGGCCACTAGCAGGAAGGCACAAATTACTAAAAGTTGTACTGTTCACATGATTGCCCCCAGGGTTAGGAGCAGGAAATCTTTTGTGGACATGGAGGTGGGTGTGACCAGGTATGAAATCATTTTTTTTTTTTATTGCATGTTTCAGCTGATTATTAGCATCAAATTACCCAACTCTCTGATACCCATAAAAACATTTCAACTGGTGCCTGCTCTAGAAAAAGGCAGTTGTTTGAAAACCCAGCCAGAGATATGCAAACAAGAATGACAAGGGACACCCAGAGTTCCAGATATTACCATGGCAACTCTGTGGACTGGAAGTCCAAAATCCATTCACAACCTTTTTCCCCTTGTGTCCCTCCTCTAAGGAGGTCAGAAAGAAAAGATTTCAGTGGCCTGTCCGTGGCTAACCATGGCGAGGTCACACACTTCTAGCAGACAGATCTAATAGAAGTGACTAAGTAGACCTTTCAGAGGAAATTTTTTTTAAAGGGAGTGACTCAGCTAGCACAGCTCCTTGGGCCACTGTGCCTCCTTTTCTTCTCTAAAACCAGTATGGTATCAGGGCACCTGAGTGGCTCGGTTGGTTGAGTGTTTGACTTTTTATTTTGGTTCAGGTCATGATCTCAGGGTCACTGTGCTCTGAGCTGGGCATGGAGCCTGCTTAAGATTCTTTCTCACTTGCTCTCCCTTCGTCCCTGGACCCCCAGAGTGCTCTAATAAATAATAATGATAATAATAACAACAACAACAATAATATAGGTAGGATACCTGAGGTGCAGCAGCTCTCTGGAGATCATGAAAAATAAAAGCCACTTGCTAAGGCTAGAAGAGAAAGATAAACAGAACTTGGTGCTTGGAGACATTTAGAATTGCTTTCCTTGTCCAGGATGGTCTACCTCCACCCCTTTGTTGCCTGCGACAGATGGGCAAATCTACCCCTTACGTGTAGGGTCCTGTCGGCCAGGCGGTCTGCTCTTTGCAGCTCAACGCCATCTTAACAGACACACCTGGGAGCATTCAGCGCAGGCTGACTCCGCTCTGTCGTGCTGGCATGGCCCTAGTGCCAGCTGTTTGCATCTGTCTCGGCTGACACATCTTGGGCCCTCACTGCTGCAGTGGCATTAGACAAAATCTGTCCTCTGCCAAATTTTCTGAAGTTAAGGAACTACAATGGTTCCTCCCACTTCATTTGGGCTTTAAATGATGAAATCCTCTTTTTTTTTTTTAAACCATATTTCTTAACGTGATGAGATAGAGTTTGTGATTTTTCTGGGTCTGTTCTAAAACTCCTTTCCTTCCTAATACCCCACATCACTTTTGTAAACAAAGTTCTTACGATTTCCTCCTGCGGACGGCCATAGGGGCCAAGCCAATCTACTCTTTCAATCACAGAGCTGAAAAATCTTTAAAGATCATTTTCTACACAGAACCCACACCAAAGGCAATAGTTTTCATCCAGAACTCTTATAATGGACTCCACAAACTAGTTGAAGGACAACAGCTCCCACGAAAGGCCCATAAATATTTGATGGTCCGATCTTAACTCTTCCTAAAGAGGAAACCACTTTGTAGAGTATCAAATTGTCCCCAGAGACTCTCCTGTCTGCATAGTTGGCTGTGGCCACTTCACTTATCATTTGTGGCAACCCACCTTCCCCTTGAGGCACCCAACATAAATCAATAGGAAGTAATTTGTCAGATGTAAAACACGCAGTTTATTTGTAATTATGTGTACTCCTGTGTGCACATCCTGTGTGTATAGAAAAGACGGAGAAGCACCACTGCTTCAGACCATAAAGTCATCTGAGAGAGACGGTAGAGCTCACCATTATGCTGCCCCCACCTTTCCAGAAAGAGTATCAGCAAAGAGAAAGTGACAGTAGCTAACCATTACTTGGCACTGTGTGCCAGGCTGTTCTAAGAACCTTAAGTATAATAACTCATTTAATCCTTACAACGACTGGGTAAGGTAGGTACTATTAATACCCTTGTATTATAAATGAGGAAACTGAGTCACAGAGAAGTAGAGGTAGTAAATGTTGGTGCTGAAGCTTGAAAGCAGACAGACAACTCCAAAGTCCACGTCTTAACCACTGTGCTTTACTGCCAGTGGTTGGCAGATTTTAAGATGCGCCACCCCACCCCCCGCCCATCCCTGACCCTGTGGAACTTGACCTCCTGATATTCATATCTGGGTCATCCCCTCCCCTTGCATAGGGACTGGACCTATGCCTTGCTTTAACCAACAGAATATGGCAAAGGGGACAGGATGTTGCTCCCACAACTGCATCACATAAGGAACGGAGAATAACCTCTGGTCGCCTACCAGCAAGGAACAGAGGCCCTCAGTCCAACAGCCCTCCAGGAAATGAATTCTGCCAACATCACCTGAGCTTGGAAGCAGATTCTTCCCCCAAGCAAGTTTTCAGATGAGACCAAAGCCCTCAGCCACATAGGTTGTGAGAGTTCCTGAAGCAGAGGATCTTGTAAATCCAGGCTCTGACGTCAGACACAGAAACTGTGGGACAGTAAGTATGTGTTGCTTTAAGTTGCTAAGTTTGCGCTAAATTTTTATGGAGCAGTGGATAACATGTATTGCCTCTTGCTGTAGGTTAACTCTTTGGAATATAAATCTGGCCCATCAGAAGTTGCTACCCAATAAAAAAACAAGATAGCCATGGTTTCTGGGTAAGAGACTGCTGTTAAACTACAGACGAAGGGAATCTAGGCGGAGATGTGCAACCAAATCAACATTGCTATTTTTGTGAGAAGCAGTGTGTTGACTGCTCCCAATCACAACACACCCCCCTCTGACCTTGTTAATGCCTGACCTTGAGTCTATGGAGAAGATTACCAGAACAGACCAATAAAGAGAGGTACCTCATACACTTTTGCAACAACTTGCTACATCTCAAATAGTTTCTCAAGTCCTTAAGAATTACATGATTTTTGCTGTCACGTTGTATTATGTATAATGAGTGAGCATCTGGGACCTAAAAGCTACAAAAAAAGCTGACAGCTCAGAATGAGGGAAAAGCACAGGAGTAAAGTAATCCCACCCAGGGAGGTGTCGGCTGGGGTGGAAACAGTCCTCTAAAAGCAGGAGGACATGGGGCAGAGGTGTGTGATTTGGGGTAGACTCCATGAGTCAGGCAGGTATCAAAGGTTGGATTAAGTCACTGGTTCAGAATCCAGGGAGAAAGCCATTGAGTGGGGGGCAGGAGGACCAAAACATGCAACACAGGCACGAACTGCTGCGACACACTGAATATTAAGTCCAGCATACCAATAGGGAAATCTCCGATGACCAGAAGCACCCCTTGGCTTGAGCCCAGTCACTGGGACCCACCTGAAGCCATGTCAGGAAACAGCCACTGTTAGAACAGATTGCATTCTCCAGAGAATTCTCCAGAGAAGGCACTTTCAGACCCAAAAAACAAAGTAAGCCATTCCATAGCATTGACAGTTACTTACTGACAGAGGAACGGAGACCGTGTCGACAAACAACACTGAGGCCACGCAGTGACTCCCCGCCAAATACAGACCTGAATCCCCAGCTTTTATAGAGTCATTATCTAAAAATGGTGCCATCTGTGTGTCAGGCCTCTATACTGGTTATCTGAAGTGGTGCCACCTGTGAAGCACTTCAGGGAAGATGAAAACAAGCCTTCCCTCCTTCTGGTCTGGGCATGTGTTAACTTCCATGGGCCTTGGAACACAGCCCCAAACAAGATGGCGGGCCAGAGATGGAGTCAGTGTTGTCAGAACTCCTCCAGTCCGCGAGCAAGCCTGGCTGAGAGTCTGACAGAGGAGAGGAATGAAAGCCCCTCACTGGAGAAGAGGTGCTGTGATGTTTTGCTCACTAGCTCTCCCCAAAGACCGATTTACAGGATGATCTTTCTGGACAGTTCTTCTCCAGGAACCATAGGACAGGAGTGGAAGAACCAATTCGTAATGCTGGAATAAATCTTAGGGGCAATCTCACCGTGTCCTCTCATCAGACAGACTGGTAAGAGAAAACAGAAACCTAGAGAGGCTGGTAATGTGTCCAAGCTCACAATGGGACTCAGTGGCCGTGTCAGAAGCAGGGCTTCGGCCAGGCACCCTTTCCTTGATGCCACGCTTGCCTGTTAATAGATGCGGGTTCACGAGTCCGAGCACTCAGCACTTAGCAGACAAGCAACACCGCAGAATTCAGTGCTAAATTGCACAGACAGGCTTTAAGTGCTGGAGGAGTCGAGAAGATAAATGAGTAAGAGGTAATTAGAGAAGACTTGCGGAGGAGGTTTGGTCCCATGTAGGCCATGAGGGATGAGGAGGAGTGGTGAGTCTTTCTAAGCAAGTCCAAATCGAATCAGCATCTCTAACCTCCTCCTCATCAAGACAAGGACCTTCAACACTGTAACGTCTTCCCAAAGTTCCCCCACTTCCCGTCTTCCCAACATTTGTCTAATATATTATTTGCAAGGGTTTCAAAATACAGAGAAGAATTAGCTTACTATTTTTGACAGTCGATCCAATACATTTTGTTTTGTTTTGTTTTAAGATTATTTGAGAGAGAGAGACAGAGTGAGAGAGCACGAGAGGGGAGGTCAGAGGGAGAAGCAGACTCCCCATGGAGCCAGGAGCCCAATGTGGGACTCGATTCCAGGACTCCGGCATCATGACCCAGGCAGAAGGCAGTCACTCAACCAACGGAGCCACCCAGGCGCCCAGTCCAATACATTTTAACAATCTATTCACCACTGCTTCCCGACTCCACACCTCTGGTTTCATTTTCTTCTCTATGAAGTAGGTATCATTCAGTGGCTCTTTCAGTAAGGGCTCTGAGAGTCAACACTGCCAGCCCTGGGTTCTGCCAACGTCTACTGTACTCTCAGTCCCGAGCAACGCTTTACCTGGGGAAGGACTCCTTCCAGCATGTACCCTTAGTGCTGGCACGGCTGCTGTCCACGTGATGGCTGTTTGTTTGTGGGTAGCAGATCTTCTCTTGCTGCTCGCTTTCCTACAATAAGTGGTTTTTTTTTGTTTTGTTTTCTACTTTCACAGAGTCCTGTTTGGAAGCTAACTGCCACCTAGTTAGTCACTTAGAAGCTCAAGAGTGTGAGCTTCTGGAGGGTAGGGCCTGAGATCTCTTTGCCTACAGGCCTCAAGCACACGGTGCCTGGCGCATAAGGAACATTTCAGTGTGTGCTGAAAAAAAAATTAATGAGTCAAAATTAATGAATTGGAATAGTTACGAAGGTAGCAAGAGATCAAAGTAATGAAATATTTATGAAACCAGAACTTTAAGGAGGAGGCTTTGGGTCACAGAATCTAGTGTTCCAGGGAAAACAAGACTGCAAGAAATAAAATGAATGTGCACTTCTTGGAGACATGGCTAATTCTAGGTCTGGGGCCAGGAAAATACAAGACCAGCCTGGGCTATCTCTGGTCAGAAAGCAAAAAGTGCTGAAAGATTAAGTGAGTTTATGTCAAAAGAACGCGGGGACTGGTATAAAAGGGCTCCCACTGGCCACATTTGTGTGGATTTGAGCATTAAAAAGAATAATGAAGGCTATGGGTTAGAAAACAGAATAAAGGAAAAAGAAGTCTTGGGTCTGTACTGGTATTGAACAAAAAAGGAACAGGGAAAGCTTTCTTTTACACAATAACACCAGCCGATAAGTGTAGAAAGAACTAGAAAATGGCCACGTTGCTGCCATCAATGCAATAACTGGTCAAGGCAGGCATAATCAAAGGATACTAAAAGCACTGCGTGAAAAGGTGTCAGGAATGGGATATTTGCATGGCCTCAAAATACTTGTTTATTACAAGTGGGAAAAGGTTTTATAAGGGAGAAATTTGGCAGACAACAACATAGTTACCAAATGAATAATGGGATAAAATTGACTTATTATCTTCTATTGTGATGCAACTGGAAGAACATAACATTATTTATATGATAGTCTTGCCAAAACACACAGCAAAACAACATTTAACTTGAATCTTAACTTGAGGAACCAATCAGATAAGTCCAGAATGAGAAACAATCTATAAGACAATTGGTCTGAACTCTTTGAAAATGTCAGTGATCATGAAATTCCGCAAAAGAGGATGGAACATTCTAGAATATAGATTAAGGGAGTTTGAAAAACAAAATAATCAAAGACAGTTCATGAAATGTATTTGAATTCTGGATTTAAAAACCAAGACAACAACAAAATTTCAAAAGGCATTTTGGGGGACAATTTAAGGTTTTGAATATGAACTGTTTATTAAACAATCTTATGGAATCAGTGTTAAATTCCTTGGGAACAATAATGTATTATAGTGAATAACCTTTTTCTAGGAGATAGCTGCTTAAGTACTTAGAATGTAGCATTTTGGTGAAATGTCACGAATAATACAAGCTTCTATCAAATAGCTCTGACAAAACACACACACACACACACACACACACACAGACCTATAAATGCAGCAAAATGTTAGTTATTTGGTAAAATGAGGTGAAGGGTATATGGGCTCAATGTATATGGTTCATTGTATTATTCTTTCAATTTTTTTTAAAAGATTTTATTTATTTGACAGACAGAGATCACAAGTAGGCAGAGAGGCAGGCAGAGAGAGAGAGAGGGAAGCAGGCTCCCCGCTGAACAGAGAGCCCGACTCGATCCCAGGACCCTGAGATCATGACCTGAGCCGAAGGCAGCGGCTTAACCCACTGAGCCACCCAGGCGCCCTTATTCTTTCAATTTTTTAAAAAAATTTTATTTATTTACTCATGAGAGACAGAGAAAAGTGAGACAGAGGGAGAAGCAAGCTGCCCACAGAGCAGGGACTCAATCCCAGAACCCTGGGATCACAACCTGAGCTGAAGGCAGATGCTTAACCGACTGAACCACCCAGATGCCCTCTTCCAGTTTTTCTATGGGTTTGAAAACCCAAAATAAAAAGAAGGGAAGAAAGAAAGGAAGGGAGGGAAGACGGAAGGGAGGGAGGAAGAGAGAGGAAAATCCTGGAGGAAAAGCCAAGTGGTGACAATGAAGAGGGCATCTGCCAAGCTTCAAGGGGTCGTTGAATTGGAATGGCAGAGAGAAATTAGTTGCCACAGGTCAATGAGGGAACAGATTAAAAAGAAGTACAAGTAATAACTGTCAATAAAAATGGAGCTGGAGAAATAAGAACGAAAGGAATATCAGGACCACACACAATTTTTTGGCTAGACGGTAGAGGCATCGAGGGAAATGAAGAGGCTGACGGACTGCGGGGCGGTGGGATGCGCCACGTCGGGAGAACACGTGAGCGGAAGTCCCTGAAACCTTCTTCCACTGGGACTCATGGCTGGAAGCCTGCGGCCTCTCCCCAGCTGCCTGCCCCTAAAACTCCACCCTGGTATGTCCTCTGTAGATGTGGAGGGGTCATTGCTCCTGCCCCTGAGGCCACCATACGCAGAGTAACCGCCACCCCCATCTTCTGCAGACTTCTACAGGGCTTCATCTAATGCTTGTTTATTAATAATTCGCTGAAGAGGTCGCTTATACCGGAGATTCACGGAGGGGCCCCTAGTCCCCATTTCACCTTCCTGGTTCTTCATTTCTCCAAGGCAGCCATGAGTCCCAGCAGAGGGGTCCCAGCACCATATCCTTCATGCCAATTCTTCCATTTTTACAACTGGGAGTTGTGATGGAAAGTCAGAAGCAGAGGGCATGAAGGCAGGTTGAAAAGGCAAAAGGTTGAAACCTCAAAAGGTTGAGAAGGCAAGCATATCTCAAGGGGGACTTTGTGATTTAATGCCTGTTGTCATCTTCCAGGATGCCTTCTAGAGGCTTCTGATGACACAATAGGTTTTATGGAGAGACTTACCTTGAGGAAAGAATAAAGATTGGACCAGGAGATTTTTAAATTAAACTTTTAATACTTACCCAAAGTAATATATGTAATGATATATGTATATTATTTTATAAGTCTAGTATTACTAATAAACTTGTGATGTAAAAAAATAATATTCTCTTCCTTTCCTTTCTACTCCTGAATTTCCATCATTTTTCAGCTGCTTCTGGTATTTACAGTTGTATTTCTAAATAATATGCTTATACTAATATTTCTTGCATAATTTTACTTATTTTCTGTTCATTTCCTTCCATTGAAGATAAGCATTTAATGATTAGATTATCACTGCCCCCACCCCATCCACATGAACAAATGCACGCCAAATCCACTGTTTCTCTTTGTATCCTCCCCAAATAGCTACATCCCAACTTCTGGTTAAATCAGTAGTCATTGTCTATTTTTTCTTTATTGCAGTACTTTAATAAGCACTTACATAATGCTTACTATGTGCTGGGTTCTCAGTACTCTATAAATATTAATTTTAAGTCCTTATTAGAACAGAAGTATTATTAGCAACTAAACCATAAGGTTTACTATGATGACATTTCATTTCCTGTACGATGTTTTGCTTCATAATTTTTCCAAGAAAATCTCTTCTCTTCCTTATTACAATTCTTTGTCTTTCTATTCCACTTTGCAAGGGACTTTCTCAGCTTTACCTTTCTTCTGTCTATGGATTAATTCAAACCAATGCTGTCATAATTTTTATTTCCATGTTGTTCTGTTTCTTTTTTTATAGCATTCTGATCTTATTTGGTAAATTCAATATTTTCTCATATGTCTCTGAAGATATTAAGGCTTTGTTAGCCCTGTTGCGAAGTTTTCTTTGCTCCCTGCCTTGTATCATGTGTGTGTGTGTGTGTGTGTGTGTGTGTGTGTGTGTGTGTGTGTGTGTTTGATTGTTTTGGGCTCTTTATGTTAAAAGATTTCATCAAATGTCTGGTGGTCTTTGGCTGTTAAAATTTAAGAGTAGATTACCAAAATGTTGATTTGAAGTCCCCTGTCCATGGGAAGGACTTGACTAATCCTGAAGATGATTCCACCAGTCTCCTGCCTGGGGACCATTTTGTGGGGAGATTTTCATTAAATCCCCCCTGGTCCCTCCTGTGTTCTGCTAATGTGGGTTTGTGGGGAGGGAGATGGTAACCAGTTGTGAGTTGGGGGGAGGCAGGATGCCCAAATATATGTGGGAAAGGGTCTCAATAAAAATTTGCAGCCAAGGCTCTTGTTCCCAGCTTGCCCCTCTGCTTGCAGAGGAACCTGGTGCTTTTCTACCGACCCTGAGTTTCTGTAGTTATAATCCCTACTTTTTGTGGCTTGCCCTAGTTCAGTCTTCAGAGGAGGAGATGTTCCTATCTCCATGAACGGCCTTTAACTCCATGAGAATTGTTTTCAGATCGATCGGATCCTCAAAGTAAGCAAGCACAGAGTTTGATGAATTAGTTCATTTGGAAATAAACTCATGATGACTTCAAACCCACCCTAGGAAATCTTCTAGTACCTTCCTCCCACATACCATGAGGCCCTCCTGAGGAGCAAGTTAAACACAGCTGAGGTTTTATTCAGTCCTGAGCCTCAGGACAGCTTTCCTGAGCAAAATGTACATCCCCAAGCAGGGGTTTCCTTACAGAGGACAGAAACTATACCCCCTCCCCCGCCACGTTCTTCCACAGAACGCCAGACTTCGGAGGCTTCCCTCAAGCAGGGTTCTAGAAATCGCAGTCTCATCACCTCAGAAATCTGTGCCAAGATGAGGTGTTTGCTTTTTTCTCAGCTGGGACCCAACTATGAAGCTCTGCTCTGTGGGAAGCATGGTCTCACCCATTGTCTGGCCCCTCTTCTCTCCCTCACAATCTCCTTTTCCTGTAGAAATTGGTGAAGGGGGCTAATTTGCATTTATTCAAGGTCAGCAGATACTAAGGTAAAGATCAAAAGTGGCCCGTTTGAGGGGTGCCTGGGTAGTTCAGTCCATTGAGCATCTGACTCTTGATCTCAGCTCAGGTCTTAATCCTATTTAAAAAGCCTACTTTAAAAAACAAACAAACAGGGGCATCTGGGTGGCTCAGTGGGCTAAAGCCTCTGCCTTCAGCTCTGGTCATGATCCTGCATTGGGCTCTCTGCTCAGCAGGGAGCCTGCTTCCTACTCGTGATCTCTGTCAAATAAATAAATAAAAATCTTAAAAAAAAAAAAAAGAAAAAATTAAATTAAATTAAAAGTGACCTAATTGAATATTAAAGGATGTTTACTTTAGAGGTTTTGTAATGGCAAAACTGCAACACCAAAAACAGAGCCTAACCATCCATCCATGGGGCACAGACTAAATGAATTAGTGCACAGTGGCAAACCGGACAGCCATCTATAGTGAAACAAAGTGCAAAAATCAAAGCCCAGAACAGAATTCAGAAGAACACACACACATGCACATATACACAAACCTTGTATATGCACAATAAAGTCCTAAAAGCACACAACCAGAAAGCTAACAATGTGACTTCCAGGGTGCAGGTGGGCGCGGACGACATAGCTAGTCAGAAGAGCCACCTTTTACTTTATACACCTCAAAATTTTTGTTTCCAAAAACACACACTATTTTTTACCATTTAAATTTTTTTTCATTTTTAAAAACTGCAATAAAATACATGCAACATAAGATTTACTTTCTCAAACTTTTTTTAAAAATAGGTTCAAATTTCTTCTAAAAGTGTTACTCGAATGGAAATCTGGTATCACTGAACATCATTGTTTTCACTAAAAAGAAAGTAAATGCAGTGCCCACAAAGAGAACAGACTATGTAGGGACAGCTAGAACCTGGTACCCTGGGTGGCGGGCCTGGGGCAGTTAAGTGGGTTACCCAAGCAAAGACAAGGACTCCGGGGGAGACAGCACCAGCATGGAACCCAGCATAGAACCCAGCGTGGAACCCAGCATGGAGCAAGCACAGCATGGAGCATAGCAAGGAACCCAACATGGAACACAGCATGGAGCACGGCATGGAATCCAGCACAGAGCACAGCATGGAAAGTGTCATGGAGCACAGCATGGAACCCAGCATGGAACCCAGCACGGAGCATAGCATGGAGCACGGCATGGAACCCGGCATGGAGCCCAGCGTGGAGCACAGCATGGAATCCGCACGGAACCCAGCATGGAAACCCATATGGAACCCTGCATGAATCCCAGCATGGAGCACAGCATGGAACCCAGCATGGAGCACAGCATGGGACCCCGCGTGGAACCCCGCATGGAACCCCACATGGAACCCTGCATGGAACCCAGCATGGAGCACAGCAAGGACCCCAACACGGAGCATAGCATGGAGCATGGCATGGAACCCGGCATGGAACCCGGCATGGAACCCGGCGTGGAACCCAGAGTGGAGCACAGCATGGAACCTGTCATGGAGCACAGCATGGAACCCAGCACGGAGCACAGCATGGAGCATAGCATGGAACCCGGCATGGAGCACAGCATGGAGTACAACATGGAGTACAACATGGAACATAGCATGGAATCCGCACGGAACCTGGCATGGAACCCCGCATGGATCCCAGCATGGAGCGCAGCATGGGACCCTGCATGGAACCCCACATGGAGCTCCGCATGGAACCCAGCATGGAGCACAGCACACCAAGCTGTGGGCGGGCCAGTTGTTCACAAAGTTTGTAGCACCTGATTATTCAGAGAGTGGGAGAGTGTGAATTCCAATTTCACTCTTGTAAGAGTCTGTGCCAGGTAGCCTGGGTTTAGATGGCTGCTTTGTTGCTGACCAGTTGTGTGCCCCGGGGTAGGGTACTCAACTTCTCAGACCTCCCATTTCCTTACCTAAAATGGGAATAAAGGTAATACAAATTTCCCAGGCTGTTAAAAGGATGGAAAGAATCCATATACATGACGGACTGGCGCATAGCAAGCTTCGTGTACCTCTTAGGGGTTGTCTTCCCATCATTACACGGATGATGATGATGATGATGATGATGATTAGATGCTTCCTGTTTTAAAAAATCTTTACTTCAGACAACATATACACTCAAATGGGTAACATCATATTTCAACAGCCCAATATGCGCTACCAGGTTTATTCGTTTTAAGACACAAAAATAGCTTCTTCTACCAAGATATCTGATTAAAATAAATTTAACAGAATAAATTACTTTTCACCTTTACATTATCAGGTAGATGGGTTTTCCAAAGCTTATACTAATATAAGTATTCAGGATACAATGACTGGCCCTATAGAGTGAAGATTTGATAAGGAAAGAACATTATGGTTTCTATAAATCCAGAACACTAAAGTTGAGCAGCATTCTTAAAATATCGTGGCACTGTACCTGAACCATGTCTATCCTGATCACGATTACATCGTCACCACTTTCAACAGTGCCTGGTACCTACAGTTGGAACCTGCAGTGAACTTGACAGAGTTTGGCTGAAGACAAGAGGAATGAATTCATCTGATCCTCAAAAAAGCCCCAAATGACATCTGAGTCAGCATCAGCCCCAAAGCTCACACAAGAAGAGGGAAGGTCCAGGCCCACAGTCCTGCCTATCTTCCGAGGGAAGAGCAGCCTGACATTCTGGGCCCATGGTGCAAAGTGTCATTCCTGGAAGTTTCTTGGATTCCCCAAGAGTGAGGTCAGCCTGCTTGGGGAACATCTCTGGCTTGTGGAAACTTGACCCGAGGTAACAGAACCTCCTGGTGTTGAGTCACAGGCCTTTGGCACAGCTGTCTTGCTTTGGTGGCCATAACCAGATCTCCAAGTTACCAAAGGAACAAAAAATCCTTGGAAAACCAAATAAATGCAGATCCTTATCCTTTCCTAAACCCAGACTCCAGCTTTTGTGCAGTTCCATGCAGCTCTAAGTAAATGACAGAAGGAAAGCAGGAACCAGTTGGCAAACTCAACTACAGCTGAGCAAACTGAGCAAACCTCAACTATAGCTCAAGAACATGCAGTGAGGATCCCATTATCACCCACAGCGCTGGTCAAGATGCTTTACATGTCACCAGAAACACAGGAAAATTGCCATTTTAGATAGTAAGTGCCAAACAATCTGAAATTATTGTCCAGATTCTTGGCAACAGCTGACAATTTCAAATGTTTCAGATTGCTATGGAAACAGAACCAAAAGAATAGTAATTGTCTATAATTTCTTACCCTGAAACTCAAACCCAGCTCTGATTTCCATAATTACCTAGACATAGTTCTAAAAAGTGCTCATAAAACCCAAGGATCTTGTTCTGCCCAAGGCAAAGTCAAGTCTGAATAATCCCTCTGGATACCTGCCTGCCACCGGTGCCTCAGCTTGTTCTCGGGACTCCCGTCCGGGAGAGGAAAATGCACTCATTGTGCTGCACAGGACGCTGGAACGGAAAGGAAGGATTGCATCACGGGTCAGAGCCAGGGAAGCCTCACACTCCCAGACAGACCTTGCATTGTGTTCGAGCGGTTCTTAAAGGGCGTGAGGGACAAGTCAGCAAGTCTGTGCCTTTCAGACTGAGGGTTCTACATCACCTAACCCTGTGCTCCATCACTGGACACTGGCCTGAAAGTCAGAAGAAGACCGGCGCTCCCAAGGCTCTCTCTCCTCTCCTCCAGAGCCACTGATGTCGCCTCCAGGGTTCACCATCTCCCTGGATTTCTGTGATAAGGCGAATCCGGTATTGTTCTGTCAGACGATAAGTGAGAGTCTAGGCCTGGAACGTTCTTTGGTCAGAGCATTCAGGGTCTTCCCTCTGGCACACCTACTGTGGCTGTTTCTGTCTACTGACTCGGCAGGGCCTCAGATCTTTGCCCTGAGGGTGAAACCACTCTCCTCTGATCTCACGCTCTCCCTTTCCTGTCTTCCCAACCCAGTGTCTGGAAGTGGAGGTCAGTACTAGCTCTGTGCCTCCTCTCCTCCACTGCACTCCTAGACCACAGGATTTTCATTCCCCAGGGCTACACTGAAATTACCCATGATAATGAGGGTGACTTATTAAGGAAGGCTGGGGAAGAACCCATTGAACTTCTTGGTGAGCACTCTTTTTTTCACCTTTATGTAATAATTCAGATTGTTAATGACTCCTTGCTTTGAAAGTCCCTTTCCATTTAGTTTTTGCACTTCTATTCCCCCTTCTCCCTCAGGCACTGGTTCTGTTTCATCTGCTGATTCTTTTTCTTCCATTTATCTCCCCCCATGTTACTATTCCCTTAGGTTCCATGCTTGGTCTTCCTCTTCAGGTCCTCCAGATCCATCCTGGATAATATCATCCATGCCCAAGGTTTTCTCTACCACAGACAGCTTTGCCAATGACAGACAATTTCTATCTATGATCTTTCCCAGCTCTACACTCACTAGTCACCTGCCTATAGGAGGTTTCCCCTTAGATATTGTACGTACTCAACAAAAGCAGTAACATCTTCAAGGCTAAATGTTCTCTTTCCCACAATGCTCTTCTTTGAACATCCCCTTTTCCTTATTTATGGTAATAGTAGTCAAGTCATAACCCTGGAAGTCCTTTTTGACTCCTCCACCAACTTGATCTACCTCTCATCTATCCCAAACTGATCACCAACTCGACTCCCTAAAGCAGTGAACTAAGCCCTCCATAACTATCTCCATTACATAACAGTTTCCATAACAGTCTTCCCAATTTCTCACTAATGACTACAGTTGTGTCCTAGAAGCTTTCTCCACACACCATCTGACTTCTTCTAGTCCATATTGCCAAAAGAATTTGATTTCTAAAAATACACGTTGATTTAATGTCACTGTTGACTTTAAATCACTCAGGGGCTCACCTCTATTTTCAGTATATAGGTCAAAGTTCTTAGCATGCCTATCAAGACCTTCATGATTTGGCCCTTACTACTTTTCTGATCTCATGCCTCAACGTCCCCAAATATGTTTGCATTCCATCCCAACAAAATCTACTGCTCATGCCTTTGTGGCTTTCAACATGCCCTCCAGCTGGTGTCCGTGACCAGTTCCTCTTGGCCAATGACTCAGCTTAAGCATCACTTCCTCCAAAAAGACTTTCTTTTGACACCCCCTCCAAGATGAGGTAGTGGTCCTTTTTCTTTTTCTTTTCCAGCTTTATCGAGATATACTTGAAAGATGACATTGTGTAAATTGAAGGTGCACATGTTGATTCGATACACTCCTACATCGCAAAATGAACACCAGCATAGTATTAGCTAAAACCTTCCTCATGAATTCTAATTACCATTTATTTTTTGTGGTGAGAACATTTAAGATCAACTCTGTTAGCAACTTTCAAGTATATAATACAGTATCATTAACTATAATCACCATTCTGTATACATTAGATCCCAGAACTTACTCATCTCATAACCGGAAGTTCGTATTCTTTGACCGACACCTCCCCTTTTTCCCCACCCTCAACCCTGGTAACCACCATTCTGGTCTCTGTTTCTGCAAGTTTGGTTTTTTGTAGATTCCACGTGTAAGTGAGATCATACAGGGACTGCCTTATCTCACCAGTAGCTGCCTTCCTTAGATACTAGACACCCTGTCCTCGTCCATGTTACTGGATATTCACCCTACACTGCCATCATGGTTTGTCTGGACTTTCTTCCTCCACTAGAGTATGAGCAACTTGAGGACAGGAATTGTATTCTGTCTGTCCGGCTGTCCACCACTGCCTAGCCCAGTGCTTGGCACAAAGTGGTGCTGAGTAAACCTTTACTGAAGACAGGTGCAAACAAAATAAATATGGAGAAGTATCAGTAACTGAGACCAAAAAGGACAGCAGTCCTAGACATTTTAAGAAAAAACAAATAGAAGATTCTACAGAAGGTGTGTTAAAAGAATGTAAATCAAGCTACTAGATGTGGTGATCAAGTTCGTTACATAAAGAGACTATATATCAGATCGAAATGATAGCTACATGCATTGGCTCTCATTCCATACACAGTTAACCTTAGCAGAAAAACCAGACTGCACCTATGCCTTATTCATGCAATTTACCATTGATTATGTCCATACCTCCACACAATAGCCCAGGCATTACCCTAAGTGCTTCATCAGCATATGCATTTAATCCTGTAAAGCCCCGTATGGCTGATGTTATTCCCATCGTACAGAGAAAACTAAGATTCGTGAAGGTTAGGTAATTTGCTCAAGATCAGACAGTACGTGGTAGCACAAGGATTTAATCCAAAGCATCTTCAATGATATACTTTCCCTGTTCTTAATCATTATACTCTAACAACAACACAAAATTAGCTTGAAAATCACTTGTAGGGACGCCTGGGTGGCTCAGTTGGTTAAGCAGCTGCCTTCGGCTCAGGTCATGATCCCAGCGTCCTGGGATCGAGTCCCACATCGGGCTCCTTGCTCAGCAGGAAGCCTGCTTCTCCCTCTGCCTCTGCCTGCCATTCTGTCTGCCTGTGCTCGCTCATAAAAAATAAAGAAAGAAAAGAAAAGAAAATCACTTGTATTCCATTCAGATATTTGATTATTGGGGCCTCCATAGAATCCTAACAGTAGGTAGGAAGTTTGTTTCCACTCTCCTTTTATTCAGAGTGATATTAGCATGGGGAGGGGGATTTGTAACAAAAATTGATCCAAGAAAATATAGAAGTTTTGCAAGTGAGCATTCATGTTTCAAAGCCATGAAAGTATGGCTATTAGTGTGATTTATCACCCTCTTCTGGTCTTTGGAGCCTAGAGAATGGGGGAGAAGGAATGGTTTTGAGAGGTAAGAATTTTACCTTGAGCAAATGCTGTGCTTTGGGTGAGCTCTGCCTCTTCATTTTCACAAGGGCGATGATACTCAGAAACGGCAGCGTGAATATGATGGGGATTCAAGAGGCCACTTGCTACTCGGGCCAGCCAAGTGATTCAAGGTGTTCAGAAAAGTAAATCTGTATCCCATCAAAGTGTTCTTTAACAAATGCATTCTGCAGGGGGAAAGAAGATTTAGTGCAGTGTTCACTTGGAGAATACAGATGGAGCCTGAGAGATCAAAAGAAAAAGAAAAGGCAGCTACTTTCCAGTGTGGTTCCAGGAAGCCTTTCCAGAACCCCTAGGGAGGGAAAAATTTGTACTGCCCTGGAAAACTGGATGTTGTCTACAGCATACCCGGCCCCGCAATCTGGTTCTGATTCCACGGGAACTATCTGACATTACACAGCATGTAGGTAACTGACAGCAATGCAAGACAGTTCTTGTCCAGAGAATTGTCTGGTGGAAGAACGCCCCTCTTCTTTGTGGAAAAACCAGTTTCCCCCATTTGCACATTCATTTCAGTATTCCTTCCTCTTTTTTTTTTTTTTTTCCCTCTTTATCTTATTCCTTCCTAGCTCTAACAGCCTGGAACAACACATCCTCACCAACACCTCCATATCCTCACCAACACCTGGCATTGTCAATCTTTTTAATTTTAGCCTTTCTGGTGGATGTGTTGTGTTATCTCATTAGAATTGCAATTTGCATTTCCCATTAGGAGTAAAATAAGATCCTTGACATGAGTTCGTGTTTACATCCTCTTGAGGATGCTTCCTTTTAGTACCTTTTTGAATTTATCTTCATGACCCAGAATTCACCAGGGAGGCCATGCCTCTGATTCTTCCCCCTTCCCCCTTGACCCAGTTCCCAACTGAGCTCCTAAGCATGGAAGTTCCCAAGTGCCAAGTCTCAGGCTGTGAGTCTTGTGCTTGGGAGCAGATACTGTCCACCTGTAGCCCCAGGCTGAAAAACGGGTCCCCTCTGATGTCCCATCCAAAAGGCAAGGTTTAAAGCAATGCTCAGAAAGGTAGAACATTTTCATCAGCTTTATTAAAGTGTAATTTATAAACAATAAAAGTCATCACCAAAATGACTTAAAAGTGTGCTACTTGATGAATTTTGACAATTCTGTATCATTGCCGACCATCGCCACAATCGAGATATAGAACATTCCTATCCCCTCAGAAAGCCCCCTTGTGCCCCTTTACATTCCATCCCTTCTCCTGCCTGTATGTGGCTCCTGGCAGCCATGGATTTGCTTTCTTTCACCATTAGATTGGCCTTTTCTAGAACATTCTATAAACAGGATCACACAACATTTAGTCCTTTGTGTCTGATGTCTTTCACTTAGCTGATAATGCTCTTAAGATTCCTTCACCTGCATTCATAGTTCATTCCTTTTTATTACTAAGTGGTATTCTATTGTATGGCTTCCCCATGACTCACTTTTCCAGTCCCCAGCATATGGACAATTGGATTTTTTCTAGTTTGGGGTTTTTATGAACAATTGTAAGTGGGGCCACTGGGTTATATATACACTGGATAAGTGTAGGTTTAGTTTTAAAAGAAACTTCCAAACTTTTCCAAAGGGGTTATACCATTTTATATTCCCACCTAGAGTACAGGAGAGTTCCAGTCGCTCCCCATCCTCACCAACACCTGGCATTGTCAATCTTTTTAATTTTAGCCTTTCTGGTGGATGTGTTGTGTTATCTCATTATAGTTGCAATTTGCATTTCCCTGATGATTAACAGTGCTGAGTGTCTTCTCGTGTCTTTATCTGGCATCTGTACATCTTCTAGGGGGAGATTTCTAGTTAGATTTTCTGCCCGTGTTTTAATCAAGTTGTTTATCTTCTTATTGCTGAGTTTTTAATGTGCTTTATGTATTCTGAATACAAGTCCCTTATGAGATGTGTGTCTTGCCAATATGTTCTCCCAGTCTGCAGCATGAGAAAGCCGTTACATTTTGACAAATAAGAATTTTCTAATTCAAAACCCCTGCAAATGCAAACCAGTCCATCATGTCTGGTCCACGGATGTCTGGAGAGCTGCAGCCAGCCTAATGGGGGAGAGAAATAAACGACATGAAGTGCCAGAACCTCGCCTCAAAAGAAGTTGCTCTTGGCTTTCATCCCCACCTTTCATTCCCCACCTCTTGATTTTCCTGCTTTTTATGTATTCCAGTTATTTTCCTTCTTCTGTTACTTGCTTCCTTTCTTTCCTTTCCTTTTTTTTTTTTTTTAAGATTTTTATTTATTTATTTGTCAGAGAGAGAGAGAGCACAAGCAGGGAAGCGGCAGGCAGAGGGAGAGGGAGAAACAGGCTCCCTGCTGAGCAGGGAGCTCAGTGTGGGACTTGATCCCAGGACTTTGGGATCATGACCCAAGCTGAAGACAGCCGCCTAATGGTCTGAGCCATGCAGGTGTCCCTATTACCTGCTTTCTGTAGTTATTATAATTGTAGGCAGAAACGTGCATACGGAACATCCTCATCTCTCTCCCTCCCTGCACAAATGGATACCGTAGCTTCTGTGTTTCCTGCTGAGCCCAAAGTATAGTCTCACAAACTACAAAGTTGTTCATGTGGAAATTGTTCCTAATTGCTCCCAGTGCAACCTCTGGATGTTACACCTTTATTCTTCTAGGGGCGTCCTTCTTCTCTCCTGGTGGCTTTTTGGACAAGATTGGAAGGATATAAGGGTAAAGACACAGACACCCTGGAAATAGCATGAGTTGTCGCCGTGAGAAACCCCATTAGAGCCCCATAAACGGAAAGCGAAAAGCGTTTCTCTTGGGAGCTGCTGTCTCCCCTGAGCTCTTGCTTCATTAGTCTCTGCTTAAGCTTAGTGTGTGTTTTCATGCATAATGCAACCTTCTTCACACTTCTAACATGCTATCATCACCTTCTGGAACAGTCCATGTAGGTCAGATCTGCCTTAGTCCCTGTTTGTGGCACTTGGAGGACAGCTGCACTGCTCGGGAGGAGAGCCCAGGAGCCTTGTTCTGAGACTCTCCTTAGCCTGTACCTGAGATACTAGACAGGACTGGAAGCTGTTCTCTGGTATTTATGAACGACCTTATGAAAAAGTATCCATTAATAGCCTGTTTATTTTTAACCATCATATTAAAGATTCCAGCAGAAAAATACAAAACCCCAAGGTTTGAATGCCTGCTTCCTAGCTAGAGTTTCAGGACTGCTTAGAAGCCTAAAGTCACCAAATCCCACGGCATTAATATCCCAGGAAAGCGTGGAGGACACTGGTCCCTGGGGGATCCCTTCTTGGGTTTGAAGGCATTTTGTACTCTATCAGGCAAAAGGAAGTACACATTAGCCGAATACAGGCAGACTGCTCAGATGCTATAAAAGATTCCCAGTAGAGCTCCTTAAAGCTTTTCTGACTGATCTTCGACTTCAAGGTTCTGCCCAAGCAGTCGGCCCTGGAAGCCGATATGTTCGAACGGGGCTGACAGCTGGCCAGGATCAAACCAGCCCGGACCTTTGACAGATCTCTTGCACAGGCTGAGGTGAATCAGGGGGCCCAGGCTCCAAGTGTCTAAAACCTCAGCCCAGGGATTCCTGGGACTCCTGGGCAGGTCAGAGCCTCAGGATGGGCAGCCAGAAGCAAAGAGGACTCATTTTTCCTCTGCTGACTACAACACCGCCATTGCTGATACTATCTAAACATTTAAGCCAGTATTTAAGTAAAAATCAGCACTAAACTCAAAGAGTAGGGTTTTGTTTATATGCCTAGAAATGTCATTACCAAAGAAGATACAGTGACCCGACCCTTTCGCTCATCTCTGTGTCTATAGGCTCCTGACAGATTGTAGATATTCTCACTTCATAAAGTCCTTAACGTTCAGGGGGCTCTGGGCTCAAAATCAATGGGACCTAGGTCTGCTGAGAAAGAGGACCTGGGAACAGACCCTCAGAAGGCATGCAAAAGTTTGCCTTCTGCCTTCCACACCAGGTTAAGACAGAGATGTGTCAGCTGTCCTGAAAACCTCTGCCCTAAGGGACTTCAGACAGGAACAGAAAATGTAAGGGACTTTGGACACTGTTACCAGCAGAAGTCTGGGAAATGACTAGGTCAGGTGTTTGCTAAGCTATTCAGTGAGGCTACATAAGCAGTAAGAAGAGGTTCATAGGGTTTTAGTGTCACTGAGGTTTCCAGGGTAAATTAAAGAAAGCAGTGAAGTAAGAGGAGTGGATTTAAAAATTAACCTGTGTGTGAATGTACTGTGTTCGGAACAGGAATTAAAAAGCAAACAAGGATTAATTGATTCCCCTCCTTCCCCAGAAGCAGGACTCCGGCATTTCAGGAGCGAAATTGATTGGTTGGGAATACACTCTGCTGGGTAATTAAACAAGGAGGCCGATCAATACTCAGTAGCTGGGATTTAGATACCCACTGACAAGCTAACAGAGGAATCCAGAAGGGAAGAGGAGAATTGCTATTTGGCTCAGACAAGGTTGGAGCTTAAGGTTTCTGAGTTAAAAAAAAAAATAAATGAGTAAGTAAAAGTGCCCTACTCCCCCGCAAAAAAAAAAAAAAAAAAAAAAGTGCCTTGCTTTAAAAACTCCTTTGATTTAGTATGAGCCCGAGCAAAACTAAGGCTCCCCATTCAGAGCATTTCTCTTAGTGGCAGGTGACAGATGTAAAGGGCCCAATTTGTGATTACATGGTTCACTTCTGCAACTGCAATTAAGCTGCCTGTTATGTTCACGCAGCTAAATAAAAATTACAACCAAGTTACTTATTAGCTACCTTGAACCTGCTTCCCTAAGAGCTCGAGGGTTAGTGAGAGAGCCCGCTGGAATGATCTGCCTCGCTATCTGCTGCGGTTTTAAGTCAGCTGGGTTGTGGGCCTCCTGTGTGTGTCTGACCCACCAGAGCTGCCCAGAGCTGCCTCTGGCGTAATCAAAAGAGGGGGCCCACCGGCCACCTGCCAAGATGCTTGGTTCCTAATCAGGGATACAGGATCTAACTCTCCTACAAATAAGTGATGGGCCCTGGACCCTTCAACATCCACCCCTGAAGGTGGAAGATGTCAGGCAAAGGACAAGAGCAGAAGCAGAGGAGCTCTTCTTCAAAGCACTTGGAGCCTGTGATGGGGGAGGGTTTAGGGCACAGACATGACCAAAGCTGTTCCATCTGCTACTGTTTCTTGTCGACCTTGGGGTCCTCTGGAGAAGAGGGGGAGTGGGAGGAAAATCTAGGAGCACCAGCTCACAACTGGCCCAGTGACCCAGGGCCACCTCTCAGCCACTCATTTGGGATTTCACTCTTTCTCTCTCTCTCTTTTTTTCTGATTTCAGGAAAGGATCTCATACAGTCATTCACACCGAAGTATAAAGGTCTAAGAAGATCTATCAGCCTATTCAAGGATATTTACATTTTACCTGGAAGCTAAGCTTTGAGCAAGAAGAATTAAAACACAGAAATGGGAACAGACTGCTCCGGCTCTCCTCGACCCTGCGCCGCCCCCCGTCTGTGGTTTTTCATGCCTCAAAAGCGGATGAGGCTTCTACTCAGATTCTACCTGCACGTCTCACATAATCTTAGAAATTTCTGTTCCAAAGTCTCTTCCTCTGGTCAGTTTCTTCTTCATACATGACTTTCCAAAGCCCAGGCCATACTGTCACCAAGCAGGTGGCCAAGAGTAGCCAGAAGCCCCACGCCAAGTTAAGTTCACTGGGCACAGAAAGGTCTCCAAGGCACCTTCTGAATCTGTCAAAGCCAATTTGAAAACGGGGGTCTGAGGCCAAATGGGAAAGTTGAGGGGCGCACACAGAGAACAGACTGAGCCTCAGCCTGAAGGCAGTTCATTACTAATCCAATGAGTGGCTCCAAACAAGACAGACCACAGGGATGTTGGCCAAGAGCACAAGGAAATTTCTCTCTTTACTCAAGTCTGTAGCCTGCCCTAAAACAAAGGAGCAAAGGTTCCTCAAAACATAAACACAGCTGACTCTCTGGAGGAAAAAAGAGTCTCTCTTTTTTATCTGTAAAAACCAGATCCCTTGGGGACCAGGCCTGAGAATCTGCATTTGTGAAAGGCTCCCCAGGAGAGTCGATGATCTAAATTAAAGTGATGACAAACAAAAACACCAAAGTAGGGCACTTCTTAGCTTTTGTCCTATGGTATTGTGAACATCAACAATAAGGAATATGATATTTAACTTATTTATTGATTTATTTTTTAAAACAGCAAAAAGATGCTGAGATAGGAGACCATGCTCAACAAGACATCTTCAACTGCCCACAAAAGACCTGTTGTTTTCATACTCAAAGGGTCACCAACGGTCAACAGCAACAAGTCCAAGGCAAATATGGTCATGGCTTTGCTTTACTTTGTCTTTCCCTCCGTGCATAAAAAACCCTTTTACCCAAGGTAAATTACAGGGCAGAAGGCCCTTTTGGTTTCTACCTGGGGGCTGTTCTGAGGGTGAAACAGAAGGTCCCAAGCAGCCGGGAGGATCTGAAGACGTCTGCGAGCTGGAGAGTGAACTTTGGGGACACCTGCGGACCCCACAAAAAACTGTCCTGGGACATGGGAAAAGGCCAACTCTGGTGGACAGAGAAGCTGTGTCTGGCTCACCATGGAGCCCATGTCAGCACCCATCCTGGTCCGTCAGGGGACTAGGAACTTAGAATTAATAGAATACCACCAGCTGGGGGACTGGGCTGAAAGTTACACTCACAGGTCTGGAAGCTGGAAGTCTGAGCTCAGAGTGCCAGTGCGGTTGGCTGGAGGGCCTCTTGTAGATCTCGAACTTCTTGTATCCTTAGTGATGGCAGGGATGAGAGAACTCTCTGGAGTCTCTCTGACAAGGGCACTAATCCCTTTCCCAGGGGCCCTACGCTCAGGACCTGAGAGCTTCCCGAAGGCCCCACCTTATATCATCCCCTTCTGCTGGGGGTGGGGGGTTTGGATTTCAACACACGAATGGGAGTGGGGGACAAACCTTCAGGCTGTTCGCTTTCCAGGCCAACCTGCCAATCTCGCAGTCACCCAGCCTTTGAGTCCAAGAAATAGGACGAAAAGAGAACTCGACTTGGGGTCCGAAAACATGGGTCTGGATTCTGACCCCGACACTTCTTGGCCACAGAGACGGCTAAGTCTCTGTGCTTCTGTTTCCGAGAACTGCCCAATCCCCCCTCCCAGCTCTTGCGGGGCAGTAAGGAGCCGAAGGAGGTGTACTCTGCATCCATCTCCAAGGCCATCAGCTCGTGTTCTTGACACTCCCTCCCGCTTGCCCCCACATTCCACCAGTCACCAAATCTTGCTGATTCTGATCTCCTTTGGGTGCCTCCCGGACATTCTCGATTTTCTCCTTTCATCAGGGCCACTGCCCTCCCATCCTCCGTGTTCAAGCTGACCGGAACCACTGGTGGCTCACTGTGACAGTATTTGGGCTCCGAGCCTTCTGGCGGTCTTCTGCGGTGGGAGGGAGTGATCACCCGAAGCCTCCTCTAGTTCCACCTCTCGACCAGGTGGCCCGTTACAATGGAAGCAAGTCTCAGACCGAATCCTGACACGCAGAGACGCTTACCAGGCAGCAGGAGCAAATACCAGACCACCTGTTTTTTAAGCTGGGCAGAGCCCCAGCTCTCCATCTTTTCATTCGGAGCAGATGTGGCGAGAAGCTAGCAGCAAGATACGGTTAATTGGTCCGATGACAGGATTCTCCTTAAGCAGATGGACACGCGATTTAGTGGAATTCTAAGAGTTGGAGGCCATTCCAAAGGATTTGAGCTGCTTAGACTCAGCTCCTGCAAAGGCAAAGCTGCCTGTATGGCTTGTCTAACCGATCGAACACACGTGGCTCATTCCACCAATGAAAAGAGACCATCTAACACCCTGATGCTAATTAATACACCTTCTGATGCTCATGGGAAATAAATATAATGAAGTGGTAGCATCAGCCTCTGGAATATAATAGAAATACTCCTAAATAGCCCAAGATACCTAGGAAACTTCAAATATTACATATTAAATAGCTGTGCCTAGGGTAGCAATTAAACACACTTATACGCACATCATCGCCTCATTGTTTAAAGAGTTCCTTTTTAAAAATTAAAGATAATATAACAGTGCCATGCACAGATTTTCACTTCTTAGCAAATTGTCCTTCCTTCCTTTTGAACACGTTCCACAAGCATGTGCGTTTCTCCCTTTCCTCTGACCTCAAGTGAGGCCTGACTCTCTGTAATAGTCCTTTATCCCATAAATGATGCAATATGACCTTCCCATTCATTTATTCAGCAAACACTTGAGCCCCTAACACAATAAAAATCGTGCAAGCTGGGAGGGGAGGGGCCACAGAAGACCACGCCCTGTCTTCCTGCAGCTCCCAATCTGGCCAAGGGGCAGGCGTCAGAGCTGACAACGATGACAATGACGCAGGAGGGCAGATTCCCTGACAGAGCAGTGCACAGGGTACCCTGGAAGCACAAAGGAGGCATTCATGGGCAGGAGGGTGTCTGAGGAAACTTCCTTCCAGAGGAGTATTATAATAGCTGGACGGAACCTTGGAGAATGAGTGAAGGTCAAGACTGTACCTTTCAGGCGGAGAAGACACAAACACACACAAACACATGCACACACACACTCACACACTCCAATAACAGCTAATAGTAGCTAAGCCCAATTACATTCCTCCCCCTCTTCCATGCAGCCTTTCGGCATGTCACCTACCTCATTTCACTTAGTCCCCAGATAATACTCAGAGGTAGATACAATTATTATCTCCATTTTACAGATGAAAGAGTGAGGCTTCGAGCATTTAAACCACCTGCAGAAGAGCATACAGCTAGGAAGTGGTGGTAGAGCTGGGATTTGAACCCAAAGCTTTCTGATTCCCAAGACATTTTATTATTCTCTGTTCAGGAGCTACCTGCCAGCAATTGAGTGGGTGTGAGACTGAAGTCGAAGACGGAAGGTGAGGGGCACCTGGGTGGCTCAGTGCGTTAAGGCCTCTGCCTTCAGCTCAGGTCATGATCTCAGGGTCCTGGGATCGAGCCCCACATCGGGCTCTCTGCTCAGCAGGAAGCCTGTTTCTTCGGCTCTCTCTCTGCTTACTTGAAATCTCTGTCAAATAAATGAAATCTTAAAAAAAAAAAAAAAAAAGACAGAAGGTGCAATCAAGCTGGAGACGTAAGGCCAGAACAAAGTTTCATGATGTATTTTCTCACCCAGAGTGGAACTACCCGAGTCAGCTCCATGTCTCTGTTTCTATTGCAGAGTTAAACACAGCAAAGAGACTCTGCAGAATTGAGTGACAGGATTCAGGGGAAAGAATTTCTGGAATAGATCCTTGCACCAACCACTTGGTAGATCCACTCCTCCTTTGCAGAAGGAGCTGGTTTGCCTTTAAAAACAGGGCCTTCGGCGTGCCCAACATCAACAGATATTTGAGTGTCTTCCATGATGTCTGTGCTGAGACGGACAGTGGGAATTCAGGTGGGAACAAAAGAGACAAGGTGCCTTCTGTTAGCTTAAAACAACCTTCTCCTAATCTGACCTCCCTGGTTCTTGAGAAATGCCAGGGAAATACCAGCCGCCAGTGGCCGTGGCTCTCCCAGCAGGCACCCCCAGAGGGACGCCCTATGTTGCATGGTCCCAGCATCCGGTGCCTGGCCCCCACCCCCCTACCCCTGATCTTCGCCAACCCCTCTGCTCGCATCATGACTGCTAGATCCCTGCCCCCAGCGTGCCCAGGACAGTCACTCTCTGGCCACCAAGAGCTCATCCAGGGAACATCCTCTGACTTTCTAAGGTGGTCGCCACCAGGAAGCACCTGCTGATTGGGCCTGGCCGCCCAGAGCACTGTGTGCTTTGGCCTAAGAGCTCAGCCTTGGGCAAGGCGACAGGATTTTTCCCCTAAAAAGAAGGCAGCTGTATTCAAACTCTACTCTGTAGGAAAGCCCACTGTGCCAAAAAGGAACAGGAAAAAAAAGGGGGGTTTATAAGCAGAGCATTTTGACGTGAGCCCTAGTAGTCAGACCTCATTGTCTTTCTTATGCTGAACCCCAAACCGACTGAGTGTGAAGACTGACAAAATCCTCCCGATTGTGTGGGAACCAAGGTGGGCGGCGGGAAGCTAGGCCCCTAAAGGCTAGGTGTCCTTCCTTCTCCACAGCGTGGCTGGGCCAAGTGACAGCTATGAGCTGAGCACTCAGACAGAAGGCGGTCGGAGGCCGCGTGAGAGGGCCTTTCATGGCTGTCGTAGGACCGCTCTGACCCAAGGCTCAGGTTTCCATGGAGAGCGGCCATCTCCTCAGCCCACCCTCAAAGAGCAGCTAGCTGAGCTGGCTGAGGCCTCAGACCCCATAATGGGCTCCTGTCGGCATCCCCGCCCATCTCCAGGCCTCCCTTACAGATGTGACCTTGTCCCCAAGTGTCCCACTCCTGCTCCTCCCCCAAGCTAAATCAACTGTCCGCGCAGGCGGCTCCCTCCCAGGGCTTCAGGGGCAGAGGACGTCGTATAGTCTGAGGCACCAGCATCTCCCAGCCTCAGATCTGAGACTCGAGCTCTGCTCCGTGGGGCTGTGCTGAGCTGTCTGCTTAGACAAGACACATTGCCAGATTTGGAGCACAAGGTGTATCCCTGCTGGGTGCTTGTGCCGCCTTCCCTGGGGCTTCTCCCCTCCTCCCCGACTCTGGGCCCTAGTGACCTGGTGTCCTTAGCCAACGCACAGCAGACTTTCTGTAAGGGGTCAGAGAGTGAATATTTCAGGCTTTGTTGCTCTCATCCAATCCTCGTCACATACCCCTTTTACTTTTTAATCCCTTAAAAATATTCTTAGCAGGGCTATCATCCAGCTTTGGCTGTAGTTCCCCAACACCTTTGTGCTGTTATACTGGCCTTTCTCCAGGGCAATGATGATCTCCTCGAATGTCTCTGACATTCAAACAAGCTTCTTCTAGGTGGTGGCTCCGCCTGGGTTAGGACAATGTCATGACCCCACAAGCAAACATCTGCCATCATAATTAACCAAGAGAGACACTTAGCCAAGAGGGAACAAGATCTTCCACCAAACACTTCTTAAATGAGAATTCCTTATCAAAACAGATAGGCTTAGCAACTTATAAAACAACAGTATTCAATAGCAACCACCACACTAATCATGGTTATTAAGGGTTGAGGACCTACTATGCGCCAAATTCCGTGTGCTTGATTCACATGAGTTTTCTGCTTTGATTCCTATGGCTGCACTCCTCTGTAGAAACCAATGCAATCCAGGGGTTGGCTGAGGTCATTGTGTCATTGGAGATTTGAAATAAAATTGGCTTAATGTCCCATCTTAAATTCTGGGGGAAGGCCAAGATTTTGGCAAATTCTCGGGCAAGTTCCAGCTTGTCCTGAAGGCATTCCTGGCTCCCTTTTCCACTCTCTGTCTCCTCCCACTGTTCTCCTCCTTCCCCCATCCGCTGTGGCCCAAGATCTGGGACATGGCTCTTTCTGTCATTTCCTTCCAAACACATTCATCCAGTAGCTTTGTGTTGAAGCCCACTTCACTGTAGGATTAACACAATGGAAAGACTTGGCCTTGAAACAGCTTGATGTTAAAACTACCTGTATCCAAAAAATCCAGCATGAGTCACCTCGTTTTCAAATCTTTTGTCCACTTCATCAAGTATCAGGGGTTTCCCATTGGTTATTTCTCCAATTCTGTTCCCTCTCAAGATATTCTACATTTGATTTTCCTGCTAGGATAAATCCAGTTCTGCAGGTTTTTGTACAATCATATGAATCTATTTTTCTGCCTAACTTCCAATCTTTGCTGTGGTTTCTTAGTTGTTGTCTAGGCACAATGGACATCATTATTGACCCTGGAATGATGCTAATAAGTATTAACGTACCTCTTCCTCAGTAAGATGTTACCCTGCCTGTATACAAGTTTGGGAAGCAACCCTTTTAATTTCCTTAGAAAGTCTCGTACAAACTGAAATTAAATATGACCATCCAAGTTTGGCAATTCAAAACCTCTAATACAGAGCCCGGAGTCAGAAACCCTTTCCTCAAAGCACCTGTATTTTTTCCTGGATGAAAGTTTAACCCATGAATGTGAACACAGACACATGCAAATAATCAATGTCTCTTCATAGATATGTAGAGGGGCTTTCAGACCCTTCAAAGCACAGAATTTCAAAACCAAATCACAAACTTTCTAGGAAGCTGAGGAAAGCTGCTGAAAATAGTCAGAGTTTACACTCTTCTAGCACCTACTCAAGAAAGCCTGTCTATCCATACATCTTCTCACTCAAGAGTGACCTGGGATCCACCTCAAGTCAGAAAGCTTCTTTGGCCTTCTGGGCAGATTATGGCACGGTCATTATCTAGGGCCACCAAAAAACCAGTACAGAGGCAAAACCATGACAATAACCAGTCATTTTTTCCTGAATAGAAGATAAATTTCTTTGCCCAAGCAATAATTTTTCTAGCTTCTGTGTGCAAGTCTTCCATTCGGAGAATTGTCACAGCGTTGGCACCAGAGAAAGGGAGAACCATCTGGCCCCTCTTATGCTCCTTGGCTGGAATTCCTGAGGTCATTGTTACTCCCCTTCGGGAGGTCAACCACAAAGGCATTCCCTAGTGAACGAGAACAATAGGAGGTAGGTAATAACTTGGAGCTGGTAATGGGCGGAAACATGTGAGCATTTAAAATCCTCCTTTTTGCATATCCAACCCCACAGCTGTACAGTCCCAGCGCCAGGATTCAGGACGCCTGGGCGGTAGGAAATCTGGTCATTGTCTGGCAGTGGGGGGGACTGCAGTGTTTACATAAAGGTTTCTGAATCGGATGCTCTCTGAGCGGATGGTTCTCGGCCCATATGGAAGTTCTATGACCTATATTTAAAGGGGCAACTGTTTTCCCAGTAGGGGAAGAGAAGAATAGATTCCTGCAAGGAAGCGAAAGGGGCAGAAAGGACAACTTTGGATTAAATGCTTTGGAGTGGCTAGATCCTCAGGGGCGGGGTGTCTACAAATAAATTGGTTTAGAACCTTGGTAATTAGCCATGTCAGAAAAAAACGCCACAGAGATGGCCTTTCATAGTACGCATGCGCGGTATGGTTCTTAGGTGGCAGTTCTATTTTCCTTAAACCCTGTGAACCCGTCGTGTTTCTTGACAGCCAGGGTCCTAGCAATGCAGAGATGAAGCGTCTCCTTGCAGCAGCCAGTGTGGGCTTGTTTTTCATTTTCTTAGACGAGGTTTGCCTTTGCAAAGCAGAGTTTGCCTCTGCTTTGCAGAGGTAGCGGGGCTTCGCTCTGCAGCGGACTCAGGGCTCCAGGCAAGAGTAGTAACAAGCTGATCCCATCTAAGGGAGCGCGGGAGGTTCCTCTCTATTCAACATCCCCCCACCCCAGGGGTTCAGGCACCAATATGAGGTGTCACACACACACACCGCCATCACCAGGGTGGCAACCTTCTCAAAGAGAAATTGGCAAAGAGGAAACTCACTCTTCTGGAACACAATTCTGGAACATGGAAGTCCCCGCCCCCCGTCCCCTCCCCCTCTCCCCCGCAATTGAACGCTTCTTTGCTTTGGACTACTTCTACTTGTGAGGTTAAATTACATGCATTTCCTTCCTCCCTGCTCATTGACCATGTTTGTGAAACAAGTCCTTAGGAAGTCATTATGGCCATGGGGCAGGGGCAGGAAACTTGGCCACAGCTGTAGATAGTAATAGTTCAGGCTAGGAAACAGGCTGGAAGAGTCAAGATTGGGAGCATATCTCTGTGGAGCATTCCAGAATGTGCCAGCCTGGCACTTTATGAACATGTTGTCATGAGTCCTCTGCACAACCCCTCAAACCCAGGCACAAGTTCAAGGACACCCAGGAATAAAAACGGAGGGTACAGAATTCCAGTCCCCTTTCTGGACACATGAAAAAGATGCACCTTTCCCAAGTTTATTATAAAAGCAATTGCCAGTCTCTCCATTCTCAGAAAGGTTGTAAGGGACCAGACGGTACTTAGAGAGGACGAACAAATATTTTGCAGACATTCACAGAATTTCCTTCATTGGTGTTCTGTGCACTAAGCAAGGGGGAGCTGAGGATCTCACCGCAGTTTGTTACTCTGACAATGATGACTTCTCCTGCTACTTGCTGATAGTGGCTTTAAAGGCAGGAGAAGATGGCAAATAGGTGTCAACCGTGAACTGAAATAAACCCGACTCACCCTAAGCGCTTACTGTGTGCTCTGCTCAGCTCCACACACTTTACCTTAACTCATCCAACCTTCTCAGAAACCCAGTGGGCTAAGAATATTCAATTAAATAATTAAATAAATACATAAATACATAAATAAAACAAAAAACCCACCCCTGTGAGATAAGTACCATCCGCAGTCCTATTTCAAAGAGAAGGAAACTGAGGCACAGAGAGTGAGCCAGCTACCAAAAGTTGTAAGGTCAGTGAACAGCACAGCCAGGATCAAGCCCAATCTGGCTGCGGGGTCCTTGCTCTGGACGACATGACTTTGCCCCTTGTCGTCACTGACATTCTTTTCACCCTAAAGAAACACAAAACTCACCCAACAGGCCAAACCGAAGAAGAAGAGGCAGCTTCTGCCTTACTCACTGTCCCATGTCACGGCCAAGAAAACCTAGATTGACTGCTGTTGGCACCAGGGGACATGTGACACGCACGTCTAATTAAAAATATATATATATCGTTTAAACCTAGCACTCGATTCTCTTGGGAGGGCTGTGTTCAATTCCTTAAACGAAGAGGCCATGTACGGAAGCAGCCCTCACACTTTGGTGGCCCCGGAAGCAAACCAAACCCTAAGCCTCCACTTATGAAAGCCAAACCTAAAAACAACCAATCACAAACAGCCCCTGAGAAGCTGTAGCCAATCAACTCTTTTCCTTTCTTTGCTCCCGCCCCCTTCTCTATAAAAAAAACGCTTTCTCCTCAAGCCTCTGTGGGTAGAGCGCGCCTCACCACTTCCGGTTCAGCGCTGTCCCATTCTCACCGAGTTTGCTTAAATAACTCGAAATTTTTGATGTGCCTCAGTCTTTTGACAGCTCCACATACGGCAGGGTGAGGGTTCACAGTTTAAGCTGGAAATGGCCAGAGGGGAAGCAACCGTCGCTTTAATGCGCGGCCAGTGTTCTGCTTTACGTTTCATCCGAGGATAGCAGACACCCCCGAGGTCAAACACTTGAATAAACTTGATGTTTGCTCGCCCTCCCTCGTCAAGGGGATGATACCCACCCCACGAGAAGCATGCACATCCCTAGCAGGAGGCCAAGTCCCAAGCATCGTCTGATGGCCTCCTGTCAAGACTTGTTCCAGAAACAGCCTAGCTCCGGGGCGGCTGCACGTGGAGTCCAGGCACGCACATGAAGAGGTGACACGGAGCCAGACCCTCAGAGGGACTGGCCAGCGGGCGCCCAGGACAAGGCTAGTGCGTCCCCACTCCCCCACCCTCCTCCTGTGGGATGATCTCCCCCTCTTTGCTTCTTGAGGAGGGACGTGGGTTTGAGCGGCCAGTGCAATGGTTGGAGATTTTCATTCTTTCCTCGTCCCTATATAGCGACTGTGGGTCTCCCGCCCCAAATTCATACCCCCGGTATGATGCTAGTAGGAGGAGGAGCCAGGGAGCCCAGGAGGGCCACAAGGACTGGCTGGCCGGCAGGGGTGCACCTGCAGAGCACGCCCCCGCACCCCACGCCTCTGCCCTTCCCTGCCAGCTCCCTCTTCCTCCCTCTGGAGAACTTTCTGCTGGGCTCCACCCTGTGGCAGTTCCAGCCTCTCTGCCCCCTTTGCAGAGTCTGAGGGCTGCAGCCAGCAGCGTCTGCCCAGAAACGTCCAGGAAGCCCTTCAGGGGCCCACAGGCTCTGGGGCCGTGCCCAGCTTCGTCGGACGAGGTCCCCACGGAAAGGAAGCACAGAACCGCGGAGCTGTCAAAATGGTCCCCTTCCACTGCCTGCCACTGCCCCCAGCATCCCCTACCCTGGAAGGCTCTAGATCATCTGTGGAACAACCATGCCTCCAGACGGAGGATCCCCCAGGCAAAACCACCCGGCTTGCTGGTGGAAAGAGGCAAAGCCCCAGGCCTCGCCCCAGACCTCTGAAAGCCAAGCCTGGGAGTGGGTCTCAGAGCTCTTGGGGTGGAAGCCCCATTCCAAATGCCTCAGTTCAAATTCAAGTCTAAGCGGCAGCAACAGAGGGACCCGTCAACAGTGGTGGTGCCTGAGGGGAGGGGACCCGAGACTGGGGTGGCCTGATGGAAGTAATCACATAGTTTGGGGCTCAGGTAACCCCACTCCTTCCCCATGGGGAGCTGCTGGTCCCTCGGGGGCTCAAGGGCTCTTCTTCCTGAAGCCCCAGCCTGTTCCTCCCTGGACCAGTTGTTCGGTCACTGTGTTCTTATTGGTTGTGAGGAACTAGGGGGGGGGGCCTGGCTGGGATCTGGGGGTGACACTTCTGCCTCAGCGGTGGAGGGAGGAAGGGAAAGGGCATCCCTGGGCTGCTGACAGGACCCCCCGCAGTCCGCCAGGGCAGGAGCTCAGACAGGGTCATAGGGCAGAAGCCCCTATAAGTTCTGAAGTGTTGCACCCCATGTGGCACACCCCCGCCCCCCAAGAACTGAGACTCCCATCAGGAGCAGCGCCAGCCAAGGGGCCAGTTCACGAGGGTACAGAACCTAGGCAGAGAGGCGACGACAGCACGCGGCCCCGTCCTGGCTTTCTCTGTCCTGCTCCCCAGGTCCTCCATCTCTCCACGTTTCCTCGGGCCTCACCGTGGACCGAGACCTTGCAGATGGTGGGTCCAGACTCGACAGAAGCCATCTGATGTGGCCCTCTGTGCTGCTGTATTTCCAAGCAAGTCCTGCCTGCCACCCATGCCAGTCCCCTTGGCCGGTTCTGGCTTCCTCGGCTTGCCAAAAAAGGGCCACAGACTGTGTGGCTTCCAACAACAGAGTCTGACTGTCTCACAGTTCTGAAGGCCAGAGGTCTGAAGTCAGGGAGGCAAGAGCCTTGCTTCCTCCGGGAGGGCCCCTCGGGAGGGCCTGTCCCATACCTCTCTTAGCTTCTGGAGGTCGCAGGCAGTTGGTGGTCTTCTGTGGCTTATCCACGCATTACTCCGCCTCCATAGTCGGTGGCCTTCTTCCCCGTGTGTGTGTGTGTGTGTGTGTGTGTGTGTGTGTCCTGTCCTCTTCTTACAAAGACCCCAGTCATTCCAGATTAGGGGCACGCCCTATGTTAGTGCAACCACGGTTTACCCTGACATCTGCAAAGACTCTCCATCCAAACAAGGTCACATTCACAGGTACTGGCAGTTAGGACTTGAAAATATATATTGGGGGCTGTAGGGACAGACACTACTCAGCCCCAGCACCCGGATAACTAAGACAGAGACCAGAGTGACTTCTGCACAGACTCCTCAGCTTGCAGCAGGGCCGTTTGATCTCCTTGGGCTGCCGCTTTCCTGCTTGTACAGAAAGGAGTAAAACTAGACAATGTTTTCCAGGCCGAAAGGTCTTTGAACCTGTGTTCTTCTCTGCTATTCCCTCTGCTTCAACCTCCAGCCCGAGGTGAGGGGCTGGTGCTCACACAGCTGGCCTCCCTTCCTCCTCTCTGTGCGCTGGTGAATCCTAAATCTGCAAGAGCTTGTCCAAGGTGGTGGCTCCGACCCTCCACCTGCAGCCTGATGTCAGAATGAGGGTCTCCGTGTGCACACAAATTCCCCCCAGCTCCCTCCTGGCGGCGTGGCGCTCACCAGCCAGCTCGCTCTGCACCTTCTAGCAGGCTCTGCCCTGACCGACACATCTCCCTGCTCCTTGGATTTTCCTCTCAGCCTCTTCTCTCATCTCCCTGATACATCAGGTTTCCAGCCTCCCTTCCCCCCTCCTTAGCTGCCTGTCAGCCCAAGCCCTCTATTTTCTGCCTTTCTCCCCACAAATACCTTTGTTTATAGAGAACACACAGAGCTGGACGCATTGTCTGCGGACAAATAGGCCACGGGCTGCAGGTGTAGTAAAGCAAGCTGCTGGCTGAGGCTGGAGCCCACGATGTCACCAGCTGTGCTGTGGCTGCCCCTGCCCCCCTGCCTCGGTTTCTCCCATGGCTAAAGAAGGAGCGGGACTCCATGGGAGCGACAGGCTTCTGACAAGTGAATAAAGGTGAGCGGAGGAGGTCAGCTGTCTGCTCTGGGACCTCATGGTTACCCACCCACTACACGGTAACAGGCCCAATGTCACCGGGTCTGTGGCTCCAGGGACGGTGAGGATGAGGCCTGGGCTTGCTTCCGATTGACCCAGCACATTCCCTAGGCACTGGCATCCCAGCTGTGCAGGAAGGCCCCCAGCCCAAAATAAGGTTTTTCAGAGTCCCAGGGACCCGAGCCCAAGGCTGCAGGGGCTCTGAAGAAGCAGAGCTGTCTGCACTGAGTCCAGGGCCCTAACCATCTATTTTAACTCTACATTTTAGGAGGAATTCTGTGAGTTGTTTTGTCAACTGCAGAGATAATGCTGTGTCATGGAAACCGGTGCGGGCAAGATTGCCAGGCAGAGGCAGTGTTTAACCTTGGCACATGGGCAGAAGGTCGACAAACACGGAAGTCCCTCCAGAGCCCGAGGAGCAAGGCAAGGTCAAGATAGGAGACGTGGCAGGTCCAAGCACAATGCCAAAAACTCCGGCCACGCACGGAAGAGACCCCGGTTACCTCTGTGTCCTGGGTCTTTTGTGAACACTTCAACGCATGATCTCATATCAGCCTCATAACTCTCCCAGGCATTATCATCACAGTGTTTTTGCCGCTGTTTCGGCTGAGGCAAGAGAGGGTAAATCACTTCCCCAGACACACAGCTAGAGAGAGGTGAACATTTCAACCTGACTCCAGCCCCCGCTTTTCCTGACGTGCCTTGCTCTCTGCGCCGGGGGAGGGGAGGGGGCAGGACAGCGGTGCCCTTGTCTCATAGGGGCGAACACGTTTCATCAAATGACTTTGTTTTTTCTGTTAGGAGAGAGTCATGCGTCTTTGTCCGGGAGAAAAGGGGGCTTGCAGCAAGAGAAAGAGGAAGGAGTCCGGGGTGAGGAGGAAGCCTCGTCTTTCCCAGGGTTGGGGATTTGGTGGCAAGGACGGGAGAGACGCGATGGGACAGAGATCTCTCTCCATTTAGAAGCAGAGACTCACGCTTGGACCTTTTCATGGCCTCAGACTGGCCTCTTCTGGAAGAGGTTTAAACCAGTGGGGCTTTCTTGCTGAGTCCTGGCCAACTCCGCCGTAGGGAAGCTCCGATACTACGTTCATGCCTTTCTCCCTCCGGCCTGCCGCCTTGGCTACCCCAGAGGCAGGGGTGGTGGGAAAATAACAACATGGAAACAGACCCAGCCTATACCTTGGGCCAGTCTAGGTCTGAAACATTTGGGAAAATGGCATGTTCTTGGTTCCAATGTCTCTGCCATCAGAGCGATTCTTGGTCATCGGGGCAGTATGTTAGAGCTCCAAGATGGCACCTTTCAGGACAAGTGTCCTGCACGTGAAGCCGGAACCCCGCAGATATTACCAGCTCCACTTCAGAGGTGAGGACGCTGAGTCTGGGAGAAACACCAGACCGGCCTGGGCTCAGTATAGACAAACCAGAAAAGACTCCTTTGAAGTAAGAGCATCAGACAAAGGCTGAATTTCAGTCTTCCCACAAGGGGCTAAGTAAGGTGTCTTATTTTGTCTAGAGTAATAAAAATCGGGATTTTAAAGTGCATTCCCTTACTTACCCTGGAGGGCTTAAGTACTCTTCTTGCTTTTTATGACTCTGGTTTTGCCTATAGAAGTAAGTGGAGCTATAAATCCCAAATCGCCTCCTACCTGCTGTTCTTCCCTAGTGAGATCTGAAGTGGTTACTAGTATGGTTTGGGGCTCTGCAAAATGATAAGAAACTTAGGGAGTTTGCTTTCTGCTCGGATATACCAGGGGGAGAGGGTCATTGAAATAGCATTTCATTATCTCAAAAGAGGTGACAGTAAATACATTCTGTTACTGAGAACAGACACTTAAGTAATTTCTTATTACTGGAGATCACTCTATTGGAATTAGAGTAAAACTCCCAAGTTCAAATACTTTTGCCTTTCCTGATTAGGCAGTCTGGCACTAAATTGCCCCTCTTTAAGGCCACTTGCCATTGGAAATCATCATTCCTTGGAGCAGGTAGGGAAGCAAGGCTTCAGTACAATGTCTGCCCCAGCTCTCTGGTCCTCATGCTCGACCACGGAGGGCTGTCTTCTCCCTTCCAGATGGGAAGAAATTGGTTGACAGTCTGCAGGTTGTCTTTTAAAGAGGACAACATCTGCTCCAGGCCCCAGGTTGTTGAGAAGGACACATCAAGCCACAGTCTCATTGCAGCTGTCAGAACTGCAGTGATTGACAGCTGGCAAATCTCACTGATGCTGCAAGATAGCAGCAAATCTTTGATTAGTATCGAGGCTCTCACATTTGCAAAAGGAGCATTTGTCTCTGCTCTTCGAGAATATTTGTGAACCTTCACGCCCAGCATGGAAACTCTGTACTGTGTTGAGGGTGAGGCCAGTGCCATGCAAAACTCAGATGGGTTTTCTTTTGTTTCTCCTTGATTTTATCTTGGCCAAGTCAACTCTGGTTTTCCTTCTCTTGGACAAAGGAGGAGCTGAACAGAAGTTACTCAGCCTGTGATTCGTTCAAGGATATGACTCAGATTTGCTCCTGACCTCCGGAAGACATGTCTAAATTCCTCTATGTGATAGGAATGGATGGCAAAGTAGGTGTTTTTAAGATAAATAAATCACTGTGTCATCTTCACTTGCAATCACAAAGGGTCATGTGTATACATTTGGTTAAATAACACTCCACAGTTACAGGAAGATTAGTCTGTGGTCAGTAAGGATATTTTCAAAAAGTCTTGATGTGTGAAGTCAGTGGTGACTAGTGGGGAAAAATGGGATCCCCCCACCAAACTACTCCTTGTAGCAGAGCATAGGGTACTGTTGTATCATAAGGGGACTGAGTTCCACTCACTGGAAGATTTTTTGAAACAGTGATTGTGTTAGTTATTAAGCTATTGCTTCTCTGCCCCAAGTCTCCTGTTTTGTGCTCTGTTTCATGGTTCTGGGGCTGGGATCCTACAAATCCCATTTCCTCTTTTTCCTACTCTTTAAAATAAGCTTTAACTGGATAGAGAGTTTTATTTTATTAATATCTATTCCAAATTTAAAAAAGATTTTTGAAATCCATTATTTGGAGTGTTTCATTCCCAACAAAATTCTTCCAAATGGAGCGTTTTATGGAAATGGTATGTTTAATGAAGCCTCTAGGGTCAGAGACTATATTCTGGGTTAGACTCCTATCAGCGATAAGGAGCATAAAGTAGATGCCAACGTAGCAGTTCTGAGAAAGACCTGGTGACTTTACTAATCTCATGGTAGGTAGATAATTACAAGAAAACTATTGCAAATCTCCAAGGCTGTATAAAACTATGTTCCCTACAGTATCTACTGGCCATAGTCTGAATATTTGCATCCACCAAAAGTCATTTATTGAAATCCTGATCCCCAAAACTAATGGCTTAGGTGGTAGGGCCTTAGGGAGGTGCTTGTCATGGAGCAAGGGCAGAGCCTTCCTGACTAGAATTAGTGTCTTATGAAAGAGGCTCCAGAGAGATTCTTAGCCCCTCCTACCAGGTGAGGACACAGAGAGAAGGCCCCAGTTATGAACCAGAAAGAGGGCTCTCACCAGAACACCATCACCAGAACGCAAGCATACTGGTGTCTCGGGTTTGAACTCCCAGCTTCCAGAATGGAAAGAAATAAATTTCTGTTGTCCTAGTCTGTGATATCTTGTTATAGCAGCCCAAAGAGACTAAGAGATTATGCCAACTAAACAAACGTTCTGAGTTAGGAAGAAGTAACTGCTGAAAACTCTGGAAACCTGTACGGCCCCGTGGAATCGCCTTGAAGGTCTTGCATAACAGGACATGACTGCTCAAGTTTCCATCAAAAGTGACCCATACCAGTGTCCTATGCCCCATTCCTAAACCACAGAGAGAGAGAAAGCAGTAAAAGAGGCTCGGGTGAGTCAATGGCCAAGAGATGTGAACCACTAGGTCAAATTCCCTCTCCAAACAAGTTGATAACTCCCACACTACCCATCATTCACACACTGACATTCATGATGGCCAATCCCTGAAGCTTTCTCTGAAAGTTCCAATATTGATAACTGCCACTGCTGATTGGCAGCCCACTGAGCATTTTCTCTATAAAATACATGAAGGAAAACATATAGAAAGAGAGCCACACGGAAATGCAGATGCTTGGTGAGCCCCTCAGAACCGGAGGGGCGGGCTCGGCACTAAAGCCTCCTAGCGTAAGGAATTTAGGACTTGTGTTATAGCCTAACATATGATCTATCAGGTCACGTCTCTGCAATTCTAATTCCTAAGTCATGGCTCTTCCAGGTCACTTGCAAATAGTCCCCGAGAAGGGTCTAGCCAATAGTCAAAGCCAACGAAGTTAAGTCTGCAAATGCCAAGAGTTTAGTCTGTATATTGACTTTGGTTCATCGATTCTGATGAAAACCTAGTAACTAAAGTTCATAAAATTGAGAATACAGCATGCTATATTGGAAATAGAATGAAATTTAGAAAGTAGGTTTTACATATAAGTCCTTGGGCACAGCCATCTCCCTGAGTCTTGGTGTCCTTATCAGTAAAATAAAGCTAATAATGCCATCTTCTTCTCCCTGTTATTGTGAAGATAAATGCAACATTCTATGCCAAAACACTTGACAACAATGAGAAACCATTTTAGAATTCTTGGATAACCCCTGGGGCTAATATGGCGTTCTAGCATGTAATGGGTGTTCAGGAAGTATTTGTTGATTGACTAACAGAATGAATGAATCCAATGATTTATTGAAATGTCCTGACAGCACCTTTGTGCAATGAAGGAGCTGATATAGCTCTTAAAGCTATATCAAGGAAGCCCGTGTCAAGGAAGAAGCAACCCACACATTTGAAGGATCTGGACCATTTAAGTTCTTAGATTATGTTGTATTTCATTTAAATGTGAACCTTATCCTGAGAAGCTTTAAGAACTTTCTGGGAATTATATAATGAATCATGAATCCTTCTGATTTAAAAAAAAAAAAAAAAAAAGAGTGCAAGGAAAAAAAAAAGGCATGCTAGCTTCAGCAGCTGTATAGCAGCTGGAAGAAACTGAGGCACAGCCCACTTACCACAATCAGCAACTCTGGGCCCTGCGCTTTCTAGCACTCAGAGATTGGCTGTTTCCAGAAATCAGGATAAAGAATGACAAAACCCGTCTTTGGCTATAGGTAACCTAACTGCATTTCTGCAGGCAGGCCATAGTCTTATTTCTTTTCATCTCTTCTAGAAAGAGGAAAAGAAACTGATGCTCTTCACTGATTCCCCATATGTATAATCTGGTGGTGAAATTTGTTCAGGAGTCACAGGTACTGGCTTTTCTGTACAACAGACTCACTATTTAGATAAAATAGGTCATGGAGATCTCTTGACCGGTAACCAATGAATTCTCTTATTAACATCCATTGCCTCACCACTGTGCTTTTCAAATACTGCAGGGAAAGAGAAAAGATGTGCTTTTCGCTGGCTTCCCCTTGCCGTGTTTCGCTACCACTCACAGACCCATTACGAGCCAGAAAAGTCTCTTAAGTGCTATTGGTGAAAATTTCCAGGAATCCAAAGATGCTTTTTACATTGCTGAAAGCACTGGGCATTACTCTTAAATGTTAGGCAAAGCTACAAATGAAACTCAAGCCTATTAAATGTGGCATTATTCTTTCATTATTCTTTTCTTCTCGCTAAGACACCAAGGAAGACAGCACCACCATGGCCCTCCCAGCACCAGGAAAGGATGGTCTGGTCCCTCTGTCACCAGAGGTCACCTAGAGCATGAAATGTCACATTAAGATGATTCACCATTGAAAATACAAAGTAGCAAGCAACCTGTGATAAAGGAATTGCAGAAAAGGATTAATTTTTTCTGACCAGCCAGGATGCAATCAAGGATGTTAAAAATAATAGTTTTGGGGCTTCATTATGAAACGAGACATTTCACCACTAGGAAATCATTACAGATTTCTTAATAACACACCAAATCTGTGACTGAGTGTACCTTTCTAAGGCACATTACAATGGATTGTCTGGTTGCCTACCACTTCCACTGGCCATGACCCCTTGAGGCCCCAACATCTGGTAGATGCAGGGAGAATGAAAGGAAAATTTAAGTAATTGCTTTAAGGGTCAAGGTGGAGAAGATCCTGGAAATCTCCAAAGCAGCTCCTCTTCTGAGGCTATAAAGAGCCATCTGATAACCAGGAGAAGAGCGCTCCGTCAGGGGCAGAGGGGAGCACAGGTGGAGGTGGGGCACGTTATCAAAGGTGACCAGCCCCTTTGGAGAAGATCAGAGGTCTACTCAGAAAATCATATTTATGTATAATATTTATCACTTACTCTACCATTGTCTTAGTCCACTTGGGCTGCTAAATTATGAAAATACCGTCTATTGGGTGGCTTAAAAAAAAAAAGAAAAGAAAAAAAGAACATTTATTTCACACAGTTCTGGAGGCTGAAAAATCCAAGATCAAGGTGCCAGCACATTGGGAATCTGGTGAGATTCTGCTTCCCGGATCACAGACAGATGTTTGCTCACTGTGTCCTCACACAGCAGAGAGAATGGGAGGCTCTCCGGTGGTTCTTTTATGAGGGCGCTAATCTCATTCCTAAGGGCTCCACTAATCTCCCGAATCACGTCCTGAAGGCCCCACCTCCTAACACATCACACTGGAGGTTAGGATTTCAACATACACATCATACATACATACATACATACATACATACATACATACACTGTATGTATGGCACAAACATACAGTCCAGAATGATCGTCTTTTCCGAACTCCATTGATCGCCAATGTGGAAGCTTTCCTTTCCTTGAACTTCATTTCTTCACAAGGATAATAATAACTACATGGGGATTCTGTGAAGCTTAAGTGTCCAAGAAAGTCATCGTCATGATTTGTGGCACTCAGGCACTCGATTAAAAAAAAAACAAAACTGGATATACCTTATACTTCTCTAACAACCTCCTACTCAATAGGGGTGACAGCTGTCAGATCCAGTAACACACTAGGGATGAGTGGGAAGAAGGGTGGCCCAGAAGTGTTCAAAAATAAGGATCACTGCGGTAGAGTACACATCCCCTCCTCTGAATACCCACATAGCAGCGTAGCTATCATTCAGCAAGTATCCATGCTTTCCTTCTTCAATTACAATAAGTGACTATTGTCAACTATGACTTTTTAGGGTCACAGAGTGGTGACTCAGCGGAGGAAAAGACTCATAGTCACACCAAAGCCCCACCTCTCCAGCAAGAAGTCAGACAAAATCACATGGGTCTTGTCTAGCAGAGGCAAATAAAAGAAATCTCCAAAAGAAGCCTCTTTAATCCATATCTCTTATCATCACATATTTAAATGATCTCAAGGGTCTGCTTAAAAGCACTGGGGAAGCACGCAAGGATATGACTGGATCCTGGGAGGTTTAGGTCAGGAGCAGTAAGCAACAGCCATGGGAAATGCACGGGCCATAGAGACCAGACGTAGCTTCCTACTCCAGCTCTCCTCTTACTGGTCATGTAGCTGGAGGCAAGATCCCTAACTTTGCCTCTGTTCCTATCTCTGTGAAAAGAGGTCATTAATGTCTACTTTGCAAGGTTGCAGGAGAATGAAACGAAATGAAGCCCATTAAGCCCCTGGCCATAAACGTTTCTTTTTCCTCCTTCCTGAATTCCTCCTAAAATGGTATATCAGGCTTAAGTCATATCATCAATGATTAGCTTATTCCATTCATTATAACACAGACGGACAATTCTCACTTGGGGACAATGTATGCCACTATACAGCAGGTACACTATACTCATCCAAGAGGGTGAAAAAGATCTGCCAAAGTTCTCAATTGCCCTTCTAGAAGATAAGCTTCTGGAGGGCAAAGAATATGTCTTACTCATCTTTATACCCTCCAGAGTGTCAATGTAGAAGTGCTCCGTAGGTGTTGTGGAAACTAGTCAGTTTTTCTCAAAACATCCAGATACTCCATTTTATCAGCTCTACACAGCATCCCCCAAACAGATCACGAGGAATCTCAGGAATTGTAAGACACACCCTGTTCGGAGTTCCCAGCTTGAGTTTTTCAACTCTTGGGTTTCTGAAGGGATCTATGGAGGCAAGAAATTTGAAAACCATCCTTCTGCACGCTCCCCGCCCACCCCCGCCATTGTTGGGCAGGGCACTGAGGAGAATCATGGAGTGTCATGGGGTAGCAGATCTGCCATTTCTTATCTGTGCACCTGCATCATCTTCTCCCACCTAGATTATTATTTTTGTTCTTATCCAAATGTACTGAATTAAAACAAAATGGCTGGAGCTACTATTCCAGAAGTAATGGCTGTTTCTATTTCTGTTCATACTCAGCCGGGCAGAACCATTTTTAAGTGTAGGTTAAAAAGGCAGTGACTACAGGTCTTTGAAGTGTTCCCTTCAACCCAACTCACAAGGGAATATTTCCTTATTCTCACTAGCTTACCGAGGTCTCTAAAATCTCCTGCACTAGAGGTGAAGTCAATGCCCATCTGCCATCGTCTCGGTCACCATCAATGGGCTCTTGGCTTATGAGTGTCCATAACCACGGAACAGAGATCTTCCTTCAGATCTCTGGAAGCACCTGCCATTTTTGATCTACCAAACTTTGAACTTCTTTCTCTCTCCCTGGAAAACTATGTCATTGCCATCCTAAGCTCTCTCATCAGCCCTTCCCCAGTTTGCTGAGTGAGTCCTACTTCTTATCCTACAGGTTCCCTTTGCTCCAGGAAGTCCTCACTGTTTCCTACACTTTCTCATAGCCCCTGTTGGTTTCCCCATCATCATCAATTAATACTCAACGAAACAAGTGCTATTTATGACTGTTCAGGTCCCATTACACTGTAAATCTCATGTGGCCAGGGATAGGTCTGCATTACTAATCATTGTTTCTCCAGTGCCTGCCACAATGCCCCTTACTATTTATAGCCCTCGCCCCTACTCTTCTTCCATTTAGCAAGCATCTCCCTACCCAACCACATATATTAAATAAAAACTTATTTTTTTGTGTTAATGACATAAATAAATGTATACCAACCTCCGAACCAAATTAGGTTCTTTTGGTTATAAGCGATAGAAACTGTGATTACAACAATCTATTGGCAAGACATCTACTAGCTCAGATTATGGAAACCCAAGTCCAGAAGCCTGGCTCTACAGGGGAAGGTCAGAGACTTTACATCACTACTTACAATCTTATCAAAGTGCTGTGTCTGTTAACCATGGTGCCAAGTGTTCTTAGTCTTTCTCTCATTCTGCTCAAAATTTAAATTCCAGGGCCTTGGCCCACTATCCCATATTTTGCTTAGGGAAAGACAGGACATCTTGAGCAGCAGTCTTACCAAACTATACGGAATGGGGGAGAAATCATTTTCTACAAGGACCTGAAGTGCTGTTACTAAAAATTGATAGTGGATGCCACATAGCCCAAAGTATTCTTGCTTTGATAAAATATGCACTGTCACCCCAGTCAATTAAGTGATAATCAGAAGCAAATAAATTTAACATTTTTTGTTAGCCTGAGTAAGCTTATGATGGGTAATGTTCTCGAGACAAAAATCTATTCTAATGCACTTTAAATTGAGCCTTGAGAAAGAAAAACTCGATAGGGGATAAGCAGAAAACAACTGCGTTCTTTCCCCCCTCACTGTCCGCCGCGGGTAATTCTGCCCCACACCCTCCTGGATGAACCGCTGGCTGGCTCCCATATCTTTGTCAGGCGCCCTTAGATAAGAAAAAGTTCTCGAGTCACTTTCAGAACCAGGGAGAGCCTCCATTCAGTAAATTTCCTCTTCAGCATAGCAGATAAAACTGTGAACTTCATTGCAAGTTCCTGCCTCTGGATTAGCTTTGCTTCTGGCTGGGAGCCTGCGGGGGTTGGGGATGGCAGGATTGACTTCTTTCTGGTTTCTCCACCTTTTCTCTTGCTCTCTGTCTGAATCCTTCCAGATAAAACTTGAAGGTGAGACTGGGGGTCAAGCTACTGGAAAGAGAAGCTCCAGAAAGATCTTCACTTTCCTGCTACTGTCATTATCTGCTCAAGTGTTCTATGAATATGGGTGATTCCCTTGCTGACTTTCTCTCATGCAGCACCGACTGGAAACATCTACCTGCAGCTTTCTTGACTGAAAAGATGAAGGCTCTCTTCCAGCTGTCTTCTTATGACATTTCTATTAGCATCTGCATCCAAAAGTGCACCCCCATCTCTTCCTGGCAGGACGCCATCTTGGGTGAGCTCTCTCTGAGTGGCCTGTGTTTAGTGTAGTGTGCCTCTGCCTAACCACCGGCGGAAGCCCAGCCTTCTCCCGACAGTGCTACCCAGGAGAAGGGAAAATGTCATCACACTTCAACACCCTAGTTTCAAGGACTCTCCTGATATCTTCAGCTTCAGTCCCTTTCCTGTACTTAAGGTAACAAGATAGACTTACAGAATACCTCATGTGTAAGTCCTTCATAGGTGGTCCTTCACCCCACTTTGCAATGTGAGCGTACTTGCCATCTATTATTTTGCTCCAGGTCATTGATAGGGTACCCTTTTGGACACATTGATGTACAAACATCTGTTACATTGCTTGAATATTGATCACGCTCCAGGCACTGCTAGTCATGTTCAAGCAAACATGAATTAAGTTCCCTGCCCTCTAGAAGTTCTTAAGATACACTTGAAGGTAGAAAGAAGCACATGTTTAAAAAAATATATAGTAATAAAATATTCTTAATAAGTATGATCTTAAAAAACAGCTGGTCCTTCCTGATCCTTAGTTTCCTTACCTTTAAAAATGAGGGGCTGGGGCACCTGGGTGGCTCAGTCAGTTGAGCGACTGCCTTCGTTCGGCTCAGATGACGATCCTGGAGTCTCAGGATCAAGTCCTGTGTCAGGCTCTCTGCTCAGTGGGGAGACTGCTTCTCCCTCCGACCCTCCCCCTCTCATTCTCTCTCTCTCTCTCTCTCAGATAAATAAAATCTCTAAAAAATAATAAAAATAAATAAAAATGAAGGACTGGTTCCTCAAAACATAGAATCACCATATGATCCACCAATGTCACTCCTAAGTACACACCCAAAATAACTGAAATTTAGGGTTCAAACAGACACTTGTACACCAGTGTTCACAAGAACCAAAAAGTAGAAACAACTCAAGTGTCCATCAGCAGATAAAATAGATAAACGAAATGTGGTATAGACATAGAAGGGAATATTATTCATCCATAAAAACATGTGAAATTTTCATATATAGTAAAACTCTGCCACTACATGGTTGAACCTTGAAAATGTTACACTAAGTGAAATAAAGCAGATACTGAAGGCACAGATTATGTGATACTGCATATATGAGGTACCTCACATAGTCAAGTTCACAGACACAGAAAGCAGGAAGGGGGTTACCAGTGGTTGAATGGAAGGGGACTGAGGAGTTAGCTTAAGGGGCACAGAGTTTCTGTTTGGGAAGATGAAAATCACCTGGAAAGAGATAGTGGTCATGGCTTGCAAAATACATTGTAAATTTATTTAATGCCACAGAATTGTACACTTCAAAATGGTTGAAATGGTAAATTTTTTCTCATAGATATTATATCACAATTTAAAAAAAAAAAAAAAAGAGGGTCTGGGCATGAGAAGCCTTCCTGGTTCTGTTGGATTCTAACTAAGTTCTCTTAAGTATGGAAATTGCTACTATGATGAAATTATTTTCAGTTGATTAAAAACAGAGCTTAATTTCCAGCTTCTACCAGGAGAATCAGGAAACTGGATCCACCCTTCAAGTTCACCTCAACCATATGAGGGAGGGTGGGAAATGGAGTCAGATGACTGAGCCGACGGCATTCCGGGCCTCATAGAGCACAGCTGTCAGGGGGCTCTTCAATTTATTCATGTATTAACTGTGAAAACCATGGCCAAGGTCTGAAGTGCACCTTCTCAGCCAGAAAGTTCCATTATAAAGTGTGAAGAAAAGCGAGGCAGTGTTTTCTGGGGTCGGGGGATGGTGGTGAGGGAACCGGGGTTTCAATGGTTTGGGGAAATAAGCAGAAATTAGAGAGTGAGACTTACAGAAAAACCGAGAATGCCACTGAGTTGCCTCCTCGGATCCGGGCGGTGAAGAGGCTGTTGTGTCTTGAAGGAAATTCCAAGAGGCATGAGATCCCAGGAACTCAGTTCTCCATAGAACCCAAGGTTTTACCACCTGGATGACGCAGGCCATGGGCCGCTTGAAGGGCTTAATCGACACGGAATACTTCACAAGTCTGTTTTCCAAGGAGAAGCGTGTGAAGACCGTGGCTTTGTGAAATGTCACACCTCTGTTTCTCAGCATGAAGCGAGTTTTGATAAGGCTGTTCCCAGGCTCAGGGTACAGGGGGGAGGGAAAGTGGGAAATGTGGAGTTTCTTCTAGCATTCCACACAGAAGAAGGGCCTGCCCAAAGGAAAAAGCTTCTGCAGTGTTTCTAGTCAACACGGCCCACCAGAAATCCCTGCCTCTCGCCGAGTTCTTCCGCCCCAGATCACCTGTGCTGAATTGTTTCTGTCCCTGCTCACCACAGAAGGCTTGAATTCTGAGAAGAGGCTTTCTTCTAAATGAGTGATGTTAGTTGGCCTCATCTGAAGGGCAGGGGCATGGCCGCATGGCGGGGCGGCCTTATCTGTGGAGAGCAGCCTCCCGACAGCAGACAGGATTTGTAGTCTGTCCAGCCCAGCGGCAGTTGGCTTTGCTGGAACACCCACCACCTCACACCACGTTAAAAACATTGCTCACCTTGGAAGGCTCATACGAATGACCCCGTTTTGTATTTCCACTTTCTCATTCACAGATCATGCTCTATTCTATTCGTTTTGGCCACAGGTTCTCCCCTTTGGAGGCTGCACAAATCCATTTGGACTGGAAATGGCTTCCATTTTCCTTAACCCTATTTTCTCTCTCCCTCAGGAACCTGCCCTTTGGGCTGACTGAGGTGACAGGGTCCGCATCGGCCTCTCCCTGATTAAAAAGAGGCCCCCGGTTCTCGAGTGCCTAAAAGGAAAGCAGTGTGTCCATTTTCACCACCTGATTTAGTCTTTAACAAGATTTTGGAACACAGGTTTGGAACGAGAGACAGTTGGTTTCAATTCCCGTTCCATCATTTACTACTGATCTTGATCCAGCTACTTAACCCAAGATTCGGTGTCCTTTTCTATAAAGTAGGATAATAAGACACATCCCACAAGGATTGCTAAAAGAATTTAATAAGATAATGTGTGTCAAATGCCCACAACAGCTTAATCCATAAATGGTAGATCAATCTCCTTATCAGTCAAAGCCGTCAATATACTGCCTGCCTTGGCAATTACTGGGGAGATTCTATATTTGTCGTTTGGTGCTGTGTTTTCCTTCATTTCTAATCGTTTAAGTAAATGCCCTGTATTTGCCCAAAAATATGTGTCTATGTAAGGTATAAAGAATAACAATACAATAAGCCATGAACCAGTTTAAGAGAAAGATGGCGACCGTTACTCAGAGGTTCTTAGGCTCCACCTCCACCTCATTGTCTACCACCCCCCGATTATTTTGAACTTGGGACTCATTCTGCTTTTTTGGTTTATAGTGTTAACTTCATATTTGTATCTCTACGCAATATACCCAAACTAGCCTTTTAAAACTTTATATAAATGTAATCATACTTTGGATATGCTTCCGAGACTTTCTTCGTTCAATATTAGGTGTCACTCACTTTGTCATGTATAACTACAATTCATTCCCTCTTATTCCTTTATGGAAGTCGATTATACAAATATACCACAATTTATTTAACCATTCTACTGTCGTTGTAACACTGGCTGTTCCCAGTTTTTTTCCCATTATGGCGCTGCTGTGAACAGTATTACGGGAGTTCCTGTTCTCCACGTGCAAGGGTTTCTCTAGGGGAAATCCCTAGGAGCGGAATGACTGTGTTATTGGATATGCACATTTTTAAAAAAATTTTTTATTTTTTATGCACATTTTTAAATTGACTAAATAATGCCAGTTACTTTCCAGTGCAGAACTTACCTGCCCACGAGCACCGTGTAAGTGTTCGAGTTATTCTATAAACTCATCAAAATTTGATCTTTACCTTGTTAGAGAAATTTTTCCTCATAACAAGGTCATAAAAATATTCTCCTACTTTGTCTCCTAAAAGTTTTATGGTTCTGTCTTTCACATATAAATGTTTAATCTATCCGGAATGGGTTGTTATGTACTATGAGATAGTTTCATTATTTTGGGGGTGAATCACCAACTGACTTTATTTTAAACATTTTATTTATTTATTTGAGAGAGAGAGTGAACATGAGAGAGAGAGAGAGAGAGAGAGAAGAGCAGGGGGAGGGGCCAAGGGGGGTGGGAGAAGTAGACTCCCCGCTGAGTGGGAACCCGACATGGAGCTCGATCCTGGGACCCCAGGATCAAGACCTGAGCCAAAGGCAGACACTTAACCAACTGAGCCACCCAAGTGCCCCACCAACTGATTTTTAAATTAGCAATTTAAGATAATCATTGTAGGGACACCTAGGTAGCTCAGTCGGTTAAGCGACCAACTCTTGATTTCAGCTCAGGTCATGACAGCAGAGCCGTGAGATCGAGCCCCAGGTAGGGCTCTGTGCTAAGCTGGAGCCTGCTTGGGATTCTCTCTCTCCCCCTCTGGTACTCCCCCCATTCCCCTGCTCATGCGCTTTCTCTCTCTAAAAATACTAAAAAATGAAATAAAATGATCATTGTAAGTAATCAATCCTTTACCCACTGCCCAGCACCATTTTAAATAATTCTTATCCCCACTCACCACCGGGTCTGAAGTTTCCGTATATGCATCTGGGTCTGTCTCTGGGTATTTGATTCCGTCCCATTGGTCAATCCGTCTTTCCAAAGTATTTCAAATAATAATTCTTGCTATGTTCCTGGTAAAGCAAGGCACCCAGCTTGTTCCTCAGGAGTGTCTGTGCTGATTTTGATCCTTTCCTCTTTGATATAAATTTTCACATCAGCTCATCAAGTTCAAACAAAATAAAACAACCCAAAACCTGTGGGTGTTATATGGAGAATTGCATTGTCCCTAGATAAATTTGGGAGGACTTGACTTCTTTGCTAAATCGTTTGTTTCTCCCACCCATTTACACAGTACATTCTTCACTTACTGGCATCTTCATAAACATGTTTCAGTGAAATTTAATAATATTGAACATTAATATCTTGCTCCCTTTTTCACAACTGTTTTCTTCTTGGTTGCTTTATCTATTTTCAATTCTATCATAATTGGTATCTTCTATTAAATTACATTTTCTAAATGTTTATGGCTGGAATATACAAACAGATTAATGTTCATGTATTAATTTTGCATTAGGCAATCTTTCTAAAGTCTGGTTAACTATAATAATTATTAGAGATCCTTTTGGAGGTTTCCTATGCAATAATCGTATCATCTGCATGAAAAGAAAAATGTGCCTTTTCTTTTCCAAATCTCACCGGTCTGACCAGGACTTTACCTTTGTCTACCTTCTGCTCTTAAAGGAATTAGAGCCAACCCTCATTATTCCTGGATCCCGCAGCTGCAAATGCACCTGCTTGCTAAGTCTTCTCTGTAACAAAGAAATCAATAGAGGGCTTTTGCGGCCATGGGCGGCCATTTGCAGGTGTAGAGTGGCGAAAAATTTGAGTCACTCTCCCTGCAGGCTCCCAGCTGAGGGCGAGCAAGGCTCTGCTTCTGGCTTCAGCTCTCATGCTGGAAACATGTGTCCTTTTTGCGGTCTGTTTAGTGTCACGTTTTTCACATTGTGGCGCTTCTTGTCGGTGATTCCACTGTCTAGTGCCCTACACGCAAGAAGGCTGGCTCGTGACTTAGGAAGAAAATACATGTGTTCACGTAAGCGTCTCTCGGGTCTATTTGCTATTTCTAGTTCTGCATAAATTATATTTTTCCAAGCACGTGTCTGTTTTGTTCAAGTTTTTGAATACAGTTGAATAAGACTGTTCACCATATTTTCTTATATTTTAAATCTCTGAAACACCTACGGGTATGTCCCTTTCATGTTTCTCCTGTTCTACTTGTGCCTTTTCTCTTTTTTGTCCTCCATCGACATGATGAGAGACATTCAGAGGGGCTAGTGACACCCCTAGGTGCTAGGGGTGCCTGGCAATGGAAGTCCCCGAGAAAGAGCTCTTACCTCCTCCGTGGAAATCGGTGTGCTCAACCTCAACGTCCCAGAGGACCCAGGGGACCCTTGTCATCGGCCCCAGGCCACCTTCTCATGCGGGCACCCAGGTTAACCCCTGTTGATCTTGGACTCCTCCCCCATGCGGACTGTGGGTCCCTAAGCCCTCAGCTTCCTGCTTTTCTCATCCTTGCAATTATAAGGCAGAAGAAGAGCAGGTGTAGCAGTGTCCCCATACTGGGGCAATTGCCCTCACTCAGCTGCCATATACTATAGATATTCTGAAGAAGGGAGGACGCGGCTGTGACTTAAGGAGCATGAGCAGCCTCATTGGAGCATGAGAGGCTCCGAAGCAAATTTTCCGCTGGAGTATCCAGAAGGAGCACAGCCCTGCTAATGTCTTGATTTTAGCCCATGTGGGACTGCTGACTCCAGAACTGAGTGTGTGGTTTGAAGCCACTAAGCCCGTGGCACTGAGTCATAGCAGCCAGGATACTCCGCGACCCCCTCATCTGTTGCCTCTGCCTCGCCCACATTTTTACTGTTTCTTTTTCTTTACTTTCTAGCCTTCCTTGTGATTATGTTTCAATCATTACATTTTTTTTCTCCATTAGTTTGGAAGTCCTCTACTTTGTATTCTTTTGTGATTCCTAAAGAAATCTACATTTATCTAAAGACCAGATTATCCATTATCTTTATACTCATCATAAATAATATAAAGGAGTGGGGCATCTGGCTGGCTCAGATGGTTAAGCCTCTGCCTTTAGCTCAGGTCATGATCCCAGGGTCGTGGGTTTGAGCCCCGCATCAGGCTCCTTGCTCTGCGAGGAGCCCATTTCTCCCTCTGCCTGTTGCTCCCCCTGCTTGTGCATACTCTCTCTCTCTGGCAAAAAATGGTAATAATAAATAAAATAAATAAATAATAAATATAAGGAACTTAAAACAACATGTAACATCACCTCCCGCCCAAAGCATGTGTTACTCCTAAGTAGTATTTTGATTCTATAATTCAACACCACAAATTAAACACTAGGATTTTTTTCTTTATATAATTAATGATTGTTTAATCTCCCCAAATATCTGCCATTTGCTTATTATTCCTTACGGCACCTCAAATCTTTCGTATAAGATTACTTTCCATTTAGCCAAAGTAAATCTCTTTCGACTTTCTTTAGTCAAGGATTGTTGTGGCAAAAAACTCAGCTTTTCTTTTCTTTCTTTCTTTCTTTTTTTCTGGTTTGTTTTTGGTCTTAAAACGTTTTGTTTCACCTTGTTCTCTTTTTTTGTTCACTACTTTCTAGGGTACAGTTTCAGTACAGTAAATCACATGTACTTAGAATATACCATTTGATGAGCCCAACAGATGTAAAAACCTATGAAACCAGAGCCACAGTCAAGATACAGAACATTTCCATCACCCCAAGACTTCTTCATGCCCTTGGCACTCCATCCTTCCTGTCCCACCCCCGGCTCTGGGCAACCATTTTGTTCACTGTAATTTATAAATTAGTTTCATTTTTTCTAGAATCTTATAAAAGTGAAATAATTCAGTAAATAGTTGGATCTGCCTTCTTTCGCTCAGCATAATTATTTTGAGATTGATTCACATTATTGCATATATGGACAGTTCCATTTTATTTTTGGGTGGTGTTCAATTGTATAAATATGCCACAATTTGTTATTCCTTCCTTTGCGATGGACATTGGGTTATACCTAGTGTTTGGGCGGTTATAAATGTGCTATGGACATTCATGTACTAGTCTTTGTGCAAACACCTGTTTCATTTCTTCAAGGTAAATACTTAAGAGAGGAATGACATATGGTAGGTGTATGTTTAACAATTTGAGAACTGCCAAATTGTTTTTAAAACTGTACCATTTTAGATCCCACCAACATTTCCCATTGCCCCCTATTTTTGTTAACGTTGATATTGCATTTTTTTAAATTTAAGCCATTCTGGTAGATGTGTAGCAGTATCTCATTTGGTTTTGATGTGCATTTCGTCGATGACTCACATAGGCAGTCTCTGAGAGATGGCCTTTAACAGTCCTTATCTCCTGGCATTCACACACTTGTGTAATTGTGCAATGGACTAAACCCAGTGATTTGCTTCTAACCGCGAGAATACAGCAACACTCATAGGTTATCACTTGAGCGATGAGGTTACCAAAAAACCGACTTCCATCTCGCACTGCTTCTCCCTTCTTCTCTCTCTGGGAAAGTTCTCAGGCATTATCTTTTCATACATTTCCTCTGTCCCTTTTTTTCCACTTCCCTTCTGGAACTCAAACGAGATGTAATTAGAACTTCCTCCTCTAGCTTCCGTGTCATCTTAACTTCTTTAGATATTTTCAATCTCTTTCTTTCTTGTGCTGCATTCTAGATCATTCCTTGAATCTCTCTCCCAGTTCATGGTCCCGTCTTCTGTTACAAGTACTCTGCTGTGAGACTTAGAGTGTTTTTCTTCAGGAGGACTTTCATTTTTAAGGTTCTACTGGCTCCTGGCTCCCCCCCCCCTTTTTTTTTTAAGATTTTTTTATTTGTTTGACGTAGACAGAGATCACAAGCAGGCAGAGAGGCAGGCAGAGAGAGAGAGGAGGAAGCAGGCTCCCCGCCGACCAGAGACTCCGATGCGGGGCTCTATCCCAGGACTGAGATCATGACCTGAGCCAAAGGCAGAGGCTTAACCCACTGAACCACCCAGGGGCCCCTATTATCCATTTCTTACTTTTTGTTCATGCCTTTAATCCATTCTTTTATTTCTTGGAATATTCAACAAGCTTGTTTTCTGTGTCTGAAGAAATTTTATATCTGCTTCTGCGTCTGTTTGCCTTTGCTGTACTTTGTTTCCTTATTATTTTGTAACTTTTCACTGTGTCCTGATATTCCTTAGAACATTATCTTTGGGAATTCTTGGCACTTGTGTTGAAAATGATTCCCTCCAGAGAGGGTTCCTATGTCTTTCGTCAGATGCCTGCAGCACCAATCGATCCTAAACTATTTTAACCTGTTCTTGCCTTAAGGTTTAGGAATCATCAGGTATCATAAGTTTTGGCAACAAATTTGCATGAAGGAAGGCTTATCATCTTGAATTATCAAGAAAGATTTCTTTTCTAATGCTCCAAGATGCAAGAGAGGCAGTTTCCTTGCAGCCCTTCCCCCTCCTTAACCTAGGCGCAGATTTAGTCCAATTTATTTCCAACTCATCATTACCCTCAGGAAACCGTGTTTTGGGTCTCAGCTTTATGCAAGAGACCTATAATTAGACACTCCGTGGGCAGTCTTGGCTTTTGTCAAATATCACTGTCCCGGCAAGGCTCTGAAAGCCAAGCTCAAGTTCACTGGATTTCAATACGGACACTCAAGGCAAAGGTTGATTTAGCGCTCTACCTACTTCTACAGGTTAAAGCTTCTCCTTAGCTTGTGGTATGAGAGTATATCTACCTTCTTGCTAGTCCACTGATGCATCTGGAAATAATTTTTAAATAGTTTCAGAGGCACAGTTATCAAATCCAGCATGCTGTCAAAATGGGAAAGTTCCTTTTAATTTTTGCAGGTTTCTAATGAAGTGTGAATTAATTTAACAATGTTCAACCATGCATCTAGGAAAATAATTCCAAGCACTTTGCCTTAGTCATTTCAGGCTGTTGTAACAGAATACCATAGACTCGGTGGCTTAAACAACATAATTTATTTCTCAGTTCAGGAGGCTTGGAAGTTCAGGATCCAGGTGCGGGCAGGTGCAGTGACTGGCGAGAACCCTCTTCCTGGTTCGCAGTCGGCCATCTTCTTGCTGTGTCCTCACGTGGCGGAAAGCAGAGAACGATCATTTCTCTCAAGTCTCTTCTCATAAAAGGAATTAATCACACCCATGAGGCTCTACCCTCAAGATTTAATCACCTCCTCAGGCCCCCAATTCCTAACACCATGACACTGGAGATGAGGGCTTCACTACAAATTTAGGGAGAACACAACATTCTGTCCATAGCGGGTTTATTGTTTTCCAAGACTTCAGAGTCTGATCTCAAACAGCTACCTGTGTAGCTTTAAGTCAAGACATGAAAGGTCAAAAGGAGGTCACTTGGGTCATCTTAAGTAAATTTTTCAGCAAGATACCAGTACTACTACTCAACTTCATCTTGAATCCCCATACAGAAGGATTATTAAAATATTTTCAGACATCCCCAGCATGGATAGAATTACTTTGAATCACTCTATTTCGCTGAAAGTGAATTTATGTAGGAAGATAGAGAAGATATTATTCTAAACATCTTTAGACAGCTTTTTAAGAAACCTAGATATCCAAATCATCCTTATTGGCCCTTTTAGGCTGTGGAATCACGGAGGTTTAGCACCCAAGGTCATTACTCAAACATCTTATTCAATAGTTAAGGACGTTGAGTCCCAAGACCTCAGCTGGGGCTAAGCCTGTACCTTGTACATTGCTGAGCTCATAGGAAGCAGCTGATTTTGATGCAAGGGGCCTGAACCCCAGTCCTCATCTCTCTCCTCCAAGCCCCACTGCTAATAGCACTATTCACAAAAATCAAGACTTGTTCTTTCAAACAATCTTGGGGGTTTTGTAGTGCAAACATCCAACCCACCCCACTCCCCAACCAGAAACATCTTTCCATAGCCTAATATGCATAGCCTTTCCATAGCCTAACATGCAGAAGTATTGTTAATTTAAGACTTAACGTGGATTTCAGCTTCTAATAGGTCCATCTTTGACTGGACCACTCATAATTTTTATGTGCTATTTATGCACTTTATAGCCCATTGGAAGCCTGTTGTACAATGTCCACAGTACATTTATGCCCAATTTGTTGCATTACTATTTTAATTAATTGAGGAGGTTAATAGTTTTGTATATTTGATTTTATAGCACATGTTTTGCATATCCAGTGCATATTTGATATTGCATTGAGGATCAGAAATGTAACCCCTAATTGTAACATGGTTCCCAGGTGAGACTATAGCCTGCTTTATGACAGTCACTTTATGACAATTTCTAGAAATGAATTATGGTCTACATATCATCTGTAGTATCAAATGTATGAATAATGGAATTAGAACATGTGACCTGTGTGCTTTCATTTGAGGGGAACTGTCAATAGCGGCAAAATCTTGAGAATTTTCCATGGAAAACTAACATGACTCCAACATTATGATTTTATGATAACCTGTAGAGGAGAGAGAATTAAAAAAAAGCATTTAAAGAAAGATTTATACATTATTAACTAATGTGACATAAAATGTTCCCATCCCACTAATAAAAATATGTTGAATTTATTGTTTTATAGCACACTGTCTGTCTCCTAGAGAATAACAATATTGGTGATTTTTTTTCATGGGGCGACTAGAACATTTTGCTTACTTACATGATTTACAAGGCTACTTTAGAAAAGGAACAATAACAACTCATGTTGGATTTGTTCTAAAGAAGAGAAGTTACATTAGAGGTTCAGGATGGTGGAAAATATAAAACATGTTATCACAGAAAAGGAAGCAATATGAAAATAAGAAGAATCATAATTTGTTTAAAGGAATTTGGGGTGCCTGTGTGGCTCAGTTGGTTACGTGTCTGCCTTCGGCTCAGGTCAAGATCCCAGTGTCCTGGGATTGAGTCCTGCATCGGGCTCCTCACACAGTGGGGAACCTGCTTCTTCCTCTGCTTGATGCTACTCCTGCTTGTGCTTTCTCACTAGCTCTTTCTCTCTTATATAAATAAATAAAATCTTTAAAAAATAAAAAAAAATAATAATAACAAAGGAATTCAGTCAACGGTGGACTCAGCATTAAATACCTCCAGAGGTCTACATTTGATTTTGCATCTTTGTTGTACCCACAATCCTAGCAAAGACTTCATTACCATTTAATGTTAACCAATAACTTAGTGACTTGTTATGGTAATCCACGTTTGCTTAGTCAGCTGCAAAGTCCTTAACAGGCATCAGGTCCAAGAGTCAGTGGTTATGGATAAACTTTGTTCCTTAGTAAGGAACTTGGCGTCAAACAGTGATAAGCTTAATCTGGTAACATTGGCAGCTGGTCATCATTGCAACATGAATGATTAAAACCCATTCTTTTTTTTTTTTTTTAAAGATTTTATTTATTTATTTGACAGAGAGAGATCACAAGTAGGCAGAGAGGCAGGCAGAGAGAGAGGAAAAGAAACAGGCCCCCTGCTGAGCAGAGAGCCCCATGCGGGACTCAATCCCGGACCCTGAGACCATGACCTGAGCCGAAGGCAGCGGCTTAACCCACTGAGCCACCCAGGCGCCCCGATTAAAACCCATTCTGACCATCTGATTATTCCTTAGTCTGATTATCGCCACTCATCACATTTCTAAAAAAGTCCTATGAGACTTTATCATTTAAACCTAGTTGATAGCTAACTTGACACTATCAATAAGGTGGCCAAGTAGGTTTGTCTGCTTCTTTGAGATCATGAGCTGTCCAGGGACAGAGGTATTCGAAAAGGAGCCTGGAGGTCTCTGGGGCCACTTTCAAGACTCTGCCTCCCATTCTCTGAAGGAACGTGTACATGAAATGAGATGCTGAGAGACGCTCAGATGACTGGAGAGTATAGGACACAAAGAGCAATCGGAGTTGTGATTGCCACTTCAAGCTGAAGCAAATTTAACCTGAAATTGCTGGAATCACTGGCAAAACATTCACCCATGTGGCATAAAAGAAAAGCGATGCTCTAAAAGTCAGGCATTCCGAATGCAAGTCACATCTCTGCCACTAAATAATTATATGTTCTTGGGGTGCTTCAGGGGCTCAGTCGGGTGGGCAGCGGACTCTTGGTTTTGGCTTGGGTGATGGTCTCAGGACTGTAGGATCAGGCCCCAGGTTGGGCTCCACGCTCAGCTGGGAGTCTGCTTGGGATTCTCTTTCTCTCCCTCTGCTCTGCACAACACTCTCTTTCTCATTCTCCCTCCCTCAAATAAATAAATAAATAAATAAATAAATATTTTTTAAAAATACTTGAAAGCACTTAAGGAAGTTTCTTCTCCTTTCTGGGCTGATGTAGAACTCACTAATCCTTTCCAGCCTCAACCTTTTGCCTATTACTTTCCTGTTGAGACTAAACCAGCTTATTTCCATGTCTCGAGGAGATGGTTGTCCAGCCAAAGGCCCACCACCTCTCTCAGCTGTTTCAGTCAGAGCAGGGAAGGTATTAAGAGACAAGGGACCTGCCTTCAAGGACTTTATCATCTAACCCATAAGTCAGATGGTTCTCACCCACAGGGAAGGAACAGTTAACCTGCACAATATAATATAGGTATAACCTGCACATTATAGATTAGGTATAATCACTGCCCAGAGAGGATAATGTGGTGCAATGGTTGGTGATGACTTTGCCAAAGCACAGAAGGAATGGGGCTTGGATGACACCTGGGATAGACTCTCTTGGATGGACAGAGTTTGCTCAGGCCAAGGGCACAAGGAAGGTTATTTGGAAGTAGGTGAACAGGATGAACAGAGTCAGGGAGGTAAGAACAAGCATGGCATGTGGGGGAAACAGGGATTTGCTTGAATGAGAGAAAGGTGAGCATGTAAGTGTAAGACTGACTGGAAAGGGAATAATGAACCCAATTATGAGGACATTGAAAGGTAACTCCAAGAGTACAAATGTGCCATGGGAACCAGGAAGGGGTTGGGAATTCTTGAGTAGGTGGGTGTTTTGGTCCATTTGGGCTGCTGTAAAAGAATCCCCAGACTGAGGGACTTAAACAACAGAAATTTATTTCTCACAGTTCTGGAGGCTAGAAGCCCAAGATTAAGGCATCAGCAGATTCGGTGTCTGGTGAGACCTGCTTCCTGGTTCACAGATGCCTGTCATCTCACTGTGTGCTCACAGGGTGGACAAGGATGAAGGAGCTCTCTGGAGTCTCTTGTATAAGGGCACTAATCTCATTCATGAGGGGTCCACCCTCATGACCTAGTCACCTCCCAAAGACTACACCTCCAAATAGCATCATCCTTGAGAATTAGGTGTCAACGTACGAATTTGGGAGGAACACCAGCATTCAGTCTATAGCAGAATGGTGAAGTTATGCTCAGGGAAGATTAGACAGATGTGCCTTTGTAAGCTGAGTTACTTATAGACAGAGATGGGGAAAATAAGATGAAATGGGATCAGAAGCAGAAGAGAGGAGGAGAGGGGAGAGGATAAGAGGGGAAAAGAGGCCTCTCTGCAAATACCTAGGTGGTTCAGGAAGTGAGGCTAGAGGGCAGGAGAGTTGTCTGGCTGATGTATGGATATTGGAGACAGCTCATGAAAAATAGTGACTTTCTGGGGCACCTGGGTGGCTCAGCTGGTTAAGCAACTGCCTTCGGCTCAGGTCATGATCCCGGAATCCTGGGATTGATTCCCACATGGGGTTCCCAGCTCCATGGGGAGTCTGCTTCTCCCTCTGACCTTCTCCCCTCTCATGGTCTCTCTCACTGTCTCTCTCTCAAATAAATAAGTAAAACCTTTTTTTTAAAAAAAAAAAAAAGTGACTTTCTGTATATCCCCAAATTAATTGAAAGGGTCTAGAAGACATATTTGTACACCCATGTTCACAACAGCATTATTCACAATAGCCAAAAGTTGGAAGCAATTGTCCAAGGAGGGGTGAATGAATAAAGAAGTATCCACAGAGGGGTGACTGGATAAAGAAAATGTGGTCTACACATACAATAGAATAATATTCAGCCTTAAAAAAAAAAAAAAGCCTCCAAAAAACATATTCAGCCTCAAAAAAAAAAAAAAAAATTCAGCCACGCTACAGCATGGATGGACCTAGAGAACAGTATTTTAAGTGAAACCAGCCAGTCCCAGAAGGATAAATAGTGTATGATGACATTTATTTGGGGTACATGCAGAAGTCTAATTCATAGAAATAGAAAGTACAGTCTTGGTTTCCCAGGGCTGGAGAAACAGGGTAACAGGGTGGGGGAATTATTGTTCAATGGGCATAGTTTCAATCTTGCAAGATGAGGAAGGTTCTGGAAAGACATATTTGAAAGGGTCTAGAAGACATATTTGTACACCCATATTCACAACAGCATTATTCACAGGAGCCAAAAGTTGGAAGCAATTGCACAACAATGTGTATTTACTGCCACTGAGCTGTATACTTAAAAATGGTTCAGATGGTAACTTTTATGTTAAGTGTGTTTTACCACAATTTTTTTAAAAAAGAAAGAAGAGATTTTCTTTAGTCCAATGCTCTGGATCCCATCATCTCCAACCGTCTCAGGAGCTTTATTCCATTTATCATCCTGTCTCTTTCTCTCTCTCCTGGACCTTCAAGCCTTTCCTTTCTCTCTCTCCCTGTCAACTCTTTCTAGCCAAGAGTCTTCAAATAATTTTCTATATTTTGTAGAGTCTATTTTTTCACTCTTCAGCCACTACCTTCAGACAATCAATAGACAACCTCCTTCTCCTAAAATTTAACTCGTGTTTTTTAGTTCTTACCTTCCTAGACCACCAAGCGGGAGTTTATCCTGTTGACCTTCTCCTCCTTCAAATTGTTTCTGTCCCTCTTCTGTCCCACCAAACTCCTGATGTATCTACTATCTGTGGAGTCACTCCTTGACTTCCATTCAGGCTTCTTCATGGTCGCTCTTCCTGTGTGCATAGTGTTGGGAACCCCCAGTTCCACCTTGGATTCTCTTTTATCTCTTTTATCCTCACACTTTTTGAGTGATCATATTCACTCTTTGGCCTCAGGTACCATCAAATGTTGATGATGCCTAAGTCAACATCTATAGTAGAGATATCATTCCAGTACTTTCCACCCATAGTCACTGACCTTCGGGACATCACCACCTGGATGTCCCACTTCTATTTCAAGCTCAACAGGTCCCAACTTCAGCTCATTTTGACCCCTTCCTACGATACACATACCAACTTCTCCTTTAATATGCCATTTGCTGAAATGGCAGACTTACCATTAACTACCCAAACCAGAAAGTTCACATCATCCTCTTTTTCTCTCTCTCTCTCATGCCCATTTCCCATCATTTATAATCCTGCTGATGGTATTGACACTGGGAAACTGGAAAATCCCCAGGTAGGCCAGTGCCCTGAGAAGAGTCTTACAGCGTTCTGCCCATCTGAGGGGCCATCAGAAAAGGGGGCATCAGAAAGTGCCAAAAAGAAATATTTTAATGGTAGTTTGATTTGTGTGTTAGGAAAAGGTATTTGAATATTCATATGAGCTGACTTTCATTAGTAGTAAATGTTTCGGGAAGATTCAGTAACCCAGGGGTTGAGTGTACTCTATAAAGTCTGCTTTTGAGGCATTTGAACTGCATTTGTTGTTAAAGTATTTAATATCAGCAAATGTAACAAGTTACTTCCAGAAGAACCAGGAATGACATCTGTTGTTAGATGATAAGGCATCAGTTTTAATGCCCTGTTAAGTAGCGAGAAGGCAGTCAGCTGGAATTTGCCTGGGAGGGTTGGATGAGGGAATCCCTGTCTCCTCCAAAGCCTGTTGGGGGTTGATCTAGATTTCCGGAGCCCCTTCAAGGCTCAAACATTGGCTCACTCACTTCTACTGGGAAGCTACCTCATCCTACCTGCCAGGACCCTCCTTGGAAGGGAAGGTCTGGAAGGGAAGAAGGCATCTGGGGGGTGATGGTAATTAGCACTCATGAAAGAGAATCAACACTGTTGGCCACTGTATTGTCTTTGCCATGCTTGAAACCTCCTGAAGGGCACTGTAGATTGATTGTGTTTCCCCCCAAACTATGTTCAAGTCCCAATCCCTGATACCTGTGAATATGACCTTATCTAGAGATGGTCTTTGCAGAGGCCATTGGATTAGGTCCTACTCCAGTAACTGGTTTCCTAAAAGAAGAAAGTAATTTGGACACGCAGACACAGGAAAGAACACCATGTAAAGACACAGGCAGTAGCTGGACAGAGGAGTCTATAAGTCACGGAATACCAAGGAGAGCTGTCAGCGGGGCGCCTGGGTGGCTCAGTGGGTTAAGCCTCTGCCTTCGGCTCAGGTCAGTATCTCGGGGTCCTGGGATGGAGTCCCGCATCACGCTTTGTGCTCAGCAGGGAGCCTGCTTTCCCCTCTCTCTCTGCCTGCCTCTCTGCCTACTTGTGATCTCTGTCTGTCAAAAAAATAAATAAAATCTTTAAAAGAAAAAAAAAAAGGATAGCTGTCAGCTACAGGAAGGCAGAAGGACCACATGGCCCAGATTCTTCCCTAAAACCTTGGAGAGAGAGTCTTGGTTTTGGACTTTGAGTCTCCAGAATTCTGAGAGAATAGATTTCTGTTCTTTGAAGCTCTCAGTGTGTGGGTTTGCCACAGCAGGCCTGGGAAAAGAAAACAATGGGGAATCTTGGATGGGACAGAAACAAGTCAAAAAAGTCCACCCCAGGTTTAATCGGCAGCCAATCAGGACACTGAATCTTAGCTCTCAGAACTGCCCTCCTCTCTGAGCTAGGCCCCCAGGCCCTCTTGCCTGGATCCCACCATCGTCCCTAACTGGTCTCTCCGCGCCAGTCTTACACCAAGGGATAAAGGAAACCTAACACCAGTCATAGTCACAGCGATGGACAACTGAGTTCTCAACCCCATGGAAGGAGCTGGCAGGCTGTGTACACGTGCAGGCAGAGTCCTAACAAGGATCCTCATCCGCCTTTACTAAATCTTGACAAGAGTTCGTGTGAGTGTATTGCCTGGGGAAGGGGCCAGCGGAGCAAGGCAGCCCCGTGAAACCGGGGTGAGGAATCATCATGACTTCTCAGTGGAGACCCTGAAATCTGGGATTGGTCTCAAGCGCCCATGTGAGTCAGAACTGGACCGCAAACCGCCCTTTCTACACTCTCTCCCCGCCACCAACTGCCGCGGTTCCTTCCTGGGCCCTCCTCCAGTCCGGGCTGGGAGTGGAGCCCAGAGGGTCCCCGGGCGCCACCAGGGGCTGACGAGCCAGAGTCCCGGGAGTGACCCAAGGCGATCGCTGGCGGGCTGACAGCCAGCGCGTTATCAGGAACTTTCCCAACAGTGCAGCGAGAGCTAGTGTTTATAAAGTGCTCTGAAAGCCTCTGATAAAAGACGTTAAATGGCATTAATGGAACACATTCCGCAGATCCCACGTCTGGCTCCGGCTTGATTGATACGCATCCCTCTTGCGCAGTCAGCGGACTCTTTACTTCAGATGAATTGTGCTCATTAATTAGGATCCTGTGTGCCGTTTATTGTGAAGGATGCTCACTTATTACCGTAATTAGGACCCTGAGCCAACCCCGGACTATCTCACTGTAAACATATGGGGGAGGGGGACTGTCTCCTTGAACCCCCAGTGCAGGGAGTTGCTAAATTCAAGCCCATTATCTGGCGCAGACAGGCACCTGAGGTTCCAATAAAACAAAGTGTTGCTGATTTCAACAGGGCTCGCTCTTAGATGAGTCTCTGGTAAGCACGTGATTAATGCATTGCTCAGTAGTGCTTCCCTGTTTCCAGACATGAGCTCAACTCTGGTCCTGTAACACCTCTATTCCTCATTTGCACTCAGCAATTAATAGACATTTTGAAGCAAAATTAAGCTTCCTTACCCATTTGCCACCAAGGGGCTACTTCTATTATCCAGGAAAGTGGCAGTACCCTTAAGGCGAATGTTCAGGAAACTGGTTGCCCATTAGAGGCCTCTGGGGAGATTTCATCAAATCTGGATACCCAGACCCCAGCCTTAGAAATTCTGATTCTGATTCATGTGGTCTGGGGGACTAGGCATTAGTGTGAATATGTTGGGCGGGGGGAGTATCTTTCTTTTTCTTCTCTTTCTTTTAATTAATAGACTTTATCTTTTTGGAGCAGTTTCAGGCTTACAGAAAAATTGATGCTGGTCCAGAGAGTCTCCATATACCCACTATACATATACCATATAGGAAGTAGATCTATATATATTTAATGATCTGAGTGACTCAAAAGTGCAGACAGAGCTAAGAATTCAGTTTTAGGGCAATCATTAGCTATACAACAAGAATTCAGCAGTTTCTGGTAGGAATAACTTCTGATTGAAGCTGTTCCAGGTTTTCCCAACACGTATCCCTAATGCAGCAGCCCAAGCTTGAGAGTGGATTGACATTCATTCACATGAAGATGACTCTGTCCGCCACTGTGGTTTATGCTTTATGCACAATGAATGGCCTTATCAATTATTAGAGGTCTTGGAGAGTTCTCTTCCTTGCTAGATTAAAAAGAATATTAGTAGAAATAATACAAGTTGTGGCAATCTCAAATTCTTTGAAATGGTTGATGAGCTGCAGTACTTAAGGAAATTAACATAGTACTTTTAAAAAGGAGTTATTTGAGTATTTTTGACATTAGTAGCCTTGCTATAAAGATGGCTAAGTAGAACAAAGGAAGTAATCCATTTAATAGAGAATAGAAAATGTGGGGCGTAAATGCATTTTTTCACGGTACCCAAAAAAGAGCTAGACACGAAAGCAAGTATTTGGGGTCCATAACCATTCATTCATTGAACAAATTATTTATAAAGCATATACTGTGTTTTAGGTTCTAGGTGCTATGGATAAACAATAAACCAAACAGGCAGTAGTGCTGCTCTCATAGAATTTACGCCCTAGAGGCATATTGGAACATGTACCCTCCCGCTTACCCGGATGCTGTTGCAATTGTCTAACTAACAATAGCTGGACACCTCTGGAAATGTGAAATACATTATGTAAGTCGTAAACGTTGTTGACATCACCTTTTCATTAGACTGGCATCAAGATAAAAATCTAAAATTCACTACGAAATATAATTTATTGCTAAATTTTGACTTGAGAGAAAGTTCATGCACATTGATATGGGTAACAATTGGATTGTTGAAATATAAATAATAAATCATATTTAAAATATGCAAAAGAAATAAATTCGGGGCATCTGGGTGGCTCGGTCGGTTGGTTTCCACTCAGGTCGTGATCTCAGGGTCATAGGATCAAGCCCCACCTTGGGCTCCCTGCTTGGAGGAGACTTTGCTTGTCCCTCTCCTCTCTTCCCCTCCCTACCTGGGCATGCTCTCTCTTTCTCTCTTTCTCTCTCTCACTCTCTCATGAATACATACATAAATAAATGAATTAAATCTTTTTTTTAAAAAGAAAAGAACTCAAGTTCTTTCATAAAGTTAACAGCTTATGGGTATGTTGGGTCTAGTGCAGTTGCTAGACATGTTTGAGAACTTTAGGAGGAAATGCTATCTTTATTGAAGGGCACAGGTATCTCTCACTTAGCTTATGATGCATAATAAGTTTCTCTGAAATTAAATACCTTTGTACAGCACAATTTATCTTGTATTTAGCTCATGATTCTGGGAGTCAACTGGGAGCTTTGCCTGGACTGGCTCAGCTGAGCCCTGTTGGGGCCTCTCGGGTGCTCCGGTGTCGGAGGCAGGCCCCTGGCCAGCCTTTAATGGCCCCTCCGCCATTAAAAGATGGCACCTGGCTAGTTGCCAGGTTAGGATTGCCTCGTGAGACTAAGCGGAACGCCCAAAGAGGAAGTAAACAGCATTGGTTGCTAGTGAAGTTGTTCATTTAGGTGCACAGCCTGATTCGCTCGCTCCTGTACCCTGCTCGCTGATTGGTCATGTAAGCGTATATAAGTGTGTAGACTTGAGGAAATAGAGAGAAGAGAGAGAAGATGCATCCAAACCAGGGTTCTTGTCGTCTTTGCGGGGCGAGGGCGATACTCCGGCCAGCTGAGGAGATGGCCTCTCTCACTCACGGGTGGTTTAGCCCCCTCAGCTGGGATGGCTCACCTCTTCTCCAAATGGCCTCGTAGCCTCCAGTTTCCTGGTCTCCTTCCCTTGAGAGCAAGGCCCAATGCTCCACTAGTTTTCAAGCCTGTGATTGTGTCACATTGGTTATTGTCCCCTTGACAAAAGCAACTCATATGGCCAAGTCCAGAGCTGGTATGGGGGGGCACTACTCAAGGGCAGAGATGGAAATTATAGTGACATTTGTGCAAATGATTCATTCCACTATCTCATTGCTAGGTATGGGTTTTTAGGTGAGACCCTCCTAGAAAGTACTATTTTCTGAGAAGTTCCTGCCTTTGACGATGGGCCCCATGTACACTCAGGTCTAACTGTTCCCAGTGAATACAGCCCAGGGAACACAGTACCTTGCTGTGTCACGTCATACAGTCTGGGATCTGGAGATGCACACTTCACCCCTGGGCCGTACCAGGTTCCCCCTCTGGGGACCATGCTTTCCTCTCTTAAAGCGGCTTTGTAAATTTTGTATACACCCCTAATTTCCACACAGATCATACCCCTGCATCTTTAGGAGAAGAGAACGATGTTTGTGATAGTGCAGTGAATCTCTCTGTCCCAGGACTCAAACCCAAGAGATCTGCCTCTTCCTTAAGCCAAAAGTATACAGGAATCGTTGTTAGAACTGCATGTAGGGGATTGGAGACCTGGAATTCACGGGGACTGGGTCAAGAAAGAGGCTCAGGAAAGAGAGGATGTACCTCCTGGGGAGACTCAAACCAGACTCCCCATCAGAGAGGAGAGGAAGTGCAAGGAAGAGAGACTGTCTTCCAGCATCGGCTCCTCCTTGTTTACAGTCTGATAAAATTCATTAAAGACTGCTTCAACAAGATCAGCCAGGAGTTCAACACTCAGTTGCATATTTGAAAGTTGATAAGAGAGATCTTAAGAGTTCTCATCACAAGAAAGAAAAATTTGTTAACTATGTGTGGTGATGGATGTTCGTGAAACTTAACATGGCAATCAATTTATAGTACATACATGTATCAAGTCCTTATGTTGTATACCTAAAACTAAAATGTGTCAAATTGACTCATTGTGTCAATTATATCTCAGAAAAAAAAAAAAAGAAGATTCTTCGTGTGTTGATGATTGTTCAAGCAGATGATATTTACACAGATATTCATTGTACTATCCCCTCTACTTTTGTACATATTGCAAATTTCCCATTAAAAATTTATTTTGTTGGGGATGCCTGGGTGTCTTAGTTGTTAAATGTCTGCCTTCAGCTCAGGTCATGATCCCAGAGTCCTGGGATCGAGCCCCGCATTGGGCTCCCTGCTCCATGGGAAGTCTGCTTCTCCCTCTCCCACTCCCCTTGCTTGTGTTCCCTCTCTTGCTGTCTCTGTCAAATAAACAAATAAATAAAAGCTTTTTAAAAAATTGTTTTGTTTGTTTGAAAAAAAATGTATTTCAAGTTTGAATATAATCGCCATGAGTAACTCCCTGTCCTGGCACAGGAGGTAGAATAGTTCACTGGTTAGACATGCAGGCTTCCACCTCTGACCACCTGTGTGACCTTGAACGAGTTAGCCTAGGTAAGCCTCACTTTCTCCCTCTGCCATGGCCAGGGTTGTCCAGAGAAACAGAACCAATGGATAGAGATTGAGATGGAGATCGATTTTAAGGAACTGGTTCACAGAATTGCAGGACCTAGAAAGTCTGAAACTATAAGACAGGCTGGTAGGCAAGAAATGCTGATGGCCGGGGCACCTGGGTGGCTCAGTGGGTTAAAGCCTCTGCCTTCAGCTCAGGTCATGATCCCAGGGTCCTGGGATCGAGCCCCGCATCTGTCTCTCTGCTCAGCGGGGAGCCTGCTTCCCTTCCTCTCTCTCTCTCTCTCTCTCTCTGCCTGCCTCTCTGCCTACTTGTGATCTCTGTCTGTCAAATAAATAAATAAAAATCTTAAAAAAAAGAAAAAGAAATTCTGATGGTCAGTGTTGCGTTGTGGAATCAGAGCTGCACAGAGCAGTGGACTGGAAACTCAGGCAGGGTTTGTGTGTTGCATTCCTGAGGATAATTCCTACTTCAGGGCCGGGGCTCAGAGCTTGCTTTCACGCCTTCAAATGATTAGAAGCCAAATTATGGAACATAATCTGCTTTACTCAAAGTGTACTAACTTGGGGCATCTGGGTGGCTCAGTCAGTGAAGCATCCACCTTCAGTTCAGGTCATGATCCTGGGGTCCTGGGATCAAGCTCCACATCGGGCTCCCTGCTCTGGGGAGTCTGCTTCTCCCTCTGCCCTTCCCACTGCTCTTGCTCTCTCACTCTCTCTCTAATAAATAAATAAAATATATTTTTAAGAAGTGTACTAATTTAAGTGTTAATCATCTCTCAACAAATACCTTCAACAGCAATATCTAGATGTGTGTTTGACCAAACAACAGGCACCATAGCCTAAGCCAGGTTGACATATAAAATTAACCTCACACTATCCATTAAAGGGACACAAACAGTATATACGTCCTAGAATTGTAATGAAATAAAGCAACAAAGCAGGGAGAACAGCTCCCAGCATTAATCTTGGTTGTCATTATTCTTATCCATACCCTATAGAAATAGTAAAGGCTGGTCATCCACATAAATTAGGGCTATCTAGTTTGGGGAAGGGGCGAGCGGAAGGTTTGGGGGAATTTATGGCAGTAAGTGGTTTTATTCCTTAAAGAACCAGAGTGGGGCATCTGGAATTAGTTTTAAATTGATGTTTGTTTTCAAAAGAAAAGGAATTTAAAAAGAGTTCTGATCCTTTAAGACTGAACTCTTGCTTTAGAGACCCATCACCTAGCAACAGGACGATAAAACCTTCTCTCCTCCAACAGGTAAACCTCCGGCTTATCTAATTGAAATTTCAGGCTTCCTGCCACACTCCCGAAAAACTATCACTTTAAAGGGATCAAACTGTACAAGCCAAACAGAGTCAAATTTGAATGTGCTGGTTTCCAAATGGCAGGCTAATGAGATTTTCATTGGGAGAAGAGATTTGAAGCTTTACAGCTCGTAATTTAAGTAGCTTTGTTCCATTGGCATTCATTGAATTTCACAACAAGATTGCAGTAAAATTCCTTTTTTGACTCCTGTCTGGGGATCAAAGATAAGTGTTAGAAGCAGAAACAAAGTGTAAATTGTATGAAAATAAAGAATATCTAGACTTTTCACCAGGTTGAGTTATCTTTTATTCTTCCCTCCCTGTTCCCTGGCCCTCCCTTCCCATGTTCGTTACAAATGCTCTCCATTCTACTTCTGAAATGACTGCTCATTTCATGCTTTTCCACTCCGCTGACATACCCTTTACAGTACCCTTGATTGATCTCCCTGACCAAACTGTCTAATCTATTCTTGACACCATTGACCAATTTATTTCTTTTAAGACACAGCCTTTCTTCTTTCTATTCTCTGCTCAAAAATTTCAATAGCTACTATTGCTTTCTTTTCCACAAAGTTCAAACTCCTTTGCTTGGCATTTTAGACCTTCTGTGATATGACCATAAACTTTCTTTCCAAGATTGTTTCCCTATTTCTTGGTACCAGTTCTAGCCAAACACAAATTTCTGGTCCTCCCCAAACCTGCCCTGAGCTTTTTTGACTCCACATCTCTGTTTATACAAGCACCTCCTCAAATGCCCTCTCCTTGAATCCCAGTAATTCACCTAGGTCCAGGCATGCCAGTTCCTCCAAGAAACCTTCCTTGATTTCCCTCCTCCCAAGTAGCACTTCTCTTGTGACATTTATCACATTTAGAGAAGTCAGTAGGGTACAGGATCTAAGTGCACAACTTTGAAGGTGGACAGCTGGGTTTGAACCAGCTCTGCTGACTCTTACCTGTGTTAACTTGGACAAATTGCTTACCTTCTAGGAATCATGGCTTATGTTTGCCTTTTTGAAAAATGAGATAGCCACTGGTTGTGAAAGGTGAAGAAGTTAAATCATGGAATGTGCTTGGCACGTAGCTGACAGTCAGTAAATATTAATTCTTATTTTTTAAAAATCACATTTAACCTTTATTGTAGTCTATAAAGTCCCCATCTCATGCCCCCATCGTAAAATCCCTGGGGGTAGAATCTAGATCATAAACCCACTCTCGGTTCCTCTCCCCACCAAGCCTGCCATGTATTATTATTTGAAAAAAATTGTTCCTGGTGGCCTTCCCTGGGTAGGGAAGGCCAGGGACATGACGCTAATTCTCATCTGAGTTACAGTATATGCCTATTGTTTTCATCATACGTATATTTTATTGTCTGTCGCTCCCACAAAAATGCACTTTCAAAAAGACAAGGACTTTTGTGTGTTTGATTATTGCTGAATCCCAGCACCTGGATCATTCAACAAGTATTTGCTGAACACTTGAATGAATGAAGATCTACTTTCTCTTTCTCTCTCTCTCTCTCTCTCTCTCTCTTCCTGAGTTGTATTTCCAAATAAAGTGATGATATTTCTTGCCAATTCCTCAAATCTAAGTTTACAGAGAACAACTGGAATACCGACCAGATGATTTTGGTATGTAAGTGTCAGGGGAAGAAACTCCAAATGTGATTGGAAATGTGTGGTAGCGATGTCTAGCGCTTACCCATTTCTTCTCTGCCTCTCCTTCGGGGCATGTGAGGAGAGCACATCTCTCTGCTCCCTTTCCAGTCAGGCAGAACTATGTTCTGGAGCAGAAGTAAAGCACGTCACTTCCAGGCCAAAACCTTTAATTATCAGCGTGAGACCTTCTTCCTCTGTCCCGTCACCCGAGGAGGTCACGTGTTCTTGGAGGTATAGCTCCGGGATGGCGGGCCCTCTGTTCAGCCTGGATCCTGCAACGTTGTACAGAGAGGGCAGCTGTGTTAGACAGAATCACTAAATGCACAAATAACTTCGCAAGAGTGAGAAATCAGCTGGAAGGCACTCAGCCATGAGACGTAGGGGTTGTTTGTTACTGTGCACAACCTAGCTTCCCTGACCAATACAGACTGTATTAGGGTGGATTGTACAAGGAGCCGGAAGGAGAGTCTTGGTATTTTCCAACAAATCTATCAATGCAACATAGTCTTTCATCTGAAATATTAAGTAGCTCACAATGTATGCTCTTTAGTTTATTTCAGTGATCATGGGGAATATCCTCTCATCTTCCTTGATTATCCCTCCTTCTTTGTTGATAAGAGGAATGTACCAACCTTTACTGGACATCAGTGGGGTCCTTGCTTTGCCTGCTACTGTATTTACCGAATCCTGCGCATCTCAGAACCACATGGTCACGATTTGAACATGCCCGTGTTCCAGCTAATGCTGTACTGGGCAAAGCAAGGGCTACCCAAATTTGACTTTACTAGAAAGTATTGAACTATAAAGGGACAAGACTTTGAAACTCAATTTCCTGGCAGTTTCCTTTGGCTTTCTTTTTTTCTTTAAAGATCAAGAATGTTTTTCCTATAAATTACTGTGACTTCTCAAGAACAACAAACTTCACACACTCTATCTTAACATTGCTGATTGTCACAGTCTTCGTTCCTCATATCCAAACCACTGTTCCTCCTAGCACATAAGTAATACTGCTTACTGAGCTACAAGAATTAATTCATCATCAATTCACTCAAGATATGGCAGAATGAACTTAAAAACAAATAGCTGCCATCTTTTGTAAAAGTACCTGTAGTCTGAGAAACAGCTTCCTTGTACAAAAATAATAAGACCAACCCAGAAGCCATGAATTTTTCCCCAGGACTAAGGGATGAATTTGCAGGAGTCCCTCGCTCTTTCTGCCCTTTGGGCAAGAGCAGCTGTTGGCCAGAGGATGAGATCTGGTCCATGACCACAGGATGGGATAAATGGATTGACTTTCCAAGGGATGAAGTCCATGTCATTAGCTGCATTAGCACAATTCTCTAAACAGCCGAACCCAGGAGTCATCTGTATTCTTAGAGTGGTTCCCAAACCCATTGATTCACTATTGACACCAACCCAACCCATGCCGGTGCTAGGAAAATCAGGTATTTTAAGGTGTAGTCTATGCACTAGAGGGTCTTACAATCTAATTTGGTCATGAGCGACTGTGCCTTCAAAAGTAGAAATAGAGAGAAGTGCAAAAAATTGCATTTGCTGTTTCAGGAAGTCTAGAACTTTCTGTCACGTCCATTACATTATAAAAGATAATCCATGATGAGGGCCATGAATAGTGTAGGCAGAGTAAGAGCTATAGGCACGAAGAGCTGCCAAGGGAGGGAATTGGAGGACGAAGCGGTTTTACGGAAGGCGTGAAATAAAGGTCAGGGGAGACTTGCATCCAAGATGGGAGGGCAAACGCCCGGGGGCTGACCAGAAAAGATGAGTGAGTGAGTGAGAGCAGGATAGGCTGGAAGTGCCAGGGGCACGTGCCCAGTCTGGACGGGACGGTCACCACCCCTCTGCTGCGTATGAGCCTGGGGCCCTGTAACCGGGCCTTCAGATTTTTCCAGAAAAGTCAGAAATCCATATTTGTAAGAATGGCCACGTCTTAAAATATTGGCAACTCAGATAAACACGATCGCAGGCCCAATAAAACAGTTTCTGGCAGGACTGGGCTACAGCCCTGCAACTCCTGCCTCGGGTCAACCAGGCGGGAGGCTGGAGAAAGACTTTTCCTCTGCTCTCAGCCGACCCCTCGCATTTCCCATGACTCCACGTTGACTGTGTACAGAACAGAGTGAGCTCTGATTAAACTGATATTAGAGATAGTACACCAAATTTGCATAATTCCTTAAATTCGAGGAGGAAATTTATATTACCCCCCCAAAATACATAATTTTGTTCTGCCAACGGTAATTGTCCTGAGCCGCTGCCCCACTGGGGAGGGCTGCCGGGGAGGGCTCAGTTGTGATTAATTAAATTCTGTTTGCCGCGAGCAAACGGCAGAGTCCTCCATCATGCCTCCCGCCTCTTCGGCAGCCTCCAGAGGAAGTCACTGTCCGGGATTATAAAACTGCTACTTTTCTTTTTATTTTCTTTTTTTATTGTGGTGATATATACATGCTATTTACCATTTTTACCATTTTTAAGTGCGCAGCTCGGTGGCGTTAAGTACATTTACAACGTTGTGCAACTGCCATCGCCAACCATTTCCAGAACTTTTTCATCATCCCAAACAGAAACTGTTTATTCATTAAACAATCACTCCCAGGTCTGCCTCCCCACCAGGCCCTGGTAACCTCTATTCCACTTTTGTCTCTGCGAATTTGCCTATTCTGTGTACTTCATATGAGTGAAATCACGTAAGATTTGTCCTTCTGGGTCTGCCCTATTTCACAAAGCATGATCTTTTCAAGGTCCATTCGTGTTATAGCAAATATCCCGTTATTTTGTTCCTTTCCTCTATATTTCCTCACCTCTTTCCCTATTTTAGTGGTAAATCTATACAAAAAGGATAATAGTTTGAGCATAAAATCCACCAAAGTATACATCATTCAGAGCCTTAATTCTCTTAAAAGAGAAAGGATCTTGATCTGTCCAAATCTCTCGCTTTCAGACTGTCTGGATTTGAATCCCAACACCGCCATTAACTATTTTACGGTTCTAGGAATGTTATTTAGCCTTTCTGTGTCCTGGAATTCTCACATAAAGAAACCAGGAAAATAATAATTTATATATACACTAATATCCAATGTTATATGTAACACAGGAGGAGCATTTACACAGAGGAGTTTTAGTAATACAATTTTTTGAAAACATAACCATGGACTGATTTATATATCTCTGTATATATTCTAAATAATTTATTTAAATAAATCCTTATTAGTAAATGAGGCCTGTTTGCTAAACAGGCACTTCTCTGAGATCCAGGACCATTAGAAATCAGAGAAGAAGCTGCCATAGGGCCTCTGCACGGCTCCCTGTCCAGGGGTCCCATCCCCGTCCATCATGCTGAAATTTGGGAGCAGAGCACACCCCACACAACAAGATCACAGTGACCACTCTCAGTGGGGAAGTTGACCGAGGTATTTGGAAGTTCTTTGAAAGAAGGAAAATAGAGAAGAAGGAACAGGGCAGGGGTGGATGGAGAGGAGAGATCTAATCCATTGAACAAGGCCATTCAGAGTAGGGGCAGAAATCCTGACATACCTTTTCTTAGCCCCAAGATCATCCACTTTTTCAGTGGCCAAGCACTGTTCAAGGACAGGTGAGAGAAAACATACAAGTGAGAATGTTCTCTATGGGTCCTTTACACAAAGGAACTAAGCAGGATCCTTCCCTATAGGCAGATCACAATCAGGCAGGAGAGAGAGGTAGTTTAGCCAACGAGCTCTAGGAGAGTGCCAAGCAGGAGAAAGGTAATCAGATACCAACTGCCACAGAGGAGGGACTGATGAACCCTCTCTTGGAGGCTCAGAAAAGCTTCCTGGCATCTAGGACATGAAGGCTAGAAAATGGAGTAGAGTAGTTTCCTGGTCAGACCAGAAAGGGAGGAAGAGACAGTGTATGGACAATAGCATTCAGGGAACATTAAAATCCTTTAACATTGCTGGAGCTTAAAAATAAGCTGGAGAGGTAGGGAGGGGGAGGAACCAGGAGACCTGCGTGTGATGCTAAGATACAGGGAGCCTGGTCTTATCGGAGAGACAGAGCCAGGAAAGGGTTTAATCAGGAGAGGGGGGCGCCTGGGTGGCTCAGAGGGTTAAGCCTCTGCCTTCGACTCAGGTCATGATCTCAGGAATCCTGGAATCAAGTCCCGCATCAGGCTCTCTGCTCGGCGGGGAGCCTGCTTCCTCCTCTCTCTCTCTGCCTGCCTCTCCGCCTACTTGTGATCTCTGTCAAATAAATAAATAAAAAATCTTAAAAAAATCAGGAAGGGGCCACGCTTAGAGATCTGTGGTTTCTGAAAGAACACGCTAGCATCGGTGAAGAGGACAAAACGTGGGTAGTAGAGAGAAAGCAGAAGGGCGGGGGACATCAACCAAGAGTTGACGGGAGTTCCCTGATGAGCATCGAAACCAGGGCAGTAGCCATAAGAATGTAGAAGAAAAATAAACAAACCTTCTTTTATTATTTTTTTAGTCTTTTTTTTTAAGATTTTATTTTTTTAAGTTATTTCTACCCCCAACATGGGGCTCCAATTGACAACCCCTGAGTCCCGTGCTCCACTAACTGAGCCAGTCAGGTGCCCTTAATATTTTAGTCTTTACGGCCATTCATTTAAGAGGATTTCATGACCATTCACTATTAACTGAAGCATTTCATTAATAATGTTATATTTTTAAGCTTTTTGAAGCTTAAAAAGCTTTTCACAAGCGTCATTGTCGTGTTTGAGCCCCAGAGTAACTGTGTAAGAGAGTAAGTTCCATCATTCCCATTTTACAGATGCAGAAACTGAGGTCCAGCGAGGTGAACTGATTTTTCCCAAGGTTACATGGAGAACTAGCTGCAAAGCCTGAGCTGGGACCAAAACCTTACCCAGAACCGGCGTTTGCTCCTCCCCAACCCCATGACGTCAAAAGCTCAAAACTATTTCCCTGTTTATGCATCCCCAGAAAATGAAAGGTTGCTTGGCAATGCGTTATTGGTCGGGGGAATGGAAAATTACAAAGAAAGCCAAAACTATGAGTGAACTGTAGAATTCTTGGAGTCATTGATCTAGATACAAGCGTTCCAGCCAATGGGAAGGAATGCAGGGCTGTTTCTGGTTTGTTTTCCAAACAGGCGGGGAGTCCACTTATCTACACACACAGCTCAGGCTCAGTTAAGAACCAGGGTTTCTGGGGTTTGACAAGATGCCTGTGCCTCCTTCTTGCTGCTGGGGAAAATCTATAAAATCTCTGCATTAGACAGAAAGGCAGGTGGGGCCGTGAAGTTCTGTCCTGCTCAAGAAGGAAAACCAAAAAGCATTTGGTGACCCATTTAGGCTTTAATTTGCTTTCTGGTTTCTCCACCGTCTGTGGACGCCGGGAGGTTAGCCTCGCGTGGCCCATTAACACACGTGGGTTCTGTGCGGTGTCTCCACTCGCCTGGGTCCCAAACAGGTGCACCCTCGGAAAGCCGAAGTCTCTGCTTCTACCTCTTGCTGAGTTGGTCGTGTGTTCGTGGCTCCCAGGCCTATTTGCCAAAAACCATTTTCCATTCAGAGTTAAATCTGGCTGATTCCGCCACCATATTTATTTGCCTGGGCCTGTGTTTTATCGCTTTAAGAAGTGATTAGTCCCGCTGTAATGATTTTTTTTCCATTTAGAGGGCACTTTGGACTGAGAGGCCCATTCGAAGCCACAACGTTTTGATGCTGCTTCTTTAAAATCAGCCACTTTCTCTCATCAAACTCTGTAAAAATGGCCGATGGGCTCTGGGCACAGCCCCCACAATCACCTGGGAGGGGTCTTAAAGAAGGCCTTGTTGGCAAACTTTTCCTGTACCCCCACAAGAGAGGTTGCCCACACCTCAAGTTTAGACCCAAATTAGAGTTAACCCAATTTGTGGGGAAAAGATTAGCTGGACAAAAAGCAGAAATCACCTTAGAAATCACAAAGAAAAGTGGTCATCAAGTTTATTTCTTCCAGCAGAACTCCTTTTACCAGACAGAAATCCGTGACAGACTGGTCAGCGCTACCGCTGACGGCCCCCATGGCTCCCAGGGAACATTCTCTGAAAACTTCTACTACAGGCCACCTTCCTCGTTTTTTGGATAAGGAGAGGAGGTCTGGAGAGATGAGGTGACCTGCTCAAAGGCTGACAGCCAGCAGCAGGGGCAGTGTGGTCTCCCAAGGGCCTCCCCAGATGAGGAGGGAATCAAGGGAGTGACCAAACAGCACTCGGGTTCCCCTTTGATCATGTCACTGTTCGTGCTTGTCTACTGAGTAGGGGACGTAGGAGAGCTTCAGTTCCTCCTCCATGTCCTCCTGCCTGACCTCCCCTCAGTGGGGACAAGCATTGTTACTTTTTTCACCTTGAACCTGAGTTGAAACTATATGACCTTTTGAGGACATGCAGACTCATCCTGCCCAGAACCTTCCCCTTTGTGAATCACAAAATAGACCTCCCCGGGACAGAGCCCAGGCCTTTGGCTAATGGCTGGAGGGCACCTCCCCCACCTCTGTGTGCCTCCCACTCCTCCACAGGGGACCCTTTCTGCCCCAACGTCACCCAGGGACCTCCCTCTTCTTGTGTTTGTCAAGAAGAAGAAGAAGAAGAAGAAGAAGAAGAAAGAAAGAGAGAGAGAGAGAGAGAAAGAAAGAAAGAAAGAAAGAAAGAAAGAAAGAAAGAAAAAAGAAAAGCAAGCAGTATGAACATAAAATGTCAAGATCCAAGAAAATTGTAAGACCAACCTGCTTAACCAAGCATTTCTGGAAGGGAAGAATCCTTTTGACTAATGTTTTCAGACGGTTTGCTCACTGTCCATTTATCACCAGTGCTTGTTTGCCAATCCCAAGCACATCATTTATATGTGCCCAGAATCCCTGGGTAATGGGCATGCTGTAAAAATAAATAGAATAAATAAATTAGTTCTCGAGCTCCTCGAATAAATCCAGTTGAATTAAATGCACCTAAAGTCACTCAGTCTTGACGAGCAAAGTGAAGACTGTAATGAAACAGGCTTTTTGTCTGGGAAAAAGGGAGAAGAGGGAAAGAACTTTGCTCGGATGCATGGAAAAATTTAAGAAACAAAGGAAGTCATATTTGCACAGAGAGTTAGTCATTGTTATTTTCCAGAGGTTTTGTCTTCCAATTGCCTTTTTCCATAGCCTCAATTTCACCTTACATTTCTAGAACCTTCCATTGAAATTTGAATGCAGGTCCTGACAGTTATCGATATAACCAAAGAAAAGGTAAGATTGTTTACCTCACATCCTTATTGTCTTTTCTATTCGGAGGTTTACACACTTTGAATAACAAAGCTCATATGGGCTAGAAACGCACATGGCCACACACACACACACAGGTACGCCCAGACCTTGGTTGAGACCTCACAGCATACCAGGCGCTATTCTAAGTCCTTTATTTGCATTAAATATTTTAACCCTCACAACAACCCTATAAATCGTGTACTATTATGATCATCTCCATTGTAAAATGAGGAAACTGCTAGTTTTAAATTTTTATAGAGGTCACCTGATAGCATTTTTTTAAAAAGCACCTAAGATTTAAAATATATTGTACAATTAAGGTAAATTATGTTTAAAGCAGACATTTGACATCTATGCCTATAAAAGTTTATATATTCAAGTTGACCTAAACTGCATTTTTTTTTTTTTTTAGAACTTCTCACTGGAAGGATAAGGGACCACCTTGCAACTTGGATTATTTTCCACTTGAGCACACCCAGTGTTTCCTGGGCACCTGCTGTGTGCCAGGGACTATCTGTCACTTTTGGGGAGAGTGACGGGTACCCCGTGCCACCTTACATCCAAGTACAGTCAGCACTCCTCACCCTCACACACACTCACTGATGCACACTCACACATCCACACTCTCACACACCAGTGCACACTCACGCTCACACTCACATGCCATGCTCACGCTCACATACTGACCCACACTCACCCACTCATACTCACACCAACACACACACCGATGCACACTCATGCTCACACACTTGCAATCACACATCCATGTTCATGCTCACACTCCATATTCATTACACTCACATCCACACCCTCACACTAGTGCACACTCATGCTCACACTCACACATCCGTGCTCATGCTCACATACTGACTCACACACCCACACTTTCATACACCGGTGCACACTCATGCTTACACACTTGCAGCCACACATCCATGTTCATGCTCACACTCATCATATTCACATTCACATTCATGCTTTCACACACTGGTGCACTCACACTCACATCCATGCTCACACTCACTTATTGACACTCACACTCACATCCATGCTCTCACACACCAGTGCACACTCATGCTCACACTCACAAACCCATGCTCATGCTCACACACTGACCCATACTTACACCCATACACTCATGCTCCTGCTCACCTGTTCACACTCACACCCACACAGTCACACTCACACATGTCCTCCTTTTCTCCTCCCAGAGCCAGGACAAGGCCGAGGCAGCAGAAGCCTCTGGAAGCGAGCACCTCCGCAGCCTCACCTCTCCCCATCCTCCCCTGCCCTCTCCCTCCTCACACACACACACACACACACACACCACACAGCACAATTAAATACAACAAAATCAAACAGTCCAGTGTGCCAGTGGGCTATGGGGAACACACAGCATCTGTAGATGGCCAAGTGACAGGGCTGGTACAGTCGTGACATCAGTTAATTCTGACTAACAAGTGAAGCCGCCTAGGCAGTCAGCCTCAAGCATGAACATCTTAAAGAAGAGGAAATGACTGGATTGTAGGAAGATAGCTGAACAGGAGCAGCTCATTAAAATGGGTTTGACGGGCAGGAAAGAGAAAGCCACTGTTCCCCACAGCAGTAGCAAGAATCTAAGCGTGGAAAGTGATGAGATCTGCAAAGAGAATCCCAGCCACACCGCCCCCCAGCCCCGGGGGATTCCAAAACCCACTGTGCATCCGAACCTGACCGTGCCGAGCTATCCCAGAGACTGACTCATGTCTCGTTCATTCAGCAAACACTCACCGAGCCTCCATCACTCCTCTGAGCGCTGGGGGCGGGCGGGCAATGCTGAGTTCCAGGCACAGACGGGCCCCCAGGGCAGGATTAACCTGATCCCCTCTCTCGGTGGTACTGGGTTCAAATTCTCTTGTAGGAAGTCTTTTCCCATCCACTAATTCTGCTTCTCCAAAACTTACATATTCAATCCTTTTTTTAAAATAAAGGTTTTATTTTTAAGTAATTTCTATACCCCATATGGGGCTTGAACCCACAAACCCCGAGATCAAGAGTCAAATGTTCTACCGACTGAGTCTGCCAGGCACCCCTGTCCTCTTTTTTTCTTTTAAGCGGAATACCATTTTCCAGAACTATATAAACTGAAGTCATGCTGAAATTAATAATGGTTTCCATAGAAATAAAATCCACCAAGTACCTTCTTTGGAAAAGGCTAGAGGAGTTGGGCTGAAATCTGAGGGAATGCAAAGTTTCTACTTCGGAATGAACGTTACCCTCTCGATGGCTGGGGGGGAGGACGCACACTAGAAGGGGGTGAAATCAGGACCATTTCTTGGTTGTCGGACATAAAGCTAGGAAGGAGGTGTGATTTGTCCTAAATGGTGGGGGCAGGGGATGTAATTAAACAGGGAACTTAACTGTGCAGTGGGACTGCTTGTGTTTCAAGTGTATATAAACTGATAGAAATTTATAATTTATAGAATATAAATATAAAATTTATAGAAGCATAGATAGTCCCTACATTGCTTATGCATTGCTTAGGAGTATACTGAAAGTGATGATTACATGGGTTCCTGGATGGCTCAGTCGGTTAAGCGTCTGACTCTCCATTTTGGCTCAGGTCATGATCTCAGCGTCGTGAGAGGGAGGCCTGCATTAGGCTCCAGGCTCAGCATGGCTTCTGCTTGAGACTTTCTCCCTGTCCCTCTGCACCTTGTACACCCCCTGCCCCACCCGTACTCGAGCATACACACGCATGCGCATGTGCTTTCTCTCTAAATATAATCTTTCTAAAAAACGAATTATTACAACTATTGATCTCATTCCATGAATTTTATATTTCTAGTAAAATGATTTTCTATGAAATGCTAAAATATTTTTAATTTATGTGTTTTGCATATGTTTGTAAATTCCTTTATTTGTCTGTGTAATCCTCTGTGTAGCCATTCTCAAAATATGACCCTCTGCCCATTGCAGGGCCAACAGATCTTCCTAATGGGTTCCCCTTGACAATCCTAAAACTTTTTCTTAAGTGCCTGAATGAGATCAACTCATTAATAACGGTCTACATATGTTTTGCTACATGTGGTATTTTTAAACTAAAATTAGTGCTTTTTAGACTTCAGAGAATTTAGACGTGGCTCTAGTTCAGTATTTTACTGACGCTGCAAGCCTGCAGTCGCACGTGTGCCTGTGCGAGTGGCTGGATTCTGACAATGTGGGGGAGGTTACGTATTAATTATCAGTGCTGCCTGGAATAATCATGTTTTTTAATTGCTGCTCCTTTGCTTCTTCACAGCAAATTATTGTTAGTTTTGTTCATCATTATCAATTTAGTTTGTTGTGAGTTGTTTTTAACCCCATAGTATGCAGTAATGAATATTTATGAATTTTTAGGCTATAATTTTCCAAAATTGCTCTGGAATGTATACTGAAGCGGATGTATACATATTTGCCCCATCATTTGCTAATATGAGAACGTTTCATCTGTGACGTGCGCACTGCATGGAGTGTCGGCATGCAAATTACAATAGAACATGAAAGTGAATCTAATAAAATACTGGGTTATTTTACATTTACATGTTATTGTTTTTAAAAAGTGAACATATGAGTAGTAGTTTAATCTTAACATAAAAAATAAGCAAAATATGTGTGTGTGTGTAGTTTTTGTTTTTTTTGTTTGTTTGTTTTGTTTTATCCTATTTTGATTAACTGGAACAAGACAAAATTGTGAATCATTATTCAAAGCCAATAGTCTCCAAACTGTGTTTTATCAGATGTTAATAGGTTTTCTGCAAATGATGGATTCTTTACTTGCATGAATTGGGAGAAAGTGGTTATTATTGTGTTTCCCTTTTCCAGATTTGCAAGGCCCTTTATTTAGCATACCGCGATGGTTAATTTTATGAGTCAACTGAGAGAGGCCATGATGCCTAGGTATTTGGTCGGACACCCGTCTGGAAGGTATTGCTGTGAAAGTATTTTGTAGATGAGATTAACAGGTAAATCACTGGACTTTGGGTAAAGCCCACTGTCCTCCCTAAAGTGGGTGCATCTATTCAAAAAGTTGAAGACTTTTAGAGAAAAAAATAGTAACCGCTAAGGAAGAGGGACTCCTGCCAGCATTTTGTTTGGGAGTCAAGCTGCAGTGTCAACCCTTCTCTGGGTCTGCAGCCCCCTGGCCTGCTCTGAAGACTGCCAGCTTCTACGGGTACAAGAATCAATTCCTTAAAATAAATCTCTTTACAGATATATATATACAATATGATAAATTTATATACATATTTGTATATAAATATACACACATATGTACATATGTGTGTCTATGTTTCTCTAGAGGACATGTCACACATGTTAAAGGTTCTAGAAGTTTATACGATTAAAAAAAAAAAATCCCTATTTAACCCAGTGTTTTCCCAGTTTATTTAACCACGAAAATTTTTTCATATAACACCTACAACTCTCTCAAATACGGCTTGGGCCAGTTTCTTCTCAAGGCTTGACTCTAGACAGAGCTGATCTGTATGCAGCCTCTGTCAGTAACGGCAGGCTCTAAACCCATCCAACTCAGGAACCAATAGCACAACTATTGGAACAAAAGACTCGACCTGCCCTTTTCTTCTGCACCCGGCGCTGGCACAGGGAAACGGCTGCGTGTTCTGCGGGCAAAGCGAGGTGAAAATACTCACTGTGGAGTCGGTTCCACATACAGCGACGTCTGATGAAAATAACTACCGGAGGAATGGACCCCATAGCTGGGCTTTTGTCAAAGGCTCTTTTGTGGCTATTTCTGGGGACTGGGGAGTCATCCTGAAATATCACCCGTGACAGTGCATCACGGCACAAGGCAACGCGCGAATGGCAGGGGCCCGACGGGACAAGCCAGCTCTGCCTCCTCTCTTATTGTCCCTTCTTAAATGTGTCCTCACAAACGGTCCTCACTGACCCCAATTTATCCTTCAGAGCTTATTCTAGAAGCCATTGCCTTTTCTGACTCCTCCCTTCCCCAGAACCCACCAGATCAGCCTGCCCTCCCCCCTGTCAGGTACGTTCAAACACCAAGAACCCCTGCCCTGGACACAGTGTTTCTTTATTAATGCCGGTCTTCCCTCCAGGACTGCGAGGGCCAAGATGCCAGTGGCCACTTCCATCTCGTGTCTGTCGAGCCGCGGGAATGGCACAGGAGGGAACAGGCGACCTGAGGAGATCCTCCTCCTCTCCGCTCCCAAGGGCGTCCGCCACATCAGTTTCCCTTCCTCGGTCGCCCAGCTGGCGGAGTCGTCTCTCCTCTCACCTGTCTCGAAAGACCTTCACTCTTTCAACGTTTGGAGAAAATCTGTGCCAAGAGTCCACGAGATGTTCACACGTAGGTGTATGCACATGTGCACAATACACACGCACGTGCGCACACGCATGCCCATTTCTGCATCGCTGACTCTTGCAAATAATAATCTATACGTTCAGTTACCAGCAAAATAGTGTGAAGAGATGGGCAAGCAAGGAACTGGAGGAGGAAGGAGACTGAATCCAATTACAGCTCTGTCCTTTTCTGGGTCAAGTAGAATTGCGCACAAATTTTCAAACCTATAAAAAGAAAGGGAGAGGCTCAGTCTGGGTGGAGGATCCGTTCCCCCGCCCCGCCCCAGCTGCCATTTCCCCAGCCCAGGGCTACACTACGTACACTGAACGTGCATTTTTCTTCAAGTCATTGCTGGAAACAAAAGCATTGAGAAAAATAATGCATTGGCAGGGAAAGAGGCTTTCATTTCAAGAAACTCGGCTGACTATTCAGAGGGGACACATCTGTCAGGACTGAGGGTGGGGGTGACACACAGTGGATGCCAGTCCTGGCTCCAGTCACTCCCTATGCCCCGCCCCCATCCCCTCCAGACCTTTGGGGGTACTCAAACACAGTACCCCTTTGCAGGAGGGGCCAGAATGGCAAAGACCTTGGAGTTGACACAGGTTCCCCCACTTCTTCCACCCTTACACCCAGAGGCAGAAACCTTGCACTAGCTATCCAAATAGAGCCTCTTCTGCAGAGGTTGCCAACGTGGGGCTCCCCAGGCAAGATGTGTGTGCAGGGCTCACCTGTGCTCCCCTATCATTCACTCCAGGTCCCGCCAAGTCTACAGAGAAGTCTCTAGATAAGACTCTAGATACAATCCAGTCCTGCGCTTGGAGGAGCTAAGACCTGGAAAGGCTAAGGTATTTAACAAGGGCCTTAAATGCCTTCTTGCCCCTTTTGAGTTAACTCCTTCTCTAGCTGAAAGAAACGCACAAGCTTGAAGAAGCAGTTACAGTAAGGGAATCCCTACCCGCCCCAAAATACACACATGCCCACTCACTCCGAGACCGGGGAAAGGCATACAAGAAATTCCAAAATACACTAAATAAATTTCACATTTCCAAAAAAGTCTGGACTCCCTAGTACAAAGCTTGCTTTTTGGTACAACGAAAGGGTATCTCACACTTTGCAAACTATGGGGAGGGGCACTTGGGTGGCTCAGTCTGTTAAGCAGTTGCCTTCCGCTCAGGTCATCCCAGGATCAGGTCCCACACCTGGCTCCCTGCTCAGTGAGGAATCTGCCTCTCCTTCTCCCACTTCTCCTGTTCAAGCTCTCCCACTCTCAAATAAATAAAATCTTAAAAACAAACAAACGAACCCCCCCCCCCCAAAACCTATGGGGATTATTTCCTAATTGCCCAGAGAGAGCCAGGTCATGCTTATACAAGCATGCATGCATGATAAGATCATTGATAAGCCCTTATAAAGGATTAGGCCACTTGCAAACTGAGCTGAAACTCATTGATACAGAGTTACTGAAAGACAGAATGCTTTTATCAAAAAAAAAAAAAGGCTCTCCTGAAAACTCTGTCGCACTGATGAGAACGTGCATTGAAGAATGCCTTTCCAGATTCAGAGCCAAGAAGCAGATGACATGGGGGGCCTGGGTGAAGCTGTCCTACACATAGTAAAATGAGATGTCCACCTGGGGCCCGACACACGCAATGCCATTTCAAGACAGCAGAAGGACAAAGTCGGGGCCACGGGAAGTCATGAAAACCCAAGTTGCAATAAGACCAATCCTCAGTCTTACTCATCACAAAGGCATTCTTCGGCTTCTCGGAGAAGCTGCTTGAAGGTCACCTCCACTTAAAATTCTTGGCTCAGGAGCTCCTTGTTGCTTTATTACCCTAGTCTATTAAAATTCTTAGAGTAACTGATGATGAAAATTCCAGTGCATTTGCGCATTTTTTTTCCTTCATAGAGTGGGAAGAAAAAAAACACACAAAAAAAACCAGCACGCGAGTCTATTTGAAATCGTTTTATGAATTTTAATCATAGCAAATGTGTTTTAACAGTAGTCATAAAATCAACATTACCACATATACAAAGGACAAGACACCAGTTTGGCATACAAAAATACCATATATTAAAATTGGGTTCATTGGAAAATCTCAAGACTTGCTAAGACACCATCTACACCAGAGAAAGCAAGCAAGAATGCTTTTAAGACATTCAGATTTATAAACAGCAGCTTGATATCCCACTTCCAAAGTCAATTATTTGGCAACATTTGAACAATATTTTCTACACAGCCCAGCAGCATTTATCTGTAGGGCAATTTGGCCCTTTAAAACAAAAGCTTCTAAAATAAATAATCTGCATAATTGTGAATGAAACATGTCAAGGACTTGAGTTAGCCTCTCAGCAGCATTAATCTAGCCATCTAAAAGTGGAGTATTAGCTCTTGAGAGGGCCAGGGAGCCCACCAGTGGGGCTGGAAGACCGGCGGGAACAGTGCAGAGCGGCTGCGGGGCTTATGATGGGGGAGTCGGGACCCGCCCCAAGCTGCAAGCAGCCTCCCCACTTGCAATCGTCCATTGAGACAAACAGGACCAGGTGGTGGAATAAAGAAAATATAATGACAACCACCAGGATTGAAAACCAAAATACTCTTGGATGAGTCTTCCCAAGAGATCAACCTACTCAAGTCAACCACAGACCCGGACAATGCATTCCACTGCTAAGAGGGTATTATTAGAGTTCATGGGTAATGACCTAGCAACCAATTCTAGAACAGGCTCGGAGATTGTCTAGTGTGTGGACAACTCGGGGTGGGGGTGGGGCAGCTTGGATCCTCTCACTGGCCCAGCCCACTCTGTCTTCAACTTAGACTCTGGAACTGAATTTGGTAGGCCAGCCTAGAATAACAAATTGTGCTTGTCTAAGTTATTCCTAGTCGTCCTTGGGTTTCTTTCTTCAGTTGGTTTCTACAAAGACTGACCTTCAGCTCTCACATCTTTTGTTCTCCACCCATGATCCCACTACAGATTTCTCTCCTTTTATGCAAGTATTTTCTGTCTTGAGCACATCTACCTATTGCTATAGACCCAAGGCCACGTCTCTACTGCTCCCACACAGGATCTGTCTCTCAGCCAGAAAAATCAGGCCAGGAGCTTCCTAAAGCACAGTGTACGACAGCACCTACTCTGTCCTCCCATCTAAACAGAGAAGACACAGATTGAAATCGAGGGGACATCTTCCTCCTCTTTTTCCTCCTTCTTACACCACATGGTCCTTTACCATCCTCACAGTCAATCATCTACTTCCAGATTCTCAGAAAGCAAATGTCAAATTCAAAATGGAACTTCCCTTTGGAAAACTAATTAGAATAGTCCAGTAACTCACGGGGAGAATACAGAAAACCCTCACCCAGGCTACTAGCCCTGTACCCTGTGGTGATGAATTTAGAGCAGTGTTCTAGAAGAACAGGGACAACTCTAAGAGAGCACCCCCAGAAAAAACAAAAAAGACAATGCATGCTGATGCAGACTTTAAGAGACTCCTCTGTACTTTGCCCCAAATATTACTGATTGTCCCTATAAAAGATCATAATATGAATAGTATCAAAAACCTTAGACTAGAAGAATAAAGTCCAGCTAACAAGATGAGTGTTTTCAAGCACCGCTACATCATAAGGGAGATCTACATAGTGGGTTACCCCGGGCAGTGAGTCCTGCAAAAAAAAAAAATCCATTGGCCCAACTGTGCAAGGAAACTTGTGCAGAAAAATTGGAGCCACGCTGCATGAGTTCAGGAATAATGGTACTCCACCCCTGAGCCAAAAAACAAGCCATTTGAAAGACAAAAATTAAATGCCCCTCCTGCTTGTGTTCTTCAATCATCAATGGCTTTCCAATAAAATGTATAGAGGAGAACCCACCTCTTCATAGGTTTGAAGTCTCAAGGGTTTATTCATCTAGACATTCCCAAAGGTGGTTGGTTTGATATAATGTATGCAGCCTACAGCATTTGTTAAGAAATTAACATCTAAGTTCAACATTATATAACCCACAAATTGGAAAACATGACTAACAACATTTTTTTACTTGATTTTTTAAACTCCTGTTACAGCTAAGTCGTGTGTGTGTGTGTGTATATCTATATATGTCTATACCTGTATGTGCAAATATACACTATATATATATAAATATACACTATATATATATATATAGTGAATCATGTCAGGAAAAAATTCAATGGCTTTAATTTCCACTTATTTTTTAGAAATATTTCATGCTTAATAAAAATTTAACTGAATTTAACTAAAATTTAACTAAAATTCACTGCTTTTGAGATAGATGAATACTTTCAACACAGCTACTGGATTTTCTTGATGACTCCATTCTTTTCTGGAGCTTCTGTTTTGGTTAAGGGTTACCTTGTATGTGATGTTTTCCTGGGAATGACGAAATGGTCAAGGATGACCAATCAACTGACTGGTGACACGTTTTGTGTGGGAACAAAATGCAGTATCATTCTTTTAGGAGAAGATAGAAATTCAAACCTTTTTGATATCACTCCTCTCATACCAATAACCTCTGGGCTTCTAAATTCCTCTTAAGTCTGAAGACAAACTATCATTTTGGCAAAAAAAAAAAATTTTTAAATAATTTTAAGAGATAAGCTAAAAAGGTCATGCCCACTGACGAGTTCTCAAAAAATAATTATATTTTGCTAAAATTTTTTAAAATTTTGCTAAATGGAGACAAATGCAATGTTCACATTACACTCAGAAACTAGCCAATTCTGACACCACACAGGATTTCAAATAAAGCAATGTGAACTCTTCAAATCAAAATCCAGACTAGAATAAATATCATACTATCAGGAAGAGTCTCATCTTTCTATGAAAATGTATCTCAAACTCAATTTTCTGCTTTCCTTTATTCACTTAAAAAGCAATTTTTGTAACTTTAATAACCTTTTAAATTCCCTGGACAATATTTTTTAATGTTTAAAAAAAAAAAAAAGCCTTTGTGCAAGGCTGCAAATTTGCAATTTGTTCAGTAATAAGAGATAAAAGGAAAAACCAAACAAGACTGCACGTGTCAAATCTCACTCTAAGAGCAGTACCTACGTTGTAGTCCAGCATCTGAAAATGGATCCTCATACCAAATACAACGACAAGCCAGCAGACTTCAAGGGCAAACAAAACCCCTCTCTGAACACCGCAAAACATGATTGCTCTTACATTTCACACCTTACTCATGCAATGATGAAGTCTGGGTAAGATGCTTGAAGTGAAGAGGAATTTCATTAGACTTTTTTTTTTTTTCTGTTTTTCTGTAACATTTACTTTTTGGCCCTAAGATCCTAAACACAGTTTCACAGTATAGGTCATGCATAGCTTGCAAGTCAAACGTTTTTACAGCTACTGTCTAACTACTATTTTTGGACAACAGATTTACATGCAGCTAATGATCCCAGGCGAGGGGCTTCATAAAACACTCTTTATGCCTCACTGACCATTCTATGGCCCAAAGTATATAAGTAATAACCCCAAAGGGTAATCAATGAATTTGAATCATCATACTTGAGATCATATATCTTTTAAGCCCAGAAAGGATTTTTTTTTTTAAGCAACTGCATGTTACTAAACTGCAAACTGTTCTCTTTTCTCTTAGCCCTACTCTGTACTTCGTCAACACTCTCATGCTAGATCCCACTATGCAACCCTCCAGAATTACACGGTCCAATACAGTAGTAACCAGCCACAGGTGAGTGACTATGTTTAGATAACTTAAATAAAATACAAAATACATTCCTCAGTCATACTAACCCCACTTCAACTATCCACTAGCCAATGTGACCAATAGCCACTATATTGGACCGCATAGGCCATAGAACACTTCCGTCACCGGAGAGAGATCTATTGAACAGAATAGCTCTAAGCTGCACCAGCACATGGGTTAACCTTCAAGGGACCTACTTTTAGGTCATGCTAAAGACTGAACTTAATTGTATTCTTAAAGAAAATACCTTTTACGCTTCCTAATCATAAAGTATGACTGAAACTGAGAACCAATTGGCCTTTTCGATCACAACTTGTGCCCCAGGTCACTGTACAAAAATTTCCCAAAGACAATGCTTTTTGATAGCATTCTTGGTTGGTTGTACTTAACATATGAAGTATTCTCTTGCTTATGTCAAGATCATTAATAAAGATGAAAATTCATGCTTCTTAAAGTTTACTATTTACACAACGCTCATTGTCCTTTACATAAGGGTGGGGGGAACCAATGGTTGGCAATTCAAAAAATTCAAATCACATCATTTTTTATTAAATATCTATACTCATCCTTAACTCAATCGTCCTTTCGTTTCCCAGAGAGGTAGATGCTAACTAAAACGGATATATATATATATATATATATATATATATATATTTAAAACAACAACAACAACAAACTAAAGCACTATTGAGTGAGTAAAGGGTATTTATTCACCCTCCAAAAGATCAGAGCCCAACAGAGACATCAACAGGCCTCGGAAAGAGCAGAGAATAACGCAGTTCTTGTCTCCATTTTGCTGCAGAGTTACAAAGGGCCACACACCTCTGTGGGCCTCCATGGACTCATGCACAAAAGGAAGCCACCAGAGGCTGCTCTCAGCTCTGACTTTCTGTGCTTTCAGTTGTGATTTTTTTTTCCACTGATGTGCAACTGTGAATTCCGGGGGATTGTGTCCCTGGACTTTTGTCACATGGGGTAAATGAGTTGTTAGTGTCGTGGGGAAATGCCAGAAGAGGCCAGAGCGATGGGATGCCAACTAACATGAAAGCATCAAGTGTACAAAAATTCTATCTGCAGGCTGAGCTAGGACGCACAGAAACGCGCGCACACACGTGTGCACAACTGCACACTTTGACAGGCAATACACAAGTAACTGCAGGCAGAATCCATTGAAACAGTATTTCTTAGGTCAGGAAGATGCACACACAGAATTCTGATTTGGGTGTTATTGTTACCTTAAATTGTAAAGTCAATAATCTATCACAGGGCTGATTAATTTGGCACTGCTTCACTGCAGCTCTAGCGTGGGACTGTTTTTAAGTTACGTGGACATTTTTACTCTACAGCTTTGCACTAAGAAACACAGGGTGCTCTACCGCCACACATTAGTGTCTATATAAAACCTAATTAACACGCAGGACTCTAGTTCATATTACACTACAGGGCCAGTCATTTCATACTGAACATAGACAGACGTAGATATCATTCACAAAAGCAACTCAAATATGGCCTGGCTGAAAACTGCAAGGGGTCAAGCCCGTTTGAAATGTAGCATTCTTAATGCAACATTTTCCGTGTTGTTGTTTTTTTTTTCCTTTCCTCCAAGAGGTATAGAAATTAGGTCAGACATGCATCACAGCAGCCTGGCAGAGTTTGAGAAATCGACACTAACCCAACAGTGTATTATGTTACGTAATAGAGGATAGTATTCAGTTAATAGGATACCTAAATTATGAATACCAAATAAATCCTAGATTATTTGTTGTATAATGCCCAATAGCTTAGACAATAAAATGGCATTTTAACCTAATTTCTACTTTGAGCTTTCAAATACACTTGCTCCATGAATTCCATAAAAGAAATTAGAAGAGAACCGTAAAGCTGATGGCTATTTCTGAATGCACACACATCCAGACACAGGAAATTACCACTTCAACACCAGCAGATCTTTCTTCACCAGCGTCCGCAGATCACTATACTTTTAAGAATATTCGAGAATTTATGATGAACTGATCCACTTTAGATTGGGAATGTGAGTCGTTAGTTTACCTTGTCACTTTTCTCAATAAAAACATATTTTGAAATACAAGACATTTTCTCACTTGTACCAACAAGAGGAAATTGGAATCCTAAATGGTTTAAACTCTGACGGAATGACATCGTTCAAAAAGCAATCATGGCCTGTCTATTAAAATGTCAGTCCAGGTTCGCCATCGATGAACAATACTCATATCTATCATGATACCTCCAAACCCCGAGCCAAGACAGCGTCTTCTGTCACTTTCCATCTGTGCCTCACAGGGTACAGGACTTGGATATGCAGGAGTAGCAAATGTTGGAAGTGATGCGTGCGCGACACTTCCCGGGGAGGGTCCTGGGTCCTGGCGCTCGAGAGGTGGCCACAGAGTCAGACCCTGGACTCATTCAGGCCCACAAAGTCTTACTCCTGGGATTCTTCTGAAAAGATTCAAAACCTGAGGTAAATCAAATGACACACATACACGCCCACACAAATAACACAATATTTACATTTAAAATTCTTACTTCGTGAGATGGCTTGAGAAAAATTGGCATATAGTGTTCCTGTGGGATTAGGCATTCCTCATTATTACTCAGTTTATTGCTCTCCTGTTGGGCTTTCAGTTTAATAAACACGGAGCAAGCTCTAATTACAAGGGAAGAAAAACGGAGGTACAGAACAAAATACAACACACTGGAAACACTTGTTCGGACACTTTCTTCCAAAAAAAAAAAAAAAATGACCATCCACTTCACTTATTTTAATTCAGGTGCCATTCAAAAAGTATAAAAAGCCTTAGCAACTAAATGAAGACTGGATTTCCATTAAAAAGGGGAAAGGAACCAGCACTGCACAGTCGTGGCTGAATCTTTAGGGGGATTCTCAGGTTTAATTCTATTTGTATACATAAGCATCTTTGTTTTAATCTACCACATTTAGAGAAGATCACATTGTACGCACTTGCACAGTTTAACGTCTAAGTAGAATACATCTATCTCGTAACAGGATTCTGACAAATCATAAATCACAGTCCATTTAATAATGATTATGGGGATGCATGCAATCGTCTTCAAAGCTGTTGCCACCAACGCTCAATGATTTGCCCGGTATCTCGCTGAGACCTCGCGTCTGCCCTTCGCGTCTGTCTCCGGTTAATCAAGTGGCAGCCCAGAGGCCAGCGCTGGCACCCAATGATCAGCGTCGCCCCCCATCTTCTCGCTGTGATCCCATCACCAACACCTGCTCAACCCCGAGTTGGCACCCACGAGAGACTCCCCTGCCACGCTGTTCAGCCACAGGAGATCACAGTGAAGCGCTTCGAAATGCAAGACATGTTGTGCAGCACGATGCCCAGCAGGAAGACGAGGACGCAGGCCACCAGGATCACAGTGCACACCCCGGACCAGGTGGAGCTTTTGGCCACGCCCCGCCGGTCAGGCTCTTCCTCCACCGCCTCCTGGGGCGCCCCACCCTGCAGAGGCTGCTGTTCCGCGGGGATGGTCACCACGGTGACCGGCTTCTGCTGGCTCCCCGGCAGCAGGCGGCAGCCCATGTCTCCGGGCAGCAGCGCTCGCTCCTTGGAGATGGGCAGGGGCAGCATGTAGCACCCATTGCTGGGAAGTTTGATGAACACTGGGGTGTGCTCAGACGCGTGCGGGATGGCGATGACCGCCAGGACCTCGGGGTCGTCGGGGAGCTGCGACACGGAGAAGCCCGGGGGCAGCTTGGTGACGCCCCGGCACCAGGGGCACCTCACGTCCTTCTGGCTCGTCCTCATCTGCTGGAGGCACACTGAGCAGCAGGTGTGTTTGCAGTCCAGCAACTTGGGCCTTCGCCGGGGGCTGTAGTAATTGAAACAGATCTGACATTCCAGCAAGGAATCCTGGGAGAGCGTCTCCATCGCGCCTCTGGGAAGCAGGAAGGCCAAGGCCAAGGGGAAAGAGCTTGTTCTCAGGGGCACGCACTCCCACGCCTTCCTTCTTGGCTTTCCAAAGTCATGAGGGGATCAGGGAGCTCACAGGCACGGAGCATACTTGAGTGTGTTCATTTCTGAAGAAGACAAAAAAATGCAGAAAAGTTAATTATTTCAAACAAGCTGAGGTGTCAGCAGGTGTCAGCCAGGGTTCAAAAAGTTTTGACACTGGGTCAAAACATAAAAATTTCCCACTCGGGAGAGATTACAGGAGTCCCACTTGTAATGCCCAGTGGAAGGTAAAGGAGTTGTCTCAGGCGGCTTCTTCCGGTAAATACCTTGCTCATTTCTAAAGGGAATGCTTTCATGGGGGTACACATGCCCCATATTTCATAAAGAGGGAGTCTTGATTATGTTTTGTATATCTTGGTGGACCTTGGCTTGTTCTTCTAAAATACACCGGAGAAATTCTCTTGCTTCCAATACTTTGTATCATCTCCTAAAAGTAAATCTGGTCGTCTTCTCCTGACTCGACTTACCCTCCTGCAAGTGTTCACTGCCAACTTCCCAAATCTAGGGAGTCCATGTAACTTATTTGCTCAATTCCTCTCTCAAAGGAAATAAAAACAGTGTTGCCAAATATCTGGGGATTCCTCCCCCCACCAACCAAATCATTGAAATAAAGTAATGCTTGTCATTCAGTTTCAAAAGAGACAAAAGCTCAAAACAACAGCAACAATGGCCAGCCACAGCAATGATCCTTCAGGCAGCAGGGGTCACAAAGGCACACCTAGTATTTTCCATCCGTTACTTTAATTGCAATACTATTTACGCTCGCACCCAGGAACAGGACTGCAAGCAAGTACTATCAACTCACCAGTCGTAACCAAGTATTGTCTACAAGAGGTTGCCAAAGAAGACTGGCAGGCAGCCCCCACCATAAAACGAAAACAGTGTAAGCCTTCTGGTACTGACTGAGAGGAAGCAGAAAGACTTAGTTCAACTTAACTGGGGTCTGAGGAAACCCCTAAGGCTCCAGTGCTGTAGTGAAGGCTGCTAATTCTATTTCCTATTGAAAGTGTCCAAATTACCCGTCTCTGGATGGAGTCACAATGGCTCTGGAAAGAACGACCCAACCACTATTGTAGAAAAAAATCACCAGTCCTTGAACCCCACTCCCAGGGCCGGGAGCTAATAACAGGGAAAAGTTCCAGCACACGTTTCTTAAAAAGCAAACCTCCTTTTTCTAACTTCCCTTGTGAAATTAAGAATGTACTCCTTGCCAATGATATGATTTGTTAGAAATCAGAATTAGAAATGGAGGAAAAGTTTAAAGCAAAATATAATCACTGGTGAAAATAACAACAATAACCCAAACCAGCAACATACCGTGAAACATTTTCGATGTAGTAAGAGTGCCTCGATTAAATTACTGAAAGTCAAACAGAATAATAGAGCATTCAGAAAGTTCATATCATAATCAACTGCTTATCTATTCACTAATTCAAGAAATGTTTATTGAATAATTGAAATCTGCTAAGGGTAGAACTCAAATGTTCTTGATGAAAAAACATATTATCGGGTGACGGAGGTATTAATTAGCTAGATGGGGGGGGGCAGGGGGTCCTTTCGCAATGTCCATATAGCAAATCACCACCACGCATGCCTTCAATGTCTTACAGTTTTGTCAGTTATACCTCAATAAAACTGAAAAAAGTAAAAATTAAAGCTATCTGTAGAGCATCTATCAGGCACAAAGCACAATGCTAGCTACTACTGGGCATATAGATGAAACTGATCCAAATCCTACTCTTAAGCAATTTGGTTGGGTAAGAAAGAAAACATGAATAGCTTTTCGCTTCCCATTCATTTATTCATTCAGATTCTTACTGACCATCTCCACGTGTCAAGCATTATGGTATTTGTTTTTGTCCCTTGTAACCAAGACCTTGTCACTGCCAGTAAGAAACTCCCAGCCTAGCAGTAACCAGTTATGCGTGTGAACAGCTGTAATACAAACACAGAGGGAAACGTGCCGGACAAGGGCAAGAGGAACCAGGGAAGGCTCAACGGAAGATCTGGATTATGGAGAGAATTTGGACATATAAAAGCAGGGGGCAGATCATTTTCAGGTTCAGAAATCAGTGTGAGCCAAGGAAAGAGCATGAGCAGCTGCAGAATTATTTCTAGGCGCTACCTGTGGCACTGGCTGGAGGATTTTTTTTTTTTTCCTAATATGAGAGTAACTTGAAAATCCCCCCTCTAAGAATTTTATAGTTTTAGCTTTGATGTTTAGGTCTTTGAAAAAGATGCCTTTTAGTTTTTTATGATTTTATTTCTCAGTAATGTCTACAACCAACGTGGGGCTCAAACTTACAACCCTGAGATCAAGAGTCTCAGGCTCTACCAACTGAGCCGGCCAAGGTGCCCCCAGATGCCTTTTACAGAAATGAGATTCTTGGAGAACTTGCAAGCAGCCTCCCACTGGCCCAGCCCGAGAGCGCATTCCTGCAGGGAGGGGAGAGGGGGAGTGTGGCCAGGCACAGGCCACACGCTGTGGACAGCCTTGAGTGCCAAGGATGTGGGGCTTTCTGGTGGGCGATGGGAAAACACCAGAGAGGTTAGGAGTAGGAGAATGAGGGGGCGCCTGGGTGGCTCAGTGGGTTAAGCATCTGCCCTCAGCTCAGGTCATGATCCGGGGGACCTGGGATTGAGCCCCACGTGGGGCTGTCTGCTCAGCGGGGAGTCTGTTTCTCCCTCTTCCACTGCTCCTTCCCATCTCCATCCCCCACTCATTCTCTCTAATAAATAAATAAAATCTTAAAAAAAAAAAAAGAGTATAAGAATGATTCATTAGGTAGTCATACTCGGGGTAGATTGGAAAGACCTGCTGGGAAGCTAGTATAATATTAGACAAGAGGGAACGAGTCGTTGAAGGAATGATGGGCAATTAGGCTGAAGAGATGAGAGGTGCCAAGCGGTAGTCGAGAAGTCGAATGGGATCCGGCGGTGATTACAACGTGGCTGTGTGGCAGGGAGAAGGCACAGGTGAAGTCTGGAGAGGAGGGTGGCATCAGTAAGAGAAATAGGGATCCCGACAGAACGACAGTGGGTTCTGCTTGGGCCACCTTCCTGTTGAGGTGCTGGGAAGAGATACGAAACAAGTTATTCAGGAAGACAGGAAAGAGTCGGGAAAAAAGCTGAAGATGTGGGGATGATAGTCTAGAGAAGAGTCAGGCATGGACCTGGAGACTCAGGGGAGAGCCACGGGAAAGAGCTATCAGCCAGAGACAAAAGAAGAGAGAGACACCCTTGGGGAACACACAGCTCCTTCTGACGGAAAGGATGAACGGGGACAGAGGTGGAAGGAAAGCCATCATCTCCCAGCCCGCATCCCTGGGGAAAAAAAAAGAAGAAGAAAAAAGAAGAAGAAGAAGAAGAAAAAAGAAAGCCTGAGCAGCATGAGGGTATGGAGAGAGAACCTTGGGCTTTGGTGACCAGGAGGTCCTTGGTATTTTTAAGAGTGTCTTCAGTGGAGTATTGGGGGATGACGGAGTCGGCAGGGATGCTGGAATGGGAGCCCCAGAGTCCCTTTTGAGGTAGCGTGAGGCAAAGGGGCAGGCCAGTAGCTGAGAGGGCGAAGAATCACTTTGATTTGAGAACATAGAAATCTGAGCGAAGAGAAGCAGAGGAGGCGGGCGTGCTCCAAGCCACAGGGTCTGTGCGGTGCTGCCCAACGCCGTGACCGCCCGCGACAGGTGCAGGCGAAGGGAGCACGTGAGCTCAGACAGGGGAAAGCTGCCGGACTGCAGTGGGCAAAGCGGAATGCAAATCCCCCGTGAGCCAGCACTTAGGGTAGAACCTTCTCATTTCAGACCCCAAGTATGGAATTTATTCTTTCCTGAAATACAAAAGCAAAACACAGGGTTTGCTGGCGAATCTTGGCAAATGTTCCTCTCTGTCCTTAGCATTAAAGCCTAGGGACAGAGATAAGGCCGCGGTGACAGACCACAGGGAAATGGGAATGTGCGTGGGTGGGAAGGATTGACTGCTTAGAGCCATGGTGGCAGAAATGACCAAACTGGGGAGGGGACAAGAAAAAGCACAGATTCCTGCAATTTTACGAATTTGGAGACCGCTTTCTTTAACAACGGCGCTCGGGACCACCACCTTCCAGATACTTGCAGCTGGGACAAAAAAACTGTTTCTTGATACCAGTCCAGAAACAGTGACCACGAAATTATCAATCTTCCTTCCTAACAAAACAGAAAAAAGAAACCCTTCCTGCCTTCCATGTCCTTTACCTTACTTTCATATAAAAAATGTGGGAATCCGTTTAGCGGAGGAGGAAGAACAAGGGCTTTGGCCTCAATGAACCTTGGGTCCAGTCCTTGCTCTGTCACCACCAGCTGTGACAGTAGAGCGAGTCATTGAACCTCTGGAAGCCTGATTCTTTACCGGCTAAAGAGGAAAACAGAGTTGTAGCTGAATCAGGTAAAAGGCTCAGGGAGCACTGGTGCATCCCTCTCCCTCCCTCCTGACCGCAGACTCCTTCCAGTGCTGTGCGCCATCTGCCCAGAGAGCTCTTCCTGGCTCTCAGAGAACCGCCATTTTGAACAGCTTGAGAGGAAGAACACACGGGTTCTCCTTGGCCCTGCCCCAAGGCCTGCCACACCATCGTTTTTCAACAAAACCAACATGCAATTTTATTCATGATTTTATGTTCCAAGTAATGCTCACTTAATTGGTGTTGTGCTCCTTTAAAACTGGATTATACTACTCAATTTCCAACTCTATCCAAGTAAGCCTAGGCCCTAGGGTAAAGGCTGACCACCAAAGCAGAATGGGGAAACAGTTCCTATCTTCCATGCTCAGCCACTCAAGGCATCCTGGTGACAGCATCTCTCATCTCTCCGTGGACGTGCTCTGTGTGACACCAGCTTGTACTGCATTCCAGCTTATTTTCCGCAGCATAATTAGTAATGATGATGATTAGTTAGGTAAAGAGAAGAAAATTTATGAGCCTATGGACCAAAGCTAATGATGAATCATCCCTTTTCCCTTCCTTCGGAACCTGGAAAGGTGTGTGTCAACCATAAAAGAAAGGGAGTGCAAACAAAGCCAACGTAAGCTGGGAAGTAAACTCGAGTGCCTGGTCGAATGCATCATACATGAAGCACACACAGGTGAGAGCCTCAGGAACCAGAGTCTGAGGTTCTTTCCTTACCAGAGCAAGATGCAGCAGTCAAGTAAGACACTCGTTACATTTAGGAGGAAAGGGCACCTGGAACGCATACAAACAAGTGTATTCTGAAACATAATGGGACAATTTATTTTTGAAAGAATCTGAAGATCAAAACCAGATCACAAGAAGAGGAAGAGCCCCTAAAGGAGGACATTCTCAAAATAATTATGGCTTATAATAAGAGAACTAATTTTCAAATGTATTTTCCTAAGACAGCACTTAGTTTCATAAATGATGTCAACAGTACAGCATACAGATAAAAGGCCTTGAATAATCACTGAACGCAGTACTAACGCATGCTTTGGTTTAAAATGCCTTTCTTAAAAAAAATATTTATTTGACAGCAAGTGAGCAAGTGGGACGGGGGGTTAGCAGGGGGTAGAGAAAAGAGAGAGAGGGATAGAAGCAGACTCCCCACTGAGCCTAGAGCCCAATGCAGGGCTCGACCTCACAACCCTGAGATCAAAACCTGAGTGGACGGGGCGCCTGGGTGGGTTAAAGCCTCTGCCTTCGGCTCAGGTCATGATCCCGGGGTCCTGGCATTGAGCTCTCTGCTCAGCAGGGAGCCTCCTTCCTCCTCTCTCTCTCTCTGCCTGCCTCTCTGCCTACTTGTGATCTCTGTCTGTCAAATAAATAAATAAAATCTTTAAAAAACAAACAAACAAAAAACCCAAGTGGGGACCAGACATTGGGCACTCAACCGATGGTGGCACCCAGGTACCCCTAAAATGCTCTTCTTGGTTTCTTGGTTTCGGCTCAGGTTGTGCGTCTGCTTGAGATTTTCTCCCCCCACCCCTTTTCCTTTGGCCCCTTGCTTACGTACCCTCTCTCTCTCTCTCACAGTATCTCTCAAATAAATAAATAAAATATTTTTTTTAAAACATGGATTGAGATTTGTGTAACTACAGGGAAGCATGATTGGGGGATGGGGTGGAAATGCCAAACCCTAAAGTGTTGTGTATGTTGTTGTTTGGGAGTAGTGGTATTTGATGTTCTTCAACACTTGATAAATTTTCCCCAAAATAAAAGTTCCCCTTTTTAAAACACTATATACTTTCAAACACCGTGATAAAAGGTGTGGGCATGATAAAGCGTCACTATGAATTTAGTGGTGGTAAAACAGCACAGGCCTCCAATACTGAGTCTGCACAGTCCCAGGTGCTTTTAGAAGTCGAGGCATAGGAGGATAAAAAAAAGTGGAGGAAATAAATAATCCAGAATGTTGTACTCTGCTTAGACTCTTGCGACCCTCCATACACCCTGATTTGGATCTGTGGCTGTGACCTTCATTGGGAAGCCTCCCCTCAAAACTGGTGTGGACCGAGAGCGACTACATCTGGTTGACCCTGGCTGACCTTGAACTATTCCACCCGATGGTCTCCATCAGAACCTTCAATTCAATGGTCCTGGTGAGAATCATCTCGAAGTCAGAGATGACACTGGACACTATCTTGCTTTTCTTCCTGTCTGGAAATAGCTCCTCCTTCTGATGCCGGCCATTTGTTACTTCATTCTTCAAGAAAAAGTAAATATTTGAAATGGGATTAAATGAAATCATTACAATTCCATGTAATGTGGCATTTCAGCTGGTAACACCCCTTGGTATACTGGATCTCAGCAAACACTCTGGTAAGTGGCAAGAATGGGAATGGCCTGGCGGTGACCGACGTGTCGCTGACGTCTGTTTCTCTGGCAGCAGAGAGCAATTCTTTCAGGACACAATTGCCTGATGGATGCAGAGTCCCACTGGTCTAACTACACTCGCTCTGATTTAATGGAGAAGGCAGTGGATTCTAGGACTCTGACAAATATTAAATGAGAATTCCATCGGCCCAAACTCTAATATTTATATTGTTTCCTCCCATGAGCATCTGTGGTTTGCTGTATTTAACGATGTCAAGACTCTAGAAAGTGAAAACTCTCATTCATTGTCTTGGATGACCTGAGGATGCAGCAGGGAATGGTGACCCGGTCTAGAGGCAGAGTGGCCTTGGTGGCAGGGGCAGACCCGGTGAGACAGAGAGATCGTGGCTAAACAGGCAGAGGGCAGCAGACCAGCCAGCCAGAAGGCCATGATCAGACCCAGGGACCTGCACACGACCAGACGACTGGCCCTGCCAGCACTGCCCATTGGGACAACCACAGTCCCGATGGACTGGGCCAGAGGACAGGGGCCAACTCTGTTACTCTGAAAATTTGACTAACCGAGCAGGGGAAGCTGAACCAAGGTCTTCAGAGATGTTATTTATACAGGAGCATTTCATTTACTCAGAAGCATTTAAGTCGAGTTACAAAGAAGATAAACAAATTTGATGCCCCCACCCCTGCCAGTTCGGCAATGCATATTTAAAATCCAAGTATATTGGAATCAAGACATTTTTAGGAATTAAAGCCGAATTTCAGAGTAGCCATGACTGACAATAACCACTGGGTTTTGTGGGTTTGCTTCTTCTAATAGCTATCAAACCATCACTACTGTTAGGGGTCAGGAAAGGAGGATCTTAGCTCTAATTCTGCCCTAATAAACCTTCAGCAAGTCACCTCTCTGTGAGCTGTGGGGTCCTCACCTATGAGGACACTGTATTAGATGATCCCCTAACGTACCTTCTAGCAAACATAGTTCTACTACATGAACAAAGTGCTGGCTTTCAGTGACAGAGCTGCCAGGCTATTTGTTCTGTGCTTATGATACCTGCCAGATCATCTGTTAGTATCATGTTAATGATCTCACAAGAATGTACATCTATGTGAGAGAGCGGGCAGTTCAATAAATGGGAGGCAACTTACATTAGAAATTTCTTCTTTTGTGCCTCTGGTTCAACAAATGAATTTAGGTAGAGCTAAAGGGCTAAAAGAAATAGCCACAACTCTGATTTACAGCAACAATCCAAAGAATAACTATCTTATGTCTAATCAATAACCTTCTTAGATCAAGGAAGATATTGCTATTACTCAAACTCATTACCATGTGAAGGTGGTCCAGACTTTTCCTTGAAAAGTCACCTGCACAGCCGCCCACCTCACACAGAGGATATTATTGGCATAAATCAGATACTTTGTTTCACCTTCACTTGCTCTGATCACCAGTAATGGTGAAGAAAAAGTTGCAGATGCCCATAAAAGCAGGAAGAGGTATAAAGGACTGTCAGGGGATCCCCAGGCTCTCTGGAGAGGAGGGATAATAAAAGATGCCATCAGACAGACAGACAGGTAGAACAAAGGGAAAATGATCAATTACCCCAAATCCTAGAATTCTGAGTACAGCCAAAGGAAATGACAAGTCAGACATCTAAGTAGAGCCAAAGAAATGAAAAACAAACAAAAACCCTAATCCTTCCCAATGGCTGGACATCTACTAAGGGAAAACATTCGGTAGGTAAACAAGTATTTATTGGGAACCCATCATGTGCCAAGCTTTATCCAAGACACCGAGACACTACGGCCAACTAGTGCCTTTGCCCTCAAGGAGCCTAGACTTGCACTTGAAGGAGGAGCTATGGAAAGAGAACCAAGGGGAGGGAGGGGGCGGCCAGTCGGAGCACTGAAAGGAGGTGCTTCTTCAATCGATCATGTACAGGCCTCAAGCAGAATTACCAAGCAAAGAGCTATCACTGCCTCTTAGAACCAGAAAGGTTAGAGCCAGCTGCCAGCAGGCTCACTGTTCTTCCTGCTCCGGTGACACTGGGGAACAGGAAAGTCAAAGGGAAGGACACTGACATTTCCCTTTGTGATTAAGCACCGCGTTAGACCCATGTGGGCATCACCCCAGACAGCAAGGTGGGCTCTGAGCTGTAAGAGCTATAAGCCTCAAGAGAAGCCAGAGTTTAAGTTTGAGGGGGGGAATCTCAAGGTCGTCTAAAGACAGCACAGTGCCAGCGAAGCACATTAGGTCATCGCTGGGGAGAAGGGTCTGAGGGCTTGAAGTCGTGCATTAAGGACCCCGAGGCTCTAAGTAAGCAAGCTCCCGGGAGGGCAAAGGCCCCTCTCTGCCGCGGGTCCCCACTGCCCCTGCTCTTCACGTGCGGGGTGCGGGGGGACACTGAAGACCCCAGATAGACTCGCTATGTATCCATGTGCATTTCCAGAATAGGAACCACACAGCTGCCTTTCCCACCAACCCCAGCACAAACAGAAACCTTCAGGCAATTTGTTTTTTTAACTTTTTCCCATTGTGTTTTGTCTGTGTCAGAGACCCTCCGACTTTCTTCCGTAAAGAGGCAGATATGAATTTTAGGCTCTGCAGGTCAAACAGGCTCGTTCACACACTCAACTCTGTAAAGTATGAAAGGAGTCATGGACAGCAGACAAAGAACAGTGCCTTTACAAAGACAGGCCTAGGATTGGAGTTGCACAACAGGCTATCATGTGCTGACCCCAGATGGCCACCATTTCCCCTGCCCTTAATCCCCTAAATTCAATGCGTTACTCTGGAGACACCCATCCCCACATCTGCTTCTTGCTCTATCATCAGTTATGTCACCTGGTATCTTTCTGTCAAGTTCCAGAAGACAAAATACTTTCATAGTTATTTGGGGAGATAAGAGAGTATCAGCTTTATAGTTGCAACACCTTTTTAAATGACTGTTTTCAGAAAACAGGAAGAGAGGTGAGCAAGGACATTGACAATGACCATCATACCTGACCCACTAACTGCAGGACCATTCGTGAGAACACAGGTAGGGTTCAAGACTTCTTTCCACTTAGAAATATGGATCTATTACTTGGACCAAATGGCAATAACTCTAGAATTTATCATGATCACCCCAGATTAAAGACAACCCCTAATTTGATGGAACGTCACAGGGACACAGTGGTAATGCCGCCTGACTGCCCGAACTTTGGATACAATCCTATGTTCACCTCCACAATTATGGCAAGCCAGGAAGTAGCTGAACCAATTTAGATCTGGCCAGGTTAATCTCAGCTTTAAAGACCTTATTTATTTATCTGACAGAGATCACAAACAGGCAGAGAGGCAGGCAGAGAGAGGAGGAAGCAGACTCCCCGCCGTGCAGAGAGCCTGATGCAGGACTCAGTCCCAGGACCCTGGGACCATGACCTGAGCCGAAGGCAGATGCTTTAACCTGCTGAGCCACCCAGGCGTCCCTAATCTCAGCTATATGTTGCTATCTCATGGTACTTCACCTCTATGAAGAAGGGACACTTGGGTACATTTCCCAAACACATGGAGAAGTTCTTCAAAGTGCCACAGAACACGGATGAAGATGAGAACGCCATTAATCTGAGACACCCTGAGGCTAGAAGGAGCAGCAGGACAGGAAAGTCTTAACTCAACTTTATTTATTTTTTAAAGATTCATTTATTTATTTGAGAGAGAGAGAGAGAGAGCAGGGGGGTAGGCAGTGGGCAGAGGGAGAAAGAGAATCTGAACCTCTGCACTAAGCACAAGCCCAACACGGGGCTCGATCTCATGACCCTGAGATCATGATCTGAGCCGAAACCAAGAGTCACTTAACTGACTGCGCCACCCAGGCACCCCTTGGCTCAGTTGAAAAAAAAAAAAAAATCTAAATATTAAGACTCCCCTACTTTTACACATTTAAAAAATACATATATTTCTTAAGATTTCCTCAGATTACCCAGAAAACATTCTAAATTAAACATCTGAAAAGAACAGCACATTAAAAACCTGGTGGGTTTTATGGATATCTCTTTAAATAAATCTATTCAGAAGCCAGTCATAAGATTATTTTCTTTGAGCAGGGAGTATTTATTGCCGCAATCTCTCTACCTAGCATCAATTTCGATGATTCATAGCATAAGTTAAGTCTCAAACTGAAGTTACTAAGCTCCCTAAAGGCACCAGTACTAAACTAAACCCAGGAAGTGCCGTGGGGCGGGGGGGTGCGCAGGGAGTCAGCTGTCAGTCTGCTTGTTACACTTCTACTTTTTCAGACATCCAGCTGGAGTGACTCAACGAGACTTGACTTTCCATTTAGGCAGGGCAAGAAGAAAAAAAGCAAACCCCCTCCCCCAAACTGGAGATGGAACCGTGATACAACCAAAAGCCATCAACCATGAGTCCGTCTTCCCTAACCTCACAAGAAATCCAAAAGACTTCTCCTTTGCTTTCTTATATTTGTTTTTAAGTCAACTCAGAAGTAATATTTGACAACAAAATGTACCTACTTTAAACAGAGTTCAATGAGTTTTGACAAATACACACAGCTGTGTAACCACTATGCCAATCAAGCTATTTCCATCACCCCACAAGGTCCCTTTGGGCCACATCCAGTCCCTCCTCCCTCTCTGTCCCTAGCTCCAATCTAGCTCTGAATCTGTAGCTTGTCTGTGGGTATAGATTTAGGGCAAGTAGCAATATTCTTTTTTTTTTTTTTAAGATTTTATTTATTTATTTGACAGACAGAGATCACAAGTAGGCAGAGAGGCAGGCAGAGAGAGAGGAAGGAAAGCAGGCTCCCCGCAGAGCAGAGAGCCCGCTGTGGGACTCGATCCCAGGACCCTGAGATCATGACCTGAGCTGAAGGCAGAGGTTTAACCCACTGAGCCACCCAGGTGTCCCAAGTGGCAATATTCTGAGTGTACTTTCAGATGATCTAGGAGCATCTTCTGGGGAATAAAGTGTTGAACCAACTTCATATTCATATTCCCAGAGAAGACCACAGAGTAACAAAGAGTACTCTGAATGCATTCATTCAAATACGGACAGAGTACAAGGCACTATCCTGGGTTTGGGGGATCCAAAGAGAAAAAGATGGGCCCCTCCTTGCAAAGATAACAACGTGATGTGGTCTGGGCTTAATGCAGGCTATCAGACAGCAATGGAAGAAGAGACACCTGGTCTACCTAGGGAAGCCTGGCACGATTTTTCAGGAAAAGGTGGCACTTTAACCTCAAGGATGAGGCCACAGCGTAAGTGAAGGCACAGAGCCCCAGACTGCGCAGTACCAGTGGTATGGGCAGGGCTCTGAACCCATGGCCTCCAGCAGTACTCACGTGTGTCTGTCAGCACCTACCTCAAAGGCTGTGCAGACTTCAATGGGTTAGAACACACGTCAAACTCTCAGACCGATGCCTGAGCCCCGGCCGGCTCTTCCTGGTATTATCACTACCTGATGAGGAAGGAAAGGGAAGGCCTGCCGGAGCCTGACGATGGCGGAAGGCAGTGGGGTCTGAGCAGCATTAACGAATCCATCAATTAAGCACAGCCTTCCCCCTGCGCTCTGAGCTCAGCGGAAAGGCAGACAAAGAAACAGGTGGGGGTTCAAATGTAGCCTTGGCTCCAGGGTTCTAAAGCAAGACAGGAGGAAGTCCCCAAAGCCAAAATGGCACTTCCCTGGTCCTCGCACTGAGGTTCCAAGGAACCCAATAGCTGTCCCTGCCAGCTGGGAAAGGTCAGGTCACTAGGTGGCAGTAGAAACAGGGGGGCAAAACATGCCCCCCACAGAGGGCAAATAAGTCATCGAGTGAGGAAGGAAGGAGAAGAGCAGGAGGAAGGAAAGAGGGAGCAGGAAGGAGCAGAGAGGGAAGGAAAGAAAGCAAGACAGAGCAGAGCCCATCCCCCTCCTCTTCGCAACTCCTCTTCGAGGGGCACTGAGGAAGGCCCAGCCCCCAGCAGCAGGCAGAAGCAGCAGTTCTGATTTTGTGGGAAGCTCAGGAACAGAAGGGCAGGCCCCTCCCCTAATTCTCAGGGTTTGGATTTTGTCCTGTGCGTGGCAGGGCTGCTGAAGCTTCACTGGGGAGTATATCACAATCATAACCACATGATCTTTTTTCCCCCTTTTTAACCATTTTGAAGTCCACAATTCAGTGGCATGAAGCACACTCCTAATGTCGGGTAAGCATCATCACTACTTCCAGAAACAACGTCTTCATACCCAACAGGAACTCTTGTAGGGCCAACGGCAGGCTGCCCCAAGGGGGGGCCACTCTGACATGAAGAGTATTTTGAGTTGAAAGCAATCCAAACCCAGCAGATTCAGGAAAAGCTCTTCACCTCCCCTTCCACTGCCTGCCTGTACCAGGAAGAGAGGTATTCACGGAGATTTCTCTTTACCTAAGAAATGTATCCACGTAACAGGGCCACCTTCGCTTTACAGACATCTCCTCTCACCTCCCCGCTAATGGGCTTTCTCCCCTTTGTGTCAGCAGACCCCACCCCTCTCCTCAGCTCACAGAAGCCCCATGGTGCCTCACTGTCTTTGGGATTTCATGTCTGTGTGGATTCCCCATATGTATGAAACTACATTTGATTTTCTCCTGTTCATCTGTCTCTTGTCAATTTGATTTTCAGGCCAGCCAGAAGGACCTCAAAGGGTAGAGGAATTTCTTCCTCCCCGACACTTGGTACTCCTCAAGAATGTAACTCCCCACAGTCCCTGGCAACCTCTCTTCTGCTTTCGTTTCTCAAGGAATTTGCCTATTCTAGGTGCCTCATATAAGTGGAACCATATATTTGTCCTCTGCTTCTCCCCCCTCCACCCCTCCCCCAACTCACACTTGCTTACATATGTGCATGCTCTCTCTCTCAGATAAATAGACATCTTTTAAAAAAATAAACCAAAGTCTAGTGTCCATCTTGAGTGCACAGAGATCAGATATTAAGGCTCAAGCCTGTCAACTCCTCCAGCTTCCGGCACCCAAAATATATTTCTCCCTTTCTCTTTTCCAACTCTCATCTACTGAGTTACCAGCTTCTCTTACAAGTTTATCCAAGTTTGTTTGGCAACAGTGTTGGCCAACCCAGCCAGAAGCTAAGTTTTGATTGGTCCGGCCCACTAGGGTTCCCCACTACAGTGCCCAGGCTCTTGCATGCGGCTCCTGGGTTAGTGACTATAACAGACTGGTAATGTGACAGAGGAGGAACAGACCCCCATGGTTCTGGTTCAGACAACCGAATGGAGGTCAGATTTCTGAGGAAGGCTGCTGACTGAAAGGCAGCACAGTGTCTGGAGGTTACGGAGATGGCCAATATGCTCTGAATCTTTAAGTTTCCTAACTGCTCAAGTTCTGACTTCCACGTGAAACTTGGATAACCACTGTGGAACTAGCATTACCAAATACTTTTATTTATATGACATTATATTTCACTAAGTCAATTATTATCCAACAAAGAAATGGATATTTTCATTACTGGGTCCTCCAGGAAAAAAAAAAAAAAGAGAAGAGACTATGAACCATAAATGTCTAAGTTCACAGAGATTAAACCTTAGCAGTGTTCAAATTCTTCTCATCTCTAAAAAAGCACAGTGTAAAATATTTGTAAGCGGTTCTGTGTTGCCAGGCTAGAGCTGTTTATTAGGACATCCCACTGTCAAATAAGGCTCAAAGCTATCTTTTGCCATGTAAATTCCTCTCTCTAAACCCTGGCTCTGGTTACCAACTAAATGGGAAGAAATGCTCAGATTCACCACCTCTCCCTTTGTGGCTCATTCAGCCCCCACCCCCCCAAACAGATACATCTTTACAGAATAATAAGGCCTGCCAAGTCCAGTAGACAGTATACAGTAGGCGCTCGTCTATAATAACACCCAGATGAGAGAGCCTGTCTTCCTCTCACTGTCGTATTACTTCCATAATAAGAATAAGAATATTCAACTTCACACGGAGGCCCAAACTGAAATGTGAGGTTATGGATTATCCTGATTTTTATATCCAAGACCACACACAAAGTATTTAAGCTTCAAGAATAAAAAAATTAAGCAGTTTTGGACATCATGCTCTCCCCCTACTCTCACCAAGTACCCTTAGAGGGGAAAAAAAAAAATTGTAAAATAAGCCTATTTAATCTTTCAATTAACTTATTGAGTTTCAGCTTTCCTATCCTTTGTGAAAAAAAATTTCTCATAACTTCCCTTTCTCAGAAGAGTCACAAAATATATCTAAAAGGAGTAAGTTAATATTTTCTTGTATTAACCCAATTCTACTTTTGAATTTAAAATGCAGAGATGCAGCAATAATAGGAGTAAAACAACAGATACAGATTTAAATGAAATAAATGTCTCACAAACCGTTAGCTGATGTAGGTCATGGGAATCAGATTACATTGGTTTATTGAGACAGCCAGTCTATTTTGGAAAATAACTCTCTAATGCTGTCAAGTTACTGAGCAACTTAAAATAAAACAAGGTCGAATTTAACCTACACATAACCTCACATAAATTGCAACCTAAGGTGATGGACAGGGCAGACCCCGCCCCATCCCCCACCCTCCTCCGCAGCCACACTTCAGTTCCACGGCTGCCCTTCCCTCGGACTGTCCCTCCGTGTCCCCATCAATGGAATATCAATGAGACCACAGAACCACAGACTCACACACAAATACAATTTCCTGAGGAAGTGATTCTAGAGCTAACATCAGTGAACACGAGGGCCCTCTGTTTGTCTCATCGCTGTGTTTTTCTTTAGCTGATGGGAGGCATTCTAAGGCTTTCAAGGCCAAAGGGACTCTGCATTTTTTAAATGCCATCTATCCCTGAAGCTGGATTATAATAAGCAGATAAAGAGACAGAACCATCATGACAACAATTTGAAGAGATTTTTCTTTCTGTCCATCAAGCCAGGTTGGGGCAATAAATACATCACCCAGGGTTCCCCATGATGGCTACTTTCATAACCTGGACTGCCATTTGCATTTTAAAAAAACCATCCACAAGATAAAATATGAAATACATGGGCACTACAACTCCAAGACGCCAATACACACCTTCTTTATTCCACAAATCGGCAAGTCATCATTCCTGCCATCAGCCCTCCAGTGAATTACTCTCGCCAAACACTGGAGCAAATGATGGGAGCAACCCCTTGGTTACTTAGTCAAGTACTTGTCAAGCCCTGGCTTGAACTCCACCCTCCAGCCGCTTGGGGCCACTCGCACTTCTATAACAGCAGCGTGCCTCTCTTAGAGCCTCTAAACTTCTACACACACGTTCTTGGCTTAGCGGCAGTTCCCCTTTTTGGTCTGGAAACATGATGTCTAGCAGCAACTCTAAGAAACCATCTCTTACCCTTCCAGCTGGGTAAGGTGCTACACTTACACTCTCATATTCTGTTTACTTGCATCTCCCCCATTGGAAAGGGTTCCCTCAGGGCAGGAACCTACGCACCCCCTGTGTTTGACCAACCAAGGGGTTGGATGGATTCCTGTTTACCGGCATCTCCCCCTTTCCCCAGCATGAATATAGTGCAGAATGGCCTCCGCACTGAGGACAGGGATCTGGCCTGCCTTCTGTTCTTTCCTTAATGACTGCCGTCCAGGAAGGGCTCCACAAATGCTTGTAGACTGAAAACTAACTGAAATTGAGCCATTTCTAAAAAATTAAGGACATACGGTCACCAGGATTGCAGGCAATTCAGAAATCATGAACAGGGTAAGACTCACGCTTTAACAGTATGCTTGTTATTTACCTCTTCCTAGAATGGTACGCTAAAGGAAGGAGTTACTGGATAGGAAAATAAACTCAGATGTTAAGCTAGTATTTTTTTTTTAAGATTTTATTTATTATTTGACGGAGAGACACAGTGAGAGAGGGAACACAAGCCGGGGTAGTGGGAGACAGAGAAGCAGGCTTCCTGCCCAGCAGAGAGCCCGATGTGGGGCTTGATCCAGGACTCTGGGATCATGACCCAAGCAGAAGGCAGCGGCTTAACGACTGAGCCACCCAGGAGCCCCTAAACTAGTATTTCTACAAAATACTTTGAATCCATGCCTCATCATGTCCACTGAAGCCAGTGCCTGGGTGTGGGGTCCTGACGTAAACACTTGCAAAAAGGTCCCTGGGGGATGGTCATACCTAGTGAGGTCTGCCAGCCGCTGCCAATTCCTCACTCTCAGAATGGGTTCCAACATCTACCCCACAGCAGGCTTCCTCACACACTGCTCTTGGGAGAACAGGGCAGCCGGAGGGGGAGGAGTCGTTATTTAATAAACCTACGTGTGATTTACCTGTCCACCTGGTAATTCCACTTCTAAGTATTCACTCTGAAAACATACCCCCATGCACCCTCGACAAAATGTTCACAAGGTAATTCATTTCACCATTATTTTCAACAGCCAGATGCTGGGAAAAAAGGAAATTTAAATTTCCATTCACAGAAGCTAATTGGTTTCTAGCCACCAGCGGAGTAGTAGGGAACGTGGCAGACAGAAGAATGAGGAAGATGCTATGAACTGCTCCGCAGTGACAGCCTGGTGGTACCAAGTGGGGGGGGGGGCAAGGTGGAAGAAAGAAGGGGAGTAAGAAGATAAATTTGTTTATTTTTATGAAAAAAGAGAACAAACCAATTCATGTCACAATGGTCGCAAGTGCGGGAGTGGGCGGGAACGGAGAGGAAGGGCGAGAGGAGGCCGAGGGCTCTCCCACTGCACCTTTAGACGGCTGCGACTCTGAGTCATGTATACAGTGCACTTATTCAAAACCTGAATTAATCAAAAAGGATGAACAAAATCAAATCCTAAAATTAAATGTATACACAGAAACAACTGAACTGAGCTCAGGTGGACAACATAACCACCATAACATATCAACGTAATCGGGGCGGGGGCGGGGGATGCAGAAGGACGAGAAGAATGAGGGGAAGGGGGAGGGGGAGGGAGGTCTTTTTTTTTTTTTTTTCAAAGATTTTATTTATTTATTTGCCAAAGAGAGCGCGAGAGAGCGAGCACAGGCAGGCAGAGTGGCAGCAGAGGCAGAGGGAGAAGCAGGCTCCCTGCCGAGAAAGCAGCCCGATGTGGGACTCGATCCCAGGACACTGGGATCATGACCTGAGCTGAAGGCAGCCACTCAACCAACTGAGCCACCCAGGTGTCCTGAGAGTTCTTTTTTAATGAAGACTCCCACATATATATGAAAAACGAGAGATTAAATTTTTTAAACCACCATTTTGCCACTTCCAGTGTAGTGTCCGACTTAGCTGAAGATCATCCATAAATGCCAAAATCCCTGGGTGAAAGGTTGCTGGAAGACAGCACAGCGTATTTACTCCCCTCGGAGATCAGCTCACAGGCTGCTTATTAAATGGTGAAGACAAAAATCGTCTCTACGATGGTAAGATCTGGCAGGCGTCACCTTAACCAAAGCTCCAACTCAGCAGGTGTCACTTAACCAAAGCTCCAACTCAGCACCTCCCAATAATGGCACAGGCTGATGTCACGTGCTTCCCGCAATGGCGCACAGAAGAACACGACTTTGCCTGTGAGGTGCCCTGCCAACGGGTTCATTTGAATTTAATCACAAGGAACAAGATGTGAAGGACTTTTATGAACTCCTCAAAGCCGGCAATGTCACGCAGAGGAAATCAAAAGCAAGGAGACCGTCCTAGATGACAAGACTAAGAAGATGCGTCAACCACGTTGGGAACCATGGCTGGGTGTGGGAGTGGGGGGGCTCTCTACAGTGACAAAAAAATATTTTAAAATATAGACTTGTATTAGGTACTATTACTGAATTAATGGTGAATTTCTTGGGTGTGATGATGGGATTCTGAGGGAGAATGTCCCTGTTCTTGGGAGATACATGCGGGAAGTATTCTGCGAGTAAAGCGTCATGATGCCCTCAAACGAGGTGAAGTGTAAAATTCATCTCCATTCCACCTGTTGAGTTACTCCTTCTGTTTCTGAGACTTCAGGTGAGAGAAAGCTAAACGCAGCCAAAGCAAGCCTCTCACACTTCCTGAAAAGCTGCCAATCACCCCTCAAAAATGTGTGAGGGTCTACAAAAACAAAGCTTCCTGACTATTAGGGGCTGAACTGTGCTCCTCCCCAACCCTGTAACTCATACCCTGAGGTCCTAACCCCAGGCCCTCAGAATGTGACTGTATTTAAAGACAGGGCCTTTAAAGAGGCGATTAAGTTTAAAAGAGGTCACTAGCGTGGCCCTAATTCAATATGACTATGTCCTTATGAGGAGGGGAAATTAGGGCACAGACAGGTATCCCAAAGAGCACATGAAGACACAGGGAGAAGGTGGCCATCGACAAGCCAAGGAGACAGACCTCCGAAGAAACCAACCTTGCCGACACCAGGATCTGAGACCTGTAGCCCCCAGAATGGTGAGAAAGTAAACTTCGGTTGCTTAAGCCACCCAATCCATGCTACTCTGTTAGAGCACCCCAAGCAAACGAATACACTCACTTTCTGCTTTTCTTTTTCTTTTCTTTTCTTTTTTTTTTTTTTTTTAAGATTTTGTTTATTTACTTGTCAGAGAGAACACAAGCAGGCAGGGTGGCAGGGAGAGGCAGAGAGAGAAGCAAGCTCCCTGCTGAGCAAGGAGTCCAATGCGGGACTCAATCCCAGGACCAGGACCATGACCTAAACCAAAGGCAGTGGCTTAATCCACTGAGCTACTCAGGCATCCCTTCTTCTTCTTCTTCTTCTTTCTCTCTCTCTCTTTCTTTCTTTTTTTTTTTTTTAAAGAGTTTGTTGTTAAGTAATCTCTACAGCCAGTGTGGGACTCGGATACACAATCCCGAGATCAAGAGTTGTCTGCTCCACAACGGAGCCAGCTAGGCACCCCTTGTGCTTTTGATTCATTTGCTTCTTTGCCAGGCCAAGTGTCTAGCAGAGTTCCTGGCTCACAGCACCCAAAGGCACCCTTTCCTTCTTCAGACTTCGCAAGAATGGCGCACACGGTCCTTCAATCCTCTCCCCATTAATCACTCGGGCTCCATCCCCCACGCCCACCCCCTCCCCTAGGCTCCAGGACACCCTCCAACTCCTGGTTCTTTGCCTCTGGGCCTTTCAAGAAACACACGCGCACTGTCCCTCCTGACTCCAAGGCTTCCCTCCACAGCCCTTACAGAGCTGGAGGCTCGCTCCACCCAGTTCCTCAGCTCTTCCTCCACCCCTATGAGACCCCACCCCATGCCACAAGATAACTACCTGTTCACTCACAATTCCCACCCACCCCCCAGATCTGGCTGCTCTAGAGCAGGAAATAACGTGTTCTTTCTCTTTGCAAACCACAGCATTTAAGCACATTCTAGGCACTCATACTTTTGGTGAATTAAATTAACATGAAACATGAACCACGTTCAATTTCAGACTCCTAACTCTTCATCCACTTGGCATGTTCAAGGGACCAGAGAAGAAATCACAAAAAGGATTAGAAAGTTCAGCCCTATCACCAAAGGCGGAGGAATGATCCTTACATCGCAGTACTTGAAGCCAAATGAAGCCAAAATGAAGTTTCATTTTCATTAGTATTCACAGAAATGAATCTCAGAGAACCAAGATCAAATGAAACATACCTCAGTGTGAGCTTAAGCCAACCTCTCTTTCTAGAGTAAACTGTTGTAATCCTTTTCAGTCCCTGGCCAACCACCTCTCCTGCAACCCCCCTACCCAACTTGGCCCCAAAGCCCCTACAAATACGTCACAAGCTTCCTAGATAGCACTAACATTCCCGTGGCTCGTGAGAGGTGGAAAAGCTGCCATGGACTAGGACGGCAGCGGAGGGTCCAGTAAAGGACGGCCCATAGACAGATGCACGTCTGCTGTCCAAAGCTACACTCAAGGTCCTTGCTCCCCCTCCCCATCCAGATCCAAGTCCTACCTATCCTTTTCCTGTGACTCACCTCCTTGCCTCCCACTTCCTCCCTCCTGAGGGACACCTGCCCTTTGTAGGCTGATGCTCCTTCATCCTAAAACGCCGATACTTCCCATCTGTTCCTTCGTCCTTCCTGCCCCTACTGATACCTGCTTCTCTGCAAAGACCAACACAGGCTGCAGATTTCTTCTCAACCTTCCTCACCTGTCAGCAGTCCCGGCTGACCTTTGCCGTGTTCTTCCATTCCACAGCGTCACCAAATGTAATGATTACTCACAGGACCCCATCTTGTTGCCAAAAAACCCCAAATAATTTCCCCTTCCCCAAAACATTTAAGTTGCAGACCAGAGGTTCCATTACTCCTGTGCACTCAAGGTTATTTACTACGTAAGAGCTGTACAATGATTAAAATCAGAAAACTGCACCAAATATCCTGACAATGCAAAGGGACAGAATCCAGGGTCACGTGTTGTATTTACCTGTCCTAATTCTTTACTCTTCTTCAATCTGGAACAGTTCCTCAGTCTTCTCTTGACTTTATTATAACTTTGACAGTTTAAAGATTATCAGGGGTTACTTTGTAGAATACCCTTCAGTTTGAACTTGTCTGTTGTTTTCTCATGAACAGACTTGGTTTACACACTGTATTTGGTGGGGAGACGAGAGAGCTTACAGAAGTAATTCTAGCAGGTGGTTATGTGATATTAACTTGATACTTGTGTCTCCTACATTTCTCCACTGTGAAGTTACTCCTTAATCCCTTTCCTTTTGTATTTAACAAGTATTTTGTAGAGAGGTACATTGAGGCTTTATAAATCTTATTCCTTTGGAAACATGCATCCACCCATGTTAGCACGCTTTCAAATTTCTTGCCTGAATTAATGATAACATGATGGTTGCCAGATGGTGATTGTTAATTCTACCCTTCCTTCTACACTTATTAGCTGATATTCTAGACAGAAAGTAGATAGAATTAGCCGATATTCTAGGTGAATGTCCTCTTTTCCTTATTTATTTTATTCATACTAGCATGGGCTCATTGAGTTTATATGATTCAACGAGTTAAGACCGATTACCACTCTATTTATTTTGATGCTGTAAGTACCCTAGGTTTGGCTACTGGGGGCTCCTTCAGGCATGGTTCCTATGTCCCCATCATTCTTGGCTCACTTCCTTACTTTGTGACACAGAAAGATGTTTTAGGCTCATCTCATACTTCCCCTGTCCCAGGCCCAGAAACAGCCACTTTTCCCAGGAGCCCATTCCCTTCACTTACAGGATGGCATCTAGAACTCAAGATCATAGTGGGGTGCCTAGCTGGCTGGCTTGGTCAGTAGAGCATGCAATTCTTGATCTTGGGGTTCTGAGTTGGAGCCCCACGTTGGGTGTAGACATTACTTGCGCGCGCACACACACACACACACACACAGAGAGAGAAAAATAGAAGGAAATCAAGATCTTAGAAACCAGAGATATACTCATGGCTGTCACTTATCACTGCTCCCAGGACCTGTCAGTAGACACAGCTAGGAGCTGAACTCCCCTGGAGATGGCCAGCATCTTGCTCCCATGTAGCAGGTAAGCCTCAGGATCAGTTAAATTGGCTAGGATCCTGCCACTGGACTGGTCTGTCTTTTCTTTACAGCCCACAACTAAGCTGGGGTCCTATCCTGTCACTCACAGCTCCCTCTTCTCTTCCAAAGCCTCACACTCTGGTCTGGGAGCTTCTCGTTCTACCTGATTGTGTCATCCTTGGTCTTTCTCCTTGTCATACTACCCTGTGTGTTCGCATCTAACTTCTTGGCCTCCTAGGTGGACTTTCAGAGAACATGGGTTCCCAGGAGCCCCAAAGCCCTGCCCTGTGCACAGTCCACCCCAGCTCCCAGAACCCCGGGAATCTGTCTGTCCCAGAGGAGAATCTTCCCACTAAAAAACAGCACCCTCCCCCCAAAAAAAACAAAAAAAAAAAACCGTTCTTCATGGTGACAGTTTGTCTTTCCCTATGTTAATTTCTAATGGATTTTTTTTAAAAAAAAGTTTTAGGTGCTGTAGCGAAGTGATAGGTAGTACCTTTTTAGGTCTGTGGGGGTGATATTTTGGTCCCAAAGTCAGGGCTCCTCAGCTAGTCCTACATTTCTGAGCTTCTTCCCTTTCTCTGCCTCTGACATCACCATTTCTTTTTTCTAAAAGCACCATTGTTATTCCTTCTCTACTGCTCTGCTCAGCTTCCATCCCCAGAAATGTGTTCATCCAGGTAAACCAGAGATGACATATAAATCTTCTGGTCCCTGCTCTAGGAGCCAAATCTGGGGTGAGAAAGACTGTCACAGGGTCCTTGAAACAGCCATTCATGGGACAGGCGATCAGGAGTCAGTCCCAACCCACTGCACAGTCCATCTTCTACTTTTTGGAAGTTTCTACAGGGTTGCATACATGATGGATGTTTAATAACATTGTCAGGCTAAGTAGCAGTGATTTCTAGTGCATACCCATAAAAAGTTACTACAAAGGCCTATAATTTTGGACCTCAGAGCTTTCATTTTTCCAGACGGGAAAGGCATGTAATAAATATCTCCAGAACCACAATGTGATATGACACTAGCTATTAAGGCTCAAGGAACCAATATCCATGAAACAGTCCCTTATCCATTAATAATAGTTACAAAATGTCAAATCCCACAGCTGGCCTGGGCTGCAAATCTTATATTCTTTACTTAAGAACAGATAAATAAATAAGCATGAGTTGGTCTGACTTTTCTGGGCATAGAGAAGCAAGATCTTTGTAATCATCATGTCAAACGTGAATCCATGAGTTCTGAGTCAAGGTCCCCCTCTTCCAGACTAATAATTCTTCACTCTCAGGAGCTACAAACGTTCTGAGAAAGGGATAAAGGGTACAGACTCCTCTGTGTCTGAGGGCAGAGGTGCAGAAAAGCACACATGTACACAAGCAGAGTGTGCCTCTAACTTCACGGAGCTCGATCACAGGGGGCCCCAGGTGAAGAGCCCCTGCCCTCAGCCAGCGCTTCTCAAATGTTAATGTGCCAATGAATCACCAATGCTGCTTTGAGCGGCAACCTTCTAGAACAGAGGTCAGCACCTGTTTTCTGTCTGGGGGCAGATGGTAAATATTTTGGGCTTGGTGGGCCACACGGTATATGCTCCAACAACTCAGCTCTGCTGCTGTCCCAGAAAGTGGCCACAGACGATACCCCAACAACCAATGGATACACCTGTGTTTAAAAAAAAAAACTTTATTTACAGAAATAGGAGGCAGGCTGGCTTTGACCTGAGGAATATGCTGGAAGATATTACTTTAAATCCAGCACAAGGACTACAATAGCAAATTATAAAACTAAACTGATTTTTTTTTAAACTAAACTGATTTTTCAAAGGTTTGTCACCTTTTTTAAAGGTTTACTCACTTTGTTACAAACTTAACCAGCAAGTTCCATTGCCACATTGTTTCCTACCGCACACACAATTTGTTATGAAGAAGCCACTGTTCTGTCTTGCCGCCCGCACAGTGAGGGTCGAGGGTCGGACTAACTCCACATTATAAACATCTCCTGAAAGAACCTTGGTGGCCTGCTTTTCTACCTCACAGCCCCGTTCTATTAACTGACAGCTGACCACGCGCCAGACATAAAAGCAGAACACATTCCTTCGAGTTCCAAGCTGCCCATTTCTCTTCTGAATCCCGCTGTCATTTTAACAGGCCTGGCAGCTGTCAGACTCAGGCCAGCAGTCACAAGGGCTTTGTCTGCACAGAGACTTGTTTTCACAAAAATCAGGACCCACACAAGGCTCTTCTCTGGCCTGGCCTGGCCTTCATGGCCAAAGAGCAGACGCTTGACTACTGAGTGCCTTCCCAGGTGCGCTGCCCTGAGTCGCTTCCCGTTCTCCTGACCACAGCCTGTTAGCCCCACAGAATGGAGGGGGTCTGGATGGGTTTTCCTCTCAAGAGTCCTGCATTCTTTTCTTTTCTTTTTTTTTTTTAATTTTTATTTTATTTTTTCAGTGTTCCAAGATTTATTGTTTACATATAATACCCAGTGCTCCATGCAGTCTGTGCCCTCCCTAATACCCACCACCAGACTCACCCATCCCCCCATCCCCATCCCCTCCAAAACCCTCAGTTTGTTTCTCAGAGTCCACAGTCTCTCATGCTTCGTCTCCCCCTCCAATTTACCCCAATTTCCTTTTCCTTTCCTTCTGCTAATGCCCTCCATGTTATTCCTTATGCTTCACAGGTAAGTTAAACCATATGATCATTGACTTTCTCTGTTTGACTTATTTCAAGAGTCCGGCATTCTGAAGTTCACACCTGGCCGGGGCCTGCCAACCTTGCTCTGAGGAAGCGGGTCAGCACGAGCTGTGTGGGTATGGAGCCATTTCTGGGGCACTGAGGAGACGGTTTTCATACCCTGACAGAAAAGCCAGCTCTCCTCGCTAGAAAGGACTTAGGTTCACAGTGTGCTTCTAGCCATTTCTTGCTGGTCTCCCAAGTTAAACCTCACGGAATTCAATATTAACTTCTTCAGAACTGCCAACTAGTTCAAACCCTAGTGCAAGTAGGGGTATAAACAGCACAAAGCATAAAAACTCTACAGAGCACGAAGGAGCTTATCCTTTTGTATGAAAATTCACCAGCAAGCACCTTTTATAAAGTCTCCCACAACTCATCCAGAAAGAGCTGTGGGAAACAACACGCGGCGCCACCAGCACACTACCCGCTGCCTCCTCTTGCTGGGGCCACGCACGTTCATCACCTGGATGTGGTGGAATAAAGCCACGGGGGCTCCGCTGTCTCTCGGGGGGTTGTTGTTGTTGTTTGTGTTCGAGAAACATGTCTGGGATGGGGGTGGGGGGCTCCCAGCTCCATTTTTTCACCTGGGAGGTCCGATTCTTTTTCTAAATCACCAGCACAGACTGTCCAAGTTATTCATCGCGCGTCTCCACAGTAACTCTAGAGATTATGAGGAAATAAAAGTAATAATAACGTGAGTCTGCAGGTCAGATGTGCTTAAAACTTGGGTCTCCAAGGAGGGCAGTCAGATGCAGTGCAACTTGACTCCTTAAGGGAAAGAGCAAAGTACATTTTACCTTTGTTTTTAAAGGCTGGGATGGCCCTCGGTTATTCACGGTGGCCTTGCAAAAAGGCCTTTAATCACCTGCTCACCCTGGTGATGAACAATTTATGGAGGGCAAGTAACAAAGAAGCTACTTCATTCGCTTCACTCCCTCTGTTTCTCCTGGGGGCCATAAGTGGATCCAAGGGCAGAAAAATGTTGGTGACACTGGGAAGATTTTTATTAGGTTTATCAGGGCTGGGTGAAAATGACTCTCCTATTCGCTTGTGGAGGTGACGGGTTTGAGTGTGCCGTAGAGGAAGGGAAATGCTGGGGATCTCAGATAAAACCTCAGCCATGAAGGTGGCTTGAGCGCCAGACCCCCGCCAAGCCTGCAGGCCGCCCGTGGCCGCTGGGCTGACAGCGCAGCCCACCAAGCCATCCCAGGGCTCTGCGCTAGAAAACATCAGCCTTCCGCTTAGGCAGGTGCTGAAGTGTGAAGTTTATGGTCAAAAAGGTTTCCTCCCTGACAACAGAGTTTTTCCTTTTTCTTTTTTTTAAGATTGTATTCATGTATCTGAGAGAACAATGGGGAGAGGCCACAAGCAGGGGGAGGGGCAGAGGGAGAAGCAGACTCCTCACTACAGACTCCCAGGCCCCTGGGATCATGCCCTGAGCCAAAGGCAGATGCTTAACCGACTGAGCCACCCAGGCACCCCACAACAGCGTTTCTGTGAGCGTCCTCTAGCGCACCCACACGCCCCCTCTGAAGCGCCTGAAGCAGAGGCGGCCCAGACGACATTTTTTTTTTTTTTTAAACACAGGCTCATTGCCAGCATGAAGCCCAACTTACAACCTTGAGATCAAGACCTGGGCTGAGAACAAGAGTCCGATGCTTCCCCGACTGAGCCACCCAGGCGGCCCCCAAAAACTGTCTTGAAGAGCATCTGTGATACCATGAAACGGAAAGTCAAAGGTACAACCACCACTCAGCACCACGGAAGAGACCGCTTCCATCTCCCCTAGACTCTCCTCTCGGCCCTCCCCACCACCCCTCAGCAATCTCCTCTACCCGGTTTCGGCCCCGCCTCAGCCTTGGTTCTTGCTGTGCCTGCTGCCAAGAGCCTTCTTCCCCTGCCTCCCCTTCTTCACGTCCCTCTCCCACGTGACCCCTTACTTCAGGTTTGCCCAACTCTAAGCCCCGAGGACTTGCTGCCCCCTACCAACACTGAGCTCGCCACGGAAAACCCGAGAAACAACTTACCAAAGGGGCAGCAGGCACGAAGTATTAGTACTTCGTCATCCATAAGGAGGCCAGACAAAGCAAGGCACTAACACCGGAAGCACTAGACTGCAAGAAGACAGAACTTTCCTTGGGCAGAGCAGAGGCCCCAGACCCTGGAAAGTCACCCACCAGCATCTCAACTCATCACTAATTAGGGGTGAGGCCTTAGGCCAATCATTTAACCTAAGTTTCAGTTTCCTCACCTCTTCGGCAAGCACAATCAGACAATCACACCGATCTCAAAGTTTTATTTTTAGGACTCAGTGGGTAACTGGTAAGGTATCCAGCCCAGTAATCAGCACAGAATAGGTGTTCAGTAAACACCACCTTTAAAAAACATATATAAATATATATATATATTTATTTATTTGACAGACAGAGATCACAAGAAGGCAGAGAGAAATGAGGAAGCAGGCTCCCTGCTGAGCAGAGAGCCCGATGCGGGACTCGATCCCAGGACCCTGAGACCATGACCCGAGCCGAAGGCAGAGGCTTTAACCCACTGAGCCACCCAGGCGCCCCAAACACCACTCTTTCTTCCCCTACTTGTCTGACTTATTTGAGAGCAAAGGTGACATTGCCAACAAGAAAACAGACCTTTCGGGAATAAATAAAACGAAAGGTGGAGAGAAGAACCCAAGGAAAAGGTAGCAGAATACTATTTAGAAGAAAAAATATCTCTGAAAAGGTAGTGAGGTTTCCACACAAGCAAACAGGGGCTTAGTGAAAGGCGCTATTTCCATTGGCTTGAGGTCTGCTTCAGGGGCTGACTTGAGACCCTTGCTGCGTCATGCCCTCGCACGCAGTTGTGCCCTAAAAAAGGTTTGGTGCAGTTATAGCAGGAGCTGGTCAAACAGTGCCAAAAGTCTCTTGGCTCAGAATAAATTCCCACAAGTGTCCTTGAATCTGTTAAGCGTGCAAAGACGGCTTTGCATCAATGGAAGAGAGAGGCAGCCTGAGGCTCACTTTCAAAGTCACTACAGCCACGGTATAAACATTACTTTTTCTTAAAATACACCTCAGAGAAAGCCAGCCAAGGAGGGTAATTTAAAGTTAAAGTTACCACTCAAACATGGACAAGAGTCACACAGTTGAGCTCACCACCTGGGGCTCCCATAAACTTCTCAAAGTTAACATGTCCAGAATAGAATTCTGGGTCTCCCCCAAAGCCTTCTCTTCCCACAGTCCTCCTCAACTCAGTTACAGAAAACCTTATGCTTCCAGCAACACAAGCCACAGCCCTCGGCATCACCATGTCTCCTCTCTCTCACATACCTCAGATCCCACCTACACCATCAGCTTCGCTTGGTTCCCTCCTCCCCTCCGACCAGGCCCTGGCCACCATCCCTCTCACCAGGAGCACTGGCAATATGGTGGCCTAGCTCCCTGCCCTCTCCTCTGCCCTCTACAGTCTACTCTGGGTACTGCACCCAGAGTGATGTTAGGACCACAAAAGTCAGATAGGAACCCCACCCTCAAAGTCTACAATAGCTATATATACCCTGAGAAGTAAAGGCAAAGCTCTCACAATGACCCATGTGTGGCATCACACACCAGGGCCTCCCCTGGGTGACCCCTTGCTCCTTCTGCTCCTTCTATCAGATATGCCATCTTTCCTCCTCACCTCCTTCTGGTCTGCAAGCACCACCTTCTGAAGAAGGCCTTTCTTGATGGCCTTTGGCCCTTTTACAAATTGCAACGCCTCCCAGCATCCCCTTTCCTCTTTCTTGTCTTTTCTTTCTCTAGACACGTCATCTTTTAACAAGGTATGTCACTTAGCTTTTTATTTTTGCTTGGCCTCACCCCCTAAGTACCCAGAACACGAGCTCCATGCAAGGTCTTATTCGGTGCTGCATCCCCAGCATCTAGGACTGTGCCCTGCACGTACCAGACGCTCCACTGAAAAACTGCTTCTGGGGAGTGCCTGGGTGGCTCAGTCATTAAGCGTCTGCCTTTGGCTCAGGTCATGACCCCAGAGTCCTGGGATTGAGCCCCACATCGGGTTCCCTGCTTGGGTGGGGGAGCCTCCCTCTCCCACTCTCCCTGCTTGTGTTCCCTCTCTCACTGTGTCTCTCTCTGTCAAATAAATAAAATCTTAAAAAACAACAACAACAAAAATACCTGCTTCTGGGCTTCTAAAGCTTTGGGGGGCAGGGCAGGAGGAACAGGCCTTACTGACTGTCCTCCCTCTCTCTGTCCCACCACACCAAAGCTTTCTAGGTTTCCCAGTATTTTTACAAGAGATACCAGGCTTCCATCATTTTTCTGACCATTAATAATTATACCACATTTGAACGATTCCCTAAAAGAGAAATGCATATGTCAGATACAGTAAAAATTAAAAATATAAATAAATTACTATCCCTCCTCTGCTATCACCTTCCTCTAATTAAAGTGGAAGTCAGTAAGAGAATGTAGCAAGCAACACGCACATGCTTACTATTTTCATATGCAGTGATCTGGCCTGTGCTTGACCTAAGCTGGGCACGGCTACATCTTCCTGAGGAGTACCTGGAAAGACATGAGGAAGGGCCTGTATACAGGTCAGGTGGGGAGGGGGTGAGGGTCCTCTGAAGGCTGCCAGGGATTAACAACAGTAGAAGACCCCTACCAACCCCAGAACTGAAAGGTAAGAGAAGGGAGCTGTCACCACAATTAAGAGAAGGCTGAAGTTCTGGAACCTGCAAAGTGGGCTTACCTAGCAGGAGCTAAGAGAGGTGGAAGGGAGATAGGGCTCAGGCAAGGAGGGAGCAAGAATGTAGGAAAGGAGACGTCCTAGCAACTCCCACCAGTAGTCAAACCCAACCTGAAGCCAGAGGGCAAGGGAGGCGAGGCAGGCAGGAGGACACAGCCCAAGAAAGTCTGGGAAGGCAGGAGGGATGAATGGAGAATGTCCCGCACACCCTGTTAGCCAGTAGAGACCCTAGAGTCTTACCCAGTGCCTTACCCTGGGCAAGGGCTGGGAGCTTTCCTTACTTCCCCTCACTGTTAACTGTGGATCCACTAGGATCTGGAAGCCAAATCTGTGTCAGGGAAATGCTGCCCTGGGTGGGGGTTGGGGATTGTGGGGTGGGTTTACATCTCACAACCTAGGTACTAAGTGCCCCGTCCAAAGCAAATGGACTCTAGTACCCCACGCACAAACACTGGGATGCAACTGCTATGTGATATGGCCAGAGAATTTCTTTTATAGACGAACTCCATTTCTGCCACCTTGAAGTCAGCCTTGAAGAGATTTCCCTAGACCCAAGATGACAGTTCAGGATCCTGCTCTGTCTTCTAAAGTTACTTCAAATGCATAATGAGTGACCGGTCCCTCAGCAATTACAAAATACCTACAAAGTTCTAGGTGCCAATAGTACCCACTCCTCCCAAGAGCCACACAAAGGAAACATTCACTGCAGTGTTGAAGTAATCTGCCCGAGCTGACCACTGAGCAGATGCCAAAGCCTGTGCACTTTTTCAAAATATGGAATAAAGGAGCTTTAGAATTTAATCCAAAGGAAAACTTCTTAAACCTCTGATTTCAGAGGACCCATAACAAAACGGATCTCTGCATCACCAATGCATTTGAATAGATGTGGACGGTGCAAATGTGTAAGCTGAACCTTCACCGCAGGAGTTCGGAGAGCACCAGGCTTCTGGATTAAGTTCTATCAATGATTTACTTTGTGCCCAGAGGCTCTACTGATTTCTCTCAGCCGCTCGCTCGGTGTCCCCAGCTCTTTAAATACAATGACCCTTCATCCAAACCTGTCTGGGACATATGGAAGTGAATTACTCATTATATCCTTCCAAGAGCCTTCTTCCAAGGCTCTTCTTCCCCCAACCCTAAAAGTGGACTTTTCCCAAAGTGATAATATGGTAGTTTTGCAACCACATCCGTCAGACCCAACTGGAGTCAAATGATAGACCTTTCGCTGGTGAACCTATTTGAACTTGGACAATTTATCCAACTTAGTTGTGCCCTAGTGTTCTTCATCTGTAAAATGCGAACACTAAGAACGCACGCGCGCTCACACAGTTGCTGGGTGATCAGATGAGAATATGCGTGCAAAGCCCTCAGGACAGTATCAGGGATAGAATAACCACTTGAAAGCAGAATGTAATCATTATCCTCATTATAATCCTCATTATCATTTTTCATATGTGGTTCTAAGTAGAATTGGTAAAAGTACAAAATTTCTTTGAGCATTCTCCAGAATTATTCTATGACCTTAAAATCTCTTTTTTAGTCTTTACAAAAAGAACTGAAAATAACACAAATGGGTGGGTGGGGGCGGGGTGCTGGGTGGCTCAGTCGGTTTGAAGTCAGATTCCTGGTTTCCCCTCAGGTCGTGATCTCAGGGGGTGTGAGACTGAGTCCCGAGACGGGCCCCACGCTCAACAGGGAGTCTGCTTGAAGAGTCTCTCCCTACTTGTGCGTGCATATGTGCCTGCTCTCGCTCTCTCTCTCTAATAAGTAAATCTTGTAAAGGAAGGAAGGAAGGAAGGAAGGACAGAACACTAATGGGTATGACGTTCAGCACCAAACTTGACTGACAGCGCTCATCGATCTCATCGATAGTAAAACCCAAGTGACTGAAAAGCAGGGTCAAACTACATCGACTTCATTAGAGCACAAGAAATGTGTCCCCAGGGAAATCTTGAGGAAAGAGGATTTCACTTTGGACTCTTTTCTATGAAAAAGGTTTAAATTCAGGACAACAAAGTAAACCTGCTTGTAAATGAATGGTATCCAAAACACAGGTTAAAAAAAAAAAAAAAAAAAACAATTTCATGAGCCTTAAAATACCCCCAAATGCTTCTTTGAGGTCAGGGATCTGGTGAAAATATCCAGAAGCTCCCAACCAGCATTCTCTATATGTAAGTATCCCAGTCTCCATGGTAAGGTCTTCTGATACTCCGGAAGCTCTGCCCAGCAAGGACCAGACCACCCAGCAGGGACCACAGCCCTGGGACAACTGGCACAGTGCCAAACACACGGAAATGCCCAGCCACCACGTTCGCTTTGATAAGTGACTGATTCTGTGGCAAATCAGACCAGAGAACCACATCAGCTTGCCAGGGAACCACTCAGTGGATCAGCAACATGCCAATGACCTGCCTGCTTGGTCCCTAAGACCACCTACTGATACCCACAATTATAAAAAACATCTTCCGCTCTGACTCTGGTTGGCACAGACAAACCATGTGAAGTCTGACATTTCTGCTCTAACAGACACAGACACAGAAACAGACAGGCTGTACTCTCGCAGTCATTCCCCATCAGAACTTTGTATCAATATTTTAAATCGAACTTTTAAACCATTTGAGTCTGGACCACGGTGTCTACTTCACATTAACACTGTAGCCACAGTGTAGTTCTTAAGAATAATAGGTATCCAATAAACACTTATTGAAGGGAGAGATGGAGGGAAGAAAGAAAAATGGAAAACAACAACAACAACACTGAGCCAAGCTCCTGAGCTGCCCCAGATTCAAGGGTGAGGAAGTAGAAGAGCTGACCTATGTTCTCGATGGGCCTCCCCTCATCCTTGTAACAGTCTTTTGAGACTGTTCTCATTCACCCATTTTAGGGTTGCAGAAACTGAGGTAAAGAGAGATTAAACGGTTTTCTGAGCACAACCAGACAGTGTTTCAGAGCCAAGATTTAAACTGAAAGAATATAATCCAGAGCCATCTTCTAATACTGCCCTACTATCTGGACACCCAAATTCACCTAAGACAGCCTAAAGAAAGCCAATCATTAAGGTTTTCATTTACAGATAAGAAAATTAAACCCAGGGGTGCCTGGGTGGCTCAGTGGGTTAAAGCCTCTGCCTTCGGCTCAGGTCCTGATCTCAGGGTCCTGGGATCGAACCCCAAGTTGAGCCCCAAGTCGGGAATCTCTGCTCAGCAGGGAGCCTCCTTCCCCCTCTCTCTCTGCCTCCCTCTCTGCCTACTTGTGATCTCTGTCTGTCAAATAAATAAGATCTTTAAAAAAAAAAAAAAAACTAAACTAAACCCAACTGGTTAAATGACCAATAAAAAATCAAATGCCATCTAGAGGTAAACCAGACCCAGTGCTTCTACTTGGTCACTACCTTAGAACCTAGAAAATAAGGACCCTGAATTGTTCCTATACGTGAATATAAGTTTATGCTACAGGCTTTCTATCATCTTTCTAACTTCAACCCAGAATTCCCACTGAAAATACAACAGCAATATTTGCATAGCACCTTGTGATTTATAAAAACTATTTTATCTCCAATACACTCCCTGTGACATACACAATGCAGATAACATCATCAGCTGTCAAAGACGAGGGCAATCCTAGTGACAGGCAGCCCAGAGACATATCTCAGCTCAAAGCACCCAGGGACACAAGGAGGGAACTTTCAAAGACGACGGCTTCTGCCAAAGGTGGTTCCCAAGGAAGAAATTTCAAAATGATCACTTTCTCCTCCAGACTGGAGACTAAGGACACAGAATTTAAGTAAAAGCCATATTCCTCAATCCTCAAGGGTATCAACCATTTGAGAAGGTCCCCATGTCTTTCTTCTTTCTCCCTCGTTATTGCTTTTTAAAACCTTTGGGCAACAGAGGAGAAAAGTATTTGCTTGTTAAAACGGTGTTTGCCGGGGCGCCTGGGTGGCTCAGTGGGTTAAGCCGCTGCCTTCGGCTCAGGTCATGATCTCAGGGTCCTGGGATCGAGTCCCGCATCGGGCTCTCTGCTCAGCAGGGGGCCTGCTTCCCTCTCTCTCTCACTGCCTGCCTCTCTGTCTACTTGTGATTTCTCTCTGTCAAATAAATAAATAAAATCTTAAAACAAAACAAAACAAAAAAAAAAAAACAAAAAAAAAACGGTGTTTGCCATCAGGGCACACCAATCTTTTTTGCTGAACATCTCTAGAGTTGTTGGGCTAACTATTACTTTTGTCTTTCTTGCCAGAATCAAACCAGAGCTCATAAACTGGTAAGTTAATATCCCTAAAAGATATACTAGAGTTCCCACCAGAACATCTTCTTCAAAACTCAAAGGAACATCTAGATCATCAGACTTCATTAGACTGATTTGAAATCTTACTTAGCAGACACAACCACTCTGCAGTGGGTCTCATTCTTGGCTAAACACTACAGTCATTTGGAGAGCTTTAAAAAGATACCATTGTTCAGGTTCCATATGTAAAAGTACTGATATAAGTGTCCTGGGGTGGGGCCTGCACACTGGGACTTTTTTTTTTTTTTTTAAGATTGTATTTATTTGTCGGGGCAAATGGGTGGCTCAGTAGATAAAGCCTCTGCCTTTGGCTCGGGTGATGATTCCAGGGTCCTGAGATCGAGCCCCACATCAGGCTCTCTGCTCCGCGGGGAACTGCTTCCTCCTCTCTCTCTGTGCCTGCCTGTCTCTCTACCTACTTGTGATCTCTGCCTATCAAATAAATAAAATCTTAAAAAAAAAATTGAATTTATTTGTCAGAGAGAGAGAGAGCACACAAGCACAAGCAGGGGGAGCAGCAGGTAGAGGGAGAAGCAGGCTCCCCACCGAGCAAGAAGCCTGATGCAGGACTTGATCCTAGGACCCTGGGATCATAACCTGAGCCAAAGGCAGACGCTCAGCTGACTGAGCCACCCAGATGCCCCCACACTGGGGCTTTTAAAAGCCCTCCCAGTGACTCTACTGCACTCAAGGTTGAGCCCCACAAGCACAGAAAGTAAGGTGTACACCTGCCCGTTCAAGTAAGAAATGATTGACTTTTGATCTGCTGACCAGGAATGATTTCACAATTTAGGATTATTTGATATATGGGTTTAAATGTTCAGACCCAATCTTTTCACTGCATAATTGAAATTGTTCAAAAAAAAAAAAAAAAAGAAATTGTTCTTCTGGTCTTCCTGATATCCCTAGACAATCTTCACCTGGAAATGCAAATGAATATAAAAATGCATTTTGAAGGTACTAACATCTATGTATTTATTTATATCCATTCATAAATTCAACATAAATTGATTCTTACAGTTCTGGAGAGGAGATGTCTGAAATTAGTCTCCCTAGGCTAAAGTCAAGGTGTGGGCATGGCTGGTTCCTTCTAGAGGCCCTGAGGGGAAAAATCTGTTTCCTTGCCTTTTTCAGCCTCTGGGGGCAGCCTGGATTCCTTAACCCATAGCTCCTTCCCTATATTTCTCTGCGGCCTCCCTCTTACAAGGAAGGACCCTTGGGCTTACTTTGGATACACACAGCTAATCCAGGATAATCTCTCCATTTCCAGATCCCTAATAACTTCCACAAAGTCCTTTTTGCCCTGTAAGATAACAGTCACAGACTCCAGGGATTAGGACAAGGACATCTCTAGGGGCCATTATTCAGCCTCATGCAGAATAAGGCAACTGTCACCACTATTACCATTATGCCCATCCCCCCTGCCCACCATCCTTTTTTTTCCATTACAACTGAGAGTCAGGGTTGCAGGACTTAACCAGGTCCCATGTCTGGGACAAGGCTGAATTTCAGTCTGACCTCCTAACTCTCAGTCCCACTTTCTCTCTGCCCCAAGTGTTGCGTCCCCACAATAAGGTGATGTTTGCAATATTACTTTCTTTTCCAAGTTTCCACTACACTGTTAACAAGAAGTGTTTTCACTCAGCCTCAATCATTATTTCTATTCCTCAATAGATGCCAATATATGCCAAGTGGAAACGTCCATGCACTACTACTCCTGGTAAACATGCCTTAAGCCAGACCCCTTCCCTACTGTCCAGCACGCCCCCTGAGGCAGTAATTCATTAAACAAATTATGATGTCACACTATCTCAGAGTTAGAAGCACAAGGTAGTATATGGAGAGAAAAGGCGAGCTCTTGGTTTTAAGAGAGCAAAACAATCTGAACTTACTAAGACATTAACATAACCATTTTGAGAAAAATCTGTAATCCGTGACGTCCATACCCTGCCTGCTTGAAACAGCCTATTCAGAACTACTTTCTCTTCTTCTCAACTGAGGAGGTAGTATGTACTTAGAAGCCCAGATAGTGGTCTTCTAGAATGTGTTATCATTTTAGCTGGGATCGTCAGGAAGTAGTGGGTAAGGCTTTCTACACAAAGAACATTCTAGGGGCACCTGGGTGGCTCAGGGGGTTAAAGCCTCTGCCTTCAGCTCAGGTCATGATACCAGGGTCCTGGGATTGAGCCCCACATCGGGCTCTCTGCTCAATGGGGAGCCTACTTCCCCGCCCCACCCTGCCTGTGTGTGATCTCTGTCAACTAAATAAATAAAATATTAAAAAAAAAAAAAAACATTCTAATGTGATGGTCCTGCCTCTACTGACGCCTTGGGATTTCACATACTCCTCCCTCCCAAGCACATCAGAGAGAGGAGAACCTGGTGCTGAATCACAGCCACTTTAACAATGGGAGAAGGTAAACAAGCAAATCTCACTGCCACACTTATACCTGGCCTGAGTCTGTTCATCTGATGTGAAAATGGTAGGGAAGGGAAAAAAAAAAAATCAATGCCGCATCAGAATGCAACTGGTGTAACACCAGCAAGTTACATGATTTCCCAGGACTGAGGCAACACATCAACTCCGTCCCCAGAACTATAAAATAACGGCAAACAGGGTTTTAAAGGTCATGTGGAATAATTCAAACAACCAGAATATTTTATTTTAAATAAGCTAATGTGGTGGAGAGCGGGGAAAGGCTGGGATATTCATGCTAGATCCATGCTCTGAAGCTATCACTTCATAGGATTATAACCAATATTGGGAATGACTCTTAGGGGCAGCAAGATCCCCTGACATCTAAGAGTCAGTCTGGGCCACTCATTCAGAAAATAAACCAATGCATTTTTAAAGCTTTTCAAGAAGGTAGCATTACACGGGAATTCTGGTTTACCAGGAGTCAACCATAAACTCATAATAAAATTAGGATGTTCTTTGGAGAACTGTCTGTTCATGTCTTCTGCCCATTTTTTGACATGATTTTCTGTTTTGTGTGTGTGGAGTTTGAGGAGTTCTTTATAGATCTTGGATATCAGCCCTTTGCCTGCAGTGTCATTTGCTAATACCTTCTCCCATTCCGTGGGTTGCCTCTTTGTTTTGTTGACTGTTTCCTTTGCTGTGCAGAAGCTTTTGATCTTGATGAAGTCCCAAAAGTTCATATTCACTTTTGTTTCCTTTACCTTTGGAGACATGTCTTAAAAGAAGTTGCTGTGGCCGATGTCAAAGAGATTACTGCCTATGTTCTCCTCTAGGATTCTGATGGATTCCTGCTTCACGTTGAGGTCTTTTATGCACTACGAGTTTATCTTTGTGTAAGGTGTAAGAAAATGGTCGGGTTTCATTCTTCTACACATAGCTGTCTAATTTTCCCAGCACCATTTATTGAAGAGATTTTTTTCTACTGTATATATTTTTCCTGCTTTGTCGACGATTATATGACCATAGAGTTGAGAGTTCATATCTGGGCTCTCTACTCTGTTCCACTGGTCTATGTGTCTGTTTTTGTGCCACTACCATGCTGTCTTGGTGATCACAAATGGCTAACAGACATGTGAAAAAATGTTCATCATCATTAGTCACCAGGAAGATTCAAATCAAAACCACATTGAGATACCACCTTACACCAGTTAGAATGGCCAAAAATAAGAGGACAGGAAACAAGTGTTGGAGAAGATGTGGAGAAAGGGGAACTCTTTTACACTGCTGATGGGAATGCAAGTTGGTGCAGCCACTTTGGAAAACAGTGTGGAGATTCCTTAAGGAATTAAAAATAGAGCTACCCTATGACCCTGCAATTGCACTATTGGGTATTCACCCCAAAGATATAGATGTAGTGAAAAGAAGGGCCATATGTACCCCAAGGTTCATAGCTGCAATGGCCACAGTCGCCGAACAGTGGAAAGAACCAAGATGCCCTTCAACGCATGAATGGATAAAGACGATATGGTTCATATATACAATGGAGTATTATTCCTCCATCAGAAAGGACAAATGCCCAACTTTTTTATCAACATGGATAAGACTAGAAGAGATTATGCTGAGTGAAATAAGTCAAACAGAGAGAGTCAAGTATCATATGCTTTCACTTACTTGTGGAGCATAAGGAATAACATGGAGGACATTGGGAGATGGAGAGAAGTAAGATGGGGGAAATCCGACGGGGAGACAAACCATGAGAGATGTGGACTCTGAGAAACAAACTGAGGAATTTGGAGGGGGGTGGGGGTAGGTGAGCCTGGTGGTGGGTATTATGGAGGGCACGGATTGCATGGAACACTGGGTGTGGTCCATAAACATTGAATTTTGGAACATTGAAAAAAAATTTTTAAAAATAATAAAAAATAAAATTAGGATGTTCTAATCCATGTCATTTAGATATAACCCAGCTAAACTGAAAGACAGAACACCTGCTAAATATTTTTACTCCATGTTTCCCGACATCCAGGTAGTTAAAGAGCCCTGGGTTCTGGTTCTGCCTCTGCTAGGGCTGGTCCTTCTGCCTGGGAAGGTGAGAGGGCTGGACAAGATGACCTCCAAGGGCTCCTCCAATTCTGACTCTAGAAGCTTTCAAAAGATCCATTAACAAAGTTTATGGGCTGACTTCTACCTAGAATTAGATTCCAACTGAGTTGGTGAATAAAGTGAAGATAATGAAGCTGATGGTCAAGACTGAACAACTAAAAGCTGGAGAAGACACGTAAGCTGGAGAATATGTGTCCTCCCTTCGGGAAAGCTACAAAACCTGGGGGGCCCAAGAGTTTATTTCAAAGACTCCTGAGGGTGCTTATACTTAAGTGCAGGAGGGTCCTGTGTTTTCATGCTGCCTCCAGCGCTCAGAGCCTCCCAAGACAGGCACAGAAGGGATGGGCTGAAATAGGGGGTGGTGGACGTCCTTGGGATGGGAATTCCACATGAAGCATCATCAAAGCATCATCACTAGGGCTCTTCTCGCCACACAGGGTCCAGCATAGCGTTCAAGGACAGTCTGATACAGAGATGGCTATTCCTTTGAGCTAGAGACTGAGTGGTTAGGGACTTGCTACACCTTCTTCCTCCTGTCCCTTCCTGGGGTGGGGAAGGGGGACAGTAGAGTAACCTCTGTCCTCTTGAGGGTCTGCAAAATTAGCCACAGCAAATGAAAACTGGATTCACAGAGCTGCTGAGCTCACTCAGGATTCAGATCCCCGAACAACTAGTTCCATGAAACAAATGTGCTTGCTTAAGTGGGAGAGCCCAGAAAAAAAGTGACAGGAAAATTGAAGACTTGTTATAAAACTCATCTTCAAAAAGCCATAATTATCACAATCGTGTCACCTAAGCATTATTTACAAACATCCTTCTGCACAATTTCTCCTCTTGGAACAGCCCTTGTCTAGATACAGTGCCATTACTCAGCGTAACATTTTAGATTAATTAAGTAGTAAAACACGGAAAAACAAGCATTTTTCCATCAAAACTCTGGAGTGAATATAATTAAAATAAGATGCTAGAGCACAGGCATAAAAGAGGGAGAATGTGACTTTCACCTTCGTGCTGATAATCCCTACTTACCAGTCTTACAACATGTCAGTTTCCAGGGTCATGTACATTACTCAGTGGATTACCCCTGACACTGGAAAAGGGAGAAAGTGTAAGAAAATTTTTCCTATTTTGCAGATGAGAAAAACTGAGACTTTAAGGAAATTAATGCTTCAGCCAAAGTTGAGTCACAACAAAAACCCTGATCACCAAACCCCTTATTTCGATGCCCTAGAACATCAAACACAGTCTAGGTGATTTTGTTTTCATGATGAAACTAAAGTAATTCTCACATCAAAAGCTGTCATCTATTTTGTCTGGGCCTTGCTTCTGAACCTTTCAGGTCTCAGAACATTCTGGTTGGGCTCCTGGCAAAATGAAGCCCATTTTGAACAGCCACACAGACAGGGTTTTCTCTGCAAGCAGAGACAGGAGAGAGAATGCTTCTCGCAGTCTGTTGTATTAACTGCAGTTCTGCTCATAACCTACTATTCCTTTTTTTACTTGTTTTAATTGAAGTGTAATTGACATGCAGTGTTAGAGGAGCTTCGGGTGTACGACATAGTGACTCAACAGTTCCAGACGTCACTTCCATGCTCATCATGCTAATTGTGGTCCCCAAACAATGTGATCATTCCCGGTGGTGCTGTACTTTCCATTCCCAGGACTTATTCATTTTACAACCAAAGTTTGTACCTCTTCATCCCCTTTACCTATTTTGCTCCTTTTCCCCCGCTCCTTCCCGCAACCACGTTTGTTGTTTTTATTAATCTAGTTCTGTTTTGCCTTGTTATGTTTTTTTGATTTCAGGTATAAGTGAAACAGGGCGTTTGTCCTTCTCTGACTTACTTCATTCAGCCTAATCCTTCTAGATCCATCCAAGTTGTCCCCAGTGACAAGATTTCATTCTTTTTTAATGACTAAGTAATATTCCATTGTGTGTACAGATTATTTTTTTGAAATCCCAAGCCTCATGGTTCCTGGCCATGATCTGCCTGTACAGGACACAAAAGCAGCAAGTGGTTCCTCACTATTTCCATGTCTTCCAGGCCCTGGCCAGCAATCAGAAATAGGACTGTGGACCTTTGTTCCTTCTACTTGGGGATGACATCACCTCTCAGTCCCAGCTCTGTTAATCAGTAGTCATTTGAGGTAAATCTGTCATGGAAGTATATAAACATCTACCCTCAACTGTGTTTTCCCAAATAATGCATCTGCCCTGTGATTTTAAGGAACAGGACAACTAAAACAGCAGCTGCAGGAACAACTCTAGTCTATGCTCAGATGGCGGACAGGACTTTAGCTTTATTTTGGGGTCTCTGCTACCAAGTCCCCAAGTCTATTCAAATAAATGAAGCAGGGTAAGATGACGGCTCTGTCTCAACCTGGAGTCGGGCTGCCCCAGCCCTCTTTTCTCATGAAGGAATCCCTCCCACCTACCCAGTTTCTAGGACCAACACTAATCTTAGTGCAGACGTCTGGGGAGTTTGGGTGCAACCCCCTGTACTCAGCCCAAGTCCCCCAGAACACCAGCTCAGCATTAACTTCCTGCCAGCACTACGCTGTGTTCCTTCTTGATTCCTTAACCTTCAGGTTCACTGGACCCCTGGCTGCCTCTCACTCCCTCAACCTGCTGTCCCTTCAACCCTGTACCCTAGGACCAGAAAATATTCCCAATCCTGCCTTCTTCAACTTGCTATCAACAAGTCATTGCCCCAAGGGGATGCCCCAAGCCCAGAACCTTCCCGCAGCTCCTCTATCTTACCGTGCAGGTGCACCCCACTCCTTCCGGGCCTGGCAGGGCCCTGAGAATAAGACCAGCAGCTCTTCAAGTGACCCTCTGCCTTTCAGGGCAGGTTCTTATTTAAATGCCTTTGTCTGAGCCTAAACTCCATTTACCGGTGGAGACAGAGCTAGTGAATGGCTGTCCTCAGTATCAACCGTCACTATTTACTTGAGGTCTGCCAGCAGCTCGCATACAGCAACCTATTAATTGCCCTGCAGACATCATGATGCGGCAAATTTCACTATTTTCACACAGAGAGAAGTGGAGGATCCCATTCTACTAAGAACCATGCCTCGGTTCTGCTGCCAAGACTGGGGCAAAACCAGGAGTAACTCAGAGTCTCCTGGCTTCGTGCTTATAGTGGGAACCGTCTTCGGAGAAACCATGTGTCTTGCTCGCGGAGTTCTGTCAATTACCCCCTGCGGGAGGGGGTGGAGCAGGTCCTTTCCAGCCCAGGAGGGCCGACCCCCTCCCATGGACAAGCACCAGGGCTCCCTGGTGTCCCAGTCACCTGCCCGCGTGACTCCAAAACCACCGCATACATGTTCCACACTTCGCGCAAGGGGCCACAGGACGCATTTGCTCAAATTCCCAACTCAGTACTTCTGATAAAACCAATTGTTTCAAATAAAAACTGGAAGGACTTCTGTACTTCCCACCGGTCCCATCAAAGCTTCTTGGTTTCAGGCTTAGTTGACGTCAGTGAAATCCGCAGCAGAGCAGGAGTCGGCTGTCCAGGGCTAATCCAGCTCTGTGTTGCTTCCGAGGGGCAGTGTAAGTCTCGCAGACCATGTTCTCCGGGGCCTCACGGCGCTGTCAGCAGAGACACAAGCTATCCGTTCTGGGAGAAGCCAGGGAGGAGCTGCCTCCTTGTCCAGGCTGGCACGGGCTGCCCTCGCAAAGGAGCTTGAGTCTGTGGTGTGAGCAGATGAGCAGCAATCCACGTGTGTGTGTGCACGCGCGCGCACGTGCAGGGGGTACGGAACGGAGTCTCCAAAAAATGCATGTTCAAGTCCTAGCCCGCTGTCCCTCACAATATGGCCTCACTGGGCAGTAGAGTCACCGCACACGGGCAGTAGGGTCACCGCACACGTGGTTCGGTAAGATGAGGACCTTCAACCCAACACTGCCGGGTGACCTTGTCAAGAGGGGAAGAAACACCTGAGGAAAGAGGGTCCTACGACACGCAGGTGGCAATCAGATGCATCCACAAGCCAGGGGTTGCCAGCAGCACCAGGAGCTGGAAGAGGCAAGGAAGGGTCTCCCCTCCCCTGTGGGTTTCAGGGGAGCATCGCCCTGCGGACACCTTGAATTCAGACCTCCAGCCTCCAGAGCTGTCAGAGGATACATTTCTGTTGTTTTAAGCTGCCCAGTTCCTTGTACCTTATTAATATAGGATGGAAAGGAAAACGGAGGAATCTCAAAAATCTCTTGATTTAGAAACTGCACCAAATAAGAAAAATATATGGTTGTGCTCAAGGACATCTTCTCAGCGCGGCTACGCCCGGGAAGGAACTGGGGGAACAAAGACAAGGCTCTGCCTCCCTCAGAGGAACCTTCCCTCCCCTGAGAAGTGAGACTAATCCAGGTCCTGAGCCAGGGAGGGAACGGAGGTGGAAGTCCTGCCTTCTCCATCCGGAGCCTCCGAGCGCCTCTCTGCCTCACATACTTCTGAAAGGTACTAGACAGGTGTTTCCATATCCGTGATCTCCTCTCATGATCACGACCATCTGGGTGACAGAGAAAGACGGCAGGTGTTATCATCCCTATTTTACCCACAGGGAAACTGAGGCTCAGACTAGGTTGCAGGCTGCCCACAGACGAGAGGACCATTCCAAAAAGAACTTGAGTTGACAAAGCAAAAGGCTTTCAGAAGAGGTGAGATGGGAGTGAACCCTGCCTGGGGTTTGCGGGGAGAGGGGGACAAGCCAAACAAAAGCTCTAGACACCTTCCATGTCCAACCAAATCAAATCCGCTGGCCTTGACACGCAGCCCCTTTCCCTTTTTCTGAAGGTACAACAGTCACAAAACGTGGCTATCGACACAATCTGCCCATTTTCTGGCCAGCTTTTTATATTCAAGTATCTCTCAGGGGTAAAAACAAAACAAAACAAACTGCATGTGTTTTGTAGCTTGAAATATAAGGCGTCTGCGTGTGTGCTCCCCGTGTGCCCCCAAGTCTCTAGGCACCGCCGTGTTCCCACCCAGGCATCACCCGCACCGGGGTGCACTCCCTGAGCTGGACTCCAGGGTTCCAGAGGCTGGAGCTCCCACACACGGCGTCCAGCAACCTCTGTGCCTGAGTGAGCCCTCTCCGGAAGCAGCCCTTGAGAAGGCAGGAGAAGGCAGGGACCCAGTGGGATGCCAGGGCCCCTGGAAAGGACAGGAGGGAAAGGGTTAAGATGGAAGGCCCTGGGGGCGCCCGGGTGGCTCAGTTGGTTGAGCAGCTGCCTTCGGCTCGGGTCATGATTCCAGGGTCCTGGGATCGAGCCCCACATCGGGCTCCCTGCTCAGCGGATAGCCTGCTTCTCTCTCTCCCCCTCTCCCTGCTGCTCTGCTTACTTGTGCTCTCTCTCTAGCTCTCTGTCAAATAAACAAATAAAATATTGGAAAAAAAAAAAAAAAAAAAAGATGGAAGGCCCTGGAGATAAGGCCCTGGGGTGGAGAGCTCAGACTCTGATCAGCTGCCTTTTCCAAATATTTTAATCTCTCCCCTCTGAAAAACACCCAGTCGGCTGGCCACCGAGAAAACTTGGATTTCTTCTTTCATGCCCCTTCAAACCTGTGGCCAAGATGCCAGGCGGACACGCACACACGCCAGGACCAGCCACTAAACCACTCCGGGAACGCGCAGCTGCGAAACGCCATTCCGCATTTTGTCAGCTTGAAAATATTAAACACCACTGAACAAAATTTAAGGTTTCTTTTTCGGACGTAAATGTCTACTTATTTCAAAATGAATTAGCGGTTCTCTGGGTTTCATAATGTTTAATTCATTAATGATAACTACAGCTCGAGAATTTGAAAGGAAATTGCTTCCAGGATAAAATTAAATGCGAAACTCTAAGCAGTGATTCATGGCTGTTCCTATCTAAATTACTAATCCGTGTGACAAACCTGGTTGGCAGCACACAAAAAAAGCAATACCATTTCCCCCACTGCCTTTATATACTTTGCTGAATTGTTTTCCAAACCGTCTAAACCCAAGTCCTAGATAATCCCCCGCTAGCAGCATCCAGCCCCATGGTGGGATTCAGTGCTCAGAGTCCAACTACCTCGCACAGACTCCTGGTGGACTAATACTTCAGCACCTCGGAAAAGAGTTTTCTCGACATTACAGTTTAGACATATAATCCAATGGATTTCCAAGGAAACTCATTTTAAATTAAAGGCAAATATCCCCATGATATCAGTCTGCATCTCCCCGAAGAAACCTGCATAAAACTCTAAAAATGGCAGTTTTCCTTTCGTTTGCAAGGAAGCCTAGCCAGCTGAGATCCAATTATGTATTTCCCCGTTAGAACAACTGGGCACCCGAGTAACCATGTTATCCAAAAGATGAGAGAATATCACACTTCTGAAGTTTCATCAGACCCAGGTTATTGTGCCTCCAGAAATTTCTCTCAGGTCGGTTCCTGGGTTCACAGGCGAGGCTAGGGAGAAGCAGGCAAGGATATTCCTGACCGCACACCCCCCACCTCCAAAGGAACTCAGAGGACCAGGGTCCCCCAGGGCACCTCTCTGGGAACTGCGACCGGACTGCCCCACACCAGGTCCCCATCTCCAAGCGGTGTCCCACACCAACCACCCCGGGTGCTGCTCCGAAATGGCAGGTCATATCCCCACCAGCCATCGGGGGCGCTACTCCATGCCAGGGACTTACATAGGGTGACTCCTTTATCCTTGGGACAACTTGGAGAGGGTGTCCTCCTTGTCCCCATATGGCAGAGCAAGAGATGGTAGCAAAGAGGTTCAAAAAGGTTGCCCAGTAACAGAGCAAGTGACTGGCAGAGCCAGGACTCACATCCATGCTTCCTGCCCAGCCACCTACATGCAGAATCAGCAGATCGAGCCCCACCACCGCTCAGAATATTCTACTCACTCCTTACTACCAAGAGAGCAGGGCTCCCATGGCCGCCAGGCTCTACGGGTCCTTCGGTGATTCGGTTAGATCCGCAGCCTCATCTGACAAACACACTCTTCTCTGTCTACCCCTATTCTGGTTGTTCTAACCTATGTGCACCTGCTCTTCCCCCCACCCCTCCCCTCCTCCTGGGACTCCAAGTCCCCCTTTGGGGTCTCTTCCCCCCAGAACTTTAAGCTCCTGGAGTGTCAAGTTCATTCCTCCAGTTGACCATCCACTACTGCCTAGGACACTAGGGGGGCCCCTTTCTCTCCCCCCGAGCGTGCGGCCTTCTCACAGCCACCACACCGACTTCTCTACGACCTGCCCTGTGGCCCCACCGCGGAGAGGTCCTGTGACCTCTGGAACTAAGCAACGTGCTACAGCAGATCATCAACGACACTGAAAGAAGTAAAATGAAAACCAAACCAGAGACTCAGGGGCTTGTCCCCAAATGACCCAGTTCGATCCCTGAAGAGAGAAGACTAGGGATGGCGGGATTTACGTGAACTCCATAAAAGCTCTATCAGGGAGCATTTCTTTCCATCCAGCATGCAAATGTGGCCACCACAGGAAGGCAAGAACACCCGCTATCTGCTCGCTAGCGAGGGGCTTTAGGAAGCAAGCCTATTTGGGATTTACAATCAGCAAGAGATCATCTTCGGAACCAAACTCAAGAGTTAGCCATGCGCCACCAAACAGGGATGGCGAACTTAAGCCACAACTCAGCCGGGGTTTTGTTGTTGCTTCCGAGCAGCAGGAGGGGAGCGAAGAGGCATATGAAGGCTGTTCTTTTTCGATTTTAAGGAGGGAGTGTACCCACTCCCTGCAGCTCTTCTGTCATCCCCACCCGGGGTGACGGGGTGGGTGGAAAGCAGGCTGACATCCATTCCTGACCATGAACTCGGCATCAGAGAAACCACAACACCATCAGCAATGCAGCCCGAAATGCAGAGATCATAGATCGGCGACACACAGAGTTGAAAATACAAAATAATGCTCCTAAGCCCCATACAACGGTTGCAACTGTCCAGTGCACGCAAATTCTCTGAGGAACCCCGCAGCACTGTGGAAATACACAAACGCACATAAAAACACAACCCTACCGTTATGTAAAATTAACCTAAAACTAATATGCTCACTAAAGCAAACTATATATTAAATCCATTTCGCTCACCTTCTTAGGACTTAAGGAGCCCCAGGGGGTGAGGGGTGTGATCTGAATGCCGGAGCCTCTTTCATGAAAGCTTCCGAGGAGATTCACGGTAATGGGCGGAGCTGGGGTTTTCTGATCTCTCGCCTTTTCCCGCGTAGGCAGCACAGGCATTCGGAACACGCTGCTGACTACAGAGCTGGGCTCCCAGTGTAGCTGGAGGCTTAGGACCCTGTATTTGGGGGTGCGGGGGGGGGGGTTCCTCCCAAGGAAAGGCACTTTAAAAATATTTTCTTTTCCTCCCAGCTTATACAAGCTCCCCAAAGCAGCCACATCTGCCCAGTGTCAGCTCAGGGAGCCCGAGTTGGGGGGGATCTGGGCATTGGCCCGAATGACCACTGTTTGCTGAGCCCGCAGGGCTCTCCAGAAAAGCCATTTCAAGTCCCAAGGCCAGACACAGGCTTTACAAGTAACTTCAAAGTTGTCCACGAAATGAATGAAAAGCATATATCGGTATCGTGCCCTGTAGTGACATGGGGGGAAGAGGAAGAGCAGGAAAGTGTATAGGGAAGTTGGAAGTAGGTCTTAGGAAAGCAGCTGGGGTGGGGGTGGGGCGGGTGGGGGGGTGGAGATTAATCATACAGGCGGCTTCCCACGAGACTTAGAGCCAGTTGATAAAGGGACTGCCCAGCCTTGAGTTCTCAAGGTTCCCACTTTATTAAGATTTTATTTATTTATTTGACACAGAGAGAGAGAGATCACAAGTAGAGAGAGTGGCAGGCAGAGAGAGAGGAGGAAGCAGGCTCCCTGCTGAACAGCTCAATCTCAGGACCCTGAGACCATGACCTGAGCTGAAGGCAGAGGCTTAACCCACTGAGCCACCCAGGTGCCCAGTGTTTCCACTTTAGTGATTAAACAGAAGAACTAAAAGTAGTCACTGTTTATAAAAATATAGGTCTTTCATAAGCATTTGAAATTCTTAGAAAAGTTTTTTTTAGAACATGCTAACACCTTGCAGGTGATCTTGTTTGTTCCATGAATATCTTCAGTTCTCCATTTCATCGTAAGTAGGACTAGCTAAAAGAAACCAAACCCTGTCTCCACCATTTCCCCCCACCCTTTCAATCACCACAAAATTCTAATTAGTGAAATCCACAGAAATGGGAAATCTCCATCTTCACATCTTAACTGCTAATGACACAACGATGACATAAAGACTAAATGAGAAGGTGTGTAAGCATCTGTGCTTTGAACAGGAAACCACGACAGTTGACATGATGTCATCAGAATTCACTCTAAGCGTTTGTATTTTCTGGTAGAGACTTCTGCAAGGAGCTTGCTCACTCTGAATTTAATCCACAGTTTAAAAAAAAAAGAAGATGGGCAAGTCAATCTAAGGCAACCTCACCTGTCTGGTCGTTATCTTTCCATTGCTCCTAAACCTTGCCCTGTCTGGGAAAAAAATCATTTGGAAATGTGGAAATAGAGTTATACTGGACCCACATGGGATTCTAATCCCCTGCTTTTAGGATTATAAAGAGGCTGGAGTGGGGGTGGGGCTCAGAGCTCAGCGGGGTGCCTTCCAGGGCCAAATGTCCCTGCAGCCAGGACATAGCCTATGAGAGAACCAGGCTTTACAGACCACTGTCTGAGGATGGGATTTATTATTGCAAATACACTCATAGATGGCAGTTTTAAAGATCTTCATGTCATACATTCCATCTGCTTGTGTCCCACACCACTTTTTTCTACTAAGTGACCTCATCTGCTGGGGCTTTCTTCCACCCAAGGTGGTAAGTGTGCAGCGCTCCCTTTAACGTTCCCGGGGTCAGCCCCTCACCCCTTGGCTCTTCACAGCCCGCCTCCTTCCCCTGCAGAAAAGACTCCCCAGCCCCACCATCTGCCCTGCTCCAGAGTCCAGCCAGGGTCCTGTCTCGGCCAACAGCAGCCCCAACCCCACTCCCTTTAAGTTTTGCTTTGGGATGTCACTGTTCCTTCTCTCCCTTTTTCCTTTTTTTCAGGATGTGGAAAGAAGAGTTCCTTTAAGGTTAAGCAAGAAGGAAAAAGGACCAGAGTCCTATTCTCCTGCCAGCATGTGTGTAGACCTCACTGCTTCAGATCCAAGAAAAAGAAAAATGAAGCCAAAGTAAGAGGCCAGCCCCATCCAAGGCAGAATGATCCCGTCTGAACTGAGGGCCTCCCAGGCTTCGTGCCTTCATGCCTCCTGCCCTGGTTTTCGTGCTCAAGTCAGTCCTCCCGCCACCCCATCCCCAAGTCTTAGTGGAGCCCATCTGTCTGATAATGTAACAGCCTGTGGTCATCTGCTTCACATTCCCTCCATCGGACCGGCCCACACCCCATCTGCACCTGCTTCCCTGCGCGGCCGGCAGATACTTGAGCCAAGCGATTAGCCACAACACCCTTACGGAGGTGACTGTGTTTCCCTTCCTAAGGCGCTCACATTTTAGCAAAGGATTCAGGGACATAAAACCCAAAAAGGAAAGGAACTAATTTATAATGAATCGTCTACGTACCAGCTTCAGACCCCAGACACATCATTGAATTTCTCTGGGCCTGCCTCTGGCTCCTGCCGCAGATAGCTGTTCTGATACTTCAGTAAGCTAGCATATGCATAATACTTACAACAGCACCTGACACCTTGCAAGGGCTCCACAAGCATCCATTTTATTAACCTTCACCACGATCTTCTGAAATAAGTACTATTGGTTTCATCTTAAATGAAGACACAGAATGACTGGCTCAGGACCACAAGGCTGATGAATTAGCAGAGTAGGGATATAGCCCTCAGTATACCAAGTGACCACAATCCCTGCTGTTTTCAACACACCACAAGGAATGAAGCTCTAACGGTAAAATCATGGACACACTGCGGGCCTGTGCAGTGCGATCCCATTGAAGGGGTCCTGTGGTATGCTGATGGTGGACTATCAGAAGGAAAGCACCGGGCAGCTGAGGTGAGCATGGGATGATTTGACCAGAGTCCTGACCAGAGTTGAACGCATGGTATACACTGTCAAGGTTAATACAAGGCCCACCTCTGAACCAGACCTTGGTCTACCCATTTGCCTCCTTTAGGCTCAGCTTGTCCCGACGATAAAATGGGGCATAAAATTTACTTGGGGAGCACCTGGGTGGCTCAGTCGTTAAGTGGTTGCCTTCAGCTTGGTCATTATCCCAGGGTCCTGGGACTGAACCCCACTTTGGGCTCCCTGCTCCGTGGGAAGCCTACTTCTCCCTCTCCCACTCTCCCTGCTTGTGTTCCCTCTCTCGCTGGGTCTGTCTCTGTCAAATAAATAAATAAAATCTTTAAAATAAAATTTACTTGGGCACTGCAAGCTCCTGACCCCTGGAGGTGTTCATGGCAGAAGAGAAAACCTCCTGTGAGGGAAACTGCAGAAAGAGAGGAAGTCCTACGGTAAGGAGGCCAGCAAACCTGGGAATGGAAGTTACCTCCAACGTAAGAAATCGAGGCTTCACTGAACAACAGGCTAGAGATGAATAATGCTTATTTAAAAACAAACAAACAAACAAACAAAAACAAAAAAAACCCTGCTGGAGCCAAAAATATTACTAATGACTTTGATAATATCTGGTTAAAAATTCTTCATGAAGTCTGGGCGGTTTAATTTTTTAATCTCCAAAATATTCCTGAAAACTCACCTATTTCCATTATAGGTTACAAATCCATTATTAGGCCTCTTTCCTTTCTGGCTTGTTCTGCATTTGAAAAGCATTGACTATTCCACTGAAGCGGACTTCCCTCAAAATAACCTCATTATTCTAGACTTGCACAATTATGTCACGGATATAATTACCACCATCATGATTCCGGGGCTATTTGTTGCGCCATAATTTCCAGATGAATTTCTGGTGTAGAAATAAAATAGCCACAATAAAATAATTAATTACAACTCCATTATGACAACAGCACAGAATGACCGAAATTAAAACTCTGAAAGTTTTAGTATTTCGTTTTTAATATCATGTTCATCTTTGTGGCCAGCAAATAATTACTATAAAGGCGCCCACTGTTAGTACATTTTGTTTCTAATAGCACCGCTTTCTTGGTATTGGTACTTTTCCATAACTACTACTGCAAAGTTTTGAAAGACCGCGATATCATGACGGTCTGAGTACCAATGTTACTTCTAACCAGATTCAGGGTCTGTTTTTTGGTTTGGGTTTTGGTTTTTTTTTGTTTTTTTTTGTTTTTGTTTTTGTTTTTTGGGGTTTTTTTAGGATTTTATTTATTTATTTATTTACTTGAGGGGGAAAGAGGGAGAGAGCTCACAGAACAAGAAAGTACAAGCTAGGGGAGGGGCAGAGGGGAAGCAGACTCTCCACTGAGCAGGGAGCCCGAAGCGGGACTAAATCCCAGGACCCCGGGATCATAACCTGGGCTGAAGGCAGATGCTTAACTTACTGAGCCACCCAGGTGCCCCCAGATTTAGGGTTCGTATGTTCTTCTACCCCTCAGGAGCATAATCTGGCCCAAGCCACTAAACTTCTCTGGGTCTCAGTTTGTTCAACCATAAATATGGGGCTTAAAACAGCACCTACTCCTAAATTATTGTGATAATTAGGTGGGGTAACTTTTACAGAGCTTCACAAAATACTCTAGATTTAGTTACAAAATACTCTAGATTTAGTTAGATTAAGTTAACAATTCTTTAACTTGTAAATTCAGTTCAAAGATATTCAATATTTTAAATTTTACTCAAGGGGCGCCTGGTTGGCTCAGTAGGTGGAGTGTGTGACTCTCGATCTCAGGGCCATGAGCTTGAGCCCACGTTGGGCGTAGAGCCTACTTAAAAAATAATAATAATCAAGTAAGATTTTACTCAAAATGTTGTCACCTCCATTTTCTTCTTTTTCTGCCAATGTACTAAAGTGATTATCCAATAGTCAGTAAGCACCATCAGCCCACCTGACACATTCTCTGAAGGACTAAGGTTCCCTTCTACAACCCGAAGAAAACAGACTCATTTTCTGAGACAATGGAATTGGCTGGAGCAAAGCACAGGGCAGCAGATTGGAATTAATCAGCAGATTCGAATTAATCGGCGCTGACTATACTAGAGTTTTTGAGGCCCTTGGGGCAGAGGGTGCATCAGTAAACAAACTTCACAAAAGGAAAACAAAACCCACTTACCATCTTCAAAGTATTTTCCTAATCTATCTAAACGAGTAGTTTTATTCTGCATTATTTGTGACCATTCCTCACACCATACTAAGTGAATTCTGTCTGGTTAATTTAATTTTAGACCTATAAAAACTAATTTCAGGACTCTACTACTGTTTTACCCACTTGGGGCTCCAAGTATATTTTGGTTCCTGAAAACCTACCGCCAACTTCTTACATGAAACCCAAAGGCCAAACTACAGGGCGATTTGCCCCAATACTATTCCCTCTCCACTAGCTGCCCAGGATATTAACTGACCAGAGAGAAGAATGAATAAAGACCGTCAATATGTCTTTGGAATAGCCAAATAAAAAGGACACCAGTGGCAGGAACCACCATACTTCCCTGGCCAATACAAGACTCAGCCACCAAGATGCAGTGCCCCCCCACCCCCGCCCACCCGAAGAAAACTTCCTGATGATACAGCCCTGAACCCACCAGTAGCACAAAGATACCCCATCCAAGAGAGTGTGGGGGATATAAAAAAGTGTGAGATCAGTACAGTCTTTAAGGAGACAAAGAGCCAGTTAGAGATAGAAGATAACCGGTCATGACCACATTTACTGGTGAAAACGAATAAATAAGCCAGGTCCCTGGTAGGGTAGGCACAGCCCTCACGCAAGCCCCATCCAGCATCACTCAGCAGCCGGCCCCACCCCCGGAGGCCCTGCACTAGGTCTACAAGATGGAGGAGACAGTGAAGGTCCCTTTCTCCTGCAATCATCGGGGATTCGGAGATGGGCCTTGGGCAGGGTACCAAAGAAAGAGTTAGGATCTGAACTGGGGTGGAGGGAGAAAAAAAAGGCAAGCATCCTCAAGGAGACCACAGGAGGAAGGCAGGCCAGCCGGAGCACGCCCAGGGGCTGGTGAGTTAGAAACACACGGCCAGTTTGGGTGAGTGGAGCATCATCCCACCGGACTCCCAATACGCCAGGCAGGGCCCCTTACAAGACCCTCTCCATGCACGGTCTACAAAATATCTCAAATGTCTTAAATCACGGAGAAATCAGAATCAATCTGGGAAGAACAACTACAATTTAGCTCCACTAGAACCTGAAGTCACATATTACCTTTTAGTTTTCAATACATGTAAGTGTCCTCTGCTCCGGGAAACAACCGTGTTTTCCTCGTTCCTTCCTCCGTTTCCATCTCTGCCCTTTTGCTCTCAGAGCCTCTCTCTCCCCCACTTGGCAACACGGTTCAACCTCAGACTCACAATGGCCACCTGGATGTCGATTAGTCGCAAAGGCGCCGCTCTGTCCTCTTCCAAACGCCATTTTAAAAGAGAACTCTTGATTTCTCCAAATTTGGCCTTTTGCACATCATTTTGTCTTTGTTACTGTTATTCACCTGTAACCCACACTTGAAAACCTGTTTCTCTCCCACCTCTCATTCAACTGATCTCCAAAACTCCACTAATTTTGTCCCTGAAATGTCTCTTGCATTCATGCATCTTTTCTCTCCTGTGGCCCGCCTCCTGGGGTGCAGGTCTTTGTTACGTCTTCTCTGGACCCCAACTGGTCTCCCCACCTTTGTCCTTCCCCATCCACACTGACTGCTGCCAGATTAAGCTCCCAAAAGCACAGCTTCATACCCACCTGCTCCCAACCCCCAAAACCATCATGACTTCCTGCAAATAAATCCCAAAGGCCCCCTTCCCACTAGCTAGTCTAATCCTTTTCCCCCCAGTCCAGCTCGCATAAGCCACAGTCATAAAGCACTGTAGTCATCAAGCACTATTTGGTGTTCAGAAGACAGATTCCCCCCTCCCCTACCACCTTGCTGCTCTGCTGGAATGCCACTCCACTGCCCACGTGGCCAGATTACTCCCTACACTTTAGGAGCATCGCCAAATGCTACTTCTTGCATGAAGCCTTTTTAAATCCTTTAGCAGGAAGTAATCTCTCCCCTTCACACTCTAGTACCACTCATTTCATCCACTACCACCTGGCTTGCGGTTCCTGGTGTGCCTGTGTCCTTACTCCTACCGAGGGGACCTCCTCATCCCTGTAGGAAAACAATCAAACCAACATGCTAGATTAGTACTTAGGAGGAACCATGGCGCCAAGAGTTATGGAAGACACAAGAGCATCCGTTGACAGCAAATTGGGAAATTATGCTCCAACAATGCAAAAATAAAGCGATAATATCCGTAACTCTTTTTAACCACCATATACAGATGTTCGCTGAACTCATGAAAATACAGAACATCTCGGAGAAAAGGAGTCTCCTGGACAGAATGAGGAATGTGAGGCAGCACACGGATATATCTCACAGCCCCAACTCCAGAGCCATGTGGAGCTGAGTTCTAATCCAAGTTCCGGCACTCATGTACTTTGTGACCTTGGCATGTCATGTAGCCTCAAGTTCTTGTAAAGAAGCAAATTAAAATAGAGATAAAAAGTACCTTCCCCTTCAGGCTGTAGTGAGAATAAGGCACACACAATGCAAAACACTTAGAGCCTGGCATATAACTAGTCCTATCCGGGTTAGCTGGTCTTATTATGGTGCAAATGTTCTATATGGGGGAAGAAAACCCCACAAGAATCCCAGACTTGGTAGTAGTTAAGATGCCCGGCAGGATTTTCACTACAAAGGAAGACTTCACCATCTTAGAATTGTCAGTCCACATCTGCTCTCTTCCTGACAGGGAGTCTCTGGCTGATTTGACAGGTGGGGTGAAATTCACCGGGGGCAGAGAGCGGGGGCAGGGGGCTCTCTGTACCATGGAGTGAATGTTGTGCAAACAAGGCAGGCACCCGGCCACTGAACCAGCCACAATGCCTTCGGCCGTCAAGGGGCTCCCGCACAAACAGCCATTGTCACCGGCAAACAACCCAGCCGCTGTCACCCAGATGGGGGCCAAATGAAACCATGGGACTTATGCATTTTGGTCCGTGGCTCTGTGCAGAGACAACCACAGATACGATTAATTGCTGCACAAGAAATCCAGAACCAGGCCCTGAATCTGGCCCGATAAGCAATCTTTTGGGGTCAGATTTTTAAAGGACACGAATCCACAGCATCCGGCTGGACTATGCAAATTTGAGTCTGCTTCGAGGCCCAGCACATCACACGGCGACTCATTAATTAATGGTGTGGGGAACAGCTGTGACTGCAGGGTATCCACATCTGTCATCCCCCTCCCCCAAAATGTGAAAATGCATTATACAAAAATTGCCACAAATAAACGACCTGAACCCAGACCACAGGCCCGCAGTCCCACACGGTGAAGTGAAACCTGCCAGGACGTTGGAGGGTTTATCACTTTCTACTAAAATTATTTATAGCTCAAAATTGTTCGTTCTTCACATGTCAGAATTACCAGAGTAGTGGGATCCAAACTCACATTTCTCCTCGTCTTAGTTTCTGACAAAAATCTCGAAGTTAACAGAATTATAGCACTGAGGCTGATGCCTTACAAGAACCAACAAAAATACCGTCCCTTTCTCCGTGGCTGGAAGGTCTGTTTTTACTGACGACCTGGAATCCTGGCATGGCTGCTTCACCGAGGGGTCTCCATCCAAATGTCAGGGAAGGTGAGGCAGCGGACACTGACTATCAGAATAAATACCCCCAAATCTCAGCAGCCTAACGCCGCACATGGTTTAACCCCTTCTTCACGCTGCATTCCACTTCCGCTTGGGGAGGGAGGTTCTGCTCCACACGTCATTCAGGTTTCTCCCACCCTGTGGCTTCTCCCACCCTGTGGCTCCATCACAGCCCCGGCCTTCGCAGTTCTCCCCCACCCTACTCCCCCTGCAGCTGGCCAGCAGACCAGAAAGAGAGCAAATGTGGAAAAGGCCCTCCCCCTTTAGCTGCCTCTCATTTCCACACACACCCCATGGGTGAGAATCAGTCACATGCCTCTGCCCCCCCGCCCCATGTGGAAAGTAGTCTAGTACAGTGGTTGTCAACACTGTGGAGGCAACTGTGACTCCCAGGAGACTGGCAATGTCTGGAAACATCTCTGTCCTAATGAGGCAACTGGCACTGAGTGCGTAGGGTCCAAGGGTGCTACTGAACACCCTGGGGGGCACAGGTCAGTCTCCCTGCAACAAAGACTCATCCAATCCCAAATGTCAACAATGCTGAGGTTGTGGAAGCATCCAGCCACTCCCCACCACCACAGGACATGTCAATGCTCAGGTCTACCGCCATCTGTCACCAGACACTCTCATCAATCCCAAGGAATCCACATTTCAAGCTTGTTCATTCATCCGCTTGTTTGTTCCTCCGTCCATTCATCTGAACTCCTGAACAAGACAAGGTCCCTGCAGTCAGAGAATTCTCCAGTGGAGCAGGGAGGCAACCAGAGGTAAGTACGATTAAAAAAGAACAAATGGAAGGAACACTAATTCTTCCTCAGAGGGTTGGAAGAGGATCCATGAAGCAGATAGAATGGGAAAGAAGTCTTGAAGGAAGCAGATACTTACAGCTTTCCATGGAGATGAGGCATTTTTGTGAGAAGGGGAAGGCACTCCGGGAAGAGGGAACTCCACGAACAAAGCAAAGGCAAGATGAAAGGACAGGACTTATTCCCATTTTGGTGTGGGGCAAAACAGTAACAAGGGGAGGAGGGCTCGCCCACCAACGGCCATTGTAAGAAATGCTTTTTTGTTTGAACAATATTTTTTAGTAGAGTATTCATGAAAGTCTTAAGCTCCCAGCTACGCACACTGGCTTTCAGTCAAGTAGCCCTTCAAGAAACAATTCCCACCACCTAACTGCATAGAAACATGTCAGCACAGGGCAGCGCTCCGAGAATAGTCAGAAATCGCACTGCAAATTTCCCAGCAGAACTCATCACCGACTCCTTCAAACCACACAGCCCCAAAGCCACGATGAGACTGATTCAGGGAGATGCGGACCCGAATCATCCATCTTTGTTCGCAGGGACAGAAGCGTGCAGGAGTCAGATCGCTTCCTGAGTTATACCACACTGAACCCATTTTTTAAAAAGGACTTAACTGCTTTTTTCAATCCCGCATCCCAGCCGTGGATGTGGCTCCCAGGCTGGGGGTTAAGAGCAGACCCCACAGGCTCCGTATCCCAGCTCGGGCATAAACTCGCCGTGTGACCTTGGGCAAGTCCCCTAACTTCCCAGGATCCCCCGCCTCTCAGATAACATGCTTAAAGCAGTTAGCACTGAGCCTGAAGCCTGTAATACATGTTATCTGCTATCTCTGTACTAGAGTTATTCCCCCCAAGCACCCCCCCCCAGAAATGCACTGTGGAATCCAACAGTTTGGGAAGAAAAACAACAGATAAAGTTCCATGTCATTTTGTAAACCATGCATTATTAATAACAATGTCAATTTGCTTTGGGCAAGATGCTTTTAATTACGAAGTCAATACCACCATGTAAACACCAATTTTTCTTCATTTTGAAGCTAAAATTGAGCCTAAAAAATACCACACTCCTACATAATTATTTACCCCTTATTCACTTAACTCACTTTTCTTCCCTCCAACTGTTGTCTCTCTCTCTCTCCTTTTCTCATTTTCGCTGTGATCAGCTCTGGGAAAACAAAGTGTATTTAGCTGTTAAGTACTATAGATTATATCGAACGACACCAGTCACCTAGCACTAAAAAGCCTCATAAAAGGAAGAAATTTGTTTCTTTACAAGTCAGAATCTCGGAGGAGTTAAGCTGAGGGAGGTGAGCTCCAGAACACAGACGAGCGTCACCCGGAGCCGAGCGGCCTAGACTCACAGGGAGCACCCCACTCCTGGGGGGTCCTAGGTGAACACTGGCGAAGCCCCAGTCACCTTTACTCACAGGCGCCATAGAGTCAAATGGCGCTGCCCTTTGCGGTAAGTCAAGGACAAGGAACAAAATGAAAGCCAAGGCGACCAGATGACCGAGGCTGAATTCCATTTACACTTCAAAATTGATTATCACTGCCCTCCTAATTTACAAGGAATTCTAAGTTGTCTGGACAGCATCTCTTTTTCAATTTCCATTCCAGACTGGCCTTGATTCCCGAGAATGTTATTTTAAGGAGCACATTACAAAGAAGCTTTGGCACCTCCAACGAACAGGTTCCACAAATAAGACCCAATAAATCTGGGATAAAACTTCACATATTCTTTTTAACCTCTAGGTGAAGACATTTTTTCTTGCAAATCAAAGAACTTCTTGTTGGGAAGAATGAGGGCCCTAAGATGCAATTCTCAAGCACCGTGTTTATTACTGTAACATAAACTCAAGGTGTGTGAATGATTAATTTTGGATAGCTCTGACTCTGCTGTTGGCGCTGTATTGCTCAGTGGGTTAAAGCCTCTGCCTTTAGCTCAGGTCATGATCCCAGGTTCCTGGGATTGAGCCCCTCATCAGGCTCTCTGCTCAGCAGGGAGCCTGCTTCCCTTCCTCTCTCTCTGCCTGCCTCTCTGCCTGCTGGTGATCTCTGTCTGTAAAATGAATAAAATCTTCAAAATAAAATAAAATCTTCAAAATAAAATAAAATAAAATGCATTCTGCTTGCCTGTAAGTTTCCCCTTCCATAGACAAACCATTTACCTTTTCCTCAGGTGAAGCAACAGGCCCTGAAGAAATCTGGCTTATCAGGAACCAAAATGAGTATTTCTCAGAGCCATGGTGATTACCCAGGAATCTGAGTTGAAAGAGTGACGTAAATGTCTAGCAATTGCCCTCAGGTGCTCTCTGCCCTGGGGTCTACAACTAGCAAACTAATTACTGTTTTGGTAATTTGCTGCAGGTCCTAACATCCCCGGATAAATAGTTACACTTCCCAAGAAGAAACAGAACACAAAGGGTTATCACTGGAGGCATCGGCTAAAGATCAGAAAAATCTGTGGCTAATCCAAGGGCCTTATCAGTTGCCATCAACCCCCTGTGTTAGTAATGGAGATTCAGAAAGAGAGAATGCAGACAAATTGGCCCCCAGGCTTCCAGATACCCCACTCCGGAGGCAGGAGCTAGGCCTCCTCCTCTTCCCAGCCCACACTTGGAATGATCGATCAGACTCATCAGGAAATCGCTCCCTTAACTCGAGGAAAACACAGGGCAGCAGGTGCACAGGCACTCGATCACACTACAGTTCTGTGCACAACATGTGCACGTTCCAGAAGCATCCGAGCGTCAAACAAAAGAAAAGGCAACTCATCGGCCGGTGTCACGTGGTTCCAACAAGAAGAAGAACAACAAACAGTCGAGAGAAGCGACAGCTCATACACTTTAGGTCGCAGCACAAGGGACCCAGAGAGGATAGAAGGTTGTGCATTTTCAAGGAACCCATCCGAGGGCCCAGAATGAAATCCTGCAAGGATCAGCAACCTGGTCCTGCACTGGAACCCAGCTCTCAAGGTCATTTCCCAAGATTAAACTGCACCCTTCCTTCAACAAGTATTTATTAAATAGCCACTGTGTACCAAGCCCTGTGCAAAAAAACCCTTCCAGGCACAACAAATATTACAACTTAAAGAGCATTTTTAAAAGATCCCGTTAACTTTATAGCTCTATCATATAGGCTAGTTGCCTCTCTTGCCTATACTAAAGAGATCTCTTCTTTAATAAAAATAACAGCAATAATAATAAAGATCCTATTCCAAAAAGCACATTCAGAAAGAAAAGGACTGACAAAGCCAACTGCCTCCTGCAGGCTTGTCCAGGCCAGCTCTCTGCTGCCTCTCTTCCGAGGACGGCTGCCTCTCCAACCGTGGGAAATGTCCACAAAGCCTGCTTCAGGGAGAACAAAAAAACAGACAACAAGAACAGGACCCCTCGGTAGGGTAACCAAGTAATGCTGGGCTTCCTGGGGCCTTTCTGGTTTTGAAAACAGAAAGTCCCTCACCCGGGGTATCCTCTTAGTCCTGGAAAGCTGAATCGGTGGGTCATCCTACCTCCCAAGAAACCAGACCCTGGAAACCAGACCCTTCCTTGCCTGGCCCGGGAGGGCTGAGGTCACCGGAGAAAGGACGCTGGTGCTCTTCAAGGAAGGCCGACTGCCTGTGAGCTGTCCCAGAGCCGCTCTGCTTCTCCAGCCTCCTCCTGAGAAGGCCGATCATCCTAAACTCCACACCATATAGGCAAAGCTCTACAAAGACTCTCCAATGATAAGACTCCAATGCCATGACATACGAAGCAAATCCTCATAAAAATGCCAGAGGCCGTAGGTATTTGGATGTGGTTATCTTCGTGGCTAGTTCTAGAGCTTCTGCAGCATAAAGCACAACTGTTCATCCCGAGATTTCCAGATTTCAACACAACTGGTGGATGGAAGATGCCAAGTAAGAGGGACATTAATAACAGCTGCCATTAATGTAGCATTTAGGATGCACAGGCCAACATGCTAAGCACCTTATGCAAATGAACTTACTCTCGAATAGCTCAGTAAGGTTGACTGTCCCCCATTTTCCAGACAAAGAGACCAAAGCTCAGTCAGACCTTATTTACTCAAGATCATTAAGGGCACAGCCAACACCTGAACCCAAACCCATCTTGCTTCAAATATGCCATGTTTTTGGGACGCCTGGGTGGCTCAGTTGATTAAGCCGCTGCCTTCAGCTCAGGTCATGATCCCAGGGTCCTGGGATCAAGTCCCACATCGGGCTCCTTGCTAGGCAGGGAGCCTGCTTCTCTCGCTGCCTCTGCCTGCCACTCTGTCTGCTTGTATGTACTCTCTCTCTCTCTGACAAATAAATAAAATCTTAAAAAAAAAATATGCCATGTTTTTAATCACTCAACTGACTTGGGATCAGGTAAAATGGGTATGTATGGTAATGGTCAGGAATTGAGGGGGTTGAGTATCAGAAACATTTCTTTTATTCTGTCCCCTTTTAGCTTCGCCACTGAAAAAAAAACAAACCCGCAAATTAATTACAAGTTAAGTTAAGGGTTTTACTTAGAACTGTGCAGAATTGTGCCTAGCAAATGGCAGGAACTTATTTGAATAAATTTAATAATTTAATACAATTTTATACCTAATACAGGGTTTACGCCATTGATTCTCAGTGTTTCAAATGCTATTTTACCCATCACCAGAAGTGGACAGATGGGTTCTGTTTCTCAGTAGTTAGGTTTCTCAATCGTCAATGTGATGGAGTAGGACCGAATGGACAAGTGCTTGCCTCACGTAAAGAAGGCTCTTTACCTGTACGGTTGAATAAGCCATCACTCACTCACTCGCAATGACCGTTGATCCTTACGTCACGTGCAACAAAGGGGCAAATTCTCCAAAAGAGGTACGGAGATCTATCCACATTCTCGCCAACCACTTTCAACCTCGTATCAACCTGCAAGGAAGCAATTTACAAACCTACCCCAGAGCAATACAACTGGAAAAGAAGATCACACGAAATACTTTGTTTTTTGAGACACTGATCTCAACTCCATTCATTAGCCCTCAAACTGAGAACATTATTTTGATGTTAATGTATCCGTGGCCATTTTCTCCAAGCAGCTAAACACATTTCCTCTTTCATAATAACACTATCTGTAATGATCAAGCATTCCAAGGGTTAGAGTTTCCATCATGTGAACGAGTATTCCAAAATCAAAAGAGGAAGAGCAAACCAGATGTCTATCCCAAAGGCACTTATGGCTACAAGCTAATTACGAAGGGAGACATGGCAGCCAATTGGACAACAGTTGCCCACTATGGTCAAATCCAAACAACATGGTCTGCTTCTTTTTTTTTCTTTAAGATTTTATTTATTTATTTGACAGAGAGAAATCACAAGTAGACGGAGAGGCAGGCAGAAAGAGAGGAGGAAGCAGGCTCCCCGCTGAGCAGAGAGCCCGATGCGGGACTGGATCCCAGGACCCTGAGATCCTGACCTGAGCTGAAGGCAGCGGCTCAACCCACTGAGCCACCCAGGCGCCCCCATGGTCGGCTTCTTGAGACTGTGGGGTAGCCTGGAGATGATGGGATGTCAGTTTTCTATGTCCCCCAAGAAGATGTTTTTGTGTGTACTCTTGTGCTGGAAGAAGCGGACAAACAGAAGCTGAGAAACAGAGCACCAGTAACAATTCCTTTTGTTAGAGTGACAACCCTCAATGAGAACATTCACTTCCCAACCGCTGAAATGCACATGAAGCCTGGCAACTCTAATTTGATTCAATACTTAACCATTATTCATGCAAGTAGGGGAAGCTCTTAAAAATAAGTTTCCCTCGGGGTCAGCTGGGCTTCCAGTTCTTGGCTTCAGTTCAGGACATGGTCTCGGGGTGCTGGGATTGTGCCCTGTGTTGGGCTCTGCGCTCAGCGGGGAGTCTCCTTCTCCCTCTCTCTCTGCTCCTCCCCCACCTCCACTCACACTCGTGCTCTCTGCTCTCTAACAAATAAAGAAAGTCAATCAGGAAAAAAAAAAAAAAAGTTTCTGTCTTCTTAACTTCCTTTAAGTCTAAGGCCAAAAGGATCTAAAATTCCTTTATCACAGTGGGTCAAAATCATTTCTGGGCTGTCAAAGATTCATCAATGATTGAGTATGTATTGAGCCCTTATGTTGCACTAACATGGTGGGGAATAATAAATAGGTTCAAACCTCATCCAGTATTCATCTCTAAGGAGCTTGCAAGAGAAATGAGATGTTGCTGGTTTCAGTCCCTACATCCACCAGCTCCAAGGCCCTCTTGGAGGAAACTCTACCCCTCCCCCTCTCCCCCAGCTAAGCAGTGACTGGAAAAATCCCATTCACATCCTGGGATATCTTTTCAGTACATCGCCCTTCATCTGAACTAGCTCGAGTGAGTTTCTATTCTTTGGGATTAAAAAGAAAGAAAAAGACTAGGGTGCCTGGGTGGCTCAGTCAGTTAAGCACCTACCCTCCAGTCATGAGCCTAGGCTCCCTGCTCAGCGAGGAGTCTGCTTCTCCTTCTGCACCGCCCCCTCTACTTGTGCTCTCTCTCTCTCTGGCTCTCTCTTCTCTCAAATTTAAAAAAAAGAAAAAGAAAAAGAAAAGAAAAGAAAAAGACCCCTCCATTTTAGGTGATAATACAAGACCATCTATGATAAGTGTCCTTTGTAGAATGAATGAACGTTAAATGAAATGAGGGATGAATGCGATTTTGCCAGGGAACTTTGCAGGAGTGAAGCATTGCTATGGGCCAAAGTGACAGAGTTAAATGTTGTAGAAGAGTTAAGAGCCAAATCACACCTTGAGTGACATAGTATAGGGAAAGGACATTGCAGGCCACAGAATATTCCAGAATTGTAAACAGGCTATGCAAAACATTTCAGGGACTAGTGGGTTCACCATCCCAGCTACTCTTAAACTCAGACAGAGCAAAAGTTAGGGATGGACCTTAAGTCTTGAGTCTAGGTGGGGAAAGCCTTAAAGGGAAGAGTAAAATACATGAACCTCATCCCCAAAAGACAGAAGCCACCGAAAAGTATTAAAATGGCCTACTGTCCTAAGAGTACCAGCATTTTCTCATATGGATTGGGGTGGGAAAGCCAGGAGGTAAGGGTACCCGCTCCTAGAGTCCCGAGAGAAATAAAGTCCTCCGCTGGGAGACGAGAGTGAGGACAGAAATGAAGGGAGGCAGGGAACTGTCACTGAGGAGCGACGGTCCGTCTGTTCATCAACAGAACCCCAACATTCATGAGAACGCTCCCTATTTCCACGGTATCTGTCAAAGCTTTTGCCAAAATCTCATCAGTGACCAGAGAACGTCAGTGAGGAGTGTACTAAGTGTGTGCTTATCTGGATTTATAAACAGAAAGCGAGGCAGGAAAGTTACATTTCCTTGGGAGGTAGTCAGGAGGGCCGAGAAAGCAAGCACGGGCACAGAACATGGCGCCCCAAGACCCCACTTCAACAGGTCTCTGCCCCTCCCCGCCGCATTTGATCAACGCCACCCCTGCATGAAGTCTGGTAGCCCAGGGGAGCCTGTGTGACCTCAGAGTAAGTTTTAACCTGCAGGATGTGTGCAGTGAGCGGGAATGAACAAATCCAGCGGCAAATAAGACACCACGCTCTATTCACGCCCTCTGCTCCCCGTAGACCACAAGGAGCCCCCCTACACTTCTACAAAAAATGTACTCCTGGCCTCAGCAGCCATAGAGGGTCTAGGCCAGAAAACCACAGGCTTCAAGGACCACCCAAAGGAGAAACAGTCACACACAAACTGCTTGCTGCTGGCCTCAACTCTCCCAGTGACAGTAAGTCAACCAGAAACCAAAAATTGTTAAACATAAGAGTAATTCCGTTTATCTAAATGGTGATTTCAATCACGAAAGCAGACTCCTGGAGTCCAGGCAGCTCACAAAGCCAAAAAGCCAGCAGGGAAGGAGCAGGAAAACCCACGCCCTCCTCCCTTCCGGCTTTCTCGACATTTCCACGGCGCCCGGAGCCAGGCATCCCATTCACTCCACAAGTGTCCTCTACCTGGTCCGCGGACTAATTATGAAATTAACTAAGTGCTGGGCACTCAGAGGCCAAACAAAGCACAGAAATGTGTTGCGGAGCTTCACAAATGTATTTCGAGACTAGTCCCTCAGGACTTCGTTCTCCCTCTTGTGGGGTCTGTGCTGGCCCTCAGCCCAACCCCACACACCCTGGTGGGTTCCTGGAGGTTGTGGACGGGCTATATTTGGTTCTCCCTTCAGGCTTCTCAGCCACTCATTTCCACTTTCCCTGCCTTTGGGTGCAACACTGTGTCACTCACGGGAAGCAAAGGGCAGCCTCTGCATTCTTAGGCTAACACTGATGTCCCCTAGTCACTGTGACTCAGGGGCCATTTCACCGTATCACCTGTCTAGGGAGAGCTTTTTATAAAAAATGACTTCAGCAAGCAAGGTGATCACTGAGCCAGAAGCAATACAAAATATTTTGTTAAATTCCACACGTATGCCAAAGGTATTTCTCAAATCCTAAAAACTCTAATACATGCATGCATTAATCAAAACATGAACAAAGATATTTTGAGGAACCAGCACTTCTGACAGCAAACTCTCTCTACAAGCCACCAATTACTTAACCCGCTGCCCCTTGTGCACCCAACTGTTTTGAGGGACAATGCAACAAGGCAGGCTTTAAAACTTACCACCCTCTTTGTCAACATGGTTGCTGATGGGAGCATGAATGTCCCAGAACTCTCTAGGTGTTCTGCTGGCCCCATGACCAGAAAACGTCACTCATCCAAAGTGCTTTTTCTAAACCTCAGAGTAACAAGGGGGTAACTCAAGGCCACTCTATACAAATTCCTGCCCCCTCAAAGTCTTCTCTAGGGCCCTGCAATCTTTGCTGTGTGAGGCGACCCCCTATGTGACTCTAGGCCCACCGCCACTCCTTTCCTACCCAGGCTGTTCCAAACAAACTCAAAAAGTCTTAGACAAGAGGCAGATGGAGAGGGAGAGAAAGTCTGTAAGTAACAGCTCTCTGTTACATAATGCTAAGCACAGAACCTCCTAGAACTAGCCCTACAACCATTTCCTGGCCTATCACGTCAGAATAAACAACTACTCAAAACAGGCAACAAGAGAGAACATTATGGTTTTTTTAAATTTGATGGTCAGTGTACAGTCCTATCAGTAAATATAATACCAACACATCAGTAAATACCATGTGGGGGTAGAACCAGATTCTTTAAGATATTTTTCAATGTCTACAATGTCTACAAAGTTTGAGCTAGCCCCACAGAAAGACACTTTGTAACCTCATCTGGGCCACAGCACCTGTGGAAGTCATTGGTGATCACTCGCGGCTACCCCTTTTTCAGATTTCGCCTTCTTCAAGACAAGAGATACTGAACTATGGTTTCAGTGGGGTTCTAGGACAAGTTCTGGCCAAAGCAATCTGAGTCACTTCTGCGCCCGATCATGTCATTAATACAAGGAGATCCTCTAGCTTCCTTTCCAGGACTGCACATTCAAGATCACACCTGCCTCAGTTTGTGTCTTCAGGTGACGAGGACAAGCAGGGCCTACACCTGCTGACCACGCCGGACACACTGCACGGGAAAGAAAGAAACTGTGTTTAACCACAGAGATTTCAAGGTGATTTCTTCCTGCAGCGTAACCTAGCCTAACTTGCCAATATTATCGCTGTTTTAAAACAGAGAGAACCCTGCAAAAGTTCCTCTCCCCATCTGTTTTCAAAATCAGGTAATACCAAAAAAGCAGAGTTTGTTTCAAACTTCAAGCCATTCTTTCAAATGTAGAGGGTGCAGACAGGACAGACAAGTTCAAGCAACTCTCAGGGAATAAGGAATGAAACAGAATGACCTTTCAACAATGGTGAGATCTAAACATTCATGTGGAATTCAAATTCAGCTCAAGAGTTTAAAGCCTATGAAAAAAAAGGTCACCTTCTGACAACAGGTCCAGTCTATGAAGTAGTGATCTCCCCAATGAAAGAGGCATTCAATGGCCATAAGCTCCTCCCTCAGAAGTCCAATGCCACCCTTTGTTCCTCTTTCTTTAGCTTCCATCCAACTTAATTAAAATCAGGTCTTCCATAAGCTTCCTGAAGGTGGCTACTCTTTAGGTCTCCAGACAGTCTCCCCAGCCGCCCCTCCCCTTGGCATTTTTCACAGAGACTCTTATTTATCAGGTGCTCGATCAACATCTACTGAATTGAATTAGAGGGAACACTCTGTAGAAAAGCCTTGGGCACTGGAGGCAAAGGTTGGTCTAATAACCCTCTAGGGTTCCCCACCCCACAGCTAAACACACTACTGCAGACATCTGGGGCTGGGGAGTCTCCACCTCAAGAAAACAAAATCAGCATCAATATAACACTTTATTATGATTTATTACCACACAGCGCTTAAAACCACAGTACGCCGAACACTGCACTGTGGCTATCTTTGTTCTTGGACGTGCATTTACATGTGCAGGCAGCTGTTCTCCCTGGTGGAATTCTGTGTGTGAGGTATTTATTTTTTCTATTAAAAAAAAAAAAAAAAACCCACACCCTTTGTTTCTATTGCATTATTACACTCCTTATTATCCCATCACGTGGCTTCTCCTCTTGCAGGAACACAGCACACACCCTGCGTTATTGCTGACATAAAAATTACTTGTCAAAATCCCTCTATCCTGGCACCATTACGAACCTGATCTTCCCAAAGCGGTGGCCTTTGTTCCAGCTGGGACCAGATACCTCCCTTACTTTTCCTGGTGATTCCCAGACGCTCGGAGTACAAGGATACAAGCCAGTTGTCACTGACGTTTGCTGAAAGTCACCTTTCAAAACTACCCTAGAGGTGAATGACAAATCCTTCAAGTTTTTCCATTTTATTTTTCAAGGGATTTCGAGGGGAGGGCAAGGTGATGGGGGAATCTGCCACAGACAGTGCGGGTATTGCTGCAGCTCAAGAGAGCTTGGGCCCTCAGCAATGCCTTCTTCCTAGGAGATGAACCTTGAGGCCACCTCCATAACCACTCTTAATCTCTGCTTCTCGGGCAGGATGCGAGGACTCTGCCCTCTAGGAGACAATGCCAATGCCAAGGTGATCTGACGCGTCTGAAGGTTACATTTTCATTGAGCCCCATCAAGATAACCCCAGATTTCATTAGGTTGACACCAGAACAGAGCTATCCTTGGAAAGAAAGGAACAGGCCAGAGTCTTTGGAAAAGAACCAAACACCTAAAGATAAAACGCAGTCTGAGAGCCTAATGGTTCATGGCTATGTAAATGGAAACTTAACTAAAGCGCCCTTTCTCTGTTCTCTTTTCTGCTCTGCTCCCGCAACTGCCCTCCGTTCCACCTCCCAGGAACTTACTGCTGGCATGTCCCTCCTGATATTGCAAACACGATTACAATGAAGGCTTGCAGGAGAGACATTATTTCCTAAGAAGGTTACTACATTTGACCAATGCCCTAATTGAGCACTGGTCAAATTTACAATCCGCCTCACAATGATACCTTTTCAACAAGCGATATCCACGAACAGACTGAAGCCAAAATATATTACTACAGATAAGAAAGCAGGCATCTAATCCAAACCCCACGTTCAGATACAATTGCCCATGTACTGAATATATCAAAATTCCCATCCATGGAAACCCGGGGGAATTGATTCAACCCCAAAGGCACCCTGCCCTCAACGACTTCTTGCAAAGGAAGGTTTCAAGTCATTCGCAATTTCTTTCTCAGAACCAGGAGTTAGCAGCAGCCCCTCACGGCTCCACCACACAGCAAAGGAATGGTGTGATGCAGAAACCCCCCAGTCAGCCCCGTGCAAACACTGTTGGCCCCAATGACCCAGAGACACCCCGGCGGCTACCCAGACTGCTGGGGGTTACCTGAATCTGTCATCAAGTCCCTTTCACCCCCTTCTGCGTGATGACATCAAGTGGAAATGGTACGCGTTTGGGATGCAAGAGGCAGACAAGCAGGAAGCACAATTGAGCCTGAGCTTTGTTCAGCCTGCAGTGAAAGACGCGCAGGAAGGGTTAGACTCGCGCAGCAAAGAAAGAAATTCAAGCACCCTCCCCGGCCGGCGGCGGCGAAGTGGGTGCGCTGGAAGGCGGAGGGAGGCGGCGGAGGTGTGGGGAGCCGGCCAGCCGCGGAGGGGGCGTAACGCTTCCTAATTGTCTCTATAGGATAAATACCCCCTCCCCCCATTCCGCTGCAGTCTCCCCCGCCCCCAAGTTCTCCTCCGGTGGCAGAGCTTCCACCAGCAACTGTGACCCCTCAAAAGAGAAAGAAACACGAGAAGGCGTAGAATAACATCTCGGGGCAAAAGACACACTAGCAAAATATACTAGTCAACCGGGTTCTCGGGGAATGCGGGGCGCCGGGTCACCCGCCCAGACAGACACACCGGCGCTGCATTCGGGAGCATCCTTTCCCTCGCCCCCGTCCGCCACCTCATCAAGTCCCTGTCACTGTTTTGCCGATTTCTCCACTCTTTCCAAAACCGCGCAGCGCTCCCCCCGCCCCACCCCCACCCTAAGCGGCGGATCTGGGACCGCCGCCTCGCGTGCAGCGTCCCACGCGTCCAGCCTGCTTTGTCCTGCCGCTGCCCTTCCAGGAGCAAGCGCCCCAGGCACGTGGGTCCGCACAAAAGACCCCCACCATCTGGCCCGCCACGGCTCCCTCTCCTCCCGAGAGGGGTCCCGGGGCCGCGGAGTGGCGCGCAAGGGCAACTTCTGGGGGTGGGGACGTCGCTCGACAAGGGGCTTGCTAGGGGACCGTCCGGGGTGCGTGCGGGGTGGGGGCGCAGCCGGGGCGCGCGCGCACGTGCACCCTCCTGGGCGTGCGCGGCGCGGGCACGAGACGCGCTCCCTCGGACTGGAGCTCCAGGGGGCATCCGAGGACTCCGCGGAGCGGCCGACAGCGCCGTTCCCCCGCCCCAGCCGCCAGCCCAACTCCGCCAGCGCTCGGGCGAAACGCAACTCCAGGGACCCCCTCCCCGGCGCCCCGGGACCGCCCCGCTGTGCGCTGCGCTCCCTTCCCCGGGACCCCTGCGGCCCGCCACTCCCATCCGCTGCCCAAAAGAAGCCCCCCACCCCCCAACACACCAGGGGGTGGCTCCCCTTCCCCGCTTCCCTGGCTCCGGGCGCGGCCGCGGTGGGGGCGAGGGCATCCATCCCTTCGCGCCCCTCTCGCCGCCCCCGACCCGGGAGGGGCAGAGCCGAGAAACAAACCGAAAGTCACCGACCTCTCTCTGCAGCGGGCTCCGGCGCTCCCTACGGCGGCGGCGGCGGCGGGAGCATCGCGGGGTGGTCCCGGCGCGCCCGCCACCCGCTCGGCCAGACGCGCGAGGCGGGCTGCGGGGCCGGCGCGGGAGGGGAGCGCGGCGTCCGCGCCTGCAGCCCCGGCTCCCGGCTCGGCCCTTCGGGAGGCGCCCCACCTGCCCGCTGCCCTCGGCGCTCCCGGTCGGACACGGCCGCCAGGCGCTGGGCTCCGAGCGGGAGCTTTTTGTGTCACCACCCAGACTCAGGCACCGAAGCGGGGGTGGGGGCGGGAGGCCGGGCTCGGCTCCCCGCGGCACCGCCCCTCCCCGGCGGCTCCACCTCCTCCAACCCCCACCCCCACTCCACGGCGGCTGGTCCTGGACGTCCGTCTGTCAGTCCCGAGTCGCACCCCCGCCGCCCGAGTGAGGAGCTGCCCACCCTGGCCCGCGCGCTCCCTAGGCCGTGTCTCAAATGCCCAACCTGGGCCGGGACCTCGACGTTGTCTCGGCGCCGCGCGCGGTGGGGGGCCGGGGAAGGGGGGCCTGAGCGGCGATCAGGTGTGAGACGAGGCCGCGTTCGGCAGGCGGGAGGTCAGGGGCTGAGGCGGCGGCCGAGGCCGGAGGGGACCGGCGTGCGGCTCCCCACAGGGGGACCGAGCCGGGGAGTTGATACCGTCGCGTTTCCAGAAACTGCCCTGGCATCCGCGTCGCCGCAGATACTTCTGGCTGCCGCTAAAAGTTCACGTAATCCAAGCAGGGATCGATCCTGCTTTTGTGGAAGGGAAGATACTTCCCGAGCAGCCCGAACGGATACCCCACCACCTGGCTCCCTGGGAGGGTGTGCAGGGGAGGAGGCGGGGGTTGAGAAGAACGAGTTGCAAATGCTGCGGGTTCCATGACAGGTGCAAACCACCGCGGCCCACCTTAATCTCCACCTTGAAACCGAACTTCTACCTTAGGGAACATGCTTAGCATGATTAGATCCTCCAAGAAAATATGAAGACGGTCTCTGGCTTCTTGGGTTGACTGCAGAACTGGGTAATGGAGGAGAGGGGTGGCCGGTAGAGGATGGTGTGCATGCTCCTTGGTGCCCTTTCCAAGGATTTCTATGCAGAATGAAGATCTAAAAGTCTGTTGGATGACTCTGAGAAGGATAAGCCCGCCCACCTGCCTGAATGCCAGCACCAGGTTAACTGGATGGTTCCTCAGTTAAACAACAGAAAACACGCAGCCTTTTCCCCTAATTGTCCTAATTTCCCTTTTTCCTAATTGTCTCTATAGGATAAATACCCCCTCTCCCCACTCCACTGCAGTCTCCCCCACCCCCAAGTTCTCCTCCGGTGGCAGAGCTTCCACCAGCAACTGTGACCCCTCCAAAGAGAAAGAAACAGGAGAAGGCGTAGAATAACATCTCGGGGCTTGTCCACAAAGAAAGAACTCCCGTTCTAACCTTTCCCAAGAGCTCACCGATGCGCTTCTGCCAAGAAAATGAAAAGGAGACCCTCCAAACCACAGAAGGGGGAGGGGCTCTGAATGACCTACTAAAATTCAAATTGTACTCAACTAAAACTCCTTCATAGTGTTTCCGAATGTGTTGTCACTAAGCACATACAGAAATCAGTCACCAAGAGACAGCTTTATGGCTTTATAGCTTGATGGCTGTCAGTCCTCTCTTGGGCTCCTAATTAAAGTGTTCACTTGACTAACTCGTGTCCTTTTGTTCCCCAAAGTTATATCCTCACTGCACCTGGCAGCAGGGAAAGCTAGATGTGTGCTTTAAAAGCCTCAGGTATGCTTGGGGTAGAAGGCTTCAGGAGTCTTTATTTTTGGCCTCCATTTCAGGGCAGAAAAAAAAAATTTTTTTTTTTTCAATGAGAAGCTAATGAGAGTATTGAAAACTTCTGATGTTGACCAGGAGCTTGGAATAGGATAGTAAGTTATCACACCTCAAAATTTTACAAGGAAAGTTTAGCCTATAAATATTATGATTATACAAGAAGTGCCTTTAAAGACTACTTTTAAGAAGCTAATTTCAGGGACCAGTAATTATTCCAAAATATTGAAACTCCTTTTTTCAGTGGCTTTCAAAATGATTCTTTGGGAGGATTCGAGATTTCAGCCTGGCGTGGGGTAACTTCCATTCTTACTGATTCATTCCCGCTGGCTGGTATTTTAATTCCTAACCCATCATGGGTGTTCTGCCTTCTGTCCAGTCTTGTAAAGCTGTCACGTAGAGAAGGTTAATTAACTGGGGCAGACCGGGATAGACCAGTTCTAAGACTAGTAGGGGGCAAGCATCAACCCTTCGAGTCAGGGGAGAAGCAGGCAATGACATGTCTGAACAAGATTCTTCAGCGAGGCGGTCCCAGGAGCAAAGCAGCGGCGACAAGGCAGTGTCCCCAGGCAGGCAGCATGGCCAAAGCTTCTGGCCTCCAGCTCCAGACCAAGCCCCTGCCCGTGGTGGGAGTAAGACAGAGTCCAGGTAGCATCTCAGGTCTTAAAGAACTGGTCTTCTCAGGATGGGCTCTGGGCACAAGATAAAGATCAGATAGTCATGAAGGCATTCGACAAATATTCCTTGAGTATGGACTGTGTACCGGGAACTCGGCTCTAGGATCAGAACAGAGAAGAAAACAGACCCAAATTCCTGCCCTCAGAGAACACACATTCTAACAGAAAAAGCAGAGAATATACAACATAATCACAGGTAAAATGAATTATGTGTTGGGGTGAAAAGTAAAAGGGGGGAAAAGCGCTCAGGAATGCGGGTGATTAAGTCTGTGTGTGAGAAGAAGGCTGAAATTTCAGTTCAGTGGCCGGAGGGGCCCCTGAGAAGGGGAGTGAACTGCCCGAAGGGACGGGGCAAGGCAGGCAGTAAACCGGGAGAGACTCGCCCTTATCAGACAGGCTGCAAGACATGGGTCTGTATTTCCCACGGGCAAAGGTTGGTCAGTGAGACCAGCAACACTGACCAACATTTAGTCACCTGAGGTGGAACTAAAGTCGTTTAAATCCAGACAGGGATGAGTTCCTACCCATCTTTGTGCCCACAGCACTGAGGTTTATTGCGCTCAACAATCTTTATGGTTTATTGGCCTGAGCCCTTAAATCTCTGAGAATCTGGGATGGAGCTGAGATAAATGTGGCTCCATAAGACTAAGGACAGCCCTTGGGCCGGAGATAACACTTCCACAAAAGAATGTGGTGATCTAGGGGCACCTGGGTGACACAGCTGCTTAAGTGTTTGACTTTTGGTTTTGACTCAGATCATGATCTCAGGGTCCTGGGATCAAGGCTTGTGTAGGGAGGTCCGGGTTCAACACGGAATCTGCCTCAGCTTCCCTCTCCTTCTCCAGCTGCCCCTTCCCAAGCTGGTACACTCTCTCTCTCATTCTCTCAAATAAAAAATAAATAAATCTTACCCCCCCCCAAAAGAACATGATGATCTCTTTCATTGCTTTTTACACGTCTTACCGATCTTTGAAGGCAGGATTATTTTTTACCTTCTACCCTAAGCACCTAACACATGAAGAGGGAGGGAGAGAAACAGGAGGAGAAGAAGGGAAAGGAAGAAGAAACTGGGACGAGCAACAAACCCTACTCAGCTTGCAACCTCTAAAGATCCTAATCCAACCCAATAATGAGGGTGAGTTTTCTGTTTAACATGTATGAGTTTTATACGTTAAAACTGCATCTTGAAATCGAATTATGGTAATAGTTGCACACTTAAAAACAAAGGGATTTTAAGGCTTGTAAATCCTACCTCAGCAAAGTTGTTTGAAAATGCTGAAGTACCCCATGCTGAGCCAGCTTTCACATGCTGTCAATGATAAGCCAAGGAGGCATATTCAACCAGACACATCCTCCCTAATAGATGTTGAAACCAAGCTGATTTGTGTGAAATAGCAGAAAATACATATATTGGTCTCTGCTCCCAGTTCCTGGCACAGGGCTCCTGAAACCCTTGTAACTTCCTAAGCGATAAGAGCACTAGGAGTATCTTTTGCTCTATTATTTGCCCTTTGACCCCAGTTCCTGACAGGAGTTCCTATACCCCTGGGAATTTCCTGGGGGATGGGTATGTCTTTTGTTCTAATGAGGTGACTCTTGGTAGGCTCCTGGTGAGTGCTGGTCAGCACAAAGGCCAAGCCATGATGAGAAGCTTAGAATTTTCAGCCCTAGCTCCCCTTCTCCAGAGAGGGGAGAGCAGCTGGAAATGGATTTAATACATGACCCTAGGGGCACCTGGGTGGCTCAGTGGGTTAAAGCCTCTGCCTTTGACTCAGGTCATGATCCAGGGTCCTGGGATCGAGCCCTGCATTGGGCTCTCTGCTCAGCAATGAGCCTGCTTCCCCCTCTCTCTCTGCCTGCCTCTCTGCCTACGTGTGATCTCTGTCTGTCAAATAAATAAATAAAATCTTTTTTAAAATGTTACTATACATTTATAGGATGTATTACATCTATAGGATGAAGCGTCCATAAAAGTCCCCAAAGTACAGAGTTTGGAAAGCTTTTGAGTAGCTGAATATGTGGAGGTCTGGGGGGAAGAGATACACCCAGAGAGGACATGGAAACTCCCAGCTCCTTCCCATCTTCCTTGCCTTACACGTCTCTTCTACCTTGATGGTCATCGGTATCCTTTATCCTACCTTTTATAATAAACCGATAAAGAGTAAATAAACTTTTCCTGAGTTCTGTGAGCCACTCTAACAGATTCATTAAACTAGGCAGAAGGTGATGGAAACCTCTGCTTTATGGCCCCTCGCTGCTCAGATGCACAAGGGATCTCCGGGACTTGCAACTGACATGGGGGACAGAGGCCACAGTCTTATAGGATTGACTGTCTTCTACATAGCATCAGAATTGAGTTAAATTGTAGGACACCCAGCTGGTGTCACAGAGAATTGCTTTTGGGGGGGGGGGGGAGCCCACACCTTTGGTGACCAGAAGGGTCAGAAGTGGAATGTTCTGTATGAACATAAAGGAGAAACCGCCAGGAGGAAGAGTCAGTTTCTCTTACTCAATTTGCAAACTTACTTTTCCTTATGTGGTATTTGCCTCCTTAAGGCATATATAATCTTTTTAAAAGTCTAGAAGAAAAGTCTTAAACTTGACATAGTCTAGTTTACTAATAATGACTGCTAAAGAGAGTGCACATTTCCAAAACTGGTTTTTATTTTGGGGCCCTACTTAAGCCAATTTTGTCAGACTAATCATTCCGATAAGATGTTCTAAGTGAGAAAGGCACTGTATTTGACACATTGTCTAATCTTTTTCCTACTTAGAACCAGGTGCTATCCATCTAAGGACAATGAAGCCTCATCTGGAACAAAACACTGAAGTATTCTGGAACCCCCAGGGGATGTTCATCGGACCTACATCTAGATTGCTTTTCTAAAAGTGGTGATGGATTGAACAAAGACATCTCACTTTTTTCTTTTTTTTTTTTTTAAGCTCATCTTTGATACCTACCGCAGACACTGTGAATCAGCCGTCTAGAACTATGTGAGCATAATCAGGGGTAACAGTCAACATGTTTAACCAGTTGTAGAACCAATCCATGTGGATAATGACCATAAACAACATGGCCATTTGGTGCATCTGGGCTGAATGTCAGCCTCGCATTATGATGCCAAAGTCCTCTGGACACCCACCTCAACAGCAGGTGCCTGTTGTGTTCTCATGACATTTGGGCAGTTTGGGGTTGAGCAAGATCCTCCCATCCACCAGCCAGTTACTAGTGTCTGCTCTAAGTAGGGTAGAGGGAAATCATTATAAACTGAACTCAATTCCTTGCCCCGTACAATCAACGTGAGACACAGGTCTCACTGCCTGGTGGGCTGGAGCGACTGCATTCGATCAGCCCTCCCCTCATCATCTGCCCTATTCTCATTCCCTCCAGCTGTGCCTTCATCCATGCTCATCAGTCACTGTTCCTGTTTCCTCTCCATCAGCTGTCAGGTTGCTGGAACCCATTTGGCTCCTCTCCTCTTGGCCACTAACCCCTCTGATCCAGCTGCCAGATGGTATAGAGGTGCAGCTCAGAGACAGGAGAAAAGGAAAACAAGAACAAGCAAGTTCCATCTCCATTGTTTGGACCCAGGTCTGAATCTAATGCTTTGCCCTACTGGTCCAAGAAACGGGCTCCATCTTGTGGACTCAATTCCTAGCCTGCATCTTACTCAAGTTGGCCTGGCACCCCTTTACCGGATCCAGGTCCAGACAGGGCCTCACCCACCCCTTCTCCCCACTGTCTCTTCTCCGAGCTGCAATCATTCTGAGCAGCAATCTTCCCAAAACAAGGCAAGCAAAGCATCTGTTTCTGGCCCTTCTGCATCCAGAGGGTCAAATCAGTGCACCCTCTAGTGGTCAGGAGGAGAGATGGCAACCCCTGGCCCATGTCTCCCAGAGGTCAGACCCTTGCAGGGGTCAGGATAGGGCCAAGTGGACTAGGATGTTCTCCGTAGACTTCCTACCTCTTTTTGCTTTAACGTCTTTCCTCTGCTGTTACTTCTCTACCCGCCCCCCGCCCCCACCCCGGGTGGGTGGAGTGTGTTGGAAAGCGCGGTGGAGTTGAGCATGCCCTACTGCATTCTCAACCTTTCTGCTGCAGTGCTTCCTGTCTCCCCCTTCATGTATCTGATTTAAAGACCTCAAATTATTCTGCTACAGAGTAAGAGAACCTTGAGATATCCATCAAGTCCGAAGCCAGTAAAGAGCAGCTTCTTTTTTCACTAGTGAATGGCTTGGAAGCCTGTGGATCAGATAGTATTGTTGACCATTACCAGAGTATTTCCATTCATGCTTGTGAGAGCCTTAGAAGTTCTATGATCACCACACCCCAACTTACAGACAAGGAAACCAATGCCCATGCCACTTACACACCTTGCCCAAGAAGACAGGACCGGTGAACGGTGAGCACAACCTTGACCCAGGTCTTCCAAACCCAAAGTCCTTCCCCTGAATACCTACCACAGACCACACTCTCCAGATAATTCCAGGTAATTCCTCTTGATCTGACTTAAATGTATCTCAGTCTCTTCCCAGCCGCTTCTGTTGTAGCTCAGGGTTAGCAAGTGGCTTCCAAGGCTGACACTGTGGCTCACAGAGCACTGCGGTGCCCCAAATCTCCCCCAGATTTCAAGAAGATCTGCTCTTTCCTAGCCTCACCTTCCCACTTTCTTTGTACCTATGCAGCCATGGGGCCTACATTTACAATGGCCAATCTCCAAAGATTTGGTGCTTTCAAAGTTTCTCCATCTCTCTGTCTCTCACCATGGCCTCGTGTCCCTTCAAAGCACACTCCGATTTCTCCAACCAGATTCATTTTAGTCTTCTGTGAACTCTTAGGACCCATGAATCATTCTTTTATTTCGCACTTACTGGACTCTGCCTTACAGCCGCTCACGTATTCATCCCATCAACATGTCCTTAAAGACTAGAATTCTGCTGTATTCACATCACCAGGTCCAGGAACACATGTCCCGGCATCATACAGATTAGCATGCTCCTGCCCTGTACACGGTCAGTGCTTAATAAGTGTTCATTCTAATGACCAGTCAGAAATTTCCATTTTTTGTTTCAGAGTTATGCTTCCTACATCCCCTCTCAGGGGATCTTCTTTAAGTTGTTTCTCCACAAATCTGGTACAACCTAGTTACTCCAGCTCAGCCAAAGTGGGATTTAGGGTTATTTCCAAATCCCCGTGGGGAGGGGGCTGGGTAGAGACAGGATGAAGAATCGTGACATGAGAATTCTCTGTGGGCTCTAAAGGAAAATGGACTTTCCAGTAGCTATTCTTACCCTATGTTATGGGTTGAAATGTGTCCTTTCAGAAGCTGTATGTTGAAGTCTTAACCTCCAGTACCTCAGAACATGGCTATTTGAGGGTCTTTATAGAGGTAATCAAGTTGAAATAAACATATTGAAATGGGCCCTTATCCAATATGACCAGTGTCCTTGTAAGAAGGGGAAATTTGGACACAGACACAAACAGAAGAAAGATGTGAAGACAGAGAGGAGATGGCCATCTGCAAGCCAAGGAGAGAGGCCTGGAATAGGTCCCGTCTTCACAGCCCTCAGAAGGAACCAACCCTGCCAAGACCTCAGTCTCAGACTTCTAGTCTCCAGAACTGTGAACCCAATTTCTGATGCGGAAGCCACCCAGTCTGTGGCAATTTGTTATGGCAGGGCTAGCAAATGAACACAGCTTAGGACTCCAGCTCACAACCTCTGGTGGAGTATCCAGGGGCCGTGTATTTTCCCAAGGACTAATCCACATCGGCAAAGCTAAAAAGACAACCAAGCAAATGCTCATTTACATGTTTGGGAGAAGAACAGCTAGGATGGCTACCATTTATGAAGCATTATTGTGAGTAATGAACTAATGTTTAATACAATAATGGGTCTAATCACTGTTAGATGCTTTGCAAACATCATCCTACTTAATCCTCCCATCGACCCACTCAAGGGGAGTATTGTTACTCTCCTCTCTCCTTTGGCATGATTTCTGGGGAAACTGCCCTTGTTATAAAATGGTTGCCCTCATTCTGATGTCATATGTAGATCAGGTAACATCCCGCAGCAAAAAAGGGAACAACTTCTTCTCAGAGTGACGAACTCTTTTCTAGAAGCCTTCCAGCCAACTTCCTCTTGTGACTCATAATCCAGAACTATGTCACATACTCATCCCTAAACCAATTCCTGGCAAAAGAAATGGTACCGTGAGTGACCACATGACAAGGCAGGATAGTTGAAGTCACGTGGGGTAGGGTGAGTGTTGGAACAAAAGAAGGGATATGCTACATGGAAGAAGAGGAAAACAGACTAAGAGGCTATAGCCACACACTGAATCTTATGGGAAGTATGATTCTGGGCAACTTACATAAATAATCCCCTTATTGTACAAGACACATCACATTGTCTTCTGCTACCTATAGCCAAATTCATCTCAATATGCCACTACTACATGTATGCTTTGATTTTCTACTGTGAGAACAGTCTTTACAGCATATTATGAGAAACTAATAACATCATGTTGACTGTCACCCAGAGTTTCAAAGGCCCAACAGAGAGAAACAACATTTTTTTAATTGTGATAACATACACATAACATAAAATTTACCACTGTAGGGACGCCTGGGTGGCTCAGTTGGTTAAGCAACTGCCTTCGACTCTGGTCATGATCCCAGCGTCCTGGGATGAGTCCCACATCGGGCTCTCTGCTCAGTGAGGAGCCTGCTTCTCTCTCTCCCTCTGCCTGCCACTCTGCCTGCTTGTGCTCTCTCCCTCACACTGTCAGATAAATAAATAAATTCCTAAAAAAAAAAAAAAAAATTACCACTATAGCTATTTTTAAGTGTGCGGTTCAGTGGCATTAAGTGTATTGACACTGCTGTGTGACCATCACCACTGTCCATTTCCAAAACTTTTGTCATCCCAAACTAAAACTCTGTATCCATGAAACAATAATTCCCCATTCCCCCTCTTCCTAGCCCCTGACAACCACCATTCGACTTTCCGTCTCTATGAAATTGACTTCTCTGGTCCCTCATATAAGTGGAATCATACATTTGTTCTTTTGTGTCTTATTTCATTAGTCTAATGTCTTCAAGGTTCATCCATGCTGTAGCCTGTTTCAGAATTTCCTTTCTTTTCAAGCTGAATAATATTCCATTGGAATATACCCATATTCCATGGGTATACCCACATTAATTTATCCATTCATCAAATGAACATTTGGGTTGTTTTCACTTTTTCTTATTGTGAATAATGCTGCTGTAAATGTGGGTGTTCACGTATCTGTACAAGACCCTGCTTCCCATTCTTCTAATATATGCCTAGAAATGGAATTGCTGGATCACCTGTCAATTCTATTTTTAATTTTTTCAGAAATATCCATAATGTTTTTCACAGCAACTACATCATTTTGCACTCCCACCAACAGTGCACAAAGGTTCCAATTTCTCCATATCCTTGCCAACACTATTTCTAGGTTTGGTTTTGTTTTTTGTACAACAGCCATGCGAGGAGGTGTGAAGTATATCTCATTAAAATTTTGATTTGTATTCCTCTAATAATTGGTGATGTTGAACTAATTTCTCATGTGCTTATTGGCCATTTGTATACTTTCTTTGTTGGAGAAGTATCTGTTCAAGTCCTTCGCCCATTTTGAATGAGGTTGTTTGTTTTTTGTTTTTGTTGAATTTCAGGAATTCTCTACTCTTTAGGGGTTACATTTACTAAAACTAATCATTTCTACAAATTTCTAGATTGTTAGCTTCTTGCTTCACTTACCTCTGGTTCATCTTTGCATTTTCCCAAATCTCTAGCTCAATGCTGTCATATGCTAGGAACCCAAAATCTTTGTTAGCTGTCTGGCTAGATAGGTGATGGCCAGATGCAGATGAACCATATTAGGAAATAGAAGATAAGGCTAGAAAAGTAATTTGGGTTTCAGTTTGAGGATGCATCCGTTTGGTGGTAAACGGAAAGCAGAATAGTATTTCAGCAAGAGTGTAATTTAGAAAAGCTGAAGTGGCCCTGGTATAAAGGAGGAATTGGAGGCAGAGATCCTGGAGGCCAGGGTCACACAGCTAGAGAGCCCTAGTGCCTGTGAAGGTGAGTAGGGCTAGAAGTCAGACGGGCAGCAACAGGAGTGTGATAATCCTCAGTACCTAGGTGTACTGTACACAGTTACAGGGCCTATTCACACCACCATTTCATTTGCCCCTTCAATAATTCTGCTAGGAAAGTTTTATCACCTTCTACAGTATTGCAAATTGATTCTCAGAAAGTGTGAGTTTTCCCCAGGTCAGAGTAATTAAAGGCCAGGTCAGCATCGGATCCCAGGCAGCCCTGTTTCTCATTCACCAGCACGACTTGTCTACACACATTAGAGTCACAAGATAAACTTCCAAACAGTAAGATGTCTAAGCTCCAACCCTGATATTCTGATTTAACTGGTCTTCGGTGAGGCATAGGTAAGGGAGTTCATGAGAGCTCCCCAAGGATTCTAACTTGCAGTCAGGCTGAGAACCTCTAGAGAGTGGAAGGGGAGGCAGAGTCGATGAGACCCAGTGACTGACTGCTGAAAGATACAATGTAACAACAAGATTTTTAGCCTGGTAAGAAACTCATCTTACCAGGACAGATTACATGCACATACGTGCAACAGCCCCATTCTGGGTTAGAATAAATGGAAAATGGCTGCTTTGGATGGGATCTCAAATAGTCATCCACAGATGGTAATAGGCAAGTGCATGACAAATGTTGGGGAGACAGGGTGGTTAACTCTAGAGGCAATGATACGGACAACGCTTCCTTCGGATTGTCGCACAGACTTCCATTCAATGGCATTAAATTGCATCCTCAGAAACAGTCCAAAAGAGACTTTCCCCTTTTGGATTCCCACAACAATCCCCATTAGTGGTCCCTGGGAAAACCAGTAGCAGTGCCATCCTTGAGTTTAAGTCAGTCAGTTATGGACGATGGCTAGAGGGGATGATGAATTTAGGAACCCAGAGTATTTGAGATGCTGGTGGCATATCCAGGTGGAAAAGATCAGCAAGTATTTGAAGCTGAGAAACTGAATCACTTGAGATTAGGTCTGGGCTAGATTTTATTTTATTTATTTAATTTTTTAAAAATTATTTATTTATTTGACAGAGACACACACAGCGAGAGAGGGAACACAAGTCAAACAGGGGGAGTGAGAGAGGGGGAAGCAGGCTTCCCACCAAGCAGGGAGCCCAATGCGGGGCTCAATCACAGGACCCTAAGATCATGACCTGAGCCAAAGACAGACGTTTAACGACTGAGCCACCCAGATGCCTCTGGACTAGATTTTAAAACAAACCAAGTAGAAACTGGTTAAAATTTAGATATGAATGAGATCAACATTCATTTGGTCCAAGGACCAAATTGTAAAGAATGACTCGTGATCATGGTCATGATCTCAAGGTCCTGGGAAGGAGCCCCACATTGGGCTCCCTGCCCAGCGCAGAGCCTACTCAAGGTTTCTCTCTCTCTCTCCTCCTCCTCCTCCCTCTGCCCCTTCCCACAACCCATGTGCATGCTGTCTCTCTCTCTAAAATCAATAAATGAAATATTTTAAAAAACAGAATACTAGTTCACAGGTATCCATGGCGCACACACACACACACACACACACAAATAATTAAATATATAGGAAGAAAAAAAGATAATTTCAATAAGTTCCAGATAATACAGGTCATTTTTTTTAAATAAATAAATATTTATTTATTTATTTGACACAGAGAGAGAGATCACAAGTAGGCAGAGAGGCAGGCGGAGAGAAGAAAGCAGGCTCCCTGCTGAGCCGAGAGCCCAATGCAGGGCTGGATCCCGGGACCCTGGGATCCTGACCTGAGCCAAAGGCTTCAATCCACTGAGCCACCCAGGCGCCCAGGTCACATTTTTTTAAAGAATCGATTCAAATTTAAAGGTACAGAAGTTTAAACAAAAATGGCTTCACCATCTGATAATTAATACACATCCTATTACGTTATCATAAAAACACAAACTATTTAGAAAAAGCAAAAATAGAAACACACATTATTAAAACTTATGGTATTTGGCTGAAATTGTGCCCAGACACAAATCTGACATTTTAGAAGCTTTCACGGTTATTCAAGAAAGGTTGAAAAAAGCAAATTTAATCATTTGAATGTGGAAACTAGAAAAAGATTATAAGATACCTAAAAATAAAGAAAAGGCAGAAAATAATAGAGGTAAAAGAATCCCAAAATAATAAAATTAAGGATTGGTCAACAAATTCAAGAGCCTTATTTATGAGAACAAATAACCAAAATGGCCTATCTCTGAAAAATTAAATGAAAAAATAAAAACGATACAAAACTAGAACAGGCCAAGTATGCGACAGCAAATATGGAAGGGAATTTGAATAGATTAGCACAGACTTGCATATGCAATTCTCACACCATATTCAACTCTATGCTAATAAATATCAAAATCTGGCAATTTTCTTAAAAAATATAAATTTCCAAAATTGAAACCAGAAATACTACAATGCACTAGTAGAGTAATAGCATTAACTATCAAAGATCTGTCTCCCAACAAAGCCTCCAGGACTAGATTATGTACCAACAGATTCTTTCAAATTCTCAAGAATTAAGATCCACACCCTCTCCACAGCTTGTTCCAGAGCACACAAAAATGGCAATTACCCCATTCATCCTGTGGTCCTTCCCTTCACTTTCTTTTACCCCCATCTTTCACTATTTATTTATTTTATTGGTCTTTTACACTCGGTTAACCTCATATTCTACCCGACTTGCAGCCTCACCAAAGTGCTACAGTATTTTTGCTCCTGAGGAGTTTTGAATAGGCTGTGACACAGGCTTGTAGATAAGAAGTAAACCAGAAAATGACTTTCTCATCCTTTTCAGAATCCAAACTTTCCATAATAAATATCTATAATACGGATGACCTTATCCTGCTTTTTTTTTTAATCACAGGCAAAACACTAGCTGACACTTGTGATTTTTATCCTGTCCTTTTATATTTTAATTTTAATACATAAATTTTTTTTTGGCTTAGTTTAGTTTATTTAACGTACTTCCCTCTTAAAAATCTCTGCTCATGCACAAAGGTCTAGGCCAAAATCTTGATGTTGCAATTCTTATATTCACAATGACTTTATCATCATGAGTACTGGTCCTCACCAATATATGTATGTATGTATATATATATATATATATTCCTCCCCCCCCAATACCAGCTGTTTAATATTCAGGATCATCCCAGGGCACCTGGGTGACTTAGTTGGTTAAGCATCTGCCTTCAGCTCAGGTCATGATCCCAGAGTCCTGGGATCCTTCCCAGGGTCCTGGGATCCTGCCCCGGGTCAGGCTTCCTGCTCACCCTGGAGCCTGCCTCTCCCTCTCTCTCTGCCCCTTGCCCCTGCTCGTGCTCTCACTCTCAAATAAATAAAATCTTAAAAAAAAAAAAAAAAGGAATTTTTTTTTTTTTTCATTTTAAATAAGTCAGAGTTACAAGCAAATGAAGAAAACTACTCAGCTCTAGAAAGAAGGTTGCCACCATGCTTGGCACATTTGCTGAAAACTTGAACTGGAAACCTCAGAAATATTTCCAATTTGCAGAACTGGATTCACCAAATTCAAGGGCAAAACCAGTGAAGGAAAAGTTTGCCACCATAGGTCTCCATTGTGCCCCTTCCATGGGGGTGGGTGGGAGGAGTCCTTTCTTTACCAACCCACCAAGATCTGAATCCTTCTCAAAGGCAAGGGCCCAGTTTTTCTAAAATCTTTCTTAGTTAATTCCATGCAGTCAAAATCATTCATTTTCAAAGTTGTCAGCACCTGGAACCCTAATACAGATTGCCTTCCCCCTGCCTTCTTTGAATTTTGTTGTTACCAGGGAACTAACTGCATTAAAATTAGAGCATGCGTGCATACACACACACACACACACAGACACGTGCACTTGCACACACTCCTGTTTGATGGAAGGTGCAACTTAACTTTCTGTTCCTTGAACCCCAGTACAGTAACTAGTACCTAGTTTACACTTAATAAATGTTATTTGAAATGAAATCGAATCAAATTGAATTGAATTTAGCTAAAATAGAGGTATAAGGACAAAGCTAAGGGAGCAACAGAGGAGAGCAGTTTCTAATTCCGCCTGGGAGGATTTGAAAAAGCCCAAACAAAAATAACACAAAATGTGTTTGGAGGAGTCAAAAAAACACCACTTTTACAATGCAATTTAATTGCACGGAGCAAACATTTATTTAATTTTAATAATAAATGCTTACACATTTTTACACAGCATTTTAATCTTTGAAACCCTTCCAGGCACTAAATAATTGAATTTTCTAGATTACATTCTTCAAAAATCATCCACATTGATTTAATGTTCCCAGCAGAGTAGTTAAATGAAAATGTAAACAAATTAGAGACAACACAAAGATCAGGACTCTTCTCCACATTATTCAGACCACCCACTACCTAAGAGGTAGAACCAAGAGGAGAGAGACCGCTGATTCTGTCTGTGAGAAATGGGAGTCACCCATGTCACCGTGGACACCAGCATCACCTTATCATGTGCAAAATGCAGATAACGAAAGAAGACATTCAGATTCTCTGGGCCCTATAGTCCAAAATTTTAACATCAAAAGCTCGATATGGGCTATTTTTCTCAACACTCACTTTCTATGGTCACTTCTTTCCTTGTAAGAGACTAAAAAGCTTCTAGGAGCTATGTTGATCTTTGAAGAACTCTCGCATCATGTCAAGTAAGGTTTCTACACTGGAACGTATGTGTGCTGTCATGGAAATGTCTGTAAACAGATGTTTAATGGGATTTTATTGTCTTAAGTCGATCTGCAGCTTATTTAAGAAAGACTAGAAATAGAGCGCATGGGTGGCTCAGTGGGTTAAGCCTCTGTCTTCAGCTCAGGTCATGATCTCAGGGTCCTGGGATTGAGCCCCACATCAGGCTCTCTGCTCAGCGGGGAGCTGCTTCCCCCACCCCCTGCCTACTTGTGATCTCTGTCTGTCAAATAAATAAACAAAATCTTTAAAAAAAAAAAAAGAAGAAGAAGAAGAAAGAAAGAAAGAAAGACAGACAGACTAGAAATAGGGGCACCTGGGTGGCTCAGTCAGTTAAGCGTCTGCCTTGGGCTCAGGTCATGACCTCAAAGTCCTGGGATCCAGCTGCATCTTTGGGCTCCTTGCACAGAGGGGAGTCTGCTTCTCCCTCTCCCTCTGTGCCACCGCCCTCCCCCGCCCATCAGCTCAGTGTGCGCTCTCGCTCTCTCTCAAAGAAATAAGTAAAATCTTTTAAAAAAAGGACTAGAAATAAAAAAATAATTGGAATAAGTTGTTAAATGAAAGAGGGAAAGCTTCCTTCCACTCCAGGCCAGAGGGGCTGAAAGACGCCCCACCCCTCACAGAGTCTGGGGCTGTCTTCAAGAAGACAATCTGGGGGGCAAAGAAAGAAGAAAGAAGAATGAGGGTGCTGGTCCTTACCTGCTGGGTCTCTGAGCCGAGAGGGGGAGGCCACAAGTGGGGAAATGAGAAACTCTGGACTCAATGGGAGGCTAAGGTTTTGATTTAGACTAGAAGAGACACTTTAACTCGTGGCAATGAATCACAGCGACCTAAGTGAGATTTGTCTTATAACTGAAAGCCACTTAGCAATGAGACGGGCCCGCTGTGCCATCATGGATCAGGGAGCAGAGATCTGGCAAAGCCATGGAAGGAAGAACAAAGAGCGCCATGTCCTGTTTGTATCCACTGAGATCACTCCATGTAATAACACAGTTACGCAGCCGTAAAACGTCACTTCATTCGTCCTAACATGAACAAAGAAATAAGCTGTTACACAGCTGACTGTTAGCAGTTGTCATGACCCAGTTGGCTTAACGACATGGTAATCCAAATAATTGTGCAAAAATCAAATCAAATAAACAGCCACACGGAAGGCTGGCTGAATGGTCACGGACAGTGCAGCTTTAGCCCTCTCTCCCTTTTTCCTCAGAACTCTCAATAAAACCGAATAATAAAATGTAGGCCAAGCTGCCGCTAACATGACATTAGGACTTATCTGGATCATCAGAACCTGGCAGCCGTTCAGTGTAATTGTTGTTTTAAGCAAACACTTTTCCACTCAGCAACAGGCCGAGGGACTAACCTCATTGATTAGTAAGGCCCGAGTTTAGCTGGAGAAACACACTTCAGCCTAGTCTGCAAGCGTCCCAGGCTTAAGCTACTTCTAGAAGGACAAGATGCGTAAGTGACAACAGCCTGCCCAGATTACTGTGTAAACGGCCTCTTGATTTTGAATCACTGAGCTGGCCTGTTCTCATCTATTACCTGCAGGGAGGAACCTGGAAGCAATCTCTTCCATGATGAACTGCTTTCATTTTCCACCTCTTGGAAGGGTCAGTCATCCCAACCAAAACAAAACAAAAACAAAACAAAACAAAAAGCGGGGGGGGGGGGGGGAAGCAAAACAAACCCCCCCTAAAACAAACACTAAACTGATCAGGAGATAGCTAAATGAATCAACCAATAAAATTTGGAATGCTTTGTAATTGCATGATAATGACAGAATCTGCAATAATAAAATGGTCTGCAATTTGGATTTACAATCCCTACTTACTCCATAAAGCCCTAGCATTTTAGAGGCGAGATTATCTGTTCACAAGGCTTCTGCCCAACTCTTGTAAGAGGATTCTATTATGGTTAAACTGGAGATAAAATGGGAGTTTTAATATGATTATAGGTCAGTGGTTTTTGAATTGTTAATGTATAAAAGACCCCAGAGGCATATGCTGAATATATAGTCCGTGAAAGACAAAATTAAATAAACAAAAAGCAATTTACAAGCTGGAAAACATTTTTTAGTTCTCATGGAGCGTTAGAACACATGTCCTCTAGCATCCAACTTAACAGGGCTGAGCTGACACCATGGAAGGGAGGCAAGTAAATTAATTTCGCATCACAGGCCCAGAACTAGAAGAAAATGGTTTGTGGAAAAACATTTCAAAATGGAAAATATGAACCACAGGAGTAGACACATGATTCCCGAGGGCATGGAAGTTCCTGAAAATGAGATTCATCCTAGTAATGTTATAAGATAATGAAAACGAGATATATTTATTTATGTTTGTTCTACCCTACCCACCTCCAGAAAGAATTGTCGTAAATGAGAAAATCCTGGAGAATTTCCAGTCTAGATCAGACAATGTTTTGAACATCTTGGTAAGGCAGTCATACTAAGTATGGAACCTAGGAGGGGTCTTACACACAGCTTTCCCTTTAGCAGTTCGAAGATGACCTGGGCTGTGGTAATGCACTTCCCTATTTTCTAGACCCCAGGCCCTAGTTGCTCATTTAGGCCATTGATTTCTTGCCCTAAGATGCCATCTGATGACAGCTGTCCAGAGGAGTGTCATTGCGCACACACCATGGAGACTCTTGGAAGAATATATGCTTCTCCTTTGCAGCACCCCAGAATCATGAGAAATGTTGTCCCACTTAACCCTCCCAGTTAATGGTTTGAAAACAAGAGACACAGGTGGGTTTGGTTGCAAAACTTATCAGATGTGGTCATTATAGGGGCGCCTGGGTGGCTCAGTGGGTTAAAGCCTCTACCTTCAGCTTGGGTCATGATCCCAGGGTCCTGGAATTGAGCCCCACATCGGGCTCTCTGCTCAGCAGGGAGCCTGCTTCCTTCTCTCTCTCTGCCTACTTGTGATCTCAGTCAAATAAATAAATAAAATCTTAAAAAAAAAAAAAAAGAAGTGATCATTATAGGCTCTCAGATTCCCTGGTTCACCAGCACTAAGTGGGTATCCAACTGTTGATTCCATTCTGACACTAACCGCCCGGAGTAGTTAGTTCAAGACCACTCTCAATTCCAATGCCAACTGCAAATGGAATGCCTAGGCTGCTCACACTTCCTTCTGACTTGGCTACAAAATCTAGGGCTCCCATGCCCCCCTTTCAATTTTGGTGGTTATCTAGGACTCACAGAGCCCAGGAAAATGCTGGACTTGCTACTACAGTTTATTATAAAGACTGCAACTGAACAGCCAGATGAAGAGGTACAGAGAGCGAGGTCTAAAGAAGTCCTGAGCACAGAAAGTTCTGTTCCCCTGGAGTTGGGGTGTACTGTCCCCCTTGAACATGGAGGTGTTCACTGACATGGAATATCCCTAGACTCCCTCATGTGGAAGTCTGTATGGAGGTTTCATCATGGCGGCATGACTGAGTAAATCCTTGGCCACTGGTAACTGATTTCAAACCCCAGCCCCCCTTCCCTCCTCAGAGTCAGGGAGTGGGGCTAAAGATCCACCTTTCTAATATGGTTTGGTCTTTCCTGCCACCAAACCTCCCCAACCCCCCACCTGCCCCCACCAAGCTATCTATGGACTTTGCCCAAAGTCACCTCATTAGCAGAGACTCAGGTAGAGTGGTTCAAAAGAGCTTATTTAAATAACAATAGATGCTCCTATCCCCCTATAACTCAGGAAATTCCAAGGGTTTTAGGAGCTCTGTGCCAGGAACCTGGGACAGAAGTCAAACACGTATTTCTTATACTGTATAGGCTCATCTAGCATTAAACCTCAAAGGAGCACGAGATCCTCTAATTCAAATCCCACAGTAAGGCCCATTTCCTTCTCACCTCCAGGAATCCCCAGCATATATTAGACATTTCAGTTTTGTTCCATAATAAATAAAATCTTTAAAGAAATCTTTAAAAAAAAAAAAAAAGGGAGAGTAAGACCTGGAGCTCGTTCACAGCAGCGGCTACTACCAAAGAGTGCTGTCCCTGCCTTATCCCATTCAATCCTGTTAACTATCCCCTGCAGTAGGACCCATTTTACAGACGAGCACCCCGAGGGTTAAAGAGTTAAGGAAGGCCAAGGTCCCATGCTAGCAAGCTGTGGAAATGCCATTTGAGCTCGTTAGTCTAACTCCAGCGGCTGAGTTCTTTAGCTGGCACCACTCTGCCTCCTGGCCACCGTGAGCACCAGACCATGATCCACCAGCTCAGAATTAAAATAACCTGTAATCATCACTAATACTGTGAGTCAGGCACGTCTTCACAGCTGATGCCTCTGATAGGGTGGCCCTGAGTGAGGCTGGGAGCTGTGGCTCCGGTGAGTGGGCGCTCTTAGTTACTGCCCCCATCATTGATGCAACCGCCAAAAGGGTCATATAATCAAAACAAATTGTTTCAAAAAGTAAAGTCTCACTCAAAATAAGACCTCATTAATTCAGATGCCACTAATTCATAATCAGTGCTATTTTAATAGGAACCAGGCTGAATTCCACCTTTGCAAACACTTTCCTAATAAATCGAAATTAATTGCACAGTTGTGTGAGATTTATTATATTCATTATCAGGTTCCAGAGCACTATATTATTCTCAATTAAAATTCTGCAAAGCTATATTGACTGTTTTCATTATTTTTTGTATCCATGCTTGCAAAATTTAATGGAAAGGCAAAATATAGTTCCTAGGATATGTAATATAGAGTATAGATATTAGAAATATTTATGCAACAAATGTTTCTTTTTACAAGATTTGCATTATCAGTTCAGCAAGTTTATATTGTTTAGTGCATGTATACAGAAAAATGTATACTTTTGAGGTATAGTCTATAGAATCCTTGCAAAGAATATGGTCCAGGTGCTTATTTCCTACATAATGACATCATTCATAATAAAAACTGCAACTTCTAAGACTCCAGTAGCATTGGGATTTAAAAGTTATTTACTGATAAAGCTCTAGGGAGATCCTAAGTGTTTTTCCAAGCTATAAATATGTCAATTGCTTCATATTATGAAACAAGTAATTTTCTTTATGGAGTGTTTGCTGGACAAAAGGGCTTTTCCCCCTGATCTCAGGTTCACATGACGTGTGAATCTCTAGGTCTACTGTTAAGCTAATGAACCAAAGGGACATCTTCCTCTGCATGGGATGAACATAAATATATCTGAAGTCCCCTAGGGGGCTTTTCTGCTACCCCCCACCCCAAAAAGTTTGTGTGTCCTAGTCTGGCTCTTAACAGTGTTCAGGAGTTGGGGCACCTGGGTGGCTCAGTCGGTTGACCATCTGACCTTGATTTCAGCTCAGGTTATGATCTCAGGGTCGTGGGATTGAGTCCCCCAAGTCAGACTCTACACTGGGCAAGGAGCCTTGCTTAGGATTCTCTCTTTCTCTGTCTTTCCACCCCCACTCCCTACCTCAACCCCTGTGTGCACATGTATGCACTCTCTCTCAAAAAAAAAAAAAGTTCAGGGCGCCTGGGTGGCTCAGTGGGTTAAGCCGCTGCCTTCGGCTCAGGTCATGATCTCAGGGTCCTGGGATCGAGGCCCGCATCGGGCACTCTGCTCAGCAGGGAGCCTGCTTCCCTCTCTCTCTCTCTCTCTGCCTGCCTCTCCATCTACTTGTGATTTCTCTCTGTCAAATAAATAAATAAAATCTTTAAAAAAAAAAAAAAAAAGTTCAAAAGTTTCCAAAAGGAGTGCCTGGGTAACTCAGTCAGTTGATCATCTAACTCTTGATTTTGAATCAGATCATGATCTCTGGGTCAAAACCTACGTCGGGTTCTGCACTCAGCAGGGCATCTGCCTCTCTCCCTCTCCCTCTGCCCTGCCCCCCCCCCACTCACACGTGTTGTCTCTCTCTCTCTCTCTCAAATAAATAAATAAGTCTTCACAAAGTTGCCAACAGTAGTGATTGAAACACAGTTTGACCCTATAGCAATCTACTGAAATGGAGGCACATTTTGTAAAGATCAAAATGAAATTTAGTATCAGTAGTTTAGAATGGGGGGAAAAAAAGGAGTAAGAACAAATTTTGGTGGGAAATGGGCCCCCAGTCTTTGAATGAGCTCCCAAGGAGCTGCTTTCAGATGCAGAGGCGGTGAACGCAGCAAGTAGATCCCACCCTGGCTGACCCCACAGGACTCACCTGTGTGGCCAGTGTCCATCCTGCAGTCATCTCAGACTAACATTACAGAGGAACCTCAGGACTTCAGGGTTTGTGGATTTGGAATCTGAGAGACTTCATGAAACCAGAAAATGTTAAGACCGAGGGATCTGAGCGAATGGGTTAACCAATCTTCTCATTTCACAGATAGTGCAGATAAGGAAACTGAGCACAAAAAATGTTAAGTGACTTGTCTTGAGGTCAACCTTCTCCTGAAGAAAACCTTCTCCTCCCTGCCAGGCTATGTTCATGGTCACTTCTGTGGGTTGAACTGGGTCCACTCCAAAAGATATGTCCAAGTTCCAAGTCCCAGTAACTGTGAGTATGATCTTATTTGGGATTAGGTCTTTGCAGATGTATTTACATTAAAATGAGGTCCCATTGGATTTGGGTGGGCCTTAATCCAAAGAATGATGTCCTAATAAGAGGAGTGAAGTTTGGACATAGACACAGAAGAAAGAAAAGAAGGTGATGACAGAGGCAGAGGTTGAAGTCATGTAGCTGCAAGACAAGGAACACCAAGAATTCTGAGAAGCCAGAAGAGGCAAGGAAGGATCCTCCCCCAGAGCCTTCAGAGGAAACTTGGCCCTGCCAACACCTTGATCTTGGATTTCTAGCCTCCAGAAGAGTGAGATAATAAATGTCTGTCGTTAAAGCCACCCAGTTTGTAATAACTTATTCCAGCAGCCCCACGAAACTAATATGGTCATATTCGTTACAGCATCAAAACCCTTCCTGTGCTAAGATTGTTTACAGTGACATAAATCTCCAACAAAGATTCACAATTGGCCACAAACATGTATCACAAAAAGTGTACTTATTAAGCATTTGCCTTCTTCTGAAGTGCAATACCTTACTTTATTTAATCCTCATAATCACCCAGTCATGGATGATTCACCCATTCTAAAGATGAACAAATTAAAGTCCAGAGAATGGTAAGGAACTTGCATAAAGTCAATAAACTAATAAATGCTGAAATTGGGAGTATGCACACCTCAAAACCTGTGATCCTAGCACTACCTCAAGCCAGCTGCACATGGAGGGCCAGCCTGGCCACTGAATGTACCAGAGTTGTGTAACACAGCGGCCCTGCCTTGGGTCATGGGATGGCAGTAACTGTGAATAGCTGTCAAAGAGGAATGACCAGACATGCTAGAGTCCTTTAATAGGCCACTAAAATGACAGATAGCCATCTGACTCTAATGGTTCACCTTCCTACTGAGTGTTCCTCTGTACCCATGCCTCCATGTTCATTCATTCTTTCCTACAATAAACATCGGCTACCTGCCTTACGCCAGCCGCTCCCTTGAGTGCGTCAGTGACCACTGAGAGGTTGAGATACTGGCATTGCCCTGACAGGGCTTCTAGGGAAGTTGTGGTTGAAGTGGAAAAAAAACTAGTTCTTGCCTGTAAGAGAGTCAGAAAACTTCCCTGTGGTTTGCAGATGCTAGCCCTTTCGGGAATTTAGAATTTCCCTCTAACTATTAAAAATGTAGTTCAGAAGACCCACAGCAACAGAGCCCTGATTGGACCCTTTGAATTTCTTCTCACTTGCCCGAAAGCAAGGGAATGAGAGCTCAGAAACGGGAGACTCAAACAGAGGAGCCCATTTCCCAAGCATGCTCCAAGGAAAAGAGAATGAATTTGATTTCATGTTCTTCACAGCTAGATTTGGGGGGCAAATGCATGGTTTCAAGGCACAAAAAAGGCATGAAAACAGCAAAAGCAAAGACACAGAGTGCATGAAAGTTTATGAAATCTGTAGAGAGCTGTAAGATTCATGCTGCCAAAGCACAGTGTGTGTGTGTGTGTGGGGGGGGGGTGTTCATCTAACGCAGGTTCCTAAGCACAGACATGAACATGCAGGGGGCTGTAGGGCCAGTGTAGGCTGGTGATGCTGGAAAGATAGATGGGTGCAGGTGACCTCAGGCAATGACCAAAAAAGGACACAGAACACGTTTGGAACAGAGCAGCTTAAAAGGGTGGCCTGGGAGGAAGCCACCAGCACTGAGGGTTAAAGAGGAAGCTTTCTTTATCTTAACTGCAGTTTTAAATAAAGAGGCTACAAATTTTCCCCATTAAGCTAAGATCTGATGCCAATTAACATTAACGCCTTGTGGGGCACCTGGGTGGCTCAGTGGGTTAAAGCCTCTGCCTTCAGCTCAGGTCATGATCTCAGGGTCCTGGGATCGAGTCCCACATCGGGCTCTCTGCTCAGCAGGGAGCCTGCTTCCCCCTAGCTCTGCCTGCCTCTCTGCCTATTTGTGATCTCTTTCTCTCTCTGTGAAATAAATACATTAAAAAAAAAAAAAACATTAACACCTTGTGTTTACACCTGATCTTTCCTCTCTGACCTGACCTGAATAGAGAAGCAGCACAACTTGTAGTGACAAAACTTTTTTTTAATTTTTAAAATTCTTCTATTACAAAATTAAGATCTTTTACTGTGATTTTTTTTTTTTTTTACAGAATTAAGAGCTATTCCCCATACATATCTATGTTTACAAATTGCCAAACAAATTTTGTCCAGCTCAAAGATTATCTCTAGACTAGAGGTTGGTAGACATTTTCTATGAAGGACCAATGAGTCAGTATTTTAAGTTTTGCAGGCCATACTGTCTCTGTTATACAAATTCTGCAGTTACAGTGTGAAAGCAGTCATAGACGATATGTAAATAAGTGAATGTGGCTGTGTTTCAATAAAACTTTATTTAAAAAGTGAGGCAGGAGATCTGGTCTATTGCAATAGTTTGCTAACTCCTCTAGCCACATAAACTTATTCTTTTTTTTTTTTTTAAAGATTTTATTTATCTATTTGACAGAGATTGCAAGTAGGCAGAGAGACAGGCAGAAGAGGGGGGTGGGGAGCAGACTCCCTACTGTGCAGAGAGCCAGATGCAGGGCTCCATCCCAGGCCCCTGGGATCATGACCTAAGTCCAAGGCAGAGGCTTAACCCACTAAGCCACCCGGCGCCCCATAGCCACATAAACTTATTCTTTTACAGTCAAGGAGTATTTAACGCTGGACACCTGGGGGCTCAGTTGTTAAGTGTCTGCCTTCCGCTCAGGTCATGACCCCAGGTCCTGGGATCGAGTCCCGCATCAGGCGGGTGGGGAGCCTGCTCTCCCTCGCCCCCTCCCCCTGCTTGTGTGTTCCCTTTCTTGCTCTGTTTTTCTCTGCCAGATAAATAAATAAAATCTTAAAAAAAAAAAAAAGGAATGTTTGACCCACTTTATAACTTCCCAATTTTAATTGTCTTATTACTCAGTTTTCTCCTCATGTTGATCATTCAGATTAATATTTTCATGCATATTTGTATAAGCACAGACTGTCTTCATCCCTGGGACAGTATTATACAGATTGGAAAACATTCAGAAGAATAGTTTTACCATTTCACTTTCATTGTTATCAATAACACTTTTATAGAATCCCTTTAGTTCATGTGATTCTCTGTAGAAAGTGTGGGTAGGTATCCAAAATGATGGCCCTTAGGGCACCTGGGTGGTGGCTCAGTCGGGTAAGTAACTGCATTCAGCTCAGGTCACGGTCCGCAACTCCTGAGATGCAGTCCCATGCTGGGCTCCCTCCTCAGTAAGGAGTCTGTGTCTCCCTCGGACCCCCCACCTGTGCTTGTTTTCTCTCTCTAGTGCTCTCTCTCAAATTAAATCTTAAAAAAAGAACCAAAAAACCCCAAAATGGTTGCCCTCTAAAGGGACAAGGTCAAAGACAGCATAGACACCAGAGGGTCTTGCCAGCCTTGACTTTCTATATTAAAGATTTTATTAAAACCATGGGAGGGGTGCCCAGCTGGCTCCGTCAGTGGGTCATGTGACTCTCGATCTCAGGATTATGACTTTGAGCCTCACACTGGATGTACAGATTGCTTTAAAAAAAAAAAAAAAATACATAAATAAATAAAAGCATTCCTGGGCATTTTCTCTGTACTTTTGAGCTAACAGGCCACACATCTCATTATTCCACACTACAAAATGGTCCTAGTCGGATAGTAAACATGGTAACACAGACTCATGACTCAGAATTCTAGGAATCAAAAAGTATCTCACTGGTAGATCCCAATTATATGTGGGTCCTTTTAAATCAAAGGAACAGAGGGGGCACATTATGAATGCAAAATCAGATACAAAAGTGAATTTTATTTCAAATGAGAAAACGGATTTCAATAGATGATAAACTCTAAAGAGCTGAGAGATGTGACAACCATTTTATGTCCGATTACCTTCTGGGTTTCCACTAAAATACTTCCTTTCTGTCACATTTAAAATTTTGGCTGGATCTAAAGAGTACACTTATCATGATAAGCCCTGAGTAATGAACAGAATTTTTAAATCGCTATATTAGGCACCTGAAACTAATGTAACAACATTATGTAAACTATATTGGAATTTTAAAACTTAATAAAAAATAATAAAATAAATTTTGATTGGTTAATAATTTTGGAAAAAATGTTAAAAGTTAATCTAAAGTCAAAGAACACACAAATGCAATTTGAATACTTTTATAATTCCTGTTACACTGAAAGGGTGACAGCATGATCAAATTGCTCTTAGTGTAAGAGTTCTGTCACTGGTCTTTCTTTTCTGACACTGTCACTTGTTTATTTCGGTTATCCTGCTGGGTTGGGGGCAATTTTGCTATTTCATCTGGAACCATCATGCTTTGTCAGGACAAGACGTGTCAGATATTCTAAAATGTAATCTGATATGTTGGAATCCATAAAAACATGCAATTTCACAAATGAACTGTACTCATTTCCAGTACTGCTACACATGTGTTATCTACAAACCCTGGAATTCTGATAGATGTTTCAAGAAATTCCTAGGAAAAAAAAAAAGTTACAGTCAAAACAGTCAAGGGTCAGGACACCATCCTGACTGGCTCGGTCAATGGAGTCTATGACTCTTGATCTTGGGGTTGTGAGTACAAGCACCACAGTTGGGTGTGGAGATGACTTAAAAATAAAATCTAAAGGAAAGAAAACAACAACCAAAACTATCGGCGGCCTTAATCGATAGTGATACAAAGATCTGCACATTGATGGACATATGTGGCCACGTGAGCACATTGCTAGGCCTTGAAAGGGTCTGTGAAGAGCAGGACACAAAAGTTTCAGCTTCATGACCATTATGGGGAGCCCGCCTCTGACCTTCCAAAGCCCCTAGTTTAGGTTTCACAGCAATCACATACTATAAAATACCCCCTATGATGCTGAGTGTGTTACATCCCAAAGCAACCCATTCCATTTTTAGGCATTGTATTAGTCGGGGTTCTACAGAGAAATAGAACCAATAAGATAGATACAAATATACATTAGAAGAAATTTATTATAGGAATTGGCTCGGCAGTAATCAGGGCTGAGAAGCCCCAGGACCCGCTGTCTGCAAGCTGAAGAACAGGAAAGCTGAGGGTGGGGGGGTCCGGTGCGATTTAAGACTGGAGGCCTGAGAACAGGAGCGCCCATGTCTGACAGCAGGAGGAGACGGCTGGCCTAGCTCAAGCAGAGTGAATTCCACTGCTGCCTTCTGGTGCCATCTGGGCTTTCACCAATTAGATGATGCTCACCCCATAGGTGAACGTGATCTTTACTCAGTCCACTGATTCAAACGTTAATCTCTTCTGGAAACACCCTTAGAGACACAACCAGAAATATGTTCTACCAGTTTTCTGGGCATCCTTTAACTCAACTTGACACATAAAATTAATCTCCATGGGCATCTTAAGTTATTCCGGAATTCTTTCTTACGCTAAGCAAAAACCCACCTCCTAATAATAACTATCCAGTGGTCTTAAGTCTCCTGCTCTATTTTTTAAGTTTGTTTGTTTGTTTGTTTATAAATAATCTCTATGTCCAACATGGGTCTTGAGCTTGTGAATCCAAGATCAAGAGTCACATGCTCTTCCAACTGAGCCAACCAGGCACCATCTACATCCCCCTTTTGCAGAGTAAATCTAATTGCTCACAGTCATCCATTATTTGAAGACTGTGGTCACATCATCCTCTATCTTAGCTTGGGTTCCCTAGGAGGCCGACTCTGTCATAAGGATTTATTCAAATGCTAGTAGTTTATCTAGGAGGTAGTTCTAGGGGAGCACGGATTTGAGAGGGAAAGGAAACAGCCAGGGTATGATCAAGCCAACAACCACTGTGGACAACCTGAGCTCTGTCCTTCGCTAGCTTTGGAAGCCACTGTAGAACACCAGCCTCAGGGTTATCCCACTTAAAGGGTGAGGAAGCTGAGGATTTATATAGCAACACCCATCAGTTATTAGTTGACGGCTGTCCTTGAGAGAGACTGAGCTCCAGCTTTCAGAGAAAGCCCTCAAAGAGATGCACAGGCTGGCAGCTGGAACTCAGCTAGCCTGCACTTCCATGGTAAGATCCAGGGGAATAGGGGCAGCACATTCTCCAGATCAGAATGCCCAGGGGTCTTCCAGGTTTCTGAAGACAGAAGAGCTAGGGTCTCCCCATCCAGTTCTATTAGATGCTCTTGTCTTTGCCTTTTTTTTTTTTTTTTTTTTTTTTTGAGCTAAACATTGTACTCCATGTGTGGTCCTGTCTTCTCGTTCTCCAATTTCTGGTCCCACAAAGAACACACACAACATGGAATAGGCACCATCATTGATCAAGGGTAGAAAAAAACAATCAAATTCAGCCATGAAAACAGCTAAGAGTATTTAAGCAAATTGGACAAGAGTGGGGTGGGTTTGGTGTGGTTCTGATGCAGTATGTGGACTGGGAATCCTGAATGGCTTTTACTGGTCCATGCCCTGGTTTTTATTTTCTTTAAAAATTCTAGACAGATTCACTCTTTCCTTGTCACCTGTCACCTAAAAGGATATTCTTTAGTGCTGTCCTGTAAGCAAGACCTAAGTCTGAACCATGGAGAATTAATGAACAATTTTTTGTATTAGATAATTAAAAATAGTAAGTTCTTTGCCAAAAAATGACAGAATTTTTTCCAGTAATTTGTTGCTGTAGCCGTTTTTTATTTTTTTAAGATTTTATTTTTAAATAATCTCCACACCCAGCATGGGGCTTGAACTCATGACCCCAAGATCAAGAGCCGCATGCCCTACTGACTGAGTCAGACAGGCACCCCTGCTACTGTGACAGTTTTAAAACACACTCACAATTCTTTGCTATTCCTACGCTCATAAGCTGGTTCCTCATTGCCTTCCCTTTGAGTGTGGGTTACACTTTGGTTCTAACAAAGAGAATGTTCCAGAAGGAACCACATAAGAATCCAGAGTAGATCAAAACACACTGTGACTTCCTCCTTACCCTCAGGCCACTTTCTCAAGGAAGCCAGCTGCGATGTCATGAAAACACTTGAGCAGCCCCCTGGCGCAGTCCCCATGGCGAGAAACTGAGGCTTCCAGCCAAGAAGAGCAATAGGAACAAATCATCTTGAAAGCAGGTGGTTTGGCCCCAGTCGAGGCTCCAGATGACCCCAGCTCTGATTGACTTCTTGACAGCAACCTCATACGAGATCCTGAGGCAGAACCATCAACTAATCACTCCTGGACTCCTGACCTTCCAAAATTGTGAGAGAGAAGACATAATTGGGTTTTCTTTTTGAACTTGCTGGGTTTTCTTTTGAACTTGTAGGGTCATTTGTCTCACAGTAATAGATAACTAATACGTGGAGAATACACGCATGGCTGACTGGTATTTTTAGATAATCAAAACTTGCCAGCACTTTACCTGAAAGTGGTAAAGTTCCTTCTTATGATTCATTGCCACAAAATCTCCATTTTCCTCTTATTCTTAGTGAAATTCTAAATCATTTATCAATAACCTTAAATTACCATTTCTTGAATCACATATGTTTTTAACCTATTTTAGAAATAATCTCACCCCTAATCCCAGCAAAGTAAATGCTATTGAGGACTGCACTACCAACTTAAATCCCATCAATGGATGGCCCTGCCACCTTGCCCCAAAAGCTATAGAATAAATTCCTTACTTAGAATAGGGCAGAGGTAGTGGGCATTAGGGCAAAGCTTTATTCTGATATGTTCAACTAATGATCTCCTTTATCTTTCCTTTCCTAACAACTTTAGCAAATGATTTTTTAATTGCAATATGTGAAATGCAACAGATTTGGCTCTAGACCATAAAAATGCCTTCCTGTCTTTGCTGCTTTGTGAGCAAAACAGAAACAGTCCAGCCAATCCCACTGACTCTGGCCAATTAGTGTTTCAGCAGACAAGTATGTCTACGTAAGACATGGGGTCCCTATGCCTTCCAAGCTGCTATGGGGAAGTAATAAAACAATAAATTATGGTTGGGTGGAGAGCTAGCCTTTGGTCCTTGATCCTGCTTCTCTGATAATAGCCAATAGGCTTCTAGTTGTGGTAGATTGAACTTAACTTGTTTCTTTTTTCCCCAAACAGCTGCCGTTGCAAGTTATTGCTTGCCAGAACTCATTTCTCTCATACCTGTTCAAACATCTATCTGTGAGCAAGAAAAAGCTGATGGAAGGAAAAGGATATTTTGCTGTCCTCAGAGTATAGGTGACTTGAGAAAATGAACGCATACTGACACCAGGATGGAATCAAGAATATTCCTACAGTTATAGGAGAACTAGAGAGTGCAACAGAATGCTGGCTGTGGGTATAAATATATATGCTCCATGTTCCCAAATAATTTGTATTATTTGGAACTTCCAAGTTAATTAAATTGTGTCTCATCACAGTTACTGGATTATAATTATCCTTCAAAAGCGGTGCACATTTTACCTGGCAATAAAAATTCTCAGGGTGAGTCAGTGAGTCCATGAGCAGCCCAGCTCCGATTTGCGCCCCCGATTCTGGCCACTCAGCTGCCCCAAAGTCCAGACACCACCATACCAGCACCTGGTTTGAGCCTCTTCCATTGTGGATGCTTATCTCTGGGTCTTTCTTGACTTCCCATTTCATATTTTAAATTGAAATGTTATGAGCCAAGACAAATTAGTGTGTTTTGAGGGTTTATTCCCATCTCTTCTATTGTTCTGTAATTATGAGTTGGGTCCAAAATGATTTGGAATCTTGTACCAAACCTGAAAATATTCCAAATTTCTTATTTTGGGGATGAGTCTTAGAAAGTCTGGGACATAGTAGGCACTAAATAAGCCTTCATGGACACTTGGTATATATAAGTGGTAATTTTTTTTGCCGAGACAATTTCTATTTTCAATAGATAATAGAAGCAAGACATTCCTGGAACATACCACACTGACCTGGGTGACTATGAAAACAGGGATCACTGAACAGAATTTCTGGAAGGGGTGATTTCTTCCAGCTACTTTATTAGCATATCATCTCCTACTCTTAATTCACTTCCCGAAAGATCTACAGATATTAGAATAAATGCAGGGGGCCTTAACAGTTACGGGGTCCATAAGGATGCAGAATTCAGTTGTCTATCCAAGACTTCTCACTAGCTGAGCTACAATAGCCTTTATAAAACACCCTCTTGGGGCGCCTGGGTGGCTCAGTGGGTTAAAGCCTCTGCCTTCCATTCAGGTCATGATCCCAAGGTCCTGGGATCGAGCCCCATATCGGGCTCTCTGTTCAGTAGGGAGCCAGCTTCCTCCTCTCTCTCTGCCTGCCTCTCTGCTTACTTCTGATCTCTGTCAAATAAATAAATAAAATATTTTTTTAAAAAGACAAAAACAACAACAAAAAAACACCCTCTTGTATGGACTCAGGTACTAACATGATAGCTTGGCTCTGATGATTTTCTTTTAATAAAATGAAAGAGGAAGATGGAGAGAGAGAGAAAATAAGAGAAAGGGCCCTTCAATCCTCAAACTCAGCCTATTCATCTGAGCATATAAGAACAAAAAGATACAATTCCAAAGTTGAACTTTAAAAATTCCATCGTAGGAGTGGGTTTTCTTTTCCCCCTTTCATAAACCGAAATCTTCCTATCTCCTTATTTTGGGGAAAGAGATGAGAAAGATTGATGATAGCACCTTTCTCGCCAAAGTCCTCTCTGTCAGTTCAAAGCAAGGAAAATGAAAATACCAAACAAATCCATCCATCATGATATAATTCTTGTCTCCTTTTCATCTTTCTTCTACTTCCTAGATTACTAATTTCTCAGTCACCTTGTTTTCACTCCCAGTCCGACAGGGAGCATATTTATAATACTTAATATTTGCTGGAGCTACAGACACGGGTGCTTTAGTACTTAGTATCTGCCATATTTACAGGGTCTCAGAAAGTTTCAAGATAAGAAGTAGGTGTCTCAAGCTATTTCAGAAATGAGAATAGGGCACCTGAGTGGCTCAGTTGGTTGAGCATCTGACTCTTGATTTTAGCTCAGGTCATGATCTTAGGAGAGATCAGGCTCAGGTCATGATCCTAGGTTGAGACCAAGCCCAACAACAAGCTCCCTGCTCAGCAGGGTATCTGCTTGAGATTCTCTTCCTCTGCCCCTTCCCCACTCATATTCTCTCTCTTTCTCTTTCTCTCTCTGAAATAAATAAATCTGTTTATAAAAAAAAGAAAGAAAGAAAGAAATTAGATGGTGCTTCGGTGGGTTAGTCGGTTAAGCATCTGCCTTTGGCTCAAGTCATAATCTCAGGGTTCTGGGATCAAGCCCCACATTGGGCTCCCTGCTCATTAGAGAGCCTGCTTCTCCCTCTCCCTCCACTTGTGCTGTTTGTCTATCAAATAAATTAATTAAATATTTAAATAAATAAAATATTTTTAAAATAAAATAAATAAAATCTTAAAAATGAAAGAAATTAGAATAGGTAAGGAAAGTGAGCTCAAAGGATAACTTGTCGTCTCTAGTAAAAAACCGAGGATTTCATCAGGACACTGGGGCTCCCTATCACATGTAACCTTTGACTGCTTCACCATAGGCAAGGGTATCAGTCAGTGTAAGTTAGGTTATGGTGTGGTAACAAACAATCTTCATTTTTATTTTTCTGCTTTTAGATTTTATTTATTTATGATAGAGAGAGATAGCAAAAGAGGGAACATTAGCACTGGGGAGCTGGAGAGGGAGAAGAAGGCTCCCCACTGAGCAGGGAGCCTGATATGGGGCTTGATCCCAGGACAATGAGATCATGACCTGAGCCGAAGGCAGACGCTTAACGACTGAGGCACCCAGACACCCCAACAAACAATCTTTAGAACTAAGATTGCTTTTCCTTTGTATCACATGTGCATCAGAGATGGTTGTGGCTTTGGGCCACATCTTCTTTACTCTCAGATGGAGGCTGATGGAGCAGTTTCTATCTCGGATCCAGCCAGTTTTGTGACAGAAGGAATAGAGCACGTGGAAAATAACATGCTGGCTCTAAAAGCTACTCTCCTGAAGTAGCCACATCGTTTCTACTCTCCTGAAGTAGCCACATCGTTTCCACTCAGTCTGTTGACAGAGCAAGATCAATGGCTTTGTCGCTGGGACAGGGACACAATTCCTTCATAAGGGAGGGGCCGCAAGCATAGACACATTATATGATCTACCCCAGTGAGAGGCCTCTGTGTTTTCTCACTTGTGAAAAAAGTTTGGCCTAGGTTACCTCCCCGAGAAAACTTATGATCTCATAATTCTGGAACCACTGGGCAGTAAAGGAGGTAGCATAGGTATTGCTCATACCTATTCTCTGTAAGTATCATAAATGCAATAGTTCCTCATAAAATCAACAGGCAAAGTTAGGAATGGCTTCTTTTCAAGTCTTGGGTGGTCCAGTGTTTCTGGAGGATATGAGCAACTACCAGCATTCTTTCCCCCTCAAAATTCTATGATACTCCAGGGGCACCTGGGTGGCTCAGTCTGTTAAGCAGCTGCCTTTAGCTCAGGTCATGATCCCAGGGTCCTGCTCAGCAGGAGGCTTCCCTCTCCCTCTCCCTCTGCCTGCCGCTCTGCCTACTTGTCCTCTCCCTCTGTCAAATAAATAAAATCTTTTAAAAAATTCTATGGTACTCTAACACAGAGGGAGTCAACAGAGGCTGAGAATTCTGTGAAAACAGTCTAGCCAGGGTTTTCTTTAAACTGTATCTCCTTCATAATTACACTTAAAATTTCAAAATACTTATCTGAGTCTTCATACTGTCACCAGAAATCTTAGCCGCTGAAGTTACTTAATCTAGGAGGAAATCTCAGAATCCCACCCCATCTTGGCTTGTGCCAGCAAAACCCATGGATTTCTGGTTCCCATTCAATTTATGCTGAGAGATTCCCATTATTTACCTGGTTATATTAAAACGGGAGGCTAAGTATTATAGATACAATTCTTTAAAAAAAAAAAATCCAGGGTTGCCTGGGGGGCTCAGTTGTGGTTGAGCCTCTGGCTCTTGGTTTTAGCTCAGGCCATGATCTCAGGGTAGTGGGATCCATCCGTGCGTCGGTGTGTCGGGCTGCCCCCTCAGCATAGAGTCGGCCTGGGATTCTCTCTCTCTCCCCCTGCCCCACTCTCTACCCCTTGCATGCACTCCCCCTTTCTCTCTCAAATAAATAAATAAAATCTTCTTTTAAAAAAATCTGGGGCACCTGCCTGGCTCAGTGGGTGGAGTCTGTCACTCTTTATCTCTGGGCCATGGGTTCCAGTCCCACATTGATCATAGAGATTATTTAAAAAAACAAAAACAAAAACAAAAGAGCAAAAACAAAACAAAACCCGATGTTGGGAGAAAGAAAAAGTATAAATTACTCATAAGTGATTTATATTTTACAGGGGCAGTATGCCTTAAGAGTTAGATATATTTCAGAATTCATAATTTGCAGGTTTCAGAAAGGTAATACATTGTATATACTATATATTATTTAACTCATCAAGCTATGAGGCTGGGCCCATAATCAAATATATTAAATATCCCAGTATCAAAAATATGTCAAGTATAAGCGTACAGAAGTATGAAAATAAAGATAATAGGGGCATCTCGGTGGCTCAGTTGGTTAAGCGTCTGCCTTCAGCTCAGGTCATGATCTCGGTTGTCCCAGGATGGACCCCTTAGTCAGGCTCCCTGCTCAGCAGGGAGGCTGCTTCCCTCTCCCTCTGCCCCTCCTTACCCCCACTTGTGCGCTCTCTCTCAAATAAATAAATAAAATCTTAAAAAAAATAAAGACAATAAATAACTTTACAGGTGTTCAGATCTGATTTTTTTCCCCCAGATGAGTTTGCTGAAAGCCTATAATAAAATTCTGGGTTTTCAGAACTTTGAGAATTTGGGAATTGTGGGTAAGAGTCTGTGAATGTGTATTTTATTTAGTATTTAAAATAGTCCTATTTAGTAATCTGTAACATATATTAAGTGAAAAAAAGCAAGGTGGAGAAGAGCATGTATAATATGCTACCTTTATCTTAGGGGGGAGGGAATGAACATTTGCTTATATTTTTAAAATTTGTTCATACTAAAAAAAAGAAGAAGAGGAGAAGCAAGAAAAGATAAACCAAAAGGTAAAACAGTGGAAGTGATGTGGAGAACAAAGGCAAAAGAAATGTAGAAAAAAATTAAATCTCCTTATAACATACAGCTCCTTGACAAGTCCTTAGGACAGGCAGGGTGACCTTCCTTAAGAGCTCAGTTGTCACAATGTGAATACTTTGCTAGGGGCAAAAGGCAACCTTAACTTGACATTGGCCTGAACTCCAGGATCCTATAAGTCTTCTTTAACATATTAAAAATCCCTTTGGAAGCTTCCTTTATCTCTACCCGCCCCCCCAAGATATATAATAGCAATCATCCTCCAAACATATGGGCCACTGATACACATCTGAAGGTCTCATGACTAGTGTTTTACTAGACAGTAGTAAATGTTCTTATCTCAACAGCAGCTAGCCCCTCAAGGTCCTGGAAGCCTTACTTCCAAATTCCTTAGAAACGTTAACCCTATGCCTAACCCCCTCCCAGCTGAAAAGTATATAATCAGTCACTCCCCACAATCCCAGTGTAGCTCTTTCTGCTTACGGGTCCTGTCCAGTGCATTACTAAAACCACCTTTTTTTCATTGAAGACCTCTCAAGAATTTTTTTTTAAGATTTTATTTATTTATTTGACAGATAGAGATCACAAGTAGGTAGAGAGGCAGGCAGAGAGAGAGGTGGGGAAGCAGGCTCCCCACTGAGCAGAGAGCCTGACACAGGGCTTGATCCCAGGACCCTGAGATCGTGACCTGAGCCAAAGCCAGAAGCTTAACCCACTGAGCCACCCAGGACCCGCTCAAGAATTATTTCTTGACTGTTTGCTCCCCAACCCCAAAACATTTCTATCAGAAGTAAGGAAAACAGGATGGAGAAGACGGGGTTCAAAGCTAGACTTCTATGAATATACCTTGACTGTAAAGCAAAATTAAATTTTAAAAACATTTAATTCTTAAAAATGTAAAGCATGATGAAATGAATGGATGGATTCCTGAGAATCAAGCTGGCAGCATAACTTTACCAAAAGGGATTATTCCATGACCCTAAAACACAAAATTTAGGGGCTCCTGGGTGGGTCAGTGGTTGGTCCTCTGCCTTTGGCTCAGGTCCAGATCTGAGAGTCCTGGGATCTAGCCCCACATCAGGCTCTCTGCTCAGTGGGGAGCCTGCTTCCCCCTCTCTCTCTGCCTGCCTCTCTGCTTGTGATCTCTCTCCCTCTGTCAAATAAATAAGATCTTTTAATAAATAAATAAATAAATAAATAATAAATAAAACACAGACTTAGATGAACATCTTTTAGGGAACTGTAACCTAAGGACAAAACAAACTATTAAATAAATTGAAGTGTTTTCAGTTATCATATTGTTGGTGGTAGTGCTGCAATTATTATTCTGAAACTGTTGTTTGTATTTTGGATAAAGCACATGAGTAAGTATGCTGGTTTGAGTTGGGAACCAGGATTTTAAAACCTGAGTACCTGAGTTTCAGTAGGAAGCATCCATATAAACTCAACAACCAAACTGAAAGGAGACTATATCTGATGAGATCAAAGGCAGAAAAAAATGTAGATAAAATTGTTTCCTTACAACCTGCAGCCCATTGACAAATACTTGAGACAGGCAGAATAGGACATTCCTCAAGGAACTTGCAACTACCTTAATGTTAATGCTCTGCTAGAGGCAAAAAGCAACCTTAGGTTGACAATAGCAGACCTCCAGGATCCTGTAAGTCTTCTTCAACATATGAAAATCCTTCTGGAAACTTCTTTCATCTTTACCCCACCCCAACTTAACAATATATAACAGATTGCTGCTCAGGATCCCAGTGCAGATCTCCTTGCGCATAGGTCCTGTCCTTGTGCTTTAATAAAACCACCTCAAAAACATCTCAAGTATTCTTTCTTGACCATTCACTCCCGGTCCACATCACATCATATCTAAGAAGAAACAATGAGGAGGAAAAACAATACTTAAAGGAGACTTAATAAACACACCAACCAATTATTGACACATGTATTTCCTTGTTCTAGCCATTGATAAAACCTAAACGCAGTGACCAGCTTAGAAGGAATAAGCGCTGGAATGCAGTAAGATAATGGTCTCCAAATACAGCCTCCCTTTAAAAGGAACAGGGCTTGTTTGAGGTACAGTAAAGCCCAGGCATGAGGTAGGAAATGTATAATATAAGCCTGGAAATTTTCTCATCCCTGAAGACAGGAAGCTCACTTGAGTCCTGTCCAGAAGAGTTGGGGGCAAGCTTGAAGCTTCCAGAGGCCCAATATGGTGCAACGTCAGCATCGGTGAGAGTAACTACAGTGGGAACGCCTGAGGGGCTCCCGTCCTGGTCCCAGGGTCCTGGGAAGGAGTCCGGCTTCGGTCTCCCTGCTCAGCAGATAGCCTCTTCTCCCTCTGTCCCTGCCGTTCCCCCTGCTTGTGATCTCTCGCTCTCTAATAAATAAATAAAATCTCAAAAGAAAAAAAAAAGAATAACTACAGTGGATTGAAACTGATCAAGTATGTTTAAATCAATGAAACAAACTCACTTTCTGAGGATACTAACAACAACGCATTATTTTTGAAAACAGGTTAAAAAAAAGGCAAAGAATCAAGCATTTAATCTACCTTTCCTGTGCAATCCTACAGAATAGTTGATGAGGAGACATTTCTTTTTACAGAAAAAATTACCATGCCAGAAAATAAAGACGGAATGGTAGAATTAGAATATCCCACTTTTGCAATTCCTAATTAAATAATTAATCTAGACAGCGCTCAACGGTAGCTGCTAGCATAACAAAAAGAGAGATAATTGGATACTGTGTTCTTTGGAATGGAAGTCACACAAAAAAATGGAATTTGATCCTAAGGCTTTAAATTTCATTACCAATTTATAGCAAATACAGGGGACAGAAAAAGATATAAAATGACAACATGAGGATGCAATAGACAAAATTTTGTGTATTAAGCATGTCTTTTTATTGCAGTATTTTGACATTTGGTGTTTTATGGTGGTGGGAGACTGTCTTTCTATGGCTAATCAATTTCTAGGAATGGTAAACAACTCACCTACAAGCACGCCTTTCATATGCAAATTAACCAATACGGAGCCACCCCATCCCCATCTCCACCGGGCTTTCACAATTCAGGCAAATATCCCTTGCCCTCGTCACACCAAACAACTAGAGATAGCCCTTCTGTCCCAGAGCGCACTGAAACTGTCCCAGCCAGCCAGTCTTCCCCGCCCGCCTCGCTCTGCCTTCCCCACAGACCACAGTAACGGGGCTTGCTCGCGTTTTCCTCTCCCCTTCCACCTCCCACGGGCGCTGCTGCTTCCCGGCCTGGCTTCCTTGGCCGGGCACGGCCCCTCCCCTTGGGGATGTCTCCTGATCTGTGGGCCTCAGCACACTGGAGCAATAAGAAACGCTACATTTTAAAACACACCGACTGTGCGAAGCCTCTACAAGACAAATGACAACTGCAAGGGAACTGGAGGGAAGGAAGGCAGGCAGGCAGGCAGGCAGGAAGGAAGGAAGGAAGGAAGGAAAAAGGAAAAGAAAAAGAGCAATAGGAAGTAAACGAAGAGGGAGAGAAAAACGTTAGTTAAATGAGTCGTAAAAAAGTACATCAACTCATTGCAAAGTACCGACCATATTTTACTCTGAATTTACACCAACTTTTAAAATCACGATGAGACTAATGGGCAAATGTGAACACTGACTGAGCCACTGACAGCTGACATTATGAAATTACTGATCGTATTTTTAGGTGTGATTATGGAATTGTTGTTACAGCTTTAAAGATTTTATTTATTTATTTATTTGTTTGTTTAAACAAACTCTGTCCATCACAGGGCTCACACTCGTGACTCTGAGATCAAGAATCACATGCTCTACCGGCTAGGCCAGCCAGGTACCCCTGTAGTTCTGGTTTTAAAAAGAGATTTAATCTTGTAGAGGTCCATACTGAAATGTCTACGGATTAAGTGACCAGACACCTATGATTTATTTTACAACAGTCCGGAGTGGGGGGAGGGGTGTTGGGTAAAAGTTGGGAAAAGGTAAGATTGGGTTAAGTAACAGGTGTTGAAGCGGCGTTGTAAATACATGAGGGGCTTGTTAGTAGACTATTCTGTTTACGGAATCTTCAAAATTTTTCGTAATAAAAAATAAAAATCCTTTGAAGAAACTTTTTTTTTTTAAGGTTTTTGTTTTTTCTTATTTGAGAGTGAGAGAGAACAGCAGAGAGAGAGAGAGAGAAAGCAAGAATAGGGGGCAGAGGGAGAGGGAGAAGCAGGCTCCCCAACGTGGGCTTGATCCTAGGACCCTGAGCAGAAGACAGAGGCTTAGCTCACTGAGCTACCCAGGCACCCCTGAAGAAACTTCTTTGAAGAGCATGTTAAATGGCCCCAATTTTTTAGAAAAGATAAGTGAATTCAGAACGACTAAACAACTTGCCCAATTGCTAATCCATGGGGAGGCCAGGTTCCAAATCCAGGCACGTGCAACCACCCAAACTCCGCCCTCCCAAGTGAAAAGAGAGGCCACGTCCTCCAGCTCATCTCTAGAGGAGAGGGTGGGCTTCTCTCTTTGTCCCCAAGGCACCAGCCAGGAGCAGGAGGGACTGTTGAACTTTTGGCAGCAGCGCCCTCAAACTGCGGCCTCCAGCTGGAATGCTCGTCCTCGGTTTCTCTGGGTTGTACCCCCGCCCTCACCCCCAAATCTGCCCCACAACGGAGATCCACCCTGACTTTTTTTTTTTTTAATTCCCCTTTCAACACGTCATACTGCTCTGCAGAAAGTGTACCAGAATGGACACATCCCAGTGAAGCCTGTCACCTTAAGCACGAAGGAAATTACTGTCAAGATATTTTGAAGCTTTCTCTTTTCCGGTAATTTTAGTGAAATATAATCTTTCATTTACGGCTTAAGAACCACATGAAACAACCTCACCATTTCTGAAGCCTGCATTTTGGGCTCCAAATGCCCAGTTTTGGCTTGACCCCTTTCCTCATACATCAGACTTCCCTCTAAATGATTTTTGATTGCTTGCAAAAATCAAATCTAATATTAATAATTGTCTAAAGAAACCACAATGTTTCTCTCATATCTAGGGCTAGGAGCTGCACTCAGTGCTTTAAGAATATTATCTTCTTCAGTCCTCAGGATAAGTCCTTCAAAGAATGAAGATGAGTGAGCCCTGAGGATGTTCAAAGAGAAAGCTTGGGAGGGGGAGGAATTACCTTGATTCCAAGGTTAGAATTAACCTCAGCCTTGACAAAGGATTTAGCAGCGTGGACACTAATATGAGTCTTTAAATATCACTTTGTCCTGTCATCTGTGAGTCTCGAGATCATCCTCAAACAAAAAGAGGCTGTGGATACAAGTAATCTGCACTCTCCAGTCTCCTCGCAACAATGACCATCAACCCCGATAATTCTCTTCTTTTTCTGAATCCAACGTTCTTCACTGGGGATTGTGTGGGATTTGTTTTAGCATCTCACAATATATAAAACTATTCTAGGGTAAGCCATGTTATTCAGAGCTTACAACCTTTCCCTGAATCTGCCCTTTGGGTTTTCTGCGTGGAACAGAATTGAGAGGACATACAGATGCAACTCACAAAACCTCTGTCTTCCTTTCTCTTAATTCTCCTTGACACCATCAGCCCCCACTCGCCCTGCCAGGTCCATCTCATGGTGCCACTATTTTTCTTCACTCAAACATCAAACCCCTACCTGTAAACATCTCTAGAGTTTCACCTTGAGATTTAGAAAGGTGACTAAATTTAGAAAGTTATCAACACCTTGAAAAGGTTAGGGAGTTCTCAGATTCGATTTCCTAATTACAGGCTTTCAACTGTTTCTTCATCTTGGTGCATTCAGTCCTGGACCTGGAGAAAAATATTTGCCTCCAGTCAAGTTTGAGAAAGAAATGCAGGTTGGGGGAACACATCCCTGTTAAGGACCCAGAGCCTTTTCCCTGCCTCTGCCAATAGGACAGAGACTATGATCTTCAGTGACTTTAATCCTTCTAGCCAGGCAATTTTCATTCCTCCTCAGACATCATCTGTGACAGCACCAGGTGTCACAGTCACAAGACCTTCACCATCTCTCACTCACATCCCCATTTCAAAATTAACTGCATGAGCAAATCTTTGAAAATATTTGCAAAGTAATGTATTTTTTTTTAATTTGACGTCCAAGTGCTATTGTAAATAATTCACTTAGTAAAACCATTATGTCTGGGGCACCTGGGTGGCTCAGTCAGTTGAGTGTCCTACTCTTGATCCCAGCTCAGATCTTGATCTGAGGTTTGTTAGTTCAAGCTCCCCACTGAACTTAAAACAAAAAACAGACCAAAAAACCCCTACTGGTACCTTTCTGAATTTGGTCTCTGTTCGTCTTGGAGGTTTCTCCTAGCTGAAAGTCCTCCCTTCATCCTGTAAAACCCACTCTTCCATCTTTCTGGATCAACCCCGCCACTGCTTCCATCCCTCCATTCTTTGGTCTACAGACCTTCCCCACAGATACGTCATGGAGCCTCAGCCATTCACTGGCTTTGCTTTTGGATACCCTTATTGCTTCTAGTCCGACTTAGTCTTTAGATTGGAAACTCCAAGGGCAGGATTTGTTTTCTCTCTGACTTTATCCTCTAGTGCAGGACTTGGCTTTCCATAAATGCATAGTGACTAGTTAACTCGCAGCAGTTTATTATTTGGACAAGTCTCAAATGTATCAAGATGATGGTTTAATAATAATCACCTGCAGTAATGACAACACTCAAAATCACATTTAAGTCCTTGTCTCTACTGGCTAACTTCTTCCAGACAATACTTATGAATTTTGCATAAGATTGCTGTCGTCTTGACATTACTGTTTCATGAGATTTATAATCTTGCAAACCATTTGTCACTGAAACAATGTGGAAGATAAAAGTAATTTCAGTAATACATTGAAAATGTTCCGCTGCTGAAATGTTATTACAAACATCCTAGAAAATGAGGAGAGACATGTTTTAGAAATATTCCTGGTTAGCAACAAGCTTAGATGTAGAAAGTAGTGTCACTGGGCCCTGGGCAAGGATGGGCCTAACTTGCAATGAGCCAAGTTTTGGGGGCCCCTACTGAAGGCTGACAGGGACCCACAAGGGACAAAGTCCTGCCTACCTCTCCTTCTGGCTACTCACCAGACAAGAATAACTCCTCTTCAACCAGACCTCTGTCAGAACAGAGAGATATATTAATTTTCAGGATTTAGAAATTCAGGACAGGGAAGGGGGTGTGCCAATGGTACAAGTGTCCCATCATTTATGTATTCATTCATTCACTCAACATTTATGACCTCCCAGATGCCAGGCGTATCTCACAGTCCCATGACAGAGATGGGCATAAAGACAACAGTGCCATGGGACACACACCACCATACAGCCATTAGACAAAGTGTCAGGGGAGGTACCTCTCCTGCCTGAGCCTGGGCCACACCCCTTAAGTCAGGCTTAGAAGTTTCAGAAATGCTTTAGCAGGAAGCATTGGCTTCCCAAATACACTGAAGACTTAGCCCTACGCCCCAAACAATTGGGAGATAAAATCCTGTAAATTAACATCGCCTTCAGTGTATTCCAAGGACCACTCACGCTGAAGGATGCTAACGGCTGTTACCCAAAGGGAAGAAAAACAAAAGGGAGGGTAATTGCTGGTCACTGGAATCTGGAAACTGCTGATTTAATTAATGCAGGATTTATTAGATCCCGTCAAACGTTCATGTGCATTGTGAATCACCAGGAGAAGACATAGTAGGCAGTATTTCTGAGTTAGCTAACTGAAGATTTCTCTTTTCTTTAAATTATTATTATTATTATTTTAAGATTTTATTTATTTATCAAAGAGAGAGAAAGAGTATGAGCACAAGCAGAAAGAGAGGCAAGCTCCCCGCTGAGCAAGGAGCCCAATGTGGGACTCCATCCAGGGTCCCTGGGACCATGAGCTGAGCCCAAGGCAGATGCTTAACTGACTGAGCCATACAGGTATCCCAAGATTTCTTTTTTCTATAGCCATTTTTCTCTTGGAGCACACTCTGAGAAATTCTGCTCTGGACCAAGAAATGATATAGATGATGGATTTTTAAAAAAATTATTTCTTCCTAGTTCAGATATGTGTAGCCGAACTATTTTTCCCAGCTCCTAGGAGCAGACACTGTCTACTGCCCTTAGGGTGCCCTACTTTAGGTTTACAAATTGGAACACAGGCTTGGTTTCCTGTTTCTCCAGCAGGATTTGGAAAATATGTTGATGCAGCTTAAAAAACACACACCGTAACTCAGAAGCCTAGGTAGACCAGCTTTAGTAGATTAAAACAGCTTTGTAAGACCTTGGGCCTACAGACGTGGGGTCTCACTGGCTACAAGTTGGAATCACCTGGGCAGCTTAGAACGTACACACACACCCAGGTCCAGACCCACCCGGAACGAATGAAATTAGCTTCTCTGGAAGTGAGCCCTGAGAATTGTTATTTTTAAAATACTCCCTGGCTAGCTCTAGTGCACAGCCAGGACTGAGAAGCCCGACCCTGAAAAATCCAGCTGTCGGTCACCACAGCCTCATTTCTGGACCTGCTAAGTCCTTAGTGGACATACTAGGTGGGGTATGAGTCAGGGCAGGCTTCCATGACAAGGTGCCACAGGCTGGGTGGTCTCAGCAACACACATTGATTTTCTCACAGTTGTGAGGCTGGAAGTCTGAGATCAAGGTGCTAGGGGGTTGGTGGCCTCTCCCCTTGGCTTGTAGACAAGCTGCCTGGGTCCTCTCATGGTCTCTCCTCTCTGGGTGCCTCCCTGATGCCTCTCTGTGTGTCTAAATTTCCAGCAGTCAGATTGGATTAGAGCCTCACCCAATGCCCATTTTCAGTTACTCACTTTTTTTTTTAAGATTTTATTTATCTGGTCAGAGAGAGAAAGCACAAGCAGGGGGAGCAGCAGGCAGAGAGAGAAGCAGGCTCCCTGAGCAAGAGCCCGATGCAAGATTTGATCCCAGGACCCTGGGGTCATGGCCTGAACAGAAGGCAGATGCTCAACCAACTGAGCCATGCAGGCGCTCCCTAATTAATCACTTCTTTAAAGGTCTTATCTCTAAATACAGTTACACTCTGAGGTACTAGGGGTTAGAATTTCAACACATGATTTTGTGGGGAGATACAACTCAGCCCATAGCAGGTATGAGAGGAAAACCTAAAGTCTCCAGAAAATACTGCAAATTGTTTTATCCATAAAACTGACACTTTTTCCTGCTTCCACTGTAATCAAGCAGATGATATAACATAGGGGGGAAAAAAGACCTTTGCCTTACAGCCCCCAAGATAATAAAAACTTGAACATATCCTATAAAATTTAATTTATTTTAAAGAAAAGCAGGGCAGAGGGGAAGTTTTATCTTTGACTTTTGTGATAGTAGCATTTATAGGTATAATTGGAACTTGTGAATATGATGAGCATGTGATATGTTATTCTCTGCTCCTCATGAATAAATAATAAATAAAATTTCATATAAAAATGATAATATAAATATAATATTCACATCAACTAACAGTCTAGATTTGATAATTTTGTTAATCTTTGTGATACTTTTCCACCGAACACCTGAAAATTTTTTTATTATTTATTTTAAGTAATCTCTACACCCAACCTGGGGCTTGAGCCCACAACCCGAGATCAAGAGCTGCCCGCCCCCAGCACTGAGCCAGCCAGGTGACCCCACTGTGGTTTTTCATTTGGCACATGGATCCTTTGGAAGTCTGACACACTTGGGTTTTGAAAGTGAAAGAAGTGTTTTTCTTTTCCAAATGTTTGTGTGTCTGAGTCTTTTCGTGGTTCTGGAGGTTCCTGAGAGATCTCCCCGTGGAAGGAGCTTCTCCTGCCAGAGCTGACTGAACCTTACCTAAGAATGCACTTACCTCACAAACTGTGTGAACCAAGACATGTTTTGTTTTGTTTTGTTTTTAATTTCTAGAATTAATCTCATGCAGCAACTAACTCTGTAGTTTTCTGGATGTTTCTCTGTGCATTTCTGGATCAGGTCTTGTCCCAGTTGCGGTGTTAGCATGGGCAACAATTTATCCCCTACTGATGACTTAAAGAGAGGGATTGTAGGTTTCGGGTGATCTCCATCAGGCGGCAAATAATAGAGACTGGTTCATCTATCTTTTTTATCTGTCCTTTTGTTTGTTTGTTTGACCTGGGGATTCTGATATCTATTGCTGATCTATTCATCTATTGCTGAAGCGTGAATACAAACACTCTGTAAAGTGAGGAGAGACATGCTGTAGAAATAGTCCAAGCTATGGACAGACTGGATATAGAAAGAAGTGTTGTAGGGCCCTGGGCAAAATTACATAACTTGAAATGAGCCCCAACTGAAGACTGACTGGGGCCCACAGGGGACAAAGTCCTGCCTACCTCTCCCCTTTCATTCTCTTGCGGGGTGGGGGGCACTCTTTGACTAGTAGTCAGCCAACAATGTTTTCTCTTCTGTGAGATCCTATCACTCAAGAAAGTTTCCTGTGCCAAATGGAAAAGCAAACAAACTTTTGAGATCTACAGTGGCTGGACCTGTGGGCTTTTGTGTTCTGTTTATTTTTATTCCTAGCTGAGGTTATAAAACTGAAACCACTAAGTACCTTCCTTTTTTTTTTTTTTTTTTTAATAAGTCCCAACCTGGGGCTTGAACTCGCAAACCTGAGATCAAGACTAGCACTCTCTACTGCCTAAGCCAGCTCAGGTGTCCCCACTAGTAATTCTGGTACATGAAAAAAATTTTTTTTCTTGTTCTCTCCATGCAAAAGGAAGGTTATTAAATATGTTGTTTATCACATTCTGTATTTGTGGCTGCCCCTTCCCTCTCTTCTCCCCACTTTCATTTCCTCCCCGCACCTCCCCCACACCCCAGAAAACTTGTGGAGATTAATTGGTTATAAAGATCTTTCATTTCAGGGGCACCTAGGTGGCTCAGTTGGTTAAGCAGCTGCCTTCAGCTCAGGTCATGATCCCAGGGTCCTGGGATTGATGCCCACATCAGGCTCCTTGCTCAGCAGGGAGCCTGCTTCTCCCTCTGCCTACTGCTCTCCCTGCTTATGCTCTTTCTCTCCGGCAAATAAGTAAATAAAATCTTTATTTTATTTTTAAAAGATTTTTATTTATTTATTTGATAGAGATCACAAGTAGGCAGAGAGGCAGGCAGAGAGAGAGAGAGAGAGAGAGAGAGAGAGAGAGAGGAGGAAGCAGACTCCCTGCTGAGCAGAGAATCTGATGCGGGGCTCTATCCCAGGACCCTGGGATCATGACCTGTGCCAAAGGCAGAAGCTTTAACCCACTGAGCCACCCAGGCGCCCCCAAATAAAATCTTTAAAAAAATAAATAAATAGGGGTGCCTGGGTGGCTCAGTGGGTAAAAGCTTCTGCCTTTGGCACAGGTCATGATCCCAGGGTCCTGGGATCGAGTCCCACATCGGGCTCTCTGCTCAGCAGGGAGCCTGCTTCCCCCTCTCTCTCTCTGCCTGCCTCTCTGTCTGCTGTGATCTCTCTCTGTCAAATAAATAAATAAAATCTTAAAAATAAATAAATAAATAAAGATCCTTCATATTACATGCATTCCATGAATAAACTCATCAGATAAAAGAGGGAAAATAATTAACAAATTACACTGTAAAGTTACTTATATTTATCAAAGCATTGGTCTTCATTGGCATATAGAAACACTCTCAAATTTAGAAGAATAATTCTAAAAGAATAAATTAAATTTAAAAGTAATTCCAGAAAGGAGGAATATCAAATTTTAATGTTGTCAGTGTGATGGTTCTTTCAGAAAAAAAAACTTTAAAAACTTGATGACTCTATACCTCAGGGGAATGAAAAAGTTTAACTCCCAGATAAATTAATAGCCTTGGTTATGGTTTACAAGATAAAAAGCAGAAGAATGCTAAGGAACTTCAAACACAACTTAAGGAATTTTCAGTATTTGGTTTATAAATATAAGAGTTTATAAAGTATAAATCTATGGAAAAGTCTAAGAAATAGTCTTATTCAGGGTGAAAATTTTTATTCAAAGCAATTATATTTCTTTCTGATTTTATCACAGTACAAAACCCAATATTCTAGTTTATACAAAACATGGGTTTGTTTTTTTTTAATCACAAAAGCTTAATTACTCTGAAGGCTTTAAAATTTTTTGAGTCAAAGTTTTTGTTATAGAAATGTAAGGGTATTATATATATGTATATGTATACATATATATTTCATGTATATTTGAAATCCCTACTTTTTAAATGAAGTGAAATTCATGAATCTTAAAACTAACCATTTTTTTAAAAGATTTTATTTATTTATTTGACAGACAGAGATCACTAGTAGGCAGAGAGGCAGGCAGAGAGAGAGAGGAGGAAGCAGGCTCCCTGCTGAACAGAGAGCCAGATATGGGGCTCAATCCCATGACCCTGGGGTCATGACCTAAGCTGAAGGCAGAGGCTTTAACCCACTGAGCCACCCAGGCACCCCAAAACTAACCATCTGAAGCATGTAAGTCAGGGGCATTTAGTACATTCATGATGTTGTACAACCACAGCCTCTACCTTGTTCCGAACGAGATGGTATTGTCATCACCCCAAAAGCAGACCTTAAGCTCATTGAACAGTCACTCGCTGTTCCTGTCCCCAGCCCCTGGAAACCACCAATCTGCTTTCTCCATCTATGGATTTAATTGTTCTGGTTATTTCATGCATACGGACTCATACAGTAGGTGACCTTTTGTGTCTGGCTTCTTTCACTTAGCATGATGTTTTGAGGTTCATCCACGATGTAGCCCTTGTCTGGACAGCATTCATTTCTACAGCCAAATAATGTTCTATTATATGTATATACCACATTTTGCCTATCCATTCTTCCATGATGGACATTTTGGTTGTTTCCAAGTTTTGGCTATTGTAAATATAGTGCTCTTGTAAACATGTATGTACAAGTATTTGTTTCAATTCCTGTTTTTAGTTTTTTTGTGTATATACCCAGGAATAGAAGTGCTGGGTCATATGACAATTCTATGTTTAATTTTCTTAGGAATGATCAAGATGTTTTCCACAGTGGCTACAGCATTTTACATCCCCCACCAATTAACTTTTAAGACTTTGAACTAACAGTAAGTCAAGGTATTAGTACATATCTTACACAGCTGAAAACTTTAGTTTTACTGTTTTCTTGCCATCCTTTAGAAGGTTAAAATAGATGTATAAATTTACTACTTTAAGAATCTCTTTAGGGGTGGGCGCCTGGGTGGCTCAGTGGGTTGAGCCACTGCCTTCGGCTCAGGTCATGATCTCAGGGTCCTGGGATCGAGTCCCGCGTCGTGCTCTCTGCTCAGCGGGGAGCCTGCTTCCTTCTCTCTCTCTCTCTGCCTGCCTCTCAGTGTACTTGTGATTTCTCTCTGTCAAATAAATAAATAAAAATCTTTAAAAAAAAAAATCTCTTTAGGGGTGCCTGGTTGGCTCAGTTGGTAGAACATGCAACTCTTGATCTTGGGGTTATAAGTTTGAGCCCCACATTGGGTGTAGAGATTACTTAAAAATAAAATCTTACGGGTACATGGGTGGCTCAGTGGGTTAAAGCATCTGCCTTCGGCTCAGGTCATGATCCCAGGGTCCTAGGATCCCCACATCAGGCTCTCTGCTCAGCAGGGAGCCTGCTTCCGCCCCTTCTCTGCTTGCCTCTCTGCCTGCTTGTCATCTCTGTCAAATAAATAAATAAAATCTTTAAAAAATAATAAAATAAAATCTTAAAAAGATAATTTTAAAGATGTATTTGATTAGAGAGAGAGATATATATGCAAGATAATGGGTGTGTTTTATTATTTTTTATTTTTTTAAGATTCTTTATTTTAGAGAGTGAGGGCAAACAGGGGGAGGAGCAGAAAAAGAGAATCTTAAGCAAACTCCCAGCTTGAGAGCAGGGCCCAACGCAGGGTCTACTCTCACAACCCCGAGATCATGACCTGCATCAAAATCAAGAGCTTAACCAACTGAACCACCCAAGCGCCCCTTTGTTTTGTTCTAAATAAAATTGTCTGGTTGTGCCAGAACATGAAAGAAGGTAATAGAAGACAATTTGAGGATATGTCACAAATATAGGAAAATAAAGAAGAGCCTGGGCTTATAATGCCTGCATATAGTGAATCTGACATGAACAAAGAAATCTGAGGGGCGCCTGCGTGGCTCATTGGGTTAAGCCTCTGCCTTCGACTCAGGTCATGATCTCAGGGCCCCAGGATCAAGCCCCGCATTGGGCTTTCTGCTCAGAAGGGAGCCTGCTTCCCCCACTCTCTGTCTGCCTCTCTCCTACTTGTGATATCTCTCTGTCAAATAAATAAATAAAATCTTAAGAAAAAAAAAAAAGAAATTTAAAAATTTTTGCAAGATTGACTCAGTGATAATTGATTTATTTATAAGGTGGAAAGAGGCTTATGCATCCTTTACTACAAATTGCTACATGGACGGTAATCAAAAAGAGTAAAGTAAGAATTTGGCGCTCTCTCTCTGTTAAAATGGTAAATTCGTCCTTGAGTAGCTAGAATGCTCCTAACAAAACCAAAGAGAGATAAGAGTTAGAGTGTTCCGTGCCCAGATACCAGTGGTTCTCTTTCTACTAAAATGTTCTATAAACTGGTTGTGTTTGTCACACTTTTAAATCAATTTTAACAAAATGTCTTTAGTTTAGAAATAGAGTGCCAAATAATCATTTTTATGTATTGCTGTGTTTCCTTTAAAGATTACCTGAAACCATTTCTTGTCTTCAGGGCATCTATGACTAATGCTCATATCGTGTTTCCTTTAACTCTTTTTGATACTGCTTTTCCCAAATTCAGAACACCAAATCAGAACTCCAAAACTGTAAAGATTTCGATTATACTTACGTTATCTCTAGAGTTTCCCAGACATCCGGTGGGTGTTACAACGATTCAATCTTTCACCTTTTTGAAGAAGAGATAGTAGAAAGAATCTGGCATTCTCTAGGTTTAATGTACTCACCATTGTGATGTCTACAGCATGAATAACCAGTAAGTCAAAAAGCTAAACATCTCTGTACTAATTATATATAAATAAAATGATGCCAATATAAATGCTTCAGTAATTATAAAATTTCATGTCTGAAACATACTTATGAACATATAAAATTTGGGGAAAAACTGTCAAAAAATAGGTTAATTTTTAAAAAAGAGACACCTTGATTTTCTACATACATAGCTTTTGTTATATAAATAATTTCTATATAAATACATGTTAACTGATGACAGTCTGAATATACTTTATGGGATAAATTAAAGACCAGAGATTTGACAATGCCCTTACTGTCTGCAATGTTTCCTTACCCTCAGGATAAGGATTTTTTTTTTTTTTTTGAAGATTTTATTTATTTATTTGACAGAGAGAGACACTTCCTGCAGGGTAGGAAGCCTGATGCTGGGCTCGATCCCAGGACCCTGGGATCATGACCTGAGCCGAAGGCAGATGCCTAACCACCGAGGCACCCAGGCACCCCTCAGGGTAAGGATAAATTAAATCCTTAGTAACTGACTGCCTCTTGCACCTCAATAGAAGATTCTACTTTTCTACATCCTGATACTGTTAACTGTCCTCATAAATTAACTAGAGCCTTGGAGTTTTACTATCCATAAGCATTTTCTGCTTTTCCCTTTCACTCACCTAACGGGCCCTGCTGTAAGAGCAGATCGGAAATTGAGTCTTCTGGAAAAATATCAATTGAGCTTCAGTAAAGCACTGAACCAGATCCTCAGGATGGTTGAAACGACAAGGCTGGGACTCGAGAGTGTGGCTTCCTTTTATAAGATGACCCCTTCACCACTCTCTGCAAGACTAAATCAGGACTCCCAAAATGTTCCCTTGCAAAAACAAAGGACTTCGTGGAAATAAACTGTTTAGTCTAAGAGCAACAAAACACACATTAATTCCCTAGAACTAGATGAATAGAATGAACTGATTGAACTGTGGCCAGTCTTCTATTTTAAATGCACATGTGAGGAAAGCTCTTTTCTTTATTCTTAATTCAGCACTGACCCTCCATTTAACAGGTTGCACTTGTTCAAACTGGTATAAAAGCTTTTTCAGATAGTATCTTGTTCCCACTGAACCCTCCGGGTTTGGATTCAGGGTGGGAGGCGAAATGGTAATAAAAGAGCTTAATAGAGTCAATTAATAAATCATGAGGAAAAACTTAAGAATAAGAATTCTATACAATTAATAAGATAAAATCACGGCAACAATGGGTCAGTATTATTCAAAGCGCTAAGCTCCTCCGCTCTCTGTATCCAGAGGTTCAATAAGAACGTATTCTTTCCCCAACCGGGAAACAACTGGATGGATCAAGTCAAATCAAACCTATACCACGATCACTCCAGAAATCTCATCTAATTAAGGAAGATAAGCCCAAGGACCACGCCTTCACATATGGAACAAGGCTTTCAGTGTCCGCCCACAAACCTGTTCTACAAGCTGCTCTGTGGCTCCTGGAGCCCCTGCCCCTGAGGCAGGCCAGGAGCACTGACAAACAGGGGGACACTGCTGCACTGTGACATGTGATTTCATGTGTCACGGCTCTGGGTCACAGGTGTCCATATATGGGGTCAAGATCATTTCTGGATATGTATGGGAGGTGTTTCCAGATGAGATTACTGAGTAGAACAGACTGCTCTCCCCCATGTGGGTGGTCCTCATCCAAAGTGCTGAGGGTCTGCATAGCACAAAAGGACAGAGGAAGGGAAAAACTTCCCCTCCCTGCCTGACTGGGACTTAGACCATCAAACCTCCTAGTTCTCAGACGTTTGGATCCAGGCCACCTCTGCTTGCCGGGAGCCCCATCTTGCAGAGAGCAGATTATGGGACATTCCAGCCTCCATAATCATATGAACCAGTTCCTTCCCATCTATCTGTCTGTCTGTCTATCTATCTACTTATCTATCTCCTATTGGTTCTGTTTCTCTGGAGAACCCTGACTAACACACACATCCAGAAGTTACAGGTACTGTGGGCAAAGTCCGGTAGACATGAATTTGATGGTTCTTGGTTCTTGGTCTCAGTGGATCAACTGACAAGGAAAAGAAAGTATTTCTGAGGCAGGGGCACTTGCCTCGCTTGGTGGATAGAGAGCATGCAAAGCTCGATCTTGGGGCTGTAAGTTTGAGCCCTACATTAGGTGTAGAGGTTACCTGCAAATAAAACCTTTTAAAAAAACATATCCGAGACATAAAATTTATAATAATTTATGGGCTTTATAATATAGCCTCCAGATAAAAGTAATTCTTAAACCTTACTATCATGTTGCTTTTTTTTTTAATGTAGAAGAGGGTCTTTGTGTATTAAACATTCATTATTTCTATGAAAATAAGTCAAGTCAAATAAAACATCGTATCAACGGTACTGAATCAGAAAATCGGGAAGCATCGTAGGTGGTCGCATCCACACCTTAGGGGCAGGAACTTGAACAAAGGAAGGATTCCAGAAGCAAAACTGGTATTTTTCTCTGCTTCCATTCTCATTAAGGATATGACATACCACAGTCAGGAAACAGAAAAAAAGAAAGAATTTGCACCCTGAGATAAACCAAAAATAATAGTGTCACTCTGTCTCTGTCTGGTCCACAAGATAATACATACTTGAGCAGTTCTCTGAACCTGAACGCCCGAAACAGAACACAGCTTCATGCCTGACTTTCACAATGCTGATGCATGTGGCTACAACAATAGTGTGAAAGGGTTACTTTTTTTCTACCCTAAATAAAGAATATAAACTTGACCTGTGGTTTTCTTCCATTGTTTAGCTCTCTCTAACATATCCTTGATTACACAACATAACAAACAGGTATCTGATTCCTTCTATTCCAGAAAGATGCACTGGACACAGACAAAACAAAAATAATACTAGTATATATTTTTTTAAAAAGTGTTAATCTAATTCATCATATTGTCATCACTACATTTCCTTTGAGCTGAGTCAGTCACGTCAGTCCTTTTTGAACTCTGATTCCCTTCACCTCTTTGCAATTTAACTTTTCCTCCTTTCCTTTTTCTAAATGCTTTTATCTATTTATCTATTGGCTTATCAAAACCTAAAGACAATCACCACATGTCAATAACCAGGCACTCCCACTAGTGAACATTCCTCTCTCATTCAGGGGCCTTTGTTCCCGAGGCTGTGGGGCTCTAAACAGTCAGAGAAGAGGCTACCCTCATCACTGCCTCCTTCTCCCCAACCAGAGGCAGCGAAGCCACAGGCTTGAGTCATCACTACAAAGGGACAACACCGGTCACCTCAGCTGAGGGCTAATTATCTATTTGGGGCTGCAGGCGTGTAGGGGAAGGGCTCTGGGAAAAAGAGATCTGTTTCTTTTATAGTTGCCACATCAAAGGGGACCCTTTGTGTGACCTGTTGGAGGACTGGGCAGTTCTTAACGTGTAGCATCTGTAAACTTGGCCCTGTGCCTCCTTCTTTCGCGACATTTCCATAAGCTCCTGTCCCAGTTATGTTCAGGAAGCACAGCCCCTGGCCCCCTGGAATGTGCTAAAGCAGAAAAAGAAAAAAAAAAAAAAACCCGCACTGCTATTCTTGGTCAGCTTAATGGTGAGAAGCTTCAGATTCTCTATAAAATGAGAGAGATTCTATTGTGTGAGGTCGCCAGGTCACAACCTCCCCGAGAACACTGCTATTTGGAGCAAAACATCCTTCTCAGAGGGTCCTTAAAGTTTAATAACATCAGTCAGCGGCAACAAGGCCCCGAGAGCACACAGTCCGAGACAGAGCCTCTGTGTGCTGTCGCCGATGGACGAGCTCTGGTTTACCTGTGCGCAATTTTAGTCATCAAAGGCGACATGGAACGCGGTCTCCTAAATTTCAGTCACAGCGTTAACCACCCTGTGATTGAGCCAGTGGCAGTCCTGTGACTCTTTGTGAACAAAAGGCCACCTCCCAAGGCTGGAGGCAACACAGTAAGAAGCAGAGAAGCGCACCAAGTGAAACAGATCGGCGGCATAAGGAGTGTTGGCCGAGTGGCTGCGGCTGCGGCATGACACTGGGTTGTCTTCCTGGCACCAGTCTGTGGGATGCAGAACTTTTTAGTTTCGAGAATTTACATATGGCATCTGTCCTCTTGAACGGGTACAGCCATCTCAGTATAAGTGAAGTAAGTGCCAAAATGGGAAAAGCGCGTCCTTCAAATCGCAGCTTACCCATGCCCCCAGCAAGGATGAGTCTCCGATGACGCTGAGTGAAAAAGACAGACGCAGCGACTATCTATCTACTGCTACAATGCCATCCGTAGGACGTTCAAGAACAGCAAAATGAATTTATGATGATAGAAACCAGGAAGGGGTTACACGAGAGACATTCTTTACCTGGAGTACTGAGATCAAAGAAATGGTAGTTGTTGGGGTGGCTGGATGGTGGCTCAGCTGGTTAAGCGTCTTCCTTCTGCTCAGGTCAGGATCTCAGGGTCCTGGGATCAAGTCCCACATCGGGCCCACATCGCAGCGGGGAGCCTGCTTCTCTCTCAGCCTGCAGCTCTCTCTGCTTGTGCTCTCTCTGACAAATAAATAAAATCTTCATTTAAAAAAAAAAAAAAGAGGGGCACCTGGGTGGCTCAGTGGGTTAAAGCCTCTGCCTTCAGCTCAGGTCATGATCTCAGGGTCCTGGGATCAAGCCCCGCATCAGGCTCTCTGCTCAGGAGGGAGCCTGCTTCCCCCTCTCTCTCTGCCTGCTTCTCTGCCTACTTGTGATCTCTGTCTCTCAAATAAATAAATAAAATCTTAAAAAAAAAAAAAAAAAGAAATGGTAGTTGTTCCCATGGATATATGCATATGTAAAAATTCATCGAGTTTCACTGTATATGACTTTACTGTATGTTATGATCAGAATGTGCCCCGCACAATTCACACGCTAAAGTCCTAACCCCTAGATATGGTGCAATGAGGAGGTGGCGCCTTTGGAAAGTGATCAGAAGAGGATGAAGCCCTAAGGGAGGAGCCCTCATGAATGGGATCAGTGCCCTTATAAAAGAGACCCCACAGAGCTCACTAGCGTTTCTACCAAGTAAATACACAGAGAGAAGGCACCTGCTATGAACCCAGAAGGGGGCCTTCACCAACCCACAACCATGCTGGTACCTTGATTTTGGACTTCCCAGGATCCAGAACTGTGAACCATACATTTCTGTGGTTTATAAGCCAGCCAAACCATGGCATTTTGTGCAGCCTCAATGGACTAATATAATAATTATATGCAGGACTAAGACATTGTCTGTAATTTACACCCCAATTTTGGAAGTTTTGGAAATTTGGAAGACCAAATTTGAGCTCTAAAGTTGCAGCTAAGAAAACCACTACTCTCTGCCAATAATGGCAAGTGTGAGATGCAATTCCCCGTCCCCTGTGCCATGAAAGTGGCCCAGTATGGCCCAACATCACCTATTCCCCGTTACAGAAGAATGGCTGTCCCACTGTTCATCTGGCCTGTATGCCCCCTACAGAGAAATGCTTGGGGAGGGCCAGGGCGCACACTTCTCCGTGTGCCTACCAGCTGGACAATGTTTTTGTTTTTGTTTTCTCTTTGTGACCAAAACACTGCAGCGTGATTGCCATTAAGACGATGAGCGTGGTCTGGCTCTCCTTGCAGCCTGGTCTCCCTCACCACTCCCATTCAGAAACGAATGCCCCCACCTGGGACAGTCCCACCAGCGGAGCCCTAACTGCCTCTGACTCTGCAGCAGCCCCTAGGGCAAACCCCACCCATCTTGTTGTCTGTTTCATTCAACTCATTTTCCTTTGTTCATCATAATATCCATGCGCTAATTGGTGCCCTGTTCATGAGTCACCGAGCATGATGGGACCTGAAGTGTAACAGGAATGCAAAACCCTTGAGCCAAATCATGACCAGAATCAGACCTCGGCTCTCCGGCTCACCCCTGGCGTGCTGAGAGCTAACTGCTTCGCCCCATCACTCCCGCCCCGCCAGGGCAGTGACTCATGCTCTCCAATTTGATTTGTGTTTTCAGTTATTGAGTTTCGGTCTGTGTAAACATCACAGTGTGGGGATGCTATCAGTCCATTAGGCACTGGGATCGGGAGGCTTATGCAGAAAAGAGGTAAATTTGAAGGCGTCCTTTGCTGAGCTTAGAAGCAAAGCTATAATGGAGGATAAGCGCTATTATAGATTTTCACTTTAGTGGGGTGACATTTTTAAATGGGAGCAGAGAAATTTTTTCCATTGGTTTCCTTCTATTGGCAGGATCCTTTGCAACGTCTCTGAGGTCTGAGGGAAATAATCACCTTGTTTAATTTTTTCCTCATACGACAGATCATTAGCAAAGAAAATCTCTGCATTTGCCCTCCCGGGAGACCAGAAAGAGCTGTTCTCTGAAGCCTCATGTGTGTCTTCAGAGGGCTGGCATGGGGTGTGGGTTTCAAAATCATATTTCTCTACCCAAATAATTGTCCTTGTCTATTCTCAGGGGTTTTCTCTCATAAAGCCGAGGTTTAAATTAAAATCTAAACATAAAGGAAATGGTTCTGATTTAACTACTTAAATATAATAATGGCTTTCCTCATCCACTTTAATTCTGTTCATAGTCTATACAGGGCCAAGCATATCATCCTTTACTTATATCTGCAAACATGATTGGCATTGGTTTTTTAAATTTACAACATGATTGGCATTATTTTAGTGCATCAATCCTTATGGCATTTTTGAAAGTGAGAGCAAAATATATTCTCATTTCCCAGGTGAAAAAAACAAAAGTCAGGGTCATTTAAGCAAATTCACGTCTAAGAACGCATTTTAGCACCCAGACCTTGAATTCCCAATTCATGTCATCAGTTCTTAAGTTTTATCAAACGCTACGGGTTCTTGCCCATTTTTCCCCATCAGCCACCCTAAAGCAGTGTTGGGAATGTCACTCACCATGATTCCATGAGCCTCAGAGGGGCAGTGATCCCACTGGAGGCCAGGGGTTCCTCGGTGTGGGCCCCAAGATTCCTGGAGGTAAATACCCTGGAATGGTTCAGCTTGACCAGTTCTATGGTGATCGGCCCACTGGCATTCCAAAGACAGTGGTTCCCTTGCATTCAGCCAAGCCCTCAAGGGTTCTGTGCTCTAGGTTCTCCCGGAAAGCCAAGTCTTTCTGCATCTACCTGTGACCCAAGAAAAGGTGAAGCCTCGTGACATTTACTGCCTCTGCTGTATATGGTTAAACATGGTAGACATGGGGCGTTCGCTTGGACATGCAAGAATATTTACTTCAACTGGAGGATGGCTGCTGAGTTCCCCAAGACACTCTCTTATGGGGAAGCTCCAAAAATGCTTCCTGGTGTGTCATTCTCAGTGGTAGCAGTCTCAGTGGCTTCAAGCATGAACTCGCTGGTCTGGTAAAGGAGGAACTTATTCAACACTGCTTAGAGATGGCATTGTCTTGAACCCTCTTTCTCCATCAGAGAAGGGCCCACACACTGAGATTCTGTGGAGAGAGACCGAAATTCTGTCAGCTAGGAAGTAGGCCAGAGAACTGGTCTGATTCCCAAATCCTTTTTTAACTTGTCAGTTGGTTCCAAGACATTACCTGCCGCTATTCCGATCACTAATCGGAGTGTTTTCTTCTATACAACAAATGAACTAAAACTCCTGAGGTGGTTTCATTTCCTTTAAAGTCTGCTCATTACTAAGAAGTACCAGCCCTGAAGCTTATTAAAATCAAAGTGTGGGCTGTTTATAACCTGGGGCTAAGTCAGTTCACTGTAAGAGAACTCAATTTGCATTTTCTCCCAGCCTCACAGATGCCCCTCACCTCCTCTCCACTCCTTAACAAGAAGTCTTCCATCACCGGAAGCTCACCAGACTCAGGAGACGGGGCGGGATTTTCATCCCTAGCCAGGTGAATCGAGAATCATCCCACCGCACGTTCTCCCAATCTTCACAAAACCAGGCTCCTTTCACTGCCTTGAGGCTGTTTCTTACATACAAACAATTCTCCACTGGTGAAAAGTTCACTTTTTCAATTAATTAATTAATTAATTAATTAGAAATTTTATTTATTCATTTGAAAGTGAGACAGACAGTATGAGTGGGGAGGGGAGGGAGAAGCAGGCTCCCACTGAGCAGGGAGCCTGATATGGGGCTCGATCCCAGAACCCTGGGATCATGACCGGAGCCGAAGGCAGAGGCTTTAACCCACTGAGTCACCCAGGCACCCCTAAAAAGTCCATTTTAAAGCAACTATTAGAAATGCAGACTGCATCCCCCTCCAAAACGTCTCCCTCCAAAACAGTAACAGCCCTGAGTACAGCAGACACTGTAAGTGTTTAGAGGAATGAAAAGCAGGCCATTTGGGGCAGCTGATACGTGGGGAGACATACTGGTTAGGAATAACCTGCCTACATGTTCCGTTGCTTGACCGCTCTAAATCATCCTCATTCATACGGTCTAGAAATAGCTTCTCTACTGTTGACATGTGGTAAGGAAACGGACACCGGGCCCATATCCACATGGACCACGGAGGTGAGACTCCACCCGCAGCTCACCTGAGTCTTGGCCAAACGCCTGCGGTCCCCTGGGGAGGCGTGTGAGGGGTGCTCTGCGGCCCACTCCCTGCCTCCCCTGGGATGTCGTCCTGAGGTAGTTTCTCACCGCCTTCCAGCTCCTGAAGAGGTGTGAGGCTTCCTTCCTCAGCCCTCAGAAGCAAGCTGCAGACTGTAAACCTGCTCAGCTGCTCTCGGGCTGGCGCCTCAGCTACGAGGTATCTCACGACGGACATTTTGTTGTGGCGCCATCTTTTTTTTTTTTTTTTTAAGATTTTATTTATTTATTAGACAGAGAGAGATACATCGAGAGAGGGAACACAAGCAGGGGAGTGGGAGAGGGAGAAGCAGGCTCCCCACTGAGCAGGGAGCCCAGTGCAGGGCTTGATCCCAGGACCCTGGGATCACATTCTTTGTTTGCATGTGGGATTAGTTCCATGGGAAGGTGGCATTCTGCTTATTTTCCTTCCACTGTCTATGTGAGTAATAAGCTGTCTAAGTCTAGGAGTATCTCATGGTGTCTATACCAGTCTAGTCAGTCGGGCTGTGACCTTGACCTTGCCTTGTCTTCTGTGTGCTTGTTACATATTAATTTTTTAAGATTCATTTGTGTAAGAAGGAATTCCTTTGAAAACAAAACAAAACAAAACCCCTGGGACCATTATTACTCTTGGGGGGTAGAAAGGGAGTAAGGCATAGACCATCCACTTGAGAATATGTTAAAAAGCATAGACTCTTCCCCTCAGAAAAATATACCCGCACAAACATCTCTATTTCTCTGGAAGTGGATATTCTGCATGGACCTCAGGAAAAAACCATTATTCTAGGGAATTAAAGTCCTGTCAATCACTCATGTTATAAAATGAACCAATATTGTCAAATTAGTTTCCTCATATTTATTAAGGTTCCCCCACATGCAGGCACAATGCTGAGCACTTGGGATGCAATCATGGGCAAAGGATGTTTTCATGGAGCACGTAACTAGTCCCTCTCATGTGGAAGACATGAACTTCAAATGCAATTGCAGAGGCACCTGGCTGGCTCAGTTGGAAGAGCATTCGACTCTTGATCTTGGATTCAAGCCCCATTTGGGTGTAGACATTTAGTAAAAAAATAAATAAATAGGGGTACCTGAGTGGCTCAGTTGGTTAAGTATCGGACTCTTAAATTTAGCTCAGGTCTTGGTCTCAGGGTCATGAATTCAGGCCCTGCACTGGGCTCTATTCAGGATACAGAGCCTACTGGAAAAGAAAAGAAAAGAGGAAAGGGGAAGGGAGGGGAAGGGGAGAGGAGAAGAGAGGAAAAAAGGAAAGGAAAGGAGGAAAGAGGGAGAGAAGGAAGGAGGGAAAGAAAAAGAAAGAAAGAAGATAAACTTTAAAAAATAAAAGATAAAATAAAAAATAAGTAAAATGTAACTGCTGTGAGTAAAAAGTAAAGGCACTATGGTGCTCTGATAACTTGCTACAGGAGGGTTTGACCCAGCCAAGGCGGAGCCAGTGTGTCTGGGACGCAGAATAAGGACAGCATGGGTTAAGGCAGCAGAAATGAAGGAGGGACCGACCAATCAGGTCTTCACAACGTCAATAAAGAGAACTGGCCATGCCTTCAGGAAAAAGAGAAGACATTAAATTTGGGACAGTGGAGTGGAGTTGTGGGAAGACTGTGTGTGACATGATTAGGTTTGTGTTTCAAACTGACTGCGGTGGAGAAAGGACTAGAGTGGAGGAGACATAGGACGTCCACTGAGAGCAGTCGGATAGGAGGCAGGTGCAAGATTAAGGATTTGGAGGGCATGGACAGATTTGAGAGCTATTTAGGAGATAAAATTGGCAGGACTTAGCTGAGACATGCTGGGTCGGTCTGAGCACTTTGGGTGGAGAGGGGAAAATTAGTAACTGGAGCATGGAACACTCCAAGCTCTGGTCCCAGGAGAGGTGCCAGAGTAGAATAAGAGTCCAGGAAGAAATGAATTCCTTTCTTGTTTTTAGAGCAAGATCGGCCTTGAAAAGATTTCATAATGACTGCATTTTGTCTTTGCTTCTGTTCTGCACTGCCCAGCCGCTCTTCATTCAGACGGTACCCACTCTCATTTCTCATGAGCTCCAGATTCTAGAATTAGAGAGAAACAGATGGCCCAACCTCACACCTTTCTTTTAATCTGAGGTTCAGAGGTGAAAATACTGCCCAAGATTTTTGGTGTTCTTGTGCATAATAAACAATAAATTTATTACCCCAAAATGTGTCCTGCTGAATACCACGAGGGGATCTCCACATTTGGTAAAATAAGCTTGCATACTGCCATCCCCTTTTGGCTATTCACAATGCTTGTTAACATACTGAACACCCAGAGAAGTCCTGTAGCCAAGAAACTTCTAACTCTATGTTACCTGATGTGAACTTTCTTACCTAACGTGTGCTAAGGAGCACACCTCAGGAAACCCTTCTTCAGATCTATACAATTATTTCTATATTCCAACTACGTTATGTCCTGAGAAACTTCTCCAGGCCTTTTTGGCATTCCCTCTTGATTCGTGGTCTCCAGGGTTCTCAAGCTTCCCTCTGGCTGTCACTTGAGTATCCTCCTCAGAGCTGTCTCCTCCCCTCAGCCTGCTCCATGCTGCCCAGCCCAGTCACCCAGCTGCTCTTCAGATGCTTTCACATCAGAAGTCCGTTTTCTCAGTACAACCAATACCAGCTATCACAGAAGGAAAGCAATTTGCATCAACTAATTCACACTAACATATGAATAATAGTTTGCCAACATCCTCCCCACAGAAGACACAGAGGGTCTTTATCCCAAAGGGTCTCTCATCATGGTGGTCATTCGTCAACCAACACATTCAGGGCACACCAGGGGAAGAGATTTTAGGGGAAACCATATAGACAGACCAGCCCTGGTACCTAATTTCTTCTAAATGATTTCTCTGCTCCAAAAATCTCTACTTCATTTGCTCTCGAAATCATACGGCCTATAAAATTCCAAGTTTTCTCATTATTTAGTCCCTCTCTACCCCAGGAATGCCAATCTGTGTGAGTAGCACAGAAAAAAATGTTCATATTCCTCAAGTGTCCTTGTCTTGTGATGAGGAAGGCCACAGGGAACAGGGCCCATGGTGCCAGATGGCTTAGGAAGCAGGTATTTTCTTTTGAAAGGTGTATCTGTTCATGATGTGCGCATGTCTATGAAATCCTTAAAACACTATGCAAAGATAAAAATGATATTTATGAAGTAGCTACATTATAATACAAAGGGTAGTATCATCGGCGTTGAGGCGAGCTGTGCCAGCCTCTCCTTTCCCTTGTGTCCGGCTGTGCCAGCTTGCGTTGATCACCTCCCTCTCTCGATTCCTTAACACATCCCTGTTTCTGTTCCCTTTGTTCAGCTTTTTTTTCATTCCTCAATCCTGTCATGGCCCCCCTCCAGCTTTGTCAGCTTATGCAGGTGTCCCAGGGCTTTCCTTCAGTCCATCGGGGTTAGAACAGCTACAGGGGGTTTGCGGAGCTCACACTCTACCCTCTGCTACCAAGGACTCTTTGGATATTCTCTTGAAATTGGCTGGGGTGGCAGTCGGGGGCTTGAGGGTGTCAGGGCACAGTCCCACAGCCTTCAGAAGCATCCTTAGGGCCTACCTACATTAATGTACATTAATGGCCTCTCTTCTGGGAACTGACTTGCTCCAATTTCTTTCTGTCAGGAACTCTTGACCACCAAGCAGATTGTCTGGGCCCCCTGCTGCTTGTATTCAGAACATTGTATTGTTCTTGTCCCCATATTGCCCCTGGATCGTTGGACAACTTTCCTCCATCTTTTACTTGACGGCTACTTTTGTTCCTACAAGCTTTTCTGACTTTTCAACCAATCCCCGCCTGATTCTTCCACTCCAGTCTTTGAGGCTCTGGCCAGAGTGCTAGTTGCCTCCAAAATTTCCTTCAGGGGCAGCAACCAACCCCCCACCCTCATTCTGGCTCCTTGCTGTTTCTCTGTCTCTGTCTCTCTCTCACACACACACATAGACACACACACGACCAAATCTCGGACCCCACTTCCGGAAACACTCCTAGAAATATTGCTTGTGTCTGGTATATTTTAAGCAGAGCAACAAAATTTAAAGCCTGATAGTGTTCCTGGAAACAGAAGGTCCTATTATTGCCAACAGTTTGAAATCTTCAAATGATCATATTTTTCAAGCTGCTTTGCCAAACAGCTAAAAATGATACAAGTCATTATTTCAAGTCAGATTTTTTGAAAATTCTTTATGAGAGGGGTTGCCTCTGGCCCATGTCCAAAAGGATGGGAAAATGCCAGCAAAATGTAGTGGAAAATATCTGTATAGCTTTGATATTAAAGGGGAGACCAGGTTAATGAATTCCAGGTATAAATCATCCACACTAGCTATTTTATTGCTCTTCCTCTGAAAAACACTGCCGTAAGCTTCTCTGGCATTGGCCTACACAGAACACGGAGAACATCATTAGCAGGTTAGAGATGCAGTGAAAAGAGCTGGTGTTTTTCTATGAGGTGAGTGGTGCTGGCGTTTGGTGCAGTATTCATATGCAGGATTACAAAATGCAGCCTGGGGGGTGGGGGGGACCCATCCCAAAATAAGTACCATTCTCAAAACGAAAGCCTCAAAGGCCTTCTGAGTTCGGATTCTTTGCTCTCATCCTATCCTCTCCAGAAATACAATAGTGTATCTTTTCGTTCTCCACTCACGATTGGTTCAAGTCTGAAGTCATGACTTCTGTTTTCATCTGGTTGACCTTGTTGGAGATTAGGCATACAGGGACAGCCGTGGGAGTAAGGAACAGGGGATTCCATGGCCCTTTTGAGAAGGATAATTTGGAAGCATGGCAGGGAGGGCCTACGGAAGGGTGGATATGAGGAAGAGAGGACTGGCCCACTTACCCCTCCAATGCCGGGCTTGACCCCCATTCCTACCAGCTTAGAGGGGGAACATATACTAGGAAAGACTGAGAAATAAAGTACCCCAACTTCCTTCTAGGCCTTCGCCATCCTGCCTTCCTCGCATCAAAGGCCATAAGCAATTTTCCCATCCTTATTCAAAACTGTTTCTCTTGTTTATTCCTTCATACTACCACAGGGCCTAGGCAACAGAGGGAATATTGTACAGAACAAAATCCTGAAATAAGAAGGGAAGCAGTATAAAAGTAATTTTTTTGAAGATTTTTTTTTATTTGAAAGAGAGAGAGCATGCAAGCCGGGGAGGGGCAGAGGGAGAAGCAGACTTTCCACTGAGCAGGAAGCCAGATGTGGGGCTGGACCCCAGGATACTGAGATCATGGCCTGAGCTGTAGGCAGACACTTAACCAGCTGAGCCACCCAAGTGCCCTAAAGATAATTCTTAAACTCTTGGCCTTCTGGATCTCAGTTACCCAAGTTACTTAAAGGAAATTTCCACGGCCCTCCATTTGATGCATAGGTATGGGTTATCACAGGTAATTTGCCTAAGAACTATCTTAGATTGGTCTTGTGAACACTGATATTTCCTTATTATAAAGGTAGGGGACACCTGCATGGCTCAATTGGTTAAGTGTCCAACTCTTGAGTTCAGTTGAGGTTGTGATCTCAGGGTCATGAGATCCTGCCCCGCATCAGACTCTGCACTCAGCAGGAAGTCTGCTGGAGATTCTCTCTCTCCTTCTCCCTGTGCTCCTCCCCTTGCTCATGCTGTCTAAAATGAATAAATAAATCTTTAATAGAAGGTAGGAATTAGATCAGGTAATTGTTGATCTTCCCAAACTCTGCCATGTTCTGATTCTCAGGCGTTTCAAGATTCAAGTTCATAGAACTTTTCAAAGGCTTGGAAACAAAACAGGCAGGCAGCAAGAGATGACGAAGGACAAGCGCTGGTAGGCAGACAAGTCTAGAACCATAGAGAGGCCACTGGAAACAGAGGCCTTACCAGCTCCCCCATGACTTCACTTCAACCAAGGTAATGTAATCAGGTTTGCCCAGGTGTGGTAGCTAGTGCCCAGGATGGCCTCAATGATTCCTGCCTCATGGTATTCAGACCTTGCGAACTCTTGACGTTGACTAGAGCTGGCCTGTGTAACCAAAAGGATGTTACAGAACTGGTGATCTGTGACTTCTATGACACATCATGAAAGTCATGTCTTCCGTGTCTCTGCTGAATCACTTGTCTTGAACCCAGCAGCCATGTCAACAGGACCCTCCAGGCTTCTTGTGGAGAAGTTCACATGGTGAGGAGCTGAAGCTTAATGCCACCAACCAGCATCAACTTGTCGACCCAGGAAGTGAACTATCTTGGGAGTGGATCCTCCAGGCTGAGTCAAGCCTTTGGATAACCATAGCTCTTGCCAACATCTTGATGGAAACTTCATGACAGACCCTGAGCCAGAACCACCCAGCGAAGATGCTTCTGATCCACAAAAACTGTGTAAGATAATGTTTGCTTCTACGTCAAGCTGCTAAAGTTGAGGACAACTTGTTATGCAGCAATAGATAACTAATATCCCAGGTATGTTACTAGATATAAAGTCACTGGTGACCATGGGTCAGGAACACGGAGAAAACTTTATACAAGCAGACTTGCCCTGAAAACCTGGAAATAACCATATTCATTGTTTGATTGCTTTCCACTGGGTCTGGGGGCTCATTTTTCTTCTCAGGATTTAACTGTGCTAAAGACTTAGGGGATAAGGGGAGAGTAACAGTGCCCATTGACATTATAGGGTACAGACAAATACAAACAAATATGAAGTAAATAGAGGGTCTGGTTAAACAGTTGAGGAAGCGGTAGTGCATTCAACTTTTTTTCTTTTAAGATTTATTTGAGAGAGAGAGAGAGTGAGAGCAAGAGCACACGCACAAGTGGGAGGGACAGAGGGAGAGGGAAAGAGAATCTCAAGCAGACTCGTATTGAGCACGGAACCTGATGGGGGGCTCGATCCCAGGACCCTGAGCTGAAATCAGTAGTCGGATGCTTAACTTACTGAGCCCCCCAGGCCCCACACTGCATTCAACTTTTTATCCATGATTAATGTCATGGGTACATTTTCTCAACTAGTTCTTTAACTAACGCCCTAGGAACCTGCAAGAGGAGCTGAGCTCCCCCAGGTCATTCTCGAGCACCGTCCCCTGCCGTACTGCTTGGCCGTATCAGGTAATTAGCCTTCCAAAAAACTCTATAAACTTATCCACCCAAAACTGTTACCACTTAGTTTAACTTCTAAAGACTTCTGAAATGGTGTTAATAAAACATTTTAAAATAATGGTTTACTTCTCCTCTTAAGCCAATGCTATTTTGGAAAGTTTTAGAGAATATTTGCAAACATCCACCCAAGGCGCCTGGGTGGCTCAGTCTGTTGCATCCGCCCCTTGATCTCAGCTCAGGTCTTGGTCTCAGGGTCAGGAATTCAAGCCCCATGTCGGGCTCCATGCCCAGCTTGGAGCCTACTTAAAAACAAAACAAAACAAAACAAATATCCATTCCAGTATAATCAAAAGCATGTTTATTTTATCTGTGCAGTATTGTTGAGTTAATTTACTCATTGGGATCAATCTAATTTCTACAGATTCCATGGCCTTCCCAGAGGCACTGAATGTAACTGACACTTGCACAAATAGCAGGAAAAATAAAAACCATGACCGTGTTTAGTTTGGTGTTGTATGGACTTCAAAGTCACCCAGAGTGCTGGCATCAGCCCCACAAGTAATTTTTCCAAACACAGACCAAGGAACATCCCCCAAAAGATTGAATTTCAAATGGAAAAATAAATATTGAAAATAACAAGGGGAAAAAATATAGTTCCCACCCCCAAGAGGATTAATGAAAATCAATGCCAAATATTCAGTGAACACCCAGCAAACCAGAAATGTTAGGAAAAGATACAGACAAGTGTATTCATCTCATTGAAAGATGAGGGATCCTGGTATGACCTCTTTACACAACTACTTTGCCAATGTTTCTTGTGATTTTATTAGTCTGCATTTTAAAAGTGTGAAAATTGGGAGTGCAATGTAGGCATAAATATCTCTGCTCAGCCTTCTTGTTCTTTGGTGCATGGCTGTGACCTGACAGATCAGAATGGCAGTACCCGAAGCAAGCTGAATTCCCAGAGAGACACAAAACAGCTGACAAAGCCGCCAGGTTATCTCGGTTGACCAGCAGCTCCCAACACTTGCTGATTGGATCACCTAACACTGATAACACCTTTTGTTCCTAGAAAGTAGGGGCTCCTATAGGGACCTAGTAATGGCAAACAATCAGAAATGGGGTATACTGGGTGTCCGGCTGACTCAGTCAGTAGAGTATGCAACTCCTGGTTTAGGAGTTGTGAGTTTGAGCCCCATGTTGGGTACAGAGATTATTTAAAAATAAGATCTAAAAAAAGGAAAGAAAGAAAGAAAGAAAGAAAGAAAGAAAGAAAGAAAGAAAGAAAGAAAGAAAGAAAGAAAGAAAGAAAGAAAGAAAGAAAGAAAGAAAGGAAATGGGGTGTGCACCCTTGAAACTAGACAGCGATGCTTTTGAAGTTACAAAAAGAGGTTGAACTAACAAGGTGAGAGGCTCAAACCAAATTATTTGCAAGCACAGATGTGTTGTTCTTCTATATTAAGTTGAGCTGACCATCACCCCGTGCCCCACCTTTGTGACTTGATTAAACAAGGACACTGCATTTGCATGTTATTATAAATGGATACCATGTGGTGTGGGGAAGAGAATACAGAAATGACTCACAAATTCCCTGAGGGTAAACTATATTTTAGTCAAAATGGCTCTAGTCCAAATTGAATCATTGATCAACTCCTTGATTCTTCTAGGTGTAGAAACACAGCTATTTGCCTGTGGGCAAAACTAAAGTTAGAATCCTCATCACTTGTATGTATGTATAATATTCTACAATTCAATCTGTTGAAAGTCAATTTTTTGCTAGACTTCCCTGTACTGTGCCTTTTCTCCTCTGTGGTACCTAAACTTCAAACACACTTGACAATGATGCGTGTCCGTGAGAGTCCCTGATGTGCCCCTTCCTAAAGCACAGCATGCAGGGGGACGGTGGGTCCTGTGAATATCCAGAAACCCTGCAAAAATGTCTGGTATCAAAGTGGAGAGACCTCCAATAATATAGGTCTGAGGTGTTAATGGAAAATTCATTCCCAGGAAAGTAATGATGTCAATCTCTTTCCTAAACACCAGTGTAGATGGAGGAATAGGGAAAGTGGGGGATGAAGGCCTAGACGCTGTCCTTAGGTGCCCGAGAGACAAAGGGGGAGGCCCAGGGAAGAATGTAGGATATTAAAAAAGAGTGAGTGAGAGGCGGCCCAGACAGATTTCATGTTGCATCACAATTTTGCCAAGGGCAAAATGGAATCTGAATGCGGCAGCCTCTAGAGGACATGGCGATCTGTAACCCATGTTCAAGGCTCTTCTGTGTTTTCTCCTGGTTGGACGGATGACTTCATTGACAAGTCATCTTCAATTACGTCAGGAGTTTCAGGGACATGGAGAGATAATCAGCAGAATGTAGAAGAGACTAAGAGGTAATGCTCCTTGGGATCCATTCCCAGTTCTATCACTGACTCATAGGGAGACTTTCTGATTCCCACTGTTATTAGGGCTATTTTTATTGCATGTTGATACAATACTTAAGATTTGGAGGTCAACGCAAGACCTCTCCTGGCTTAATATCTAAATTAAATGTAAAAAACCTTCTTTGGGATACCATTAAAGTGAAAGGCAGATATGGTTACAAAATCTAAGAGGAATGGAGTTGGAAATGTTGATAGTTTTCCTCTTTTGAAAAAATTTCTTTAAATTTTGGAGATAAAATTTGTGTCACCTAAAATTAACCATTTAAAGTGAACAATTCACTGACATTTCATGCATTCACAATGCTGTCCAACCATTACCTGTGTCTTGTTAGAACACATTTCTAAGCCCGATAGTGAAACCTCTCACCCAGTTATTATTCTCATGCAGTCCCCAGTCTTTTTCTGTCTCCCTGGACTTCTCTATTGCAGACACTTTGCATAAATGGCATTATAAAATACTTGACCCTTTGTGTCTAGCTTCTTTCACCTAGCATGAGGCTCCTGAGGTTCCTCTGTGTTGTAGCAGACACAGTATTTCATTCCATTTTATGGCTGAGTAATATTCCATCGTGTATAGAGGCCATATTTTGTTCATCCATTCATCTGACGGTGGACATTTGGCCTGATTCCACCTTTGGGCTACTGTGCTCCCCCCCTTTTTAAGTCCTAGTCCTCACTGCCAACCTTCCCCGCCCACTCCACGCTCCTTTCCTTTCCTGATTATGTACCCTTCCCTTTGAAAGACACACATTATTGTGAGCTTATCTCCAGGGGTTTTCCGAAGAGCTAAGAGCAGAAGAGAGGGTTGTGGGGCTGGAAATAAGGAAGGAGAAGAGCTTGGGAAAGAAGAACAAAGACAAAAGGGATGGATAAAAGAACAATGAGCAGACAAACCAGGAGGAACAGGAAGGACAGGAAGCAGATTGGGAAAAGATATTTTTTTGTAAGTGGTCTATCTTTGTCTATAGGGCTCAGTAGAAGTTTCCTCAAAGAGATTTAGAAGTCTGGTTGAAAGTTCACTTACGCTTTTTCTCCTGCTGTCCTCAGGAGAATGTTATCCAAAAGTCTTGTGTTTTAAAACCAGGAGGGTTTTCCACCTCCCCACCCCCCACTCCTGCCAAGATTTCTCTAAAGTATTATTTAGTCTAGATGTGTTCATAAAAGAATATCAGTTTACATCCATTTAAATCCTAAGACAGTCTTTTGAAAAGAGAACAGAACATCAGAAAAGGATTTCAGTAATAACTAATTGAAGGAAATACTGGTTTCTATTTTCTTTGAGGATCAATGGAACCATTCAGTTAGTGCTGGACTACTGACTATATATTCTTGCCACAGAGATGATGGTTTTAATTCATCTTTACAAAGCGGGGGCGGGGGGTACACTTGGGGCTCAGTAGGTTAAGCCTCTGCCTTTGGCTCAGGTCATGATCTCAGGGTCCTGGGATGGAGTCCCACATCGAATCAGGCTGGGGAGCCTGCCTCCAATCCCCAGCCCCCCCACCTCCCGTCTGCGTGCTGCTCTGCCTACTTGTGATCCCTCTCTCTGTCAAATGAATAAAAAAAATCTTTAAAAAGAGAGAGAGAAAGAAAGAAAGAAAGAAAAGAGAAAAGGTTAAAAAAACGGGGGGTGGGGTGGATAACTTTAAAATAAGCCAAATCAAAGAATAAGCTCATAAAAAAATAATAATAAAAAAAATTTTTTTAAAAAGAGGTTCATCTATGAATGTGACCTGCAAGTTTTCTTTTTAAATTGATATTGGAAGAGTTGAGAAGTTAAAAAGTGAGGAAGAAGTACATGTTTTTCTTCATTTTTACTAACATGAGTATTACTGAATCCCAGTCCTATTTCTCCAAGTTGTTTAAAATATTTGTAGAAATACTGTTTTGGTGGTATAATCATGCCCTACATACAGTCTGTCAGCCTGTATGAAAAGGAAGAGTTTAAGTATAACACTTTCTGAAGCCTTAATTTTTTCTTTTTGTCAAACTTCTCCTTCTTTTTTTTTTTCCTTTAAGGTTATGAGTGCTTTGAAAGCAAACAGTGGGTGAAGATGGTCACCAAGCAGAGGAGGGCACCAGAAACAGCTGAGTTTAAATAAGAACATCCATTTGGTGGAGCCACGTCCAAAACACAAGTCAGAAATAAAACCAGACAGAAGAATCAGGTGTTAATTACAATTTAATACCCTAGAACATTATTCCAGTTCTGGACAGTGTTTTTCTTTTCTATCGTCAGCATGTATATGTATACAACTTTCATATAATTTAAAAATTACCTCTGGCACATGTCCAAATGAGAATACCAAATTCTCTACTGCTTATCAGAAAACAGATATAGCAGCAATCTCTGAGACTAAAAATGATACAATAGCAACCTTTGCTTTAAAAAGATATAGTAACAACCTTTGTTAAAAGACACAGTAGTAATTTTGGGTGCTAAAAGATACAGTGTTAGGGATTTCAGGGTGGTAAAGTGTTATGGCTCAGCTGGTAAAGCATGGCACTCTTGATCTCAGGGTTGTAAATTCAAGCCCCACTTTGGTTTAGAGATTACTCAAAAATAAAATCTTAAAAAAAATTAAAAAGAAAAGTAAAATATAAGGATATAGTACCAATCTCTGATGTTTTCACTGGTAACTCTATAACTCAACAACCTGACATCAAAATCCTCTCAACTCTTCTTTCAACATCCAGTGGGAAGAAAAAAAGTGATAGAAGGACTCCATTTGGATGTTACTACATTTTTTCATGAGGCAGAACATGGGTCACAGACAGAAGATTCTATTGATTCTTAAGCCTAAAATCGCCATTGAAATTTTAACAAGATGAAATATAAAAAAGGTCATTTTAATAAGACATCTAAACCATAGCTAAAATGGCTGATGGCCAGCAAGACCTGAAATAGTTAATTTTCAAAGTGTGGTCCCCAGACCTACCACACACCAGTAGCAGCAGAGAACTTGTTAAAAATGGAAATTTTGGGGGCACCTGGCTGACTCAGTGGGTTAAAGCCTCTGCCTTTGGCTCAGGTGGGGATCCCAGCCAGGGTGTTGGGATCCCCACATTGGGCTCTCTGCTCAGCAGGGAGCCTGCTTCCTCCTCTCTCTGCCTGCCTCTCTGCCTACTTGTGATCTCTGTCTATCAAAAAAATAATTCTTTAAAAAATGCAAATTTTTATAAATAAGTCTTTGGAAATAGAGCATACAGTACAGGGACTATGGTTAATTATATCCTATTGCATATTTGAAAGTTTCTAAGATAGTAGATCTTAAAAGTTTTCAACACGAGACACCTGGGTGGCTCAGTTGGTTAAGGGTCTGCCTTCAGCTTAGGTCATGACCCCAGGGTCCTGGGATAGAGCCCCACATTGTGGGTTCCCTGCTCCTTGGGGAGCCAGCTTCTCTCTCTCTGCTGCTACCTGCCCCCACCCAGCTTGTGTTCTCTTTCTTGCTCTGCTCTCTCTCTCTCTAATAAGTAAATTAAAAAAAAAAAAAAAGCTAAAAAAAAAAGTTTTCATCACAAGAGAAAAAATTTATAGCTAGGTAAGCTGAGGGATGTTAACTAGAGTTAACTAGAGTTACTGTGGCAATCATGTCACCTTGTATACAAATACCGATTCATTATGTTGTGCTGCTGACACTAATACAATGTTATATGTCAATTATACCTCTACTTAAAACATTTAGAAGTTAGAAGTAAAAAAAAAAAAAAAAAAAAAAAAAGGCAAAATTCTCAGCCCTCACCCCAACTGACAGAGTCGGAAAGTCTAGAGAGAGGCCCAGTGAGAACTGTGTTGTCGCAAGCCTTTCAGGTGATTCTGACCCATGCTAAATTAGTTTGAGAACTACTTGTGTAAAAATGAGTGGATTGCTCTTGATTTGATACCCAGGTCCTTAAAGCAATGATCTGTGTACTTACTCAGCTGAAGAATGCTCTTTTCATCGGGTGTATTTGAACATTTAAAGTGGGCCTTATAGAATCTACCAAAATAATCAGTTGTGTTGACTTTTTGTTATCCCAGACTAAGAGTGTTTTCATAAGGATATTTGGAAGCACAGAAGTAATCTACACACTGTGAGAAGGAAAGAAGCCAAACTATTTAATGGGGCTAGCAAGGGCTTTTCTGTTGGGACACCTGCCCCTGGAGGTGTGACCTGTGGCATTTGCATATTAATGATAACCATTTTGTCAAATGTTGTGGGAAAAGAGAGCAGTTCAGAGGAAAATATGGTGGGCCAGAGACAGGGGCTTATTTTTCCTAGTAGAGAACTTTCTAAGGCAGTACTTCAGTATGGCTTTTGTTTGATGTACTGATTTTTTTTTTTTTAAGATTTTATTTATTTGTCAGAGAGAGAGGCAAGCAGGGGGAGCAAGCAGGCAAAGGGAGAAGCAGGCTCCCCGCTGTAAGAAGCCAGATGCGGGGCTCCATCCCAGAGCCCTGGGATCATGACCTGAGCCAAAGGCAGCCACTTAACCTACTGAGCCACCCAGACACCCCAGGAGTCAAACACTTAACTGACTAGGCCAACCAGAAGCCACAGCAAACAGTTTTAGTTTTAAAATTGTAAATCTCATTAATCTTTCAAGTTTGTGATTTCAGTGTCCTTACTAGGAAATTTTCTTCCATGTTGATAACATAAAGAGAGTCTCCTATATTTTCTTCTGAAAATTTTATTTTCAAATGAATGGCATTCATCCTCCTAGAATTGATTTTTCTAAATGGTGTATAGAAGGGGCTCTGATTTTTATACACAAGAATGTTTATTACCTTTCCAGATATGCACGAGTCTGTTCCAGGGCTCATGTGCACTCGCTCGCTCTCTCCTGAAACTTTATCAGTTTAAAGAATTTTCCCTCTTTTTCTAATTTGCTACAAGTTTTTACCGTGAATGGATGTTTTGTCAAATGCTATTTCTGCATCCATAGATGATCATATGATTTTTCTCCTTTATTCTGTTAATGGGCAAATTATACTGTGATGCTATTTGTTTTTTAGATTTTTAAAATTATTTATTTGAGAAAGAGAGAGAGAACACACAAGAGGTGGGGGAAGGAGTATAAGGAGAGGGAGAAACAGGCTCCCGTTGAGCAAAGAGCCTGACTGCGGGGCTGGATCCCAGGACCCTGGGATCATGACCTGAGCTGAAGGCAGATGATGCTTAACCGATTGAGCCACCCACGTGCCCCTACACTGTTGGTTTTTGTTTGATAAACCAAACTGATGTAGTTTAAACCCTTGTAGAAGAAAACCTATTTGGTTATGGTGTGTTACTTTTACATTTTGCTAATTTGGTTTTTTAATAATTTATTTATGATGTTTGTATTTATGTTTATGAGTGAAATTGGTCTGTAACTTTTCCTTCTCACTAGATCTTTATAAAAGGTTGATATTAAGGTTACATTTGCCTCATAAAATATGTTGGAGATTTTCCCCATTTTTTTCTCTAAAAGAACTTAAGATCATTTATTTTTTCCTTAGTTGTTGGTAGAACTCTAAAGTAAGTCTAACGGAGACTGGTATTTTCTTTCTGGTAAGATTTACAATTACTGATTTAATTTCCTTAATATTCAGACATATTCAAGTTTTCTGTATCATCTTACCAGTTTGGGTAAGTTGTGTATTTTCAGAAATCTGTCTACTTCATCTAAATTTTGAAACTATGTGTGTGTGTGTGTGTGTGTGTATACATTAATATACACATATATAATTGTTCATAGAATATTTTATCATTTAGATATTTATTATTTATTTATTAGCTCTGTGCTGATGACCCTTTTTTCATTCCTAAGACTGGTTATATGTGTCGTTTCTCTTTTTCTTTTAATGGGATCATATCACCAGAGGATTTTAATGGTAAGAGTCTTTTTTTTTTTTAATTTTATTTATTTATTTGACAGACAGAGATCACAAGTAGGCAGAGAGGCAGGCAGAGAGCGAGGGAAGCAGGCTCCCTGCCGAGCAGAGAGCCCGATGTGGGACTTGATCCCAGGACCCTGAGATCATGACCTGAGCCAAAGGCAGCGGCTTAATCCACTGAGCCACCCAGGCGCCCAATGGTAAGAGTCTTTTTAAAGAATCAACACTTGGCTTTACTGATCCCCCCCCCCTTTTTTTAAGATTTATTTTTTGAGAGAATAGCGGGGAGAGAGAGAGGGAGGGAAGAGTCTTTAGCATACTTTTTACTGAGTGTGGAGCCCAATGTGGGGCTTGGTCTCACAACCCTGAGACTGTGACCTGAGCCAAGGCAACAGTCAGGATGCTTAACCGACTGCCCCACCCAGGCACCTCTTGATCTCCTTTATTACATATTTATTTTCTATTTCATTGATTTCTATTGTTATTATTTTTATTTTTTATTAATTTCTATTTTATACTTTCGTTGGGTTTGTCCTTCTTTCCCTAACTTCTGGAGGAAGAGTTAGTTTTTCAGTTTCAGCCTTCCTTTTTTTCTAACACATGATTTTAATGCTATAAGTTTAAGTATTTGGTATTTAGCTACATCCTGCAAATTTTGATGTGTTATACCTCATCATCATTCTGATTAAAATATTTCTTCTTCGACCTGTGGGTTATTTAGAAGTGTATTATTTAATTTATTAGTCATCTTCTGATTTCTAGCCTAATTCCACTCTGGTTAGAAAATACACTCTACGTTTCTGTCCTTTGACAGATCTTGAGCCCTGCTTTATGGTCAAATATACATTAGTTTTTACAAACGTTTCTTCAGGTTTCTCTTTTCTCCTTGCTGAATTCTTATTTTATTTTTTATATATATATATATATATATATATATATATATATTTTTTTTTTTTTTAAGATTTTATTTATTTATTTGACGAGAGAAATCACAAGTAGACGGAGAGGCAGGCAGAGAGAGAGAGAGGGAAGCAGGCTCCCTGCTGAGCAGAGAGCCCGATGCGGGACTCGATCCCAGGACCCTGAGATCATGACCTGAGCCGAAGGCAGCGGCTTAACCCACTGAGCCACCCAGGCGCCCTATTTTATATATTTTTTTAAAGATTTTATTTGTTTATTTGACAGACAGAGATCACAAGTAGGCAGAGAGAGAGAGGGAAGCCGGCTCTCTGCTGAGCAGAGATGGGGGGCTCAATCCCAGGACCCTGGGATCATGACCTGAGCCGAAGGCAGAGGCTTTAATTCACTGAGCCACCCAGGCACCCCCAAAATCTTATCTTAATAGTTATTTCACTGAGTGATTATGGGAGGGAAATTATCATACACTTTTTATGTTAGAAAATTTCTTTATATAACTCTTAATCTTCTTTAGAAGTACAGTTAACATACAATATTATATTAGTTTCAGGTGTACAACACAGTGATCTAACATTTATATACATTATGAAATGATCACAGTAAGTTTAGTGACCATCTGTTGCCATACAAAGTTATTACAACGTTATCGACTCTCTTCCCTGTCCTGACTTCACATCCCCAAACTTACACTTTATAACTGGAAGTTTGTACTTCTTAACCCTCTTCATCAATTTTGCCCATTCCCTTACTATCCCTTCCCTCTGGCAACTACCAGTTTGTTCTCTGTATTTAAGAGTCCATTCCTACCTTGTTTTGTTTGTTCATTTGTTTCATTTTTTTAGGTTCCACATTTAAGTGAAATTATATGGTATTTGTCTCTCTGACTTATTTCAGCATAATATCCTCTATGTTGTCACAAGTGGCAAGAGCTCATTCTTCTTTATGGCTGAATTGTATTATACACACACACACACACACACACACACACACACACACCACACACATCTTCTTTATCCATTCATATACTGATGGACACAAGTTGCTTCCATATTTGGTCATTGTAAATAGTACTGCAATGAACATAGAATTGCATATATCTTCTTGAACTAGTGTTTTTATTTTCTTTAGATAAATTCCCAGCAGTGGAATTGCTGGATCATATGTTAGCTCTGTTTTTAATTTTTTAATGCTGATTTCCCCAGTGGCTATCCCAGTTTGCATTCCCACCAACAGTGCACAAGAGTTCTCTTTACTCAACACTTGTTATTTCTTGTCTTTTTAATAACAGCCATTCTACCTGGTATGAGGTGATATCTTGTTGTGGTTTTGATTTGCATTTCCCTGATGTTTAGTGTTGTTGAGCATCTTTTCATATGCCTGCTGGGCATCTGTATGTCTTCTTTAGAAAAATATCTGTCCAGGTCCTCTGCCCATTTTTTAATCAGAGTGTGTGTGTGTGTGTGTGTGTGTGTGTGTGTGTGTGTGTGTAGTTGTGTGAGTTGTTTATAAATTTTTGGATATTAACCCTTTATTGCATAAATCGTTTGCAAGTATCTCTCCCATTCAGTAGGTTGTCCTTTCATTTTGTCAATAGTTTCCTTCACTGTGCAAAAGCTTTTTGATGTAGTCCCAGTAGTTTATTTTTGCTTTTACTCAAACACAGATCCAAAAAAAAAAAAAAAATTATGTTGTTAAAACCAATGATTTGGGGCACCTTTGTGGCTCAGTCATTAAGTGTCTGCCTTTGGCTCAGGTCATGATTCCAGGGTACTGGAATCGAGCCCCGCTTGGGCTCCCCTGTGCTTATGTTCCCCCTCTTACTGTGTCTCTCTCTGTCATAAATAAATAAAATCTTAAAAAAAAACCAACAATGATTTGACCCTCAATCTTGGAAGATGACTTATCTGGCATAAAATTCTAGGTTGAAGTATTTCTTCTAACACTTTGCTTCTGTTCTATCTTGGCTAATGAGAAGTCCGCTGTTAGCCTGACAGTAACTTCTTTCAGGAACTCCATCTTCTCTCACTAAAAAAAATTTAAGATTTATCCTTACTCTTGATCCTTTGTAGTTACACTAGGTGATGATACTCATTATCCTCTGCCTTGGTGCTTCTAGCGCACTTTGGGTTTTTCTTACTTTCATTCAGAGTCCTCTAACAATTACTTGTTCCGTGTTCCCCTAGAATAGTTCTGCAAACTTTTTCTGCGAAGGGCTAGATGGTTAATATTTCAGGCTTTGCTGGACACATAAGGTTTCTGTTACATTTTATTCTTCTTTCCTTAACAATTTTTTTAAAGTGTAAAAACCATATTTAGCTCACAAGTAGCACAAAAACTTGTCATCTCCCACCTAGGAATCCCAGTCATTACTTTCCCACTCCAGCAGTACTCATTACGCCCAGCCCTATCTCCTCCCCAGGTACCCCAGCTTTTCATTCAAGAGCCAAACACACACACACACACACACACACGAAATCCAAACTATTTGCAGAAATGTAATCCTGATGCCCAGAGTCGTGACTCTGAACATGTCTTGCAGGAGACACACTTATTGCACAGCCTACACACATGGCTTATCGCAATGCGACCCGAATTTTCTTTGGACTCAGACCAAGGAAAACATACATTGGCATTGTTACCCAGTATACATATACATACCACACGTATCTGAAACAGGAGTTCCATGAAACAATACCTACCCTTATCTCATGCAACGTGCGCTGATACTTTTCTCTTCCATTCCATCCTATTCTTATCCGTTCACTGAGTTGCTTTTATGACCCTCTAATTGGTTGAAGCTTTCAAATTGAAAAAATACTGGTCTATAATATTCTTTTTTTTTTTTTTAGGAGATTTTATTTATTTAGTTGAGAGACAGAGAGAGAGAGCATGAGCAGGGGCAGGGGCAGGGGCAGAGGGAGAAGGAGAGAGACTCCCTGCTGTGCATGGAGCCTCACAGGCCTGATCTCAGAACCCCGAGAGCATGACCTGAGCTGAAGTCAGAAGCTTAACCAACTAAGCCACCCAGGTGCCCCTGTGATATTCCTTTTAGAACACTGGTAGTTAAACAGAGCTTTGTGGGCTGGCCTGGGACTCTAACCATCATGTATAACATAGTTTCATAGCAAAATGTATTCTTATTTCCTAACAACTGGGTTAGAATCCAATTTGGGGAACTCAAGCCATCTGTAAGCAGGGGACTGCCAAGGTCTAATTCAGGAACATTTTTATATTAGGAGTTCATTTAGACCCAAACAAGGAAAAGCTGACAACCTTCTTAAAGTAATTCCAATACACTTGTCTGCTTGGGAATAGAGCTTATCAGGAGGTAGTCAACCTTAGCATTTCTGCAACTTCTTTTCCTTTTGAAAAATGACTTAATTTGAATTTCTGAAGACAGTACAGAAGTGATTCATTTTCCCCATAATGCATGGATTGGAAGTTATTTTAATGTGTTTGCTACAAAATATAATTCTGCAGCTGCCCAGAGGGTTTTTGAAATCTGCCAGTTTCTGTTCCTACAGTTCCAGCTGTGTCTTTGGCAAGACCTTTTCCATCCTAACCTGTCCTAATACAAAGAAAGAGTCAGGTAGTCTGGCAGGATGGAGGCTTCTCAAAAGATTAAAAATAGGGCTACCATATGATCCAATAGTTCCACTACTGGATACTTACCCAAAGAAAATGAAAACACTAATTCCAAAAGCTATCCGAACCCCTATGTTTATTGCAGCATTATTTACAATAATGAAGATATGGAAGATAGTCAAGTGTTCATCAGTAGATGGATAAAGAAGATATGATACATATATACAATAGAATATTACTCAACCATAAAAAAAGAATGAGATCTTGCCATTTACAACATCAATGAATCTAGGAGGTATAATGAAATAAGTGAAATAAGTTAGAATAAGACAAATACCATGAGTTCACTCACATGCGGCATTTAAGAAACTAAACAAATGAACAAAGAAAAAAAGAGATAAACAAAACCCAGACTTTTAAATGCAGAGAACAAACTGGTAGTTGCCAGAGGGGAGGTGTGCAGGGGGATGGGTGAACTAGATAAAGGGGATTCAGAGTGTACACATTTTGATAAGCACCAAAAAATGTATTGAAGTGTTGAATCATTATGTTGTACAGCTGAAACTAATATAACACTGAATGTTAATTATACTTGAATATAAATACAAGTAAATAAAAACTGAAAAATGAAAAAAGTCAGGGGGTGCCTGGGTGGCTCAGTCAGTTAAGTGTCTGCCTTTGGCTCAGGGTCGTGATCCTAGAGTCCTGGGATTGAGCCCCGAGTCAGTCTCCCTGTTCAGTGGGGAGTCTCCTTCTCCCACTTCCTCTGCCTTTACCCCTCTCCTCCAACTTGTGTTCTCGCTTTCTCTCTAAAATAAATAAATGACATCTTAAGACAAACAGAAAAAAGTCAGGCAGTTTGGGAAATACTTCTTCGTGCACCCAAATTTCATCAAAGCTACCTTTAGGAATTTTCAGAATATTGTTAGGAATGACAGAGCCTGGCTTTCTTTTTAGGGTTTTGCAAGTCTTTTTATTCTATTTTATATTAATGTGAACAGTAGTCAAATCTAATGAACTCTAAACTGTGCTTGCATCATTAGCTTCTTTTAGAAGATATGCTTCTTTTAGAGATATGTAAATTAATCATTTTATATAATTACTTCAAAAAATATTGGGAATTGGACATACATGGGTGTGACCCACCAATATTCACCACTTTTCAAACATACTTTACCATCATTTACTCTTTCCCACCCCTCAAAAATAAAAGCTAAATATCCCTTCATGATAGTAAACCCAAGGCCACACGGCTTCTGTCTGGGGTTATGACACTGACAGATGCAAAGCTGCTACCTGCCCATGGGCTGACAGACAATCCAGGAGGCTGTCCACAAAAGTCATGGCTGCTCCTTAAGGAGTCCATATGCCTCAGTGTCGCCACACTCCATTTATCTCAGGTCTTTTGATCTGAACCACCCCTGTGAGAGAGCAGTGGAGGGTCCCAAACATCACACGAGTGGTATGAAAAAAAGGTTTCAAGTGTCTGAAATCCTCCTCTCATTCCACCATCAGACCCCTTAGCCTTTCAGACGGTCATGAAGTTTCCAGCAGCTGCTATGGGAGAAGTACTTATTTCGGTGTCTGGCACATGGGAAACCATTCAATAAATGCTAGTTCTTTGTATCCCTGTTTTTGTTCCAGATTCTCTTTTTATTTTTGAATTATTTTATTTTTTTAAAAGATTTTACTTTTACTTAATTGATAGAGAGAGCACAAACGGGAGTGGCAGGCGGAGGGAGAGGGAGAGGCAGGCTCCCCTTTCGGCAAAGAGCCCAATGCGGGGCTCGGTCCCAGGACCCTGGGATCATGACCTGAACAAAAGGCAGATGCTTAACCGACTGAGCCACTCAGTGCCCCTCCAGAGTATCATTTTAAAGTAAAATTTTAAAAACTCTATTTTTGGGGGGCTTCCAGTTTAAGATGAGTCACTGAACACTGGTATTTTCTTTTATTTATTTATTTTAAAAATTATTTATTTATTTGACAGAGGGAGGGGGAGGGAGAGAGATCACAAGTAGGTCGCGAGACAGGCAGAGGGAGAGAGGGAAGCAGGCACCCTGCTGAGCAGAGAGCGGATGTGGGACTCGATCCCAAGACCCTGAGATCATGACCTGAGCCAAAGGCAGAGGCTTAACCCACTGAGCCATCCAGGTGCCCTGAATACTGGTATTTTCTTTCCCTCCCTTGTTCTACTCCTTTCTGCCCACATCCCACTATACTTGAGATGCCAACCAAATGGCAGTAAAGGAATAAATCTGTAACAGCAAAGAGAATAGGAGAGGGACCACTATGGGTCATTTCAGTGAAGGCAGGGCCAGCTCTGACTGACTACAGTCTCACCAGCCTCCAGGATCAGAAAGGGAGGTAAACAAAGCTGGGCACAAAGGAAAGAAGCATCTGGGAGCAGTGTCCTCTGATTGGCAAGAAATCACGAGTTGGGACCTGAAAAAAAGGACAATAATCCTAGTATAGAATATAAAAACAGATTATTCATTTTCAAACTTTAAGAATCCACTCAGGGAAGATTTTAATATAAGTATAGAACAAAATGCAGTATTATCAACTTTGACTTGAGCATGTGGGGGCTCTGGATCTGGTATCTGGATTTCAATCCCAGCTCTGTCTTCTTGAAAGAACTCTGAAGTGAAGACTAGAGGGAGGAGGGTACGGGCATATCTGGAGGAAATGTATTCCAGGCAGTGGGAACAGCAAGCGCAAAGAAACTGAGGCAGAAGTAAACCTGGTATGCCTGAGGAATAGGCATGTCTCTCAGGGGGGAGAGTAATAAGTTACAAGGTCAAAGACTTTGCAGTTGCAGCCATTCGAAAAAATGAAATAATATCAAAATTCAATAAGGATGAATGAATAAACCGTATTTCTGATAAGTCAAGGATGGCATATTATTTAAGGATATTCAGGAGGCCCCCAGAAGAACTAGAAATGAAAACTATTGAAAGTTGGTTGACTCTAGGAAATTGTACTGGGGATGGGAGAGGAGGTAATAGTATACCTTATTATTAAATTTTCTGCACAACAACAACAAAAAACCCACGTGCATATCATTTTACTCTTATAAAAGGGAAATGAAATTAAAAACTCTCCAAGTGGAAAAAAATGTATTTGTCTGCATTGAAAGTGATCATAACAGAATTTGCATGATTTATACGCCCCTGAAGTAACTTAACAGCAAATATATCCCAGGCGGACTCTTTACCTTTGAGATGTGGCATATTCCTGATAAACTTTTCCATGCTGCTGTGATTTTCTTGGAAAACAGATTATGCAAATTACATCACACACTTCTGCTGCTACAGCCCCATGGCTGTCGCATTTTCAGGCCCAAAATGCTTTAGACTCCCCAGTCTTCTAGAATCTACAGATGCAAGCCGGAGTACAGCTGACCCAGACACCCAAGAAGAAGACAGAGATGCAATTTAACAACAGAATGAGAAGGAACGTCTTTGAGTGTATCCTGGGCTCACAGTGCCTGAGTGAGACCAGATGAAGGAAGCTACTACATCTGGTTAACCGTGAGGCCTTATCACAAACCCAGCAGTCAGGAAATCACTGCGCTTCTAGAGGCTGCTTATCATGTAGGTGTTGATGCCACACTTTTATAGGATGTGCAAAGAGCAGATGAGTTAATATGCTAATAACCAGAAAACTGTTTTGGAGTTAACTAGTAGCCAAGCAACATTTCCCCCTTTTAATTCAAACCTGAAGATCTAGTTTCCCTAACAACCAAGGCATTGATAAAACAAAATTCAGACTTGTGGTTAAAGATCAGATAGAGATCTACTTTTTTTTTTTAAGTTTCACTTATTTAAGTAACCTGTACACCCAATATGGGGCTCAGACACATGACCCCAAGATCAAGAGTCACGGCCTCCTCTAACTGAGCTAGCCAGGTGTCCCTAGATAAAGATCTTCTAGATGGAGAAGGGGAAGAAGTTTGAGGCAATGGTATTGTCAATGTTCCACTTCTTATGTTAGGTTTAAAGATTTATTTATTTATTTTAAAGAGAGTGAGAGAAAGAGAGGGAGGGGTAGAGGGAGAGGGAGAGAATTCCAAGCAGACTCTGCACTGAGTGTGGGGCCCAATGCAAGCTCAGTCTCATGACCATGAGATCATAACCTGAGTCAAAACCAAGAGTCAGAGGCTCAACTGACTGAGCCACACAAGTGCCCCTATATTATTATTTACATATAGAATACATATCTTTTTTTGGATTGTCAGGTATCAATAATATATATAAATATATCTTAAACTTATTTATGGGGTGCCTGGTGGCTCAGTGGATTAAAGCCTCTGCCTTCAGCTCAGGTCATGATCTCAGTGTCCTGGGATTGAGCCCCGCATCAGGCTCTCTGCTCAGCGAGGAGGCTGCTTCCTCCCCTCTCTCTCTCTCTCTCTGCCTGCCTCTCTACCTACTTGTGATCTCTGCCTGTCAAATAAATAAATAAAATCTCTAAAAAATATATTTTATTTATTTGACACAGAGAGATCACAAGTAGGCAGAAATGCAGGCAGAGAAAGAAAGGAGGAAGCAGGCTCCCCGCCGAGCAGAGAGCCCGATGCAGGACTTGAACCCAGAACCCTAAGATCATGACCTGAGCCGAAGGCAGAGGCTTAAACCTACTGAGCCACTCAGGCACCCTCAATAATATATTTTTAAGAGAAAAAAATTATGTTGCCTGAGAAAGAGACATATTGCATTACCCTACAATGTCATTCCATTTCTTAATAACATTAAGTTATAGCTTCCTTTTTTTAAACTCATCTTTTAAGTTCTTCCACAGACATTTTAGTACTTCATAAAATACTGTGCAGTTTATAGTGGAAGTACAAGGATTTAGAATTCAAATGAACTCGAGTTCGATACCTGTGCCCTCTAAAACTCTCAAGTTTCAGCTGTTGATTTTTTTTTTTGACATGTTTATTCCATCAACTTCAGCAAATAAAGAATGACTGTGTACCTATTTATCTTGGTTCTCTAGACCAGAATACACTTTCCATTTAAAATATTTGTGATCATGCTTCTATGTCATGGATAGCTTCTAGTGGGAATTAGTATATAGCCTGTTCTTGATAAAGAGGACAACAGACAGATGTTTCTTAATCCCTAGATAGTGCTGAATGTGACAAAACCAGCAAGACACATTAAGATGTTTCTCCTTTTCGGGAACTGTCAGGTCAACTCTAAAGCGATGAAGTCCATAGTACAGTAGGATATCTGCTAAGGTAGAGTTAAATCCTGTAAGGTAGACTTTATCTTCCAGACCGGAATTAAGATCCTCCAACAGAGACGGATACTGCCTTTATTGTAGTGTCCATGTACCTTGAGTTACTCTGTTTTCCAACCACTGCTGAACAATTGCTTTTTTCTTTTGCAGTGCTCCCAAGCAAATCTTCTTTGTTCACCTGCTTGACAAGATAAGCTGGTAGTAGTCAGTCCTGTTGGACGTGGACCATTGTTTGTTTGAAGAACAGGAACCTGGCGCTAGCTTTGAGCAGGGTCTTTGTTCCCTTTCCTCTGCCCCAGGGACTTCTCCAGAAGTCCCCAGAGCAGGGTCAGCTCTGCAGCTGCCATCATCCAGCAGGGGCTCATGGCAGGGGCCTCGGCTGTGGATTTTTATTCTTACAGCAACTTCTATTTCACCTGGTCATATGCATTGTCTCGTTTGTGTCAACATTACAATCTTCCACTGAAAGGCACTGTCATCCTAAAGCTCTAGTTTGGAGAGTGGTATGGACTGTGGTCAGAACTGACCTTACGGAAACAATCATTTCTGACACAAGGAATGCCACAGTACCTCTCCCAGGGGCAACTGCGCCCCACTCCCATGCTGAAGTCCTAGATCCTAGAATCTCAGTGTGGGTGCCTGACCCCTGCACCTCTGCTTGCCCAGCTGGGAGGGGCTGATACAGAGGTGTAAGCTGGCTGACATTCAAAGACATGACTTGAACATTTAGAAGATCATCAGTGTAAGAAGTCTTGTTAAGCCTGCATAATAGCTTGTGCTAAGAGGTGTATCATGGAATAAAATACTCATTCAAACTCAGGTAGCTACAGTCCTTGTAGACTGACTCCAAAGATGGACATCAACGATTCCTTCATCCCCGTGGATGTGGCCACTCTCCATTGACAAGTGGAGTCTGTTTCCTCCTCCTGAACCTGAGTGGCTCAGCAGTGTGCCTTAACCGACAGAACATGGCAGAAGGAAGCTAGTGATAGCTCTGGGCCTAATCCAGAAAATGTCTGGTATGTTCCACTTTCACTCTTTTGCAACATGAAGCCTCCACATAAAGCAGCCCAGCGACTCTGGTAGAGAGACCACATGGAGGGAGAGACCAGGAGACATGGCAGGGGGTGGGAGTTTGGGGCACTGAGGTGGGGCTGGCCAGTCCCCAGCCATTTCAGCAATTCCAACTAAGATTTACCTGGATTTTAAGGCAGATTTACCTTCATTTCCCAGGGCTGCTGTGACTGGGTGGCTTAAACCAATAGAAAATTTATTCACTTACACTTCTGAAGGCTCCAAGTGCAACATCAAACTGGTCAGCAGGGCTGGTTCCTTCTGGAGGATCTGAGGGAGAATGTGTTCTTCTTCCAGCTTCTGATGACTGCCAGCAATCTTCGGGGTTCCTTGACTTACAGTGACATGACTCTAATATGTGTCTCTTGTTACATGGCATTCCTCCTCTTCTCTTCTTAGAAGGACAGTGGTCATATTGAATAAGGGCCCATTCTACTCTAGCATGATCTTATTTTAACTAATTACATCTGCAAAGACCCTTTTCCAAATAACATCACATTCTGCGGTTCTGGGTAAACATGAAATTCTGGGAGGTACTTTTCAACTTAGTACAGAAGCTATTTTGAACATCCCTGCCCCCATTCAAGCCTCCAGGCCACAACGGCTGCATGGGAAACTCTGAGGGAGATGACTAGATCCACTACCCCAACGACTTCTTTTGCCTGCCTGAATTACAAAATCATAAGCAAATGAATGACTGTTGTTATAAGCCACTAAATTTGGGGATTGCTTGTAATGGAGATAACCAAACTGGTCCTTCTGAAACGTTAGAGAGGTGATATGACCAATCATTGACATGATTGCCAATAAAATGCTGTTACTATCTGAATAGAATTAGAGTAAAAGGATGAGAACACAGGTTTTTGCAAAAAGCTACTATAACTTTCATGAGATGTCTTAAGATTTCGTACCATTGTTTTTCTTCACCCAAAGGTTTCTCAGAGGTGATTTCCTGTTTAAAATGAGAAGGGACAAAAATGGGGGGGTGGTGTTCTATGCCTCAAAGTGACTGTAAAATGCTGAGTAACATGGAAGGAATGTGACACTCTCTGAACCAGAGAAGAGAGTTTTGTTTCTTGTGAAGGACAGCGAATTTTACTCTATTTGACAGTTTCCAGAGAATAAGGGGAAGGGAATCAATTGTGTTATAGCCAGTGTCCTAGTCAGTAAAGATCAGAAGGTGAACAGACATAAGGTGTGGGGAAAAAAAAAAGAGAGAGAGAAATCTAACTCTGACCAGGTGTTCAATAATTCAACCCTCATCTCACTCTCACAGAGGAGAAGTTCAAGTCTCTAGTCTTCTGAAAGCCTAGGATCAAACCGGATGAAGGAAGTGATATGCTGCCAATTTTCCATAACATCCTCCCAAAACTATGCAGGATGAAAAATAGCAAATGTTAGTCTCTTGTGACCCTAGAAGCAGCAAGGCCTGAAATAAAACTGTTGAATAAGAAAATATAATTAATATGAGAGGAAAAATCTTCCAAAAAGGGGATGGATCATGACTATTACTGTCTACTGAGAAAACAGAAATCTTCATATAAAAACAAAGATACAGTAGACTCAAATGTCAGTCAAAATGCAGGACTCTCTTCCACTTACTAACCGTGACCATTAATTAAGTAGACTCCCTAGGCCACTTGCCACTTCAGATTCCTCATATGGAAAAGGGGGATAATAATACCCCGCCTTCTTCAAAAGGTCATATGGAAAACATGAAACTGTAAAGATGAAAGCACATTAAACAGTCCAAAAACGCACAACAAAGATAAGGTATAATTTTTATTGTTCAGCATATATTTAAGCACATTCATGGAAAAAACTTTGGACAGTGCCAATTTCGGATATGGCAGATTAAAAGGAATTGCTAAAGAAACTTGTGGAGTAGAGGTAGTTGTAGCAGCCATGGTCTCATCAATAGGATATACTATCAACATTATTCTCACTTTTTATTTTCAGCCCTGTCCAGGAATTCCAGGACTTTCTTCTGCAAGACCCTCTACTGCCTACTCTCTGGTATTTACAACAATTTATTTGCAATAGATGAGCTTCTAGTTAAAGTCCTCCTGGAGAACCACCCTCCTGGAATCTCCACACCAGATTCAGCTGTCACCTCCTATTTACCGTCAAGTTAAACGCAGATCATTGCCAAGACAAAGCTGGTGTCTGGAGCATATGTTTTCTCCTTAGGGTTTTGATTACCAGCCAGTTTGGCATCTTAGGACATGATGAGAAGAGAGAAGACTGAATTTATTGTTCTACACCACCATGCAGTCTTTTTGATGTAGGGAAGATGTTGGGGTTCAGAGCCAGCGGCCAAGAAAGAATCCTTGAGATGTCTCTGGTGCAAAAGGTGGTTTTATGACAGCACGGGGACAGGACCCATGGGCAGAAAGAGTTGCCCTGGGGCGTGAGGAGTGGCCCACTATGTACTTTCAAGTTGGGAGGGGGTTAGGGATAGTGGAAATCGCTAAGGAATTTTGGAAGCAAGGTTTCCATGACTTTGAGGGGCTATTGTTGATAAAAGGTCATTTGTTACTGTCTAATAAAAACTTAGTCATGAGACCCTTCAGATGTATATTGGGGGTCATATGCTTGGGGATGATTGCCAACATATATCTTGTGAGTAGAGATAAAAGAAGTTTCCAAAGGAATTTTTATGCTGAAGTAGACTTACAGGATCCTCGGGGTCAGGCTAAGATTGCCTTTTGCCCTTAGCAAAGTATTAACATTGAGGCAGCTGAGTTCTGAGAGGACTGTCACTCTGCCTGTCTCAAGGACTTGTCGGTGTGCTGTGGGAGGTAAGGAAATTTAATTTTTTTCTTGCCTCTGCTTCACACATCCTTTAGGATTTCTAAGCAAGTTCTAAAAGAAACTAATTAAGTGCTGAGTCCTGGTAACTGTGCACCAGACAACTTACAAAAATTACATCATTCTTACAAATATCAGCTAATGTTGATAATTCCATTTTCTCCATTTATGAAAAAGAAAACTGAAGGTCAAAGATCTTCAATAACTCACCTAAAGCCACAGAACTAAAATGCAGTAGAGTCAGAAGATGCACCTAGGTGGTCTAACTCCAGAATTTAAGCTCTGACTATTACATAATACTTTGCCTGGAATCCTCACAACAGAAAGATAGAAGTGATGGTGCTGCTTATGCATCCCTCCTACACCTGTCTTATTGGCAGCTGGTGCACTATAGGTAAGCAAACAAGCTATGGCGTGTCTGTGTTCTTCTGGTAGGAATTTAGTCATCCAGGTTTTACTTCTTATATTTGTCCTTTTATACTCAAGCTAATGATGTTTTCAGTGATAGTTATAATAAAAGTCTAAATTCCTAAGTATGACATTCAAGACTCTCTATGAGCTGGTCCTCTCATAATTCCTGTCTCATCTTCTCTAATCTTTCCTCTTTCACTCAAAGCACCAGGCAGACCATATTAAGGATCACAAAGCATGGGTCCCATGTTTATGTGTTTTCTTATGATGAATTTTTCATGTAAAGTGGTATTCCCATCTAGGATGAATTCTTGTCAATATTTCAAAAATCCTAGTAGAGATTAAAGTTTCCTGGAACAATAACTTCAGAAACTAAAATGTTAAATTTCTTGGGTTCTGGCCAAAAATGCTAACTTAATCTGAGAATACTGATTATCTCCTCTGATTAGAAATTGTCATTAATAGGCTCCAGGGTGGCTCAGTCAGTTAAGTGTCCGACTCTTGATTTCAACTCAGGTCATGATCTCAGGGTCATGACATTGAGCCCCACATCAGGCTACGTGCACAGTGGGGAGTCTGCTCCATATTCTCTCTCCCTCAACCCCCTCCCCCGCTGCACTCTCTTTCCCTCTCTCTGTCTCTCTCTCTCTCTAAAAATAAATAAGTAAATCTTAAAAAAAAAAAAAATTCTGATTACCAGTAATGTATGGCTTTTGCTATGAAATGGAGAAGTAAAGTATCTCTTGATAAATGCAAATTTATTTATCATGACAAAGGCATTTTGACGGCAACACTGAACAGGAGAAGAGATAAGCAATAAAAGTACTCCTTGGTGACAGAAAGTTTAGGGATCAACTGACCTATGTGGTCTTTATTCCCGTACTTTTTCTTTCTTTTTTTTTTTTTTTTTTTTTAAAGATTTTATTTATTTATTTGACAGACAGAGATCACAAGTAGGCAGAGAGGCAGGCAGAGAGAGAGAGAGAGAGAGAGAGAGAGAGAAGGAAGCAGGCTTCCTGCGGAGCAGAGAGCCCGATGCGGGGCTCGATCCCAGGACCCTGAGATCATGACCCGAGCGGAAGGCAGCAGCCCAAACCACTGAGCCACCCAGGCGCCCCTCCCGTACTTTTTCTTACTGAAATCCATCTCACAGGCTTCTCCCCCATGAGGTCTCCCTCTGTGTTTTCTAGGAGAAGTAACGCCTCCTTGCTTTTTGATCGTATGACACAGTGCATACGCTGTTCTCCGAGCAACTTATTTCTGTATTTTCTTGGCTATAAGAGGATATCAAGTATAACCTGCATCATTATCCTACATAAACACACTGAAAAAAACACTATTAACTAAACTATGACAAACCATCGATTTCAACATATGAAAAAGTAACAAAAAAAAGTGTTACAGAATTAATGAGATATGGTATCATGAGTAATTTGCATGTCATTTCCTTTACTAGATCATTAAGAGGGAGCTACTATGTCTTGTTCGTTTCTGTTTCCCTAGGACCTTACATTTGCCTTACATGTGGTATATATTTAATGTGTGTTATATTGAATTGTTAGCTTAGAATTATCCTAAAAGACTCCCAAAGCTGGGTGACACACTAAGGCTCTTGGTGAAGTACCATGGCCTGTTCCTGCCTTGTGCATATACTTGTAGATCAGTCTATTTATAAAAGAGACAATAAACAAGAAAGCATGTGATCCTAACAGAATTCCTCATCTACATCTCAGTGAGAAGTAAACATTTTCACTAAAACATTATTTGTTAGATTTCTACTGAGCCTTTTATTCAGACAATCTGAGGTGCCATATAGAGAATTTCATATTTGCAACTCTTGAACAATTTCCTTTTGAAAATTGGGCCAAAAAAGGAGAAACATAGAAAAGCACAGGGACAGGAGGAAAAATCCATTCAAAACTGAAATCTCTGTCCTTTTCCCTAGAAGATAACTTAATCTTGGTGAACCAAGGGATGTTTAATTGGCGATATATTAAAAACTACATCAAAACCCGAGTGCTACATAATAACACACATTAACTTCATTCACATGGCTTGGCTGGGTGTTCTGCTGACGGGGATGGACTTAACCCACATATCTGCAGGTCAAATGGGAGCCAGCAGGTCTAGGCTTGACAGAGCTGGGGCAGCTGGACTGGAGCGGCTCTGCTCCACATGCCCCTCATCTTCTTCGCGGGATCAGGGCCATACTCTTCTCATGGCAATTGGTAAAGCACACAAACAGGCAGAAACGTCTGAGGCTGCTTTAGATCTAGGCTCAGAACTGCACACTGTCCCTTTGACCATACTCTAAGGACCAAAGCAAGTAAGATATCCAAACTAAAGTCAAGAGGCAGGGAAAAATACCCCTCTCTTTAGTAAGGGGCTTGCAAAACCACATGTCCAAGGGCTTAGTTACAGGAAGTGGTGAAGAATTGGGGCCAATGATGCAAATAATGGCATCCTGCACATAAATACTGAATTTACAAAGAATAATCACAAAGATTTTCACATTTAATTTCACAACTAGGCCAAAAGGGCAAAACAGATATAATTATTCCTACTTTACTAAAGAAAAAAGGAAACCTGGAGAATTTAAGTAACTTATGCATGATAAATACTGTTAAATGATTGGTATGAAATTAAATCAGAATTATCAAGTATATTAAATAGATACATACTTTTAAATGGTTCAGACAGAATTCAAACCATGCTACAGTAGTTCTTTGTCAATCAGCACATACAGTTCCACTGTAGGCACAGGGTTGGCCCTTTTAGTAAAGGGAAGAATAACAATACTGGGCTTTATCTTCAGGAATAATCAACCACACCCGAAGTTTTTAGTAAGTATGCTCTGGCTGGTTTCCAGGCTACATTTATAAACAAGAATTGCTGCTTGTTTTCACATAAATACATGAATTTGTGCAGAGATTGGGCTAAGAGTACAAAGAATGATGAAAATCCAAATCGGGAGAAGCACAGAAATGCAAACAGCATCACACACTGATAAACTGCTTATGGATTTTCTGTCTTCAACTGACTGGAAAAAAAAAAAACTAGTTTGAAGTGATGAACTGTAACATGTTGGAAATAATTGGTTTACTAAGGAAAAGGGTGTTAATTTAGAAATATCAATACTACTACCCTCCTGGTGGATTATATATAGACAGAACAAAATCAGAGCTGCCCAATGATCTCATAGTTCATTGTTTCATTTACCACCAGGTATGTTCCAGACTTGGCAATCAGAATAAATGGGCTTTTGCATTTCTTCCAGAAACACAGGTGCCTTGCTACCTACTCACTGCCATTTATATACATAGAGAGAAAGCATGAAAGTCAAGGTCACCTAATGAAATAAGGGATTGGGAGTAGAAAATAAAAGGCGAATTGAAGTTTTCAGTAACTTTCCAATGATCCTACTGACAACAGTTAGTCAACCTAGCCTTCAGAGGAGAGCTTCCCTGAGTTCCTTAGTTAGTTCCATCCAAGGCAAGGATCCTGTCACTTGAGCTCAGAGCATCCTATGTTGTTCTTTTGGTGCATTATGTAAATTGCAATGATTTATTCATGGGACTATGTTTATCACGTATGTTGCATCTTAGACGGTAAGCCTTATGAGGGGTGATCAGTAAGTTTCTGGTTCATCTTTTTTACCCTAGGACCTAGAACGGTATGTGCCCCAGAGTAATCACTTATAATATTTGTTAAATCAAAGATTGATTTAACATAACCATTTTTTACTACTTCTACCTTCCTACAGCACGTTCTCTACGACCTACAGATGGAGGGAAATAAGAGGGAGCTTGGGGGGGTGTGTGCTCTTACAGCTACCCTGTCCCCCTTTGCAATGGCTTCTCCTTGAGAGATCAAAATCCTTAACACAGCCCACAAGGCACCGGGTAGTCATGCCTCTCTATTTTCTGCTTCTTGACTTCTCACGGTCAAGCTCCAGACGCATTTCCCTTCATTGTACTTCTTTCAGCTCCTTGAATAAAATTGCAACCCCGCCTGTTCCAGGATAATTGCACATATCACCTTTTCTGCCCTGAATACTTCGCACACCCTTGTCCCGTCTTAAACCACCTCTCAGCTGCAAGTCCATCATCACCAGAGGGAAGCCTCTCCTGACTTCCCAGGCCAGCTCAGGGGTCCCATCAGGGTCTCATAGGATCCCTACTGTTGCCCTCCATGACAGCACAAATGACAATAAGCCACAGTTGTTATTTTTCATTTGCTTCTGTGGCCATTTGATTACTAGCTATGTTCTCCCTGGACTGTAAACTTCATGAAGGTAGGGACTGTGATGATTTTTGTTTACCATATAACACCCAGGATTTTTGTTTCATATTGAATGTCCAGGGCTTGCACAGTGCCTGGCTTTTAGTCAGAACTCAGTTATTTACTGACTGAGACAATCAATAAAAGAAACACACACACACTCACACATTTACTGACTGAGACAATCAATAAAAGAAACACACACACACACACTTTTACATCTCTTTTCTCTCTTCCTTAGGGATGAGCACCTAAAGGCAATAGATCTGGTTCTAAAAATAACTTCTGTTGGTATACCAATAAATCTGAATTCAAGTGATCTTGGTTTTAGCCATGAAAGAAGTCCTAACCAGTTATTATTATTCATAGCCTCTCTGCTACTTCAGGGCAAGAATTTTAACTGACTACAGGCCACCTCTTTGCAATCTTTCGATTTATAAAACGGCACAGAAATATCTATTTCCTTAGAGAGAGACTTCTTTCAAGGTATTACTTCTTACTATCAAACCAATCATTAATGGGCTTTTTCTTTGTAAGTCAGACACTTCTCACAGTTTATCACTTGTCTTTTAAAACTCCTTCTACGCCCACCCTACTGCATATGGTCACAGCTTGTTTGCAAAGAGTGCTGATCATGCTTTCAAACAAAACTGTTCCCATATGCTGTGATTCATCCCCCCCTTCCTGCCTTTGCTTCATTTGTTTTAGAATTGGAGTTTAATTTTGAAAGGGTTGCTGTGACAGGAAATGACTGGGGGAGGAAGAATTAGAAGAGGCGGATGGATGAGAGAGGAATGGTGCTTATGAAACCCACAGCCAGGATCAAAGACTGTTGGATTGGGAAAACCCCTCAAAGGAATACCAAATTCCCACTCAAGCCTTCCCTTCCAGTTTAAAGTAGAGGGATGGGAAAAACACAGACGTGGAGAGAATGCCTTCATTTCCGGAATGCATGATAGTTCCATTATTTACATTACAACTGAATCCAACATATGGTTCAGTTCCTGACCAGAGTGACATTTGGGAAACTGGAAGCGTTTTCATCTCCAGAGAATATTAATGAAACCAAGGAATGAGTTGGGTGATTGCTGATTACAGCTCAGTGCAAGACCATTTAATAGGGTAAAATGTTTGTAATATAAAGCTAAATGGGTGGCTTAGTGGGTTAAGTAAGCATCTGCCTTTGGCTCCAGTCCTGATACTAGGGTCCTAGGATTGAGCCCTGGGTCGGGCTCTCAGCAGGGAGTCTGCTTCTCCCTCTCTCCTCTTCCTCATACTCTTTCTCGAATAAATTAGTTAATAAATTAAAAAAAAAAAAACAACCTAACTAAGCATTCTTGCATAATTTATTCCTTCAACAAATACTATTCAGCATCCATTAATGTGCTATAGACCTATCTAGGTATTGGGGATACAACAGTGAAAAAAAATCCCTGGTAGATACCCCTGCCCTCACAGAGCTTAAATTCTAATGGGGGAGGGTGGAGAATTAAACAACTCTGTAAGAATACATATGTCAGAATTTAATATGGCTGTGGAGGAAGTAAGGGAAGAGCATAAGGGTGTGTGAGTGAGTGAGGTTGGATGGTGTTTTTAGGAGTAGGTTTCATCTATCAAGTGAAGACGTAAGCCCATGGGAGGTGGGGAGAGGGAAGAGCAAGTGCAAAAGTCCTGAGGCAGCAACAAACCTGATATGGTCAAGGAACATCGAGGAAACTATATTACTACGGTGGAATGTAGGAGATAAAGTCAGATTATAAAGGGGTTGAGTTAGAGCTCTGTAAGCTGGTTATGAGAATTATGTATTGTACTCTGTATGAGAAGGGAAACAACTGGAGGGTTTTGAAAAATGAGTGACCTGATCTGAATTACATTTTTTTTTTAACATCTTTTTTAAAAAAGATTTTATTTTATTGATTTTACACAGAGAATGAGTGAGAGGGGGAGGGGAAGAAGGAAAGAAAGAATCTCAAACAGATTCTCTGCTGAGCACAGAGCCTGACGCAAGGCTCAATCCCAGGACACGGAGATCGTGACCTGGGCTGAAACCAAGAGTCGGAAGTTCAACCAACTGAGCCTCCCAGGCATCTCCTGAATTACATTTTTAAAGGTATACTCTAGCAGCTGTGCTGAGACCAGACCATAGGGAGTGGGGTGGTGACAGAAGCAGAGAGGTCAGTTAGATAGGAGGCTGCTGGAATAATCCAGAGATGGTGGCGTTCTGCAATACGGTTGCCAGAGAGGAAATGGTAAAAAATAGTATCGGTTTTGGTGGCTTCTGTAACAAAGAATCACAAACGTGGTGCTTAAGCCAATAGAAATTTATTTTCCCTATTCTGGAGTTCAGAGGTCCCAAATCAGTATGACTGGACCCCACTCTATGTGTTAGCAAGGCTGTGCACTCTCTAAATTCCACCTCTTGGCTCTGGGAGCTTCTGGTAGCTACGGGCATTCCTTGACTTGTGGCCACATCATTCCAATCTTCAAGGCTGACATCTTCCAATCTCTCTTTGCTCTATCTTCACCTACCTTTCTCCTCTCGTGGGGGTGGGGTTTGCAAATCTCCCTCTGCCTCCTCCTTAAGGATACATGGGATTGCATTTAGGTCTCACTGGAATAATCCAGATAATCTCCCCACCTCAAGATCCTTAACTGATGCCCACCCTACCCACCGCACCCCTGCTCTTTTAAAGCCATTTCAGGTGATATCCATAGATTCTAGGGAATAGGGTATGAATCTCTCAGGGAGCGGGGACAATTTTCTAGCCCACAACAGAAGTAGTAGGTCATGGATATTTCTTGAAGGAACAGCCAATGGGATTTTTTGATCAATTACTTATTGGTTGGGAGACAGAGGAGTAAAGGCAATCCTGAGATTTTTAGCCAGAACACCTGGACCTCAGAGGAAATTTTAGAAAGAACAGGTTTAGGAAAGAAGATAAGGATCTCTCTCTCTCTCTCTCTCTCTCTCTTTTTTTTAAATATCTTAAGTTTCAAAAGTCTACTAAATATCCAAGTGGTGATGTAAGGAGGGAATTAGACATAAATCTGTATTCCTATATTCTGGAGAAGGCCTATAATTCCAAGAATTAAAAAATCTGTAAATCATCAGAGTAGGGGTAGAATTAAAGCAATGAGATAAAGTGAGATTACCTGGTATGTGCTTCTGAACTGTGTTCACATGGCTAAACTGAAGTATATCCCAAAATCTTTTTCCTTGTATGTTTTCAGATGAGCACTGACCAAAAAAGATATGTGCATGAAATTGCCAGGCAGAAATGAGGTGGCCATCACAACTCTCTGAAGGGTGTGTGGTTCGATGCTGACAGAGCTACTGCTGAGCTCCAGCTCAGGCCCTTCTCTCCCACTCTGCATCTTCTCTGCAACTCTGCTTCCCAACTGTTGGCCCTCTTGGCCAATAGCAGCCCCGGCCCTACCACCAGACTCATAAATATATTTATCAGAGGTAACGGCCTTCTGTATAGACTTTTCCAACTTTCGGTCCCCCAGTAGCAGGCGGATGTGCCTTTGGAAGCCCCAACTCGGTCTCCCGCCCCAGTGGTTCCTAGTTAGGAAGTCTGCTCCCATTCCTTCCTGCCCCCTTTCAGATCTTCCTTCCCAACTGTATAAGGTCTTATTCCAACAATAAATCCCAATTCTGTTGTGGTTGTGCTTCTCTGGTTAGACCCTGACTACCTATATACTCAGGGAGTGAAGCCAGAGAGGAAGAGTTTAAGAACTGAGCCCTGAGGTTTTCCAGTGTTTGGAAATCAGAGAGAAAAGGAGGAACCAGTGAAGAAAACTAAGTAGGAGTAGACACTGTAGCACCTGAAGTTTATACAATTGGGGAGAGGGTGTCTTAATGAAAAAGATTATAAATAAAAATTTTAATTATACATTAAAATATATATTTAGAATGGGGGAAAAGAGATCACATCAAATGAAATTTTTAAAAACTGCCAAATACAATAAATCACAGTTTAAATTATTTCACTGTTGATATACCTCTATAATACTTTTATCCTTACATTTTCTGGCTGCACCATTTTCGGTCAGCTCTTCATATTACAATTATTTTCTACAATAATTTCCACAGAGAAAATAGAAAAACAGTCATTCTTCCTTCTAGCATGACTGATCTCCGTTTTCCATTTATTTTTAGTTTATATGCATAAAATGCATAAAATTGGTGTATTCACACACAGGCTTCCTTGCTGTTTGTAACCCAGTTAGCAGTCTGAGCTCCACCAACACAAGAATTTTCCAAATTTGGGTGGCAGCCATGCTCTCCGAGTTGCTGTCTCCCTGCCCACGCTGCCTGGATGGCCTCCCAGAACCCTGACCTGCTGCTGCCAGTGCGGCCACCACCCGCAACCGCAGAGGAGCCAAGCCCAGCGGGGTCACTGTCCGGGGCCCCATGGGCAAGAGGCCGCGGCAGGAGCTGATGACCCCCAGGATGCCTGGTGACAAAGCAATTTCTGCCTTCCCTGGACCAGAGAAACTTTCTGAACAGGTGGGGACGATCCGCGGAGCAGCTGGCACAGTGCATGGAGACCTGAGCTACAATGAGCTCCCCCTGGAGCTCCCCGACAGCTACGCTGACACCACGCCCACGGTGAGATTCCTCACGCCTGCTTCCACACCTGCCTGGACATCTTGAAGGACAAAGCCGCTCTCCATCCAGGGAACCCAACACGGATAGCCTTTTGCACACACATGCTGCTGAGCTGGGGAAAAACCCCACGGCCTTTAAGAAGTGTCTATAAGAAACCTACTTGAAACAGGTCTCCAGCCAAGAACCCTGACCGTCCGGCCTCTCTGCTTGTGTTGTCTTTTTATTTTCTCCTTAAATGGTCTGTCCTTTCCTTCATTTCTATCTGGGACTCTGTATCTTAAGCTGTGGTGTCATTTTTGTGTTGTTTGTTTTTTTAAATTAAATCTTTGTGATAAATATATTAAATAAATACATTGGGGTTATTTTCACCAAAAAAATCTTCTAACTTTGATTTTGGATAATCCTTCTTTTTAAAAGGATTTAAATTATGCAGTACATATATAATTGCTTTCTCTTATATTCCTGATTAGGAGAAAACTTCCAATTTTGATAAAGTATCAAAGAATTGAATTTCACAGGAAGAATGTATTATTTTACACATCTGGTGGTAAGGAGGATTTTTCCAGACTGCTTCTCAAACTTTCTCTTTTACTCTCATGTACCTCTGGTGCTGTGTGCCATGAGACAGATACTTTAATATCATGATTTGATTTCTGAGTAACACTTTTGTGTCTTGATGCCAGTTAAGTCAGCACACTAGGCAGTAGGAGCATTTTTCAAAGCCACTCCTGCGCCAGGGGGATAGAGATAACTCTGATTACACAAAAGAAACTACAAAAGAACACAATATATCCCACTAAACCCAAACTAAAGGTATCTCCAACTCAACTTCCTCTAAGCCCCATCACCAAAGGGCTTGTAGCCATTCCAACGTTCCAAATACCACCAGACACAAAGGGAAAATTTGAACTTTCTAACCTGGAAACTTTCAAACATATACACGAGTAGACTGTATGGTGCAGTAAATTCACCATACAGTAGACTGTATGGTGCAGTAGTTGGGCAGAAGCAGAGCTTCTAGCACATTCTATGAACAAGTTTGCTCAATCAGTTTAAATAGGCCACCATGGTAGGATGCCAAGGCCAGGTACCTGTCGATATTTGTTTGGTATATCACCCATTCTAGAAATGAAGGCCTGATTCTGAAAGGCCAGATTCCCAATCAAGCCGTATAAACCTTAGTTTTGTCATTTTTTCCCTAAAACACAGCCACCTGTAATGTTAAGAAATTTCACTGTGTGTATGTGTGTAAGAAATTGAACCATCTGTATGAAAAGTTGTGTAGAGAACTTCTCTCTACTAAAGGCCCAAACCCTTATCAACCACCAGCATTTGTGCCCACAGACCAGCCTCTGAGAGTACGGATGAACCCTGTATGGGCTCCTAACTGAGGTGAGCACAGAAAGAAGCAAAGCCACTGATGAGAATATGCAGCTACCCAAGGCCCCAGCTACTCCTCTGGCTGAAAAACCTCCAGGTCATTTTCACTTCCAAGTCCTGGCTCTGGCCAAATTTGGACCGTTCTCCTTCATGTTTCTCAATCTGCCCTCTGCTTCTCCTGGTCCTTTTTTCAGAGTAAGGTCTGTTCTGAGAAAATGCATAATATGGTTGAAAGAAATAATCAGACAGACTCAGAGAAGAAGAAGCAAAGCCTCAGAACCATTAGAGCCTATAGAAGGAAGAGGGAGGAAGAAGAGGCAGACAGCGTGGATCTGTCTTGCATGGCGGCAGCAGTGGGTGCTAAGGATGGGAGAACGGCGCCGGTGGACGGACGGACTGTCTTGTTTGTTTGCCTGCACCAGCATCATCTCACTGCCAGCATCATGGTGGCAAGGAAAGGGAGCTTGTTAGAGACTCAGGATTCCTAGCTCTGTCCATACCCGCAGTTCACATCAGGACCTTATTGCAACTGTCTTCATTCTGGTTCAGTCCATTCCGTGCTAGTTGCAGTGAATTTGTATGAGATGCTGCACCCAAAACAGTATCTTCACCTCTTCCCTGCCAGACTCTGCCTTAGGCTGGGTTTCCTAGAGGTAGGACCTGGAGCCTATTCCAGATCCTTCCAGGAAGCTCCCTGGATAACCCTGCTATTCTGGAGACTACTCCGACCCCTTCCCCTCCCTCTCCCACATCAATCTCCCAGCTCAGGATGTTTCTCCAAAGCTTACCTTCTTGACTAGAACTGACTGCCCCCCGCAGCTCCCCACCTGTCATAATCTCATCAGTCATAATCTCAAATTCATGCAGGAAGTCTTTTGCCCACAGATTGAACAATGACATTGATTTTCAATTGCCTGTCTCTTTGACATTCTCACTTGCTGCCCAAGGTGAGTGCCTCCCCTACCCTTGTATGATCCTTCCCACATGGGCCTTTTCTCAGTGGGGCAATAAAAAGAAGTGGCTTGGCTATTTTGCAACCCAGAAGATGGACGATCAGATCTGTGAAGTCTGTCCCAATATGAGGTTAAATGTGGAAATAGCCTTGACATTTGGAAACAGAATTTTTGCCCCCAAATTTGGCTTTGAAAGACAGCTGAGCCACTAAGTGGGTCACAAAGACTTGGTAGAACTGAAGACAGCCTGCAGTTTTTAGTTTTCAATCAGCATTTGGAAATTGTGGCAATATATGATTTTCTCTAATATTTCTTCTTAAAACAGTAACACAGGCAGTACAATTATTGTAGAAAAATTGAAAAATACAAAATAGGCTACAAAAGAAAATAAAACGAACTCTAATCTCCAATGGAAATAACTGCTATTATTGCTGGCTTGTGTTTTTCTACTCATAGGTAATGCATCATTGCATAAGTTTACTTATACACGTATAATATGAATTGCTCATTAATGTCCATAGTTTCAATTACATTTTTGAGTATCCTCTGCATCCTTGAGAATGCTAAGGAACAATGTTATGCTTCATTATATAAATACTTCATTTTTTTTAAGGAGTTAAGTGCTATCTGACTACTCTTGTGGAAAGGTTTCAAGATCAACAGAGTTAAGTACTGATCTACCCTAAGCAGCTTTACAACCTTGGGCAAGTTTCTTAAACCTTATGTGCCTCAGTTTCCTCTCATTTAAAATGAGGATAAACATAGTACCTACGTTGGGGTGACCAACTGGCTTGACTGGGAGAGCACGCAACTCTTGATCTCAAGGTTGTGAGTTTGAGCCTGATCTTGGGTATGGAGATTACTTTAAAAAAATAAAATAAAATCTTAAAAAAAAACCAGTATCTACTTTGAAGTCCTTATGTGGTGAGTAAAGGGGAAATAATGTGTTAAGTGCTTAGACTAATGTCTGGCATGCAGTAAGTATTAAATAAAAGTTATTCTTACCCTCATTATCTTTGTATTACTCCAATACTTTTTAATGAGTGAGTACCTTTATAATAAAGTGTTGATCCAATAATATAACTACTGAACAGTGGATGAGGGTTATGGTTGAACAGCCATACTATTCAAGGTTTTAGTGATTTGGAAGTTAAACAGCAAACATTTTCTGAAGCCCATATAGTATAATAAGCAAGAGATGAGTTTTGGTTGAAGACAAAGGTTAATCCCTGATAACTGTGATAAGCATTGCTGCAGTTAACAAAAAGGGCCTGTAACTGTTCTCAGACTTTTGCTTTTAATAGCCTGACGATATACATACTATTATTAGCAGGACATTGAGGCACAAGAAGCTATGACATAGCAAGGCAAAAGCCTAATAAAAGGCACAGCACCGGGGTGCCTGGGTGGCTCAGTGGGTTAACACCTCTGCCTTCGGCTTAGGTCATGGTCCCGGGGCCTGGGATAGAGCCCCGCATTGGGCTGTCTTCAAAGCAGGGAGCCTGCTTCCCCCTCTCTCTCTGCCTGCCTCTCTGCCTACTTGTGGTCTCTGTCAAATAAATAAATAAAATCTTTAAAAATAAAATAAAATAAAGTAAAAAGCACACCGAGGATCTGAACTCAGAAGACCTTAGTGGAGAGCCTCTGCTGTTAAACACTGCTACCCTAGTTCCCCCTTATCCATAAGGGATGGTTCCCAAGACCCCCGCATACCTAAGACCACGGATAGTACTGAACCTTATATCTACCATATTTCTCCCCTATACATACGTACCTAGGATAGAGCCCCATTTTTAAATTAGGCACAGAAAGAGATTAACAACAATAACTAATAATAAAATGAAACAATTGTAACAATATACCGTAATCACAGTTGTGTGAAGGTGGTCCATCTCTCAAACTCTTTCTATACAGTTGACCCTTGAAAAACGCAGGTTTGAACCTACCGCGTCCAACTGATCCATGGGTTTCGTTTTGTATAACTACGGTTCAGTACTGTATTGTGCTGAACTTAACGTCGTCTCTGCTCCGGCTTACCTGACGACCCGAGCACCGTAGACAGTGCTGTGTTAATCGTCCGCTCGTGCTCTCGGCCCGGCTTCCATCACCAGCAGGCGACGAGCAGTTCAATTCTGCGACGTCAAAGGGACACATGGATTTTGCTTTGGGTTGAGCGGAGGGTTGTCCCGCGGGTCAGCTGTGTGCACTCACCTTGGTTCTTGCGATGACGTGAACTGATCACAGGACAGGGCGCCTGGGTGGCGAAGGCCGGCAGGCGCGCGGCTCCTCGTCCCGGCTCAGGTCCTGAGCTCAGGTGGACGGACGGGCCTCCTTCGGCTCCGCGGGGGCCTGGGCGTGGAGCCGGCTCGGGAATCGCTCCCTGTCCTCTCCCCCTCCGGCCCCCCCGCCTTCTTAGAAATCATAATAATAGTAAAAAGATGCGACGGAGACATGAGGAGATGAAACGAGGATGACGTAGCGTGTGACGTAAGACGTCGCGTCCAACTCCCACCCACGCTCAGACGCTGCGTCAGAGGCGGACCCGCTGCTTCCGGCTGTGATTCTCCGGGTAACTGGGCTCACGGGCGGCGGGTCTGCGGTCCAAGGGCTCTGCTCTATGTTGTTACGTATCTGAAAAAGTTATTTAGTATCAGTGAGTCTCTTGTGAACTAGTTTGTGCCCTTTTCCTTGTGGCTTTGAGGAAACTCTGTGTTCTTGGTATGAGCCCTTTGCCAATCACATGTGTTAAAAAGATCATCTCGCTTTAGGGGCGTCTGGGTGGCTCCGTGGGTTAAAGCCTCGGCCTTTGGCTCGGGTCATGACCCCAGGCTCCTGGGATCGAGCCCCGCATCGGGCTCTCTGCTGAGCAGGGAGCCCGCTTCCTCCTCTCTCTCTCTGCCTGCCTGTCTGTCTACTTGTGACCTCTGTCAAATAAATAAAACCTTAAAAAAAAAAATTATCTCGCTTTAGCTTCCATTTTGCCTAACATAATGGAATCTCTTTATGAATAGCTCTTAATTTTAATGTAAATCCAAAACATCAGCATTTCCCTGTATAACTGGTGAATTTTGTGCCTATATTATCTTCTAGTAGCATTATGATTTTCCTTTCTCTACGATTTACTTGGAACTGACTTTTGAATATGGTGTGATGTAGAAGTCAGGACACATTTTATTCCCATATGGGTATCCAATTGCCATGACACCATTTACAGTTAAAAACTGCCTTTCTCTCGCTGCTCTTATAACGTCGCTTTTTCCCATAAATAAATTTATTTATGTGAGTTTACTCCTGAATATTCTATTCTTTCCTGTTGTTCTATTGGTTCATCTTGTACCAACATCATAGTAATTGTGGCTTTAGAATAAATTTGCCAGTTTCTTCACTATTGTTGGCGCTTTGCATTTCCATATAAAGTTTAGAATCAACTTGCCAATTTCCCTAAAATGACCTGCTGGGATTTTGATTGGAATTGCACTGAACCTATAAATTACTTTGGGAAGAATTACAATTTTAGAACATTGTCTCTTTATTGTCTTCTAATCCACAAACATGGTAAATACTTCTATATATTTCAATTTTAATTTCTTCTGATGATATTATATAGCTTTTATAAAACAATAAAAAAAAAACCTCTAACACATTTGTTCCTAGGCATCTGATGTTTTGAGTTATTATTGTAAAATGTATTATTTAAGTTTCGCTGTTCCTCCAGTACAATGTTCAATAGAAGTAGAGAAGTCAGTATCAGGCATTCTTGTCTCCTTCCTAATCACAGGTAGGAAGCCTATAATATTTCACTATTAATTGTGTTAGCTGTAGGGTGCAGGATTTTTTATGGTTTTTCTCCTCTGCTAATTTCCCTTCTCCATATCACTTTGAGGTGCCAGAAGCCACCTTTACCTCAAATGATTTTCTTCTTTTTTAAAAATTTTATTTATTTTTTTAAGTAATCTCTGTACCCAGTGTGGGGCTTGAACTCACAATCACCAGATCAAGAGTTGCATGCTCTGTTGACTAAGCCAGCCAGGTGGCCCTCGAATTATTTTCTTTATAAATTAGATTCTACTTTTCTGCCAAATTCAACCCCGCACTTCCTGGAGGACCCTGTCATTGAGTAATGACCACCAAGCATTTGCTTACATACCTCCTACTCCAGAGCCGTACAGAATCTCGTTGTTCTATGTCCCATGTATAGAACCAAATATTTATCTCAATTTAAGATTTTATTTATTATTTGACAGAGATCACAAGTAGACGGAGAGGCAGGAAGAAGCAGGCTCCCTGCTGAGCAAAGAGCCCGATGCGGGGCTCAATCCCAGGACCCTGAGATCATGACCTGAGCCGAAGGCAGCGGCTTAACCCACTGAGCCACCCAGGCACCCTATTTATCTCAGTTTAAAGGAGAGTCACCTAGGCTTGCATACCGAAAGAAATGGAAAACCCAACTAAACAGTGGCTTAAGTAAAGCAGGGGGGTTATTGTTTTCATATAAGAAGGAGTCCAGGGACGCCTGAGTGGCTCAGTTGGTTGAGCAGCTGCCTTCAGCTCGAGTCATGATGCCATTGTCCTGGGATCGAGTCCCACATCGGGCTCCTTGCTTGGCAGGGAGCCTGCTTCTCCCTCTGCCTCTGCCTGCCTCTCTGTCTGCCTGCGCTCACTCTCGCTCCTCTCTCTCTGACAAATAAATAAATAAAATCTTTAAAAAAAAAAAAAAAGAAGGAGTCCAGGGGATGTCATCCTGGGCGGGTCTGGTGTCTCCATTGTACTACCAGTAACTGCCCTATTTCTAGCTGTGAGAAGTGTCCTCACAAACATGTGTTTCCACATTCCAGAAGTGGTGAAAGTAAAGTGCAAAAGGCATGGTCTATTGAGTCCGCCCCTTTATAAAGAGCATATTCCTAAAAGCCTCACCAGGCAATTTGCTCTTCCATCTCATTGGCCACAAAGACAAGTCAATGTTTCACTGGGCCACCCTGAACAAAACTGAGGTTCAGTTAATAATAAAAAAAGGGAAAGATACTTGATACTGGGTCGCAAACAACAGAGTCTGTTACAAGAGTTCACCTGTTCTCCCCTATTGATTCCTTTCCCCCATGAGAGAAGAGCAGTAAGAGCCTTGGACAATAGCTAAAAGCTCAAGAGACCAACCGTCAACTGTCTGGGAAGGAGTGGGCATGAGAACATGAAGTCAAGAGCAGAGGAATCTCGGAGAACGTACAGAGAAAGCAGAGTGGACTCCTGCTTCCCCTGGGACGGGAAACTCAACAAGGGCCCCCAGGAAGATCTCCGATTTCTGGTGGAGCTAGGAGGCTGACAGAGGGACAGAGCAAGTTGAAGACCAGAATAGAAACAGCTGTTGGCAGCACTTGCCAGCCCTCAGGGAATCGCTTGTGTGCATGTGCACAATTCCATTTGGTCTGTACACATGTACAAATCATTGCCTCCTTCACTGTCTAAGTGTTTGGGATTATTCCTTTCTTCTTTAAGCCTTACATTGACTAGGCTACACATGGCTGGGAGCCTGAACTTGCAGAACTACTAACTCGGTATACACAAGCCATATATTGCTTACTCATTACTCTAGAACTCTCATTTTTTCGGGTCTACTACAGACTTCTACCTTGCATCAGGCCCCAGGCCCCATTGCTTTTTCTCACTTGTCCTTAGAATAGCCATAACAGTATCGTAGTGGGTGGGTTTTTTTTTTTTTTTTTTTAAGATTTTATTTATTTATTTATTTATTTATTTATTTGACAGACAGAGATCACAAGTAGGCAGAGAGGCAGGCAGAGAGAGAGGGGGAAGCAGGCTCCCTGCTGAGCAGAGAGCCCGATGTGGGGCTCCATCCCAGGACCTTTAGATCATGACCTGAGCCAAAGGCAGAGGCTTAACCCACTGAGCCACCCAGGCACCCCTTGTATTGCAGTTTTTAAGATGAGAAACTTGGGGCTCCAGAGGGAGCAGTAGCAAGGTTCAAATCCACATCTGCTGACTGATTATGAAAGCAGGTACATATAACAAAAACCTTGTCCTCATTGCCTTGAAACCAGAGAAAAACCTAGTCTAACTCCCTAGTTTAAGGAGGAAAACACACACACACACATACAAACACACAAAGCCTGAGGTGTCAAGGACCTGGCCCAGAGTAGCAGTTATAGAAGGCATATTAAATATCTGAACCCAGTCATCTCATTTCTTTTTTTTTTTAATATATATTTTTAAAAGATTCATTTGTTTTGAGAGAGAGAGAACACAGAAGTGGGAGGGGCAGAAGGAGAAAGAGACTCTCAAGCAGACTCCCCGCTGAGTGCAGAGCCTGATGCAGGGCTTGATCCCACGACCCTAGGATCATGACTTGGGCTGAAACCAAGAGCTGAACGTTCAACCGACTGAGCCACCCAGACAACCCTGAGTCAACTCACTTCTTGACACAAAGTGAGAGTCTACGTAACTGATGCCTTTAGTGTTTGCAGGGTTAGTTCCACTTTTTTGCCAGAGATGGAGATCATTTTCAAACTTGAATGTGTCTTCATGACATTTCATTAACCACATTAAAATTTTTACTTTCCAGACCAACAAAACACAGAGCTTAAAAAACAAAAATCATGTCCTGAATGTAAAGAGATAGGGGAAATTGCCAGGAACTAGTTCCAGACACATTTTAGCTTGATGATTTTGCTGAAAACAAAAAACAAGGCAAAATGTCTTTAAATTCATCCAAATAACCTTTTGCTACTTCATCTCAGAGGAACCAGTTAGGAGGCAAAGGAGGGCCCAATCACTGCTCCACTGCTTGACCCCCCAGTTATCATCTGTTCCTTAGGGAGGCCTTCCCAGACCCGCTTTTCTAAATGGACTTCCTCATTACAGCACATTTGGGATTCTGCTTCTGGCCATGGCAGATTAACAGATCCTGGACTAGCCCTCCTACAGCAAACAACTGTTAAGAGTGAACAAAATATATGGAATTACAGTTTCCAGAAGTCAGGCAAAAGGCAGCACAAGACCATGATTCCTGAGAGATAAGTCCCATGATACTCTTTCTACAGACACTTTCTAGACTGTGGCACGAGGAGGAAGCCAAACAGAGCACAGGGGTCTTGCAAAGCTGAGGAGACAGAAATTGAAAGTTTGGATTAGTAAGACAGTTGGAGAGTGCAGGGCAAGGTACATAGACAAGGGAGCTGCACAGGGGGAGTTCCAGATATCTGCAGGGGGGCTGGGGAAGTTCCCCTTGAGGCTTCAGCTAAATACCAGGCTATTCATCTTAGGACAAGACTCCATGAGGCTGATCAAAGACACTGTAGAACTGGGGGTTTAACAAATACTAGAGCCTGCATAGGTCCATGACATGCTCAAGGACTGACCAATCAGAGTGGCCCCAGGCACCCAAGAGAGACCCCAGAGAGGCTGTTCTAGACCTACACTAACACGGCTCTAAACCAGCCCTTGAACATATTAAGGTGATCTACAAATTCACTACCAACCAGAACAAAATTCAACACTGTATTAGAGAAGCATGAGAATCTAAAAACTCAACTATGTAACATCTGTGATTTGTAGCATACAACCAAGAATTTCTAGACATGTAGACATGTGAAGAAGCAGCAAGATATAATCCATAACCAAGAGAAAAATAGCTAGTTGAAAGACTGAGAATGACAGAGATGATAGAATTAGCAGATAAAGACTTTAAAACAGCTATATATATCTATATTTTTAAACAGCTGTATCTTTTAATAGGCAAAATGTTTGAAGAGATACTTCACCAAAGATGATGATATATGGACATCAGCATAGTGACGCATGAGTCATTAGAGAAATTAAAACCACAATGAGATACCACTACACACCTATTAGAATGGTCAATATTTATTTTTTTAAAAGATTTATATGAGAGAAAGCCTGTGAGTGGGGGGAGGGGCAGAGTTAGAGAATCTTCAAGCATACTCCTGAGTGTGGAGCCCAGTGTGAGACTTGATCTCATGAACTCATGAGATCATAACCTGAGCTGAAACCGAGAGATGGATGCTTAACTGATTGAGCTACCCAGGCGCCCCTAAAGTGGTTAAAATTAAAAAAATACTGACCATGTCAAATGTTGGCAAAGATACGGAAGAACTGGGACTCTCACACTCTTTTGGTGGGAATAAAAAAATGTTACAAACATTTTGGAATACAGTTTGAAAATGTATTAAAAAATAAACATATACCTACTATATGATCTAGCCATTCTACTCCTAGGTACTTACCCAAGAGAAAAGGAAGTATACGTTCACATGTTCAAAGACCTATGTGTCTATAGCAGATGTATTTATAAAAACTCCAAACAGGAAAAAACCCAAATGTCCATTAAAAGATGGGTAAATAAACGAATTGTGGCATATGTTATGTCAGGAACCATGAAAGCTTTTGAGATCTCATGCTGATTGCATGCTAACAAGGTATCTCACCACCACTTCATAGACACAGAGAGATGCAGGGCTTCTGAGCTTCTATTACCATGGCAATAACGTAGCCAGAGTAACATAACTGTGTCCTTTATCTGAGCTTCTGTCCCACTAGATGACATGGAGAGAGCCAAGTGTTGCTCCCACACTCAGTGGGGTACATTGTAGCAGAGAAAACATTGAAATTTGGAAGCCCTGATTTTATTTGGGAGATACTGGTAAACCAGCCCATTCTCAAAGAGGTCCTCCACCAGGACTGATCAGTGACAGACTTCAGAAGAAGTAACATGATTGATCACTGACCAGGATGTGTATCTGTTATTTACCTACTGACCTGGGAACTGAGGAGCTGGACCTCAGTAAAATTGTAAAATTGTAAAATTCACAATTTGTATAATTACTGTCAATTTAATAAGTCTGGCCAAGATTTCAAATACACTTTCCACCACCGTCCCCTGTCTAAATTCAGTCTCAGTCAGTCTTTTACCTAAAACTATTACAGTTCCGGTATCTTAAACTCCTCCAAGTTAATGATAATGGCCCCAACAAGGCCTACTTCAAATATTACATCTGTGAAATCTCCCCCAATTTTTCCACCTTGTCTGAAGTTATCAGTTTTCCTCTGGACTCCTATAGATCTTGGGACATATATTAGTTCTGTCACACAGATCACGACAGCTCAGCAATCAGTTTATATGTCTGTCATTCACTGGACTGCGAGTGGCACACCGTAAGAACTCAGTAAATCTTTGTTAAAGGAACACACAAAAGAATTCCACAAAATACTTAGGTGATCAGAAATAGTATTCTATTTTCCAGAAAAGTGACTATTGAGATATAAATGGTTCATGCTATTTTATCCCTTTTCAATAGATCATTTAAAAGTAGGCAAAAATCAATTTTTGCCTACTCCTCAATTTTCACAGCTAATTTGAACAAGACCCAGGATCATAAACTCTAAGGAACGGTACATGCTTAAGCATTCTTAGCTCCCCCTGAATTTCAAAAGCAAGTGGAAACTTTATGTGTCTGATTATTACAGACTCTACTGCCCCAAGAGTTAACAAATGACAGTTAACAAATGTCCGATAAAGCCAAGTTAAATAGCCTACAGGCCCTTCTTAAAGCCAAACTTTCCAAATTGGAGAGTAATTTACTTTTAAAAATTTCTTGGTAACTGTAACATAGCGTTTGATGTCTTATTACCTCTCAATGTATACAATATGTTCTCCTCACTCGGAGAGTCCCCTCAGCCTTCATAGCTTTGGACCCGCCACTGCCACTCCCGTTAAAAGATATCCCAGAATGACTTTGCTTTGGGACTGGACAGACCCATCAGAAGTTGTCAGAGAAATAAGGAGGTGACACTTTTGTCATCACAGACCAAATGTGAAACCAGAATGACTGCAAGTGTGCAAATCAGGGTTTTCCCCCGAGGCACAAGCTTTTTAAAAGACACGAAGATGATAAGTACTTATTTTTAATTAAAATACCCTTTTCCAACATCACATATTGAATTTTAGTATCCTCATTTACACTGTGCTCTCCTGCCACCAGGCTGTTGCTAGCACTGGATTCTATGATCTACAGAGAGGACCTGGCAAATTCACTTCCAACTCTTTCCTCTTGCCCCTACTAACAGTGATGCTGAGGATAAGAATGCCTGACAGGTGTTAAGGCTTTTTGGCCGTTATATACCTGCCCCCCAGGGGAGTCTCTATTTGCTAATTTTTTTTTAAAGATTTTATTTATTTGATAGAGATCACAAGTAGACGGAGAGGCAGGCAGAGAAAGAGAGGGAAGCAGGCTCCCTACTGAGCAAAGAGCCCGATGCAGGACTCGATCCCAGGACCCTGAGATCATGACCTGAGCCGAAGGCAGTGGCTTAACCCACTGAGCTACCCAGGCAGCCCTCTATTTGCCAATTGTTATAGCAGAAACCTACAAGGGCAGTGACACAGCAGAGAGAATCACTGACTTTACTCTCCGGAGCCCTTTATCCCTCTCCACATGTCAGCAGTTCTGAGACAATGAATCAAACCATCTTGACAGGCTTAGGCCATTTAGACCATCTACTCTAAAAAGAAACAGATTAAAAGGCTTTAACAATATTGCAGTTATTATTATAGAAGGAAATGCTATTAAGGAGCTGGCAGGAGCAGGCAAAAAATAATCTTGACAAACTTGTGAATTTCTGGCTTCCATTTTTGGGAGCAAGTTTCTACTCCTTGTCCGTACTGTGATTTTAATTATTCAAACTGAAAAGCATTGTCCAATAAAGGATAACAATTCTGCACGAAGTGCCATTTTGCAAATGATTCACATTTTCATGTAGAATAAAGTTGCTGGAGTTTTCCAAGTAAGACATGTTACAGTTTTTTGTACAGCAACTGCCCAATTCTGTTTTCTTAGCTCCCTAGAATATGGATCTAACAAAGCCGAGGGTTTGGGTGTGCTTCCCAAGTAAGGAAGTTATAAAAGGAAAAAAGTCTTCATAGGTAGCGTCACCCTGATTCCCCAAAAGCAATTCCCGGTGTTTGTCCTCTGGATGCGTGATGAACATCATCATCTCCCCATGTGAAATGCAGCACCGACATTGTAAGGCTAGAACATGGTGGCCGCAAGCCAAGACCAGGGAAAATTCAAGCACAGCACAGACTCTGGCAAGCCAGCAATGGGGCGATAGGAGGCTGCTGGTCACTTCGGTAAGAGTCCCTAATATGCGCCTTCTGCACCTTTGTCTTTTACAAAGATCTCCCAAATAGTAACACAATTTTGATTGGGACACAAGGCGGGCAGTAAAAAGTGTTGGAAGAAAAAGACCTGTTTTGTCTGACGGCTTGACATCATTTTTCATTTTTTCTGCCCTCTTGGGTAAACTGATCCAGAGAACGCCTTTGATCTTTCCCTTTTTTTTTTTTTTTTTTTTTTTTTTTTGCCTCACTCCTGCCAGCTTTTCTACCCACCTATAAAGCCCGAGATTGGGATTGTAAAGTCAGCGCTGGGTTTTAACTGTTTCAGTTTCCTTCATTCAACCTTCGAGCTCACATGCAAGTGCTCAAGGAAAGCTTCTTGTAGGGAGACCCAGAGGCGGTGCCGGGCTGAATGAGGAATGGTTGGGCAGGACGGATGCACAAAAGGAGGGAAACTTTCCTTTTTGCAGGAGAGCACGTTTACTCTGTTGACAGCCAGCTGAACTCACTCCATCTCAAAAAGCAGAATTTGATGAATAGGGGGATAGGGTATTTGATATTGGTGACTGCTAACACCTCAGGATTTACTCAGGAGCAAGGCCAAAACCTCAAGCTGCCCCTCAGAAAAGCTGGGAGGTGGGTCACTAGGAAGGAGGAGAGAGAGCAGATGGTTCTCTGCCGGAGGCACCACATCTCTGGGATTCCAGGCATCTTCAGTTCACAGCAAAGCTTCACTGTGTTAGGCCAAGCTCCAGGCCTCACTAGCTCTGCCCTCGAGGTCAGCCACCTTTGGAGGAGCAGCTACCAGGTAAAATGTGGAAATCAGTAAGCTTCCGGCCACACAAGCTCTCCAATGCAGAGACCAAGGGGATGGTTAACAGGCCCTAACCTCATTAGTCTCCGGTCTTAGACCCCAGTGACTTTGGTCAGGCTCTGAGGCCCTTGGAAGCATTAAGAACAGCAGCTCCAACCATCAGACTGACAAGAGATAAGATCTTATAAACCAGAATGTCAGTTAACATTACACGAAAATCGTGCTTTAACAAAGGAAACATCATTTGAAGGCTTCACTCAAAGGTTCAAGGAATGTTCTTGTGACGGTGCCAGGCCCTGTCACGGGGCCTGTGGTGGCATGTCTAATTCACGCCAAATCTGGATCAAGACTGAGAGGATTTGTGTCCAGGGCTCCTGTGGGAAAATTCCCTCCCGCATTCTGGATTAGGTCACGGATGCCACAGTGTGAAGGAGAGTAAGGCTCCTCTCTAGTAAGCCCGAGGGCAACGGTTTAAAAGATAACCAGCTTTATGACAAGCTTTCAACTTTCTGGTTTCAACTGAATCCAGATGCGTAAATACCAAAGATATTGAAGGGAAAAGGAAAATCTAAGAATCTCTTTAGTACCTCCAGAAAAGCATGGCTGAAATGTTCCAGAAAAAATCATCAGCAATCTTGACATGAAAGAATAATTAATTCCACCTCTACATTTATGTGTGGATATCTTTATATTCACATTTTAGGGTGAACTACGGTACTCCAACTCATGATCCAGTAAATATTATGAGTTAGCCATGCAAGTGCTATGATTCAGTCTGATTCTGTAAAGCTCACTTCCCCAAATGTATTCGTTTCCTAGGGCTGCCATAACGAATTATCACCAACCGGGTAGCTTAAGACAATGAAAGTTTATTCTCTCATAGTTCTGGAGACCAGAAGTTATAATTCAAGGTGCTGGCAGGACCACCCTCCCTCTGAAGGCCTGGCGCAAAGATCCTTCCTCACCTCTCCCGGCTTCTGGTGGCTTCCCTGGCTTGTGGCCACATCACTGCCTTCATGTGGCCTTTTCCTCTTGCCATCTCTCCTCTCACAAGGACACTTTGCTTTTGGATTTATGGTCTCCCCTGGATAATCTAGGATGATTTCATCTCAAAATCCTTAATTATATCTGCAATGACCCTTTTCCTAAATAAGATCACATTCACAGGTCCCAGGGATTAGGATGTGGACCTCTCTTTCGGGGGGTGGGGGGGTGGGGTGTGTGTGTGTGTGTGTGTGTGTATAACAATTTGACCTACTACACTAATTGTACTCTGGACTTCAAGGTCTCCACAAAACTTCAAGTGCTTGAAAATAGACGGCAAACAATTCCCCTTCTTCTTTTAATGCTAATTTTTTAAAAAGTGAGGAAACTTGCTCCTTTTGCTTTATATACCATTTGGAAGACAGCTGGCCTCTGCCTCAAATGTTAAGAATCTGGTGCGAGCGAGCCCCATGCCAACTGCACACGTGTAGGCAACTACCAAAGTATGTTTTCCTAATTACACTGTTTATGCTCTAGTATACACATACCACTGAGGAGTCACCTGTTTATTACAGGATGCTTTCAGAAGCGAAAATATACAAATACTTTTACGCAGATTCCAGGAAAAATGTTTTGGCAGAAACCGTCTGTTTAAAATGTAAAAGCAAAGCAAGCCAGCCAGCCAGCCTCTCTCACACTAGTTGTGGGATCTTAGGCAGATTATTTATAAATCACCCTGTGTTTAGGTTTTCCCATCTATAAAATAGTATATTATCTACTTCATAGAGTTGTTACGAGGATTAAATAGTTTAGTATTTGTAAAGCATTTAAATCGTGCCAGCACATTGTAAGGACTTTCTAAGTTTTATCACAAATTTTTAAAAAGTCGTAATTAGAAATTGCACTAAACAGAGGCGCCTGGGTTGCTCAGTCAGTTAAGCCTTTGCCTTTGACTCAGGTCATGATCTCATGGTCCTGGGATGGAGCCCCAAGGCAGGCTCCTTTCTCAGCAGGGAGCCTGCTTCTCTCTCTCCCTTTAGCCCTCCCCCTTGCTCATGCTCACTCTCTCTCACAAATAAATAAAATCTTAAAAAAAAAAGAAAGAAAGAAAGAAATTGCACTGAACATTAAGAGATCATTTACAGGCGTGCCTGGGTGGCTCAGTGGGTTAAAGCCTCTGCCTTCGGCTCAGGTAATGATCCCAGGGTCCTGGGATCGAGCCCCGCATCGGGCTCTCTGCTCAGTGGGGAGCCTGCTTCCACCTCTCTCTCTCTGCCTGCCTCTCAGCCTACTTGTGATCTCTGTCTGTCAAATAAATAAATAAAATCTTAAAAAAAGAGAGAGAGAGATCATTTACAAACACATTCAAAGCATGCATATCCATTAAAGTTCTTGGCTGCAAGTAAAAGAAATGCAGACAAATTTTTTTTTTTTTTTTGAAAATGAATGGGAAGGTTTACAAGATGGCTGGAACCAAGAGAAGCCAGGCAGCAGAGGGCAGAGCCAAACAGACCTGCAAAGAACATCACTGAACCATTCTGTCCCACTGATTTCCAGCTTAGAAAGAAGAAGGAAAAAGAATATACAAAACTAAGCATTTTAAGTGAAGCTTTGGATTTGCCATTATCCACCATGTCTTTAGAAATGATAGTAAAAATAATCCCTCTTTTTATTGGATAAGTAAGCATATGATGGAAGGTTACCTGTCAGGAGGCGTCTAGAGCGTCTCCATCCAACCTAGCTATCAATAACTCTTCAACTTTGAATCTTAGAAAGTTTCTCTCCTTTCTAGCTTGAGAATCTTGCAAAGAACTCAGAATGGCCCAGCTTGCGTCAGATGTGCGCCTCTAAACTAGTCAACTGTGGTGAGGGAAGAGTCATAAAAACCCCACTTGGCTCCTGCCAGACACAGTTAGCAATGGAGGCTCAGTGACCCCCCAGAAGAGAACGCCAAGCAGACACCGGCCCGGCTGAGCTCCATCCGCTCCCACCCTATCTACACTGAACAGAAGAGCTGATGGGAACTGTTCAATCCATTATGTGGACCCACACCGGCTTCTAACATGGCTGAGAGGAGTGATATGCGTAGAGAAGGGCAGGAGAGAAGTAAAACAAGAACCAAGGAAGGCATAAAAACTTTAGGAATCACCTCCTACAGGGACAGATCACAAGAAAACAAGCCAATATTTGCTGTGAGTGTATTTTTCTGGTCAAGACTGTAAAATATAAGGTATAAAGACCTGGTCCAAGTTCCGTCAGGGCTGGCTGATGATCGGGGATGAACTGGATGCTGCAGGGAAGTCGCGAGGGTCCCACATGGGAGACCACATGGTCAGAAGGCACAATTTATAAAAAGGCAGGTACAATTTTAAAGTTTTCCCACATTAAGGGTTAAGATTTTCTCTGGAAAACAGATTCAATTAAGCAGAGAACACCCTTTTCCAAAACTGTGACAAACTGAGGTTTTAAGTGTGAAAGTATACGGTGACATTTCTGAAGCGTGCTTACCAGCTAGAAGGGAGAATTGAAGGAGGGTCTGCAGCCAAGCAAGTGGAAATCGCTGGCATACCGCTCTTCTTCTCCCCCTTACAATGCACAGACCAAGTTAAATTCCCTCAGTACTATAATAAATATGCCTATTTAACTTCATTTGACTAAGAACTTCTCAACTGTATTTGATCAGAGAACCCTTTTTATGATGACATCTCTTTGTATCGCAAGAAAGGATTCCTTGGATATCCTAAGGAACTGATGTTTTAAGAGACATGATTTGACAACTGCTATGTCCCAAATAAATACTGCTGTTCCAAGGGGGAGGAGTTGAAAAATGGCGGTTTGCATTAATAAGTTAGTAAGTGATACGTTACTTCTCAAATGCTCTTGTTACAGCATAAGTATTTTTTAAAAAAATATTTTATTTATTTGACAGAGATCACAAAGAGGCAGAGAGGCAGGCAGAGAGAGAAGGAGAAGCAGGCCCACCGCTGAGCAGAGAGCCTGATGTGGGGCTCCATCCCAGGACCCTGAGATCATGACCCAAGCCAAAGGCAAAGGCTTAACCCACTGAGCCACCCAGGCGCCCCCCAGAATGAGTATTAAGTGCAGAAATCTCACCTACCTTTTTTATATCCCTTGATGCAAAAATGCTACAAGATATTACCATAGTACTGAAAACACACACTGTAACAATCCCACTTCAAAGCATTTTACAAGAGATGGAGAAAATGTAGATATATAAAGAATGACTCTGAAAAGGTGAGAAATTACCAAGTTCTCCCTGGTCTCTTAAAGGGAGTCCTCTGGGGATGCCTGGGTGGCTCAGTTGGTTAGGTGGCTGCCTTCAGCTCAGGTCATAATCCCAGCATCCTGGGATAGAGTCTCACATTGGGTTCCTTGCTTGGCAGGAGGCCTGTTTCTCCCTCTGCCTGCCACTCTGTCTGCCTGTGCTTGCTCGCTCTCTCTCCCTCTCTCTCTGACAAATCAATAAATAAAATCTTAAAAAAAAAAAAAAAAAAAAGGAATCTTCGGAACTGCCAAAAGGGGGTCCGCTCCAAATGACTTGAGTCGATTTAGCTCACAGCCGTCAGTCCCTTGGATCAGACGATGTTTAGGATGTCTAGGGTTTATCTAGGAGCACCCGAGGTTCTCCCCAGGAGAACTGGAGCCCTTTAGAGATACTGCCTCTGGAGACAGTCTGCCCCATTTCACCTTAACTCTTCCTCCTCCCCCCACGCGAGCTCCATCAGAAATGACATTTTTGATGGCAGAGGTATGTATCAAAGGTGGGGGAGCAAAGAAGTCCTTAACCTACTGCAAGTGTATAAAAGTCGTGTGTGGAGATGGGAGACATATATACTCCTGATATGCGAATTGGCTGAAAACAGGATTGAGTTTTTCAGGAGAAACAATATGGTGAGTGGTAAACAGATATCTGGGTCTATAGTCCAGCTCCATCATTGTTGGATCATTTTGCAGGCATTATTATGAAAACATATCACCATTTATAACATTTCCCTAAAAAAAATAAAAAAGCCTTTTATGTTCTAAATAGCACACACTAAATATAATAATATAGAGAACTAAAACGTTGATTAATTACGGATAGATGCACTTAGCTTCTGAAGTCCTTAGACTATGCTCCAAGATTTATTCACGGTCCATGGCTTTTTTGTTCAGTATTTTCTCAATCTGACATACACCCTTTAATTATTCTAGGAATTCCTAATTTAAGCAAATATGAACCAGCAGATGTTTTAAGTTTTGATTTGGAGATCTGGTATTAACAGAATGAAAAAGTAAATGCCTTAAACAGAAACATATTTAAATCATATTTATTTTTTGTTATTAATATAAAAATATGCATTTCAAAACACTTCAAGGTATTTGACAAGCTGCACAACAGAAAAGGCCTATCTAGCAAACTGTTCCCAAGCGAGTCTGAGGCTCCCAATAAACAGCACAGCAAGGCCAGCCTATGGCCACAAGGACATATTCCTGCTTTGCAAGCGCACACTGACTCCAAACGATATTAGGAAAAGATGGGCTTTGAAGAACAAAATAAAGGTAAAGCACTGAGCACCTTTTACAATGCCATAAGAAAATATTCATTAATTCCTCCATGTGAAAATCTGAGAAAAGATGGAACATAGATAGGATATAAAGGAGTTAAATTTAGCACTAGTGTTTATAAAGTCAGTTTTCTCTGACTTGTTTTAAAACAGATTAAATATTCTAAGACATTTTAGAGTTCATGGGTTTTATATTTGCCAATGTCATCACCTGCTAACAGCAGCTTCTTAGCTGTTGATAGAAATTTGGTATTACAGACTGATGTATGTTGTCCTAGACTGACATCGGTCTCTTTCTTTTCTTACTATGGCGCTGTCATTGGTGTACCACGAAGTCCTGTCACACACAGATTATAACCACACTTCATCAGAAGCAGAAATTTAGGAAGCACATTTTGCCAAACTGACTTTTGAATCTTCCAAATTGTATTTGCTCACTTACTTGCCAATTTGAAAAATCTAGTAATTTGTAGAGGACTTCTTCATCATTAATGTGAGTTAGCAATGCTATAATTTAATTCAAAAGCAATTATTTTTTTAAAATGGGACTTAGACCAGCAAAGTTTAGCATCAGCCAAAAATTGATGGGCACACCATGGGCAAAAGGCCAACTCTACAGTGCTATATAAAGGTCACTTTATGAAAAATCCAAATAAAAATTACTCTCAAAATATTTTGTCCATTAGAATTAGTTTACAGACAGAAATTTAAATTAAATGAGAGGACTCTAGGCCTTTGGGCTAGAATCTTACAATATGAAAGATAAGCAATGTCAACAATGATTTCTGTGATAGTGTCAGTTTAACCATTGATTTCAAGAATTCTGTTGAAACAATATATGATAAAAGGTATGGGGGGTAAAAGTTACCAAATCTACAATTAAATATTTTTCCTTTAAAAATTTTTCCCCTGAACTAGATACAAATACCAAACATTTTCTACCTTTCCATCTCCTGAAATTCCAATGGGAATCCAGAAATGGTGGAGGGGAGAAAAAAAGGAGTGAAGGTCAAACCCGCAGCTGGCCGGTACACGAGGAACACCCTGGAACAGCGCAGAGACCGTCCTGCTGCTCACTGCAGGACAATGACAAACACCTGAGGCTTCAGGAAGTAACAGATCCTGATTGTCTTTCTAGTGTTAGCACTTACAAGATAGAACTACTTGCAAAACCAGTGCTGAGAGCTGATAAATATTTCAGGTATCACCTGGTGACTCCCGTCAGGTTTCTCTGTCATTGAATGTGATTGCAACCGTCCCCACAAGAGCACACCCTCCTGCGAGTGGGTGGGGAGTTGCACCATTGGTGACCAGACTGTTCCAGGTGCTCTGAAACGTCAGAGTGAAGAGCTGCCAGCTAAAGGAAGAAAATGCAAACAGAGAAAGCCTACTATGCTTTGCCACAGATATGACCACTATTCCAGGTGTACAAAACCTAAAGAAAATGGAAGCTCCTTTATTCTGGACAAGCTGTAGATTCAGAATTCTACATAACATTTTCTTTGTAGGAGCAGAACATGCTGTATACCAATATTCATTTTCTTACAGAATCCTTGATAAGAGATGTTGAATGATGGCGACAGTAGTATCATATGAGGTGGCTTTTGGGTTTGCCACAGAGTTCAAGTTTCTTTGTCGTAAGCAGGTGTGCCAGGCCATTGAGAAACACCAGAACGATGGTCATAGACATGACAATCACGTAGTGGCTGATGCTACAGGAGGAGAAAAAGAAACATGTTACAGGAAGAGAGAACCTGTATGGGAAGGAACATAAGATACCTCTAAATAATGATTCTAAATGTATACATAAAATACACAGAATTACAAAAGATACCAATGATCTTTTCAAGTTTATTTACTTATTTTAGTAAGCTCTACATTCAACCTGGGGCTCGAACTCACTACCCCAAGACCAAGAGTCCCATGCTCTTCCGACTGAGCCAGCCAGGCACCCCCCCACCAATGATTTTGAAATAAATGTCAAATGTTAAAAAAACAAATTGGTTATACAAGTAGTGATGAGCATAAAGAATATTTTGAGATTTCTCCAATAACTAGAATGTTATGAAATGTCTGCCTGATACTGGCAGCACCTGTGTCTTTGTCACCATTACAAGGTTACTGTCTCCAGGTTAAGTATTCTGACATTTTAAAGCGGGCCATTCTATGCTTTGACAGAATTTAGAAGTACTTTAACAAAACTACCACACACACACAAATACACACACACACACGTTACCCAGATTCAAATTCAGGGAAGAAAAAGTTTTATAGTCAAAGCATCTGAACAAAGGAAAAAGGATACATTTCATCATTAATCTCCAGGCCAAAACTACTGTCTCCCAGACTTTGCTCTTTTAGAACTTTTATCACTTTTAATACTTTAAATCACCTGAAACAGTCTTAACATTTTAAATTACTTTAATACAAATAATATTAAATATGACTTGATTTCTTAGTAAGTTTCATAAAGCCAGTAGGTAGGTGGCTATCCTCAAATTCAGTGGAAGTCTATCCATAAAAGGTATTTCACAGATCACTTATCTCTTTACAGTTGCCTGAAATCACAAACTCTGGGCTCATTTAAGCTACCATTATTGGTAGGAAATAGTTGTGAAGCTCATCATCTTCAAGCAATGGAGCCATAAGGCATTCATTCAGCTGGTGATATTTTCCATTAATCAAGTCTCTGTCATCTCAGCGGAGCAGAGTTAAAGGAGCACCCAATTTCAAGTTGAACGAGTTCAACTGTTCGCGTTCTCTCCCTGGGACCATGTGGACGTCAGGAATTCTCAAGGTGCCCCCATGTGATGGTAGAGGGACAGGGTCTCTGCCCGGAGGGGGATACAGAGGCCCCGAGAAGGCCTGTTGAGCTGGTACGAGGTGCTAACAGGCTGACTGTACTTTTCAGTCAGGGTAAAGGGCAACAGAAGCAGGTCATCTCTGTCAGATGTGGGAGAAAAAGTCTGAGAATCACTGATTTTAATAAAGCTTATTAGTATTTATTATAAGAGCAAAGGTGTTTTATGGCACTTATTAATTACATTTAGGAGGGTATTAATATAGGACTGAACATAATGAGAAGTTATCATATCTATAGAGAAATGATACTTTAGCTGTCATTTGTATTTTAATAAAGTATAAATAGTGCACACAGGAAACAATGTCCAAATGAACACCACCATCAAATCAAACCAATCAAATCAGTGACGCTGACTCTATCCACCTCATACCAAATACACTTAGAACATAAATTTAAATTTGTTTTTATAGTTATGAAGATTATCTCAAAGGAACTTTTGCTCTAGTTTATGAAATGCACTTCTTTTAGGATGCCATATAAAAGGCAGGACTCTGTGAAGTTTATGACTCACTATGAATGAAGACACAGTGTAAAAGATCAAAAGAAGAAAATATTAAATTGGAGCTCTGACAGCCCAACTCAGTTTTATGGCCTGGGCAGGATATTTTTCACATGGCTGTTCAAAGAACACCTGATGCCACAAGGTTCTCCAGAAAATCACCGAGCTCCCAGCCGCAGGCTCAGCCGACTCTACTCACTGCAGTATATTCCTTTAAGAGCCTCGGTTTAATTCTGGTAAAATCTGCTCCAAAGATGCATTTTTAAACATATTGGACTATACCCATAAACACAAATACTGTTTCATCCCCTAATAATACAATCTTCATTTTTAAAGTAGCGAGTACTTATTTGTTAACCTGAAACTAACAGCTGAGGAAATCTCAAACTGATTTTGAAAACCCACAGCGATCACCATGGTGACACTATGACCATTACAGACATGTGCAGACCACAGTCATGGGGTTGGTGAACTCCCGCTCCTCTCTAGAATCCTGGGACATGTTCTTACTGCTTCTGTCTTCATAAGGCAACCAAGCAGTAAGGGCAAAATGACAACATTCCATTCCTGTATATAATAGGCATGTTACGGCTAAAGTTATTAACTGTATTACTAATAAAAAGGAGTTCCGAAATAGAATTTGCCACAAAAGGAAACCACCACAGGAGCACAATTCAAGTAACTCTAGATCCCATTAAACAAACTGCCAATTAATTTAGTAATACCTACAACACGACAAAAAAAATCTCAGCTTTTCATATACACATTCACGCAGGAATAATTAGAAACCCACAGCTTAAAAGCAACATTCTCACAAACAGAATGCAGGATAAAGTACAAAAATAAAGTCTTGATAACGTGAACCCTATTATATGGTGCTTTTTGAAGCATGTTTTCCAGCCATTATCCAAGCCTTTTTCTTGGCAATAAATTAGATGCTGATGAACATGCATGAACCACTTGTGCCCATCAGACCTGTCCTACATGGTTCCCCAAGGTGGTACATGCCATCACTGCTACACATGATACACAGAGAAGATTCTAGAATTCTTTTTTTTTTTTTAAGATTTTATTTATTTATTTGACAGAAACCACAAGGTGTTAGAGAGGCAGGCAGAGAGAGAGAGGAGGAAGCAGGCTCCCCGATAAGCAGAGAGCCCGATGCGGGGCTCGATCCCAGGACCCTGGGATCATGACCTGAGCCGAAGGCAGAGGCTTTAACCCACTGAGCCACCCAGACGCCCCAGATTCTAGAATTCTAACTTATCAATAGGAGCAGCAGCAAATAAAAAACATCCCCCTGCAGACTCAATCCAGGCAATTCCATTTAGAAGCCCAATTTTTCTAACTTGGATTTCATTTTGGTTCCTTATCCCAACCCCTGCCATCCCCCACCTCCCCTCTACAATCATCCTTCTTTGTGAAGAGGGCATTTTTGGGGCCTTATATTAAGAGACAAGACAAACAACAGAGCTAGGAGGTAATTCAGCAGGGATGACCAGAAGACTATGTGGGCAATTGACAGAGGACCATTGACTGCTCTCAGCCTGGTGAACAGAACCTGAGCTCTGAAGTCCCCCATTCCACCCACCTTCGAGAAGCCTCTCAGGACAAGCAACCCTTTTCACCTATGGGAGTCAGATCTATGCGGACGGAGCACTAAGACTGAAATGAACTGTGGTTTAGCCTAACTTACTAACTGGCTATGCCTTTATCACCTTTCCAGCCCCTCTGGCTTTTGTGGGGGTGGGGGTAATGAGTGCACCATGACAACAGACATCAACAAGGACTGTTCCAGGTTAACCTGGCACTTGTCACTGTGTGTGGAGGGCAGCTCCCATTATAGAAAGTCCTATTACCACAAAATATTCCTGAAGCATAGTTTTTACCCTGTATACCACAAATCAATTAAATAATATTTTAATAAGTATCATCAATAAATTATAGTACTGAAACATGGTGTTAACGTCCTTTTCTCATGATTAGTACCGCAGAGTGGGGGGTCATCAAAGCATTCTCAAACCGCAAGGGCTGAGGTACCATTGTGTTCGCCTTGGTTTGAATGATGCTCACTGTTTGTCTCATGCATCTCTAGTCTCTCTTTCTGTAATTACTTTGTGCTCTGATGAGCACTTTATTCCCATGATGGTTGTATAAAGGAATGCAAGAAGTAGGCCTGGAGGTAGCATGCAAGTGCCAGGGAGAACGTCATGCTAGATGTTAAATATAAGTTTTGCAACGGCTCAAAGCCTCTTTTTAAAAAAGGATCAAGCAGGCACAGGTAACAAAAATAAAAATAGATAAATTGGATTACACAAAAATTTAAAACTTCTGCGCATCAAAGGACACAATCAGCTACTTCTGGCTCATTCCCTCCTAATCAATATTTCTTTCTCCTTTAAATCCTAAACATATATTACCAAAACTCTGCAGTGAATGGTTCCTTTGCAACAATCACATACAGGATCAGACACAAAGCGACTTCTAACAATGAGTTTATGAGCATCACAAACCAAGCCTTCGGGAAATTCCCTGTAAGTAGAGGCAGTGTGGGGCAGTGGGGACTCTGCCGCCTTGGCTACCGAAGTGCTGTCCTCCATACCTGCTCCTCCATTTACCGGTTTGTGACAGAAGCAAGTCACAATCTCCTCATCTCTAAAAGGGGCCACAGTGTTCTCACCTCTACAATGCAGACAGTAATATGTCCACTGTGAAGAGTAGCAACCTTACAGCGTGATGATAAAGATCGCATGAAATAATATGCTGGGAGATCCTTAAAACACTGCAGCACAACCCAAAGGTTGGTCATCTGTGGCAGAGGTGTGACTGGGGCAATCCTTTGATGGACATCCTGGACCTCCTATTCAAGTTCAAGCTTCTGTCTTACTTTGCCTTTATCTAATGTAAAGTGATTCCCTGGTCTCTGAATTGCGTTCATTGAGTCTTTCGGGCTCCCGTCTCAAACAACCAGCTGCTGGCCATGTAGACCCTGTGTTGCAATGCACAGCCTGGCTCTGACCTTGTGGCTAAGTCTCTGCCGTGACTCGACTCTGTCAATGAGCTTACTCCATTTGGGCTCCCGTACTGGCTCCAGAACCCCAACTTTAACAGAGCGTGATCAGAATTGCTGTATTGAGGGACACTCACTCCTTCCAGCTGTGGTATCACTCCTCACACTCCCGAGTGAAATGAAAGGACAATCAATTCTCGGGGAGAGGCGAGGGAGTTCCATGTATTACTGCCCGTATTTCTCCTTTCCTTTCTTCCTTTCCCTCTGATTTTTATCAGAGTCAAACATGCAGTACGAAAAACATACAGTACTGGAGGAAGATTTACGATGAAAACCGAGAATCCTTGTTTCTCCTTCCCCACTCCTCAAGACAACTGCTTTGGCCTCTTCTCTTTTTAGATCTTCTGGGGGTTACCTCCTTACCATGAATTAGTATCTTTATGTTGCTATTCATTGATATATCAATTTAAAACATTATCTATTAACAAATAAATAAACAATAAAACATTATCTATGAAGTCCCTGCTAGGAAAGAGGATAACTGATCCTACTTATACTCTATCCTTCTCACTTCACACTTAGTTATTTTTTCTTCTATTAGTTTTTATTCTGTTTTTCCTTATGAGTCATCTTTGAGGAATAATTTATATGTAAGAAAATGGAACGGCTTTAAGCTTCCAGTTCGATGAGTACTGACACATGGTACACCATGTAAATACCCTCACATCGCTGTTAAGATAGAGAGTATTTCCATCACCCCAAAAGTTCCCACATTCCCTTTTACAGTCAAGCTCACCCTAGCTCCCAGTTCTGGGGATCGGTGATGGCGAGATCGCTCAACAGAGTGAATATACTTACTGTTGCCGAACTGTACACTTAAAAAAAGGTAAGATGTTAAGTTTTGTTTTCTCTATTTTACACATAAAAATAAAAAGTCTCAAAAGAATAAAAATAAAAAGTCTCACACACGAAAATACTATATTTTATGAGAATACATTCCAAACAAAATCCTGGCGTATGTCTAAAATGAAAGAAAATTAATCAAATGTCAGAGAGAGTAAGGAGAAACACAAGAAACACCCTGAAGGACAGACGACAGAACCATGGAGTAACATCAATACTAATAGCTGCCTTCACGGAAACTTCTTAGGTGCTGGCTGCTGTCCTTGGTGCTCCACGTGGAGTCGCCCATTCAGACAACTACAGGAGACTGGGGGCGGGGGGTGGGGATGAGAGGGATTAAGTCCCTCACTGACCGTGCCATGTGCCTGTGGTCTAGAGCTCTCCCCCACTATCTTGTCTGGACACTTTGGGATCAGAGGGCTGGAGAGAGAACGAGACATCAAAACTTTCCCTAAGCATTCAAGCTTAAGAGCAATGACAACAAAATGACGTAGTGACACCTTTTACATGCCTGGCACATATGGAATGAAGGAGATTCAAATCAGATGAGGCAGGGAGGCAAACGTGTCTATAAGTGAGAAAGCAGGACCATGTCTATAGATGAGAAAGAGGCAGGAGCAGAGAAGAGGATGTCTAACACAATCCTACCCAAACCCACGCACTTCCCAGCAACGCAAGTACTAAATAAACGTTGACTAAATGAAATAAAATCTGTCTATAAAAATGTGTGTATTGCCTTCGAATGCATTTGAAAGCAAAAAAGGCAAAAAGATGGACTTTGCTTGCTTTCTCTCAGAGAAGAAATTTAACAGATTATGGCAATCATTCACACTCAAATCATAATAAAGAAAAAACCGACGTTTTGTTCAGATTATACTAGAACACTGTTGTAAGGTCTCACATGTTAAATGTAACCATATTAAAGATTCTAAGAGGCAGATAACGATGGCACTCAATTTAAATTGCCACACAAAGTTCATACTGCCACTGAAAGACCGGGAGATTATGAGGACAGACTCTGAAAACCCAGATCAGATTCAAACAGTTTCTCTTACCCCTCCCCGCCGTCCTGTCATTCTCTCCGGAGCTAGCATCTATCCTCACATCATCCCAAGAAAACACGTGCTAATGTGTTAATGCTAAGAAATGGAGAGACATGTCTCACTTCCAGAGGCTTAAAATAATTGCTACTTGTTATGTTTACCTCAAAAATAAAATTGGTACCTTCTACTAAGATGTCAAGTTATTATTTTTTTCACTGTATTCTTAAGAATTTCAATGTGAATATATACAGCACCTTGTTCCAATATCAAGCCAGCTGCCATCATCCTTGACCAAGAAGAAAAAATGCTGTAAAATAAAACAAAATATAGCTCCATTAAAAACAAAGGGATTTTGATTCAGATGAAAAACAGTGTTATTTTAGGATTATGAGTTTCAGACTTTTGACCTCTCATAACTACTATATGATTAGAATTCGTAAGAATATGCTCTTTACAGAAATTTCTGCTTGGACTAAAAGGAGCAATGGCCTAAAAGCAAGACATAGCATTACCACTCAAATGAACACAAAATTGACATTTATGAATAGCTAGAAATAAAGATAACGAACTTAATTTTTATAAGTAAGCTCTAAGCCCAACGTGAGGCTTGAACTCAAGGCCCTGAAATCAGCTGCAGGCTCTACCGAGTTTAATAAAAGACAATAACAATACCAAAGACTACAGTAAAAAATTGCCTTATCATCCATTTATTAACAAATACCTACTGACAGCCTACTATGTGCTAATCACTGTGTTAGGTCCTTGAGATAAACTCTCTTTTGGGAATTATATAATCTAGTGAATAATTCAATCAAATTATTGGTGTGTGTGTGTGTGTGATGAGTGTTAATACCGGAAAAGTCAGGCAATTATGGGAACACAAAGGAAGGGGTACAGATGGAGTGTAAGGGAAGGCTGTCCCAATAAAAAGTCTACAGATCTAAGCAAAAAGTAGGAGTCAGATGAAAGAGGAGTCTGAGGAGATCAGAGGAGAGTATGTTCCTGACAGAGGGAGGAACATATATAAATGTCAGGAGTCCAGAGGGAGCGGCAGGGCGAGGTAAGGAGCCTGGTATGGAGTGAACAAGGTTTGAGACGATGTTGGTCAAGTAAGCAGAAGCGAGGACACGAATTGCTTTGTAAGCTAAAGAATACAATCTGACTATTTATAAAATTAATCAGAGAACTTACATTCCTTTCTATTAACCTGTCTTACTCATTTGCCACTTTGTGAGGAAAACTGAAAGCTGATTTTTTCTAACATTATTATTTATTGTCCATTTCAGATACATACCGAATACCCAATTCAACAGAACACAAAAATGCTCTCACCTAAACCAAGTGACTAAGAATCTGATTGGGAAGTTAGTCCATTGGTGTCTCTCATCTGTTCTGGCATGGGATATTATATAGTGAAGAACGAGCTTAACCCAAAGAGAAATATGGCCTTTGCCTTCAGCTGCCTGGAGTGATTTCTAGGCCCATGGAATGTCATGCTTAATGGGAGTATTTTGCCTGGGGGCCTTAGCCATTAGACTGTCTAATAACATGATTTATACTGGGGGCTTTGGGCCATGTGGTATCAGTTCCACCCCTAGAAGGACTGAACGTTAAAGGTCAGTCATGGGAACAAAATGTGATTGATCTCCATTAAAAAGTTGACACCAAGGCTCTTGTGAGCCTCGTTGGCAACAGGCCCTGTGAGCATCACACACGAATGCTCTAAGGGTGATGCCGTCCTGACTCCACGGGGGGGGCAGGGCCAGAGTTCCACAGCTGGACCCTTCCTAGACTCTGCCTTCAGAATCTCTTCCCTTGGATAACTTTAATCTGTATCCTTTCCTATCATAAACCATAACTGTGAATATAATTGTTTTCCAGGAGTTGTGTCCTTCTAGTGAATTATCAAACCTGAGGGCAGTTTTGAGAACCCCCAGACTTGTAGGTGTAAAGTAGGTTCTTTTTCTTAATATACTACATCCAAGGGGCCCACCTGTGTGCTCCTTACTCAGAACTCACTTAGGAGAGTCATTAACTTGGTAACATCTTCCCACTTGAAAAGCTCTATTTCTTCTTTCCTTCCTTCCTTTCCTCCGTTTTCTCAATCTTAGAGAAGGGTTAGAACAATCAACATTTCAAGTAGGAAAATGATGTATTACCTAAATCTAAAGTTAGCTTTTTCTGTGAACTTCCTATGGAAGGCTCATTTCAGACACAATGCACCATGGAAGACGAGGTATAAAATGACAGATGCAAATAAACCAAGTAAGACTTTTGACACCTTCAGAAGAACACCCTTTTTGCATAAGTCATATGAAAAGAAAGTAATTTATACGTGTAATTTATGCCAGCACTTAAAACTTAATATCTAAAGATTTCATGCACAGAAATGCATTCAGATTTCCCTTGATTAAATTAAATCAGCACTTAACTTTCTCAATCTTATTTATACTGAATATCTAATAATGCCTTACCAAAGCCATAATGTCTGATATGATGAGAACCATGAGAAAAAGCCTGGGGAAAAAAATAAAGAAAGTTTACATGTACTAGAACAGGCACAGTTTTAAAGCACATTAAAATAAAAAAGAGAATAATCAGATAATCTTCTATTAGTATTTTTACTTCTGAAAATACTATTTTAGAGAAGGGCTCTTTTCACATTCTAATGGGCGACTGTCCCGCAGTGATGGTCTGGAATTCAAAGATGCTATTTAACATTTTGAATATGTATTTCAATGGTAGGAAAAGGATGTGAATTATGATTTTTATTAATTATTATTATTTTTTTTTTAATAATTTATTTATTTGACAGACAGAGATCACAAGTAGGCAGAGAGGCAGGTAGAGAGAGAGGAAGAAGCAGGCTCCCTGCTGAGCAGAGCGCCCAATGTGGGGCGCAATCCCAGGACCCTGGGATCATGACCTGAGCCAAAGGCAGAGGCTTTAACCCACTGAGCCACCCAGGCGCCCCTTTTATTTATTATTATTTATTTATTTTGGAGAGAGAGGGGGAGAGGAGGAAAGGGTGGGTAAAAGAGCAAAAGGAGAGAGAGAATCCCAAGTAGGTTCCATATTCAGTTCAGAGCCCAACACAGGGCGTGATCTCACGAACCTGAGATCATGACCTGAGCTGAAATCAACTGTCGGACCTTAACCAACTAAGCCACCCAGCTGCCCAGAATTACAATTTTTAATGAAACTTTTAATTTTGAGATAATTACATCAATTAAAAGAAACAATAGAGAGGGATCTCATGTACACCTGGCCTAGTTTCCTCCAAGGTAATATCTTATAAAACTACAGTACAATATCACAACTAGGATATTGACACTGATACTGTCAAGATACAGAATGTTTCCACCATTATAACATCCCTCATGATACTGTTCTATAGCAACATCTATCCTCCCTGCAACGACCTCCTACCTAACCCCTAACCCCTGAAAACCACTAATCTGTTCTCCATTCCTATAATTCTGTCGTTTCGAGAGTGTTGTGTAAGTGGAATCCTTTACGTAACACTTGTAACCTGTTGGGATTGTATTTTTCACTCAGCATAATTCCCTTGAGATTCATCTACAGAATTGCAATGTATCAGTAGTTTGATCCTTTTTATTGCTGAGTAGCCCTCCATTTATGGATGTACCACAGTCTGCTTAACCATTCAAACACTGAAAGACATTACAAATAAAGCTGCTATAAACACTTGAGTAGAGTTTTTTATGCAAACATAAGTTCTAACTTCTCTAGGAAAAATGCAACAGAGTGTAACTGTTGGATCTTATGGCAGTTGCAAGTTTGGCTTAGTTAAGAAACTAAAACTCTATGGGATGCCTGGGTGGCTCAGTCCATGAAATGCCTGCCTTCCGCTTAGGTCATGATTCCAGGGTCCTGAGATGGTGTCTCACATCGAGCTCTTTGCTTAGCAGGGAGCCTGCTTCTCCTTCTGCCTGCTGCTTCCCCTGCTTGTGCTCTCTCTCTGACAAATAATAAAATCCTGAAAAAAAAAAAAAGAAAAGAAAAGAAAAGAAAAGAAAACTCTTTTCAGAGCAGTTATGTAATATATGTTCTGCAATATATGAGAGCAATTTCTTTGCATCTTTACCAGCAATTGATGTCACTACTTTTGATTTTTAGCTATTCTGATCACTGTGTAATGATATCTCACCATGGTTTTACTATGCATTTCCTTCACCATTAACAATGTTGAACAGCTTCAACTGCCATCTATATACGCCCTCAGGTCTTTTGCTCATTTTCTCTTTAAACTGTTTGGTGTTTACTGTTGAGTTTTGAGAGTTCTTTATTTTGGATAGTAGTCCTTGGTCAGATACATAGTTCGTAAGGAAATATTCTCTGCCATTATGTAGCTTCTCTTTTCATTCTCTTAATAGAATCTTCTTTTCTGTAGAGCAAAAGCTTTTAATTTTGATTAAGTCCCACTTATCAATTTTTCCTTACACAGATCATGGTTTTGGTGTCAAGTCTAACTCTTTCCTAGCCCAAACCTCAAAGATTTTTTCTTATGCTTTTCCTAAAAGTTTGAATCTGCGGTCTCTTTTGAGTTAATTTTTATGTAAGGTGTAAAATTTTGGTTGAGATTAAAAAAAAAAAAGTCACAGCATGCCTACCTGATTTCCTTAACAAGGCAACGAAGAACTTAATGTTCATATGTAATACAGAAACTTAGCTTTTTTATTTGCAGAAGAAATGGACAAATTTCCCTCCCCCACTAAGGTATCATAACAATTAGGTAATAAAAGGGAAAAATGCAATCATTTTTATCATCTAGTGCTTTCCTCTTAAGCCCAAGCAGAAAACAACAATGAAAAGTATTCTCAGATTTTTAAAGTTTCTGTATACAATACAAAGCTGTAAGAAAGCTTAGATTTCTCTCATCTCATTTACAAGTTTAATGTTCTAACAAAGTCTTTCCTCCAGGGAAAACTCATGTGATCAATCATTGAACTGCATTACACAGTTCCATTTCAACTAGTCTAAAGTCAGTACGCTTGTTCTGGAATCATCCTTGGCTTCTTTTAGACATAATTGTTTTTCAAACTATAGGTCTAAAATATAGAAATGTCACTCAGTAGTTCACATACACAGACATATAGCACAAGTCAGACTTATCATATCTAATTGAAGTGTTATGTATAATTTAAAACAAGTCTAACATAACAGACACACAATAAGTGTGTTAAACTAAGAGTATGTGGAGAACACAATGGTCATTCGGTAAAGCCTTCTGAACAAAGCACCAATTCTCAAAGTAACAGTCCCAGTGAAAGCTCTGCCTAGCATGGGCTTTGATGGTTCTAGTTACTGAATCTACTCCAACTTACATAGACCCAATTACAAAATACTTTTCTTCTTTGAATCAAAATCAGTGAAATAAAAATTCCACCCTATGGCTCTGGTTCTTCTGAGACAAGAAGAAAAAAAGAAACACAAAGCAATCTACACATTTAATGCAATCCCTACCAAAATGCCCCTAGCATTTTTCAGAGCGAGAACAAACAATTCTAAAATTTGTATGGAACCACAAGACCCCAAACAGCCAAAGCAGTCTTGAAAAAGAGAAGCAAAGCTGGAAGCATCACAATTCCAGACTCAAGCTCTATTACAAAGCTGCAGGGATTAAGACAGGATGGTACTGGCACCAAAACAGACACAAAGATCAATGGAACAGAAGAGAAAAATCCAGAAATGGACCCACAACACTATGGTCAACTAATCTTCGACAAAGCAGGAAAGAATATCATCCAATGGAAAAAAGACAGTCTCCTCAACAAATGGTGTTGGGAAAACTAGACAGCAACAAGCAGAAGAATGAACCTGGACCACTTTCTTACACCATACACAAAAGTAAATTCAAAATGAATGGAAAGCCCTAAATGTGAGACAGGAATCCATCAAAATCCTAGAGGAAAACACAGGCTTTGACATTGGCCATAGCAATAGACACATGATGAAAGGCAAGGGAAACAAAAGCAAAAATGAACTACTGGGTCTTCAAGATAAAAAGCTTCTTTGGGTGCCTGAGTGGCTCAGTTGGTTGAGTGTCTGACTCTTGATTTTGGCTCAGGTCATGAGCTCAGGGTTGTGAAATCAAGCCCCTCGTCAGGTTCTGCACAGGGTATGGAGCCTGCTGAAGATGTTCTCTTTCCCTCTTCTTTGCCCTTCACCCCCACCCTCCTTCTCTCCCTTTTTCACTCTTCCTCTCTCACAAAAAAAAAAAAAAAAAAAAAAAAGAAAGAAAGAAAAAAAAAAAAGAAAAGAAAGATAAAAAGCTTCTGCACAGTGAAGGAAACAATCAACAAAACTAAAAGGCAATCTTAGGAATGGGAGCAGATATTTGCAAATGACATATCTGATAGAGTTAGTATCCAAAATCTACAAAGAACTTATCAAACTCAACACCCCCCAAAAAACAAATAATCTAGTTAAGAAATAGGCAGAAGACAAGAATAGACATTCCAAAGAAGACAGATAGATGGTTAACAGATACATGAAAAGATGCTCAACATCGCTTATCATCAGGGAAATAAAAATCAAAACTACGGGGCGCCTGGGTGGCTCAGTGGGTTAAGCCTCTGCCTTCGGCTCAGGTCATGATCCCAGGGTTCTGGATGGAGCCCCGCATCAGGCTCTCTGCTCAGCAGGGAGCCTGCTTCCTCCTCTCTCTCTGCCTGCCTCTCTGCCTACTTGTGATCTCTCTCTCTCTCTCTCTCTTTCTCTGTGTTAAATAAATAAATAAATAAAATCTTTTTTTTTTTTTTAAAGATTATTTATTTATTTATTTGACAGACAGAGATCACAAGTAGGCAGAGAGGCAGGCAGAGAGAGAGGAGGAAGCAGGCTCCCTGCTGAGCAGGGAGCCCGATGCGGGACTCGATCCCAGGACCCTGAGATCATGACCCGAGCAAAGGCAGCGGCTTAACCCACTGAGCCACCCAGGCGCCCCATAAATAAAATCTTAAAAAAAAAATCAAAACTACAATGATATACCACCTCACACCTGTCAGAATGGCTAAAATTAACACAGGAAACAACAAATGTTGGCGAGGATGCAGAGAAAGGGGAAACCCTTTTACACTGTTAGTGGAAGGCAGACTGGTGCAGCTTCTCTGGAAAACAACATAGAGGTTCCTCGATAAGTGAAAAATAGAACTACCCTCAAAGGACACAAAATACTGTTTTGAAGAGACACATGCACCCCAATGTTTATAGCAGCATTAACAACAACAGCCAAATTATGGAAAGAGCCCAGATGTCCATTGACTGATGAATGGCTAAAGAAGATGTGGTATATGTGCATACAATGGACTATTACTCAGTCATCAAAAAAAATGAAATCTTGCCATTTGCAATGATGTGGATGGACTTAGAGTGTATTACACTAAGCAAAACAAATCAGAGAAAGACAAATAGCATATGATTTCACTTGTATGTGGAATTTAAGAAACAAAACAGATGAACATGGTTGGGGGAAGAAAGAGAGGAAGGCAACCATAAGAGGCTCTTATGATAGAGAACAAATGGAGGGCCAATGGAGGGCACTTGTGATGACCAATGGATGTTATGTAAGAGATAAATCACTAAATTCTACTCCTGAAATCAATATTATACTGTATGTTAACTAACTAGAATTTAAATAAAAACTTGAAACAAAAAAATGCAATTTAAATGCAATAGACTTTTAAGTATCTTTTTTGAGGTTTGGTTTGACATTTTTAGATGTTTTTCTAAAACCACATTTTCTTGTAGGACACAGATGATGTTCTACAACCCTTTCAAAGTAAGACACACCTGATTAGGGTACTTACTATCTTCTTAACCTCAGTTTCCATATCTGTAGAATGGGCAAAGTAATACCTGCTTCATAGCGCTGTTAAGAAAATTAAGTAATTTACGTAAAGTATCTAAAACAGTGCCTGCATATGGTAGGTGCCTAATATATACTAGTTTCTTTTTCATTCCTTGTACCAAAAACTTTAGATAAAATTAAAGACACAGTGAAAGATAGAATCTCTGCCCTTTCAGAGTTCATAGGATGTGTATTAGTTTGCTTGGGCTGTCATAACAAAGTACCACAGACCGGGGAGTTCAAGAACAGCAACGTATTCTTTTGTAGTTTTGGAGGCTGAGTCTGAGGTCAAGGTGTTGGCAGGGTGCTCTCATTCTGAGGCTTCTTTCCTTGGCTTGGAGATGGCCATGTTCTTCCTTTGTGTTCACATGGACTCTCCTCTGTGTGTGTGGGGAGGTTCCAATCTCTTCCTATAAAGACACCATTTATATTGGGCTAGGGCCCACCATGACCTCATTTTGCCTTAATTATCTCCTTGAAGGTCCTATCTCAAATATAGTCCCATTTGGCATATGCTTTGTTGGTATGGGGATGGGGGAGGGCACACAACTGAGCCCACAATAGGGTGTGAAATAGGAAAGTAAGAAATAGTTCATCATGGGGCATCTAGATGGCACAGTCAGTTAAGCGTCCAAACCTTGGTTTCAGCTCAGGTCATGATCTCAGGGTCATGAGATGGAGCCCTGCGCCAGGCTCCACAGTCAGTGTGCCGTCTGCTGAAGTTTCTCTCTCCCTCTCCCTCTGCCTTTGCCCCTTCCCCCTGCAGGCATGCTCTCTCTCTCTCTCTCTTTCAAATAAATAAATCTTAAAAAAAAAAAAAAGGTCCATCATTGTACGAGTTACCTAATTTTAGCTAGGAATTTGAGGCGATGGCAGCTGGGTAAGAAAAGTTCATCAGAGAATATGATGTCTGATCTAAAACTCAATTAACAAGAAGGAAAAAGCTTTCCCTGAGCAAATTTTGAAGTAGTATGTGGAGACTAAGACTAAGGAACAGGGAAGTTGTCCAGTCCAAGGTCACACAGCTAGTGAGAGGGCAACTTTCTTTTCCTTTTTTTTTTTTTTTTTAAGATTTTGTTTATTTGAAAGAGACAGTATTTGAGAGAGACAGAGAGAGCATGAGCTGGGGAGAAGCAGAGGAGGAGGGAGAAGCAGACTCCCTGCTGAACCGGGAGCCCGACACAGGGCTTGATCCTGGGGGTCCAGCACCATGACCCGAGCCGAAGGCAGATGCTAAACTGACTGGGCCACCCAGGTGCCCCAAGGGCAGAATTTCAACATAGCAAGTCTGGCCTCAGAACCTGTTCTCCTAGCCATGATACACATTATCTCCCCAAGGCACTATCTACTCTGGAAGCCTTCGGCATGCTTGCCATTTCCTCCTGAATGTGTCCTTCGTCTCCCTTGCTTACTCATATGTTGTTCAGCCGGGAAGGTATCAATGTGACAGTGTTTAACATTTATGGTGATCAAATTACTATGGACGTAGGATGGGGTTATTGCTCTCCTTGTTCTGGAAATAATATTTCTATTAAAAGCTGGTTAGTTTTGATATTTTATCTCTTGTTTTCATGCTACTGAGCAACTAGATCTTTTGAGACTGTCCCATGAGTACTCCTTGACTCAAGAAATAAATGCATGCTACTGGGTTTTTATACAAACGATAATGAGTGTTGCCTCTTATCACCTCCACCAACCCACCAAGGTCATTCACCTCCAATAGTCACCTCCAACCACTTCCCTACTTTTACTCTCGTCCTCCTAAGGGTATTAGCCATAGAACAGACAACGGAGTCTTTGGGACCTTCCAATTGCTTCTTGCCACAACTAGGAAAAATTCGGAAGTCCAAACTATGGCCAAAATGGCCTCCTATGATCTGGCCCCTGCCTATCTCTCCAACTGTCCTTCCTACAATTCTGCTAGCACACTCTGCTTATGGGCGGCCCTCCTGCTGCTCTGCAAACACTCTACACCCAGTCTCACCTCACGCCCTGTGTATGCTCCACACCCTCTACCTGAAAGTGCTTTCTCGTCTAGTTTCATGGTACACTCTGTGTTTATTTCAGTCTCTGCTTAAATGTCTCCCCTTCAATCTATTTTTCTTCCTGACATTTAACACAATCTGACATTTCATGGCAACTGTTTTATTTCTTATTCATCTCAGTGAGTAGATGGTAAGCTCTATTCACCACTGTATTACCAGCAGCTGGAACAGTGGCCGTTTGTAATAGAAACTCAAAACATTATATGCTAAATGAATGGTAGACATAATCAGCATAAAATAAAAAATGAAAATGGCTACTACTACACATTGTGACATTTCTTATAGACATATGAGAACTTCTACCTTTGAGTTCCATAGAACACTACAAAATTGCTCCTAAACCACCAAATAACACCAGAGAAAGCTAAAGCCACCAGGGTAAAATCTGTAAGTGACACATTAATGATGGAAGAAGCAAATCTTCTTTACAAAAACCCCTCTATACTCTGACCCAGGTAAATTAGTTAGACCTGCTGGAGATAATGACCATCAAAAGAAATCACACCAGCACAAACTAAAATTCATAGATTTTAAGATAGACAAAAATTAGATAAATGAACCCAAATTTCCTTGTTAAGAAAATTTTTTAAAGATTTGGGCGCCTGGGTGGCTCAGTGGGTTGAGCCACTGCCTTCGGCTCAGGTCATGATCTCAGGGTCCTGGGATCGAGTCCCGCATCGGGCTCTCTGCTCCACAGGGAGCCTGCTTCCTCCTCTCTCTCTCTGCCTGCCTCTCTGCCTACTTGTGATCTCTCTCTGTCAAATAAAAAAATAAAATCTTTAAAAAAAAAAATAAAGATTTTATTTATTTGACAGAGAGTGACAGAGAGAGGGGGGAACACAAGCAGGGGGAGTGGGAGGAGAAGCAGCCTTCCCGCTGATGCAGGGCTCGATCCCAGGACCCTGGGGATCATGACCTGAGCCAAAGGCAGACGCTTAATAACTGAGTACACAGGCACCCCTCTTTGTTAAAAAATTTTACAATATTCACTTCATATAAAATTAATTTAAAAATTAAGCTGGCTTAATATAGTTTACCCTAGAAAATGCTCTTGCAATAAAAGTAATTGAATATAGATAGAATTCTGATTCAAATTTGAATTCCTAAATATGGAAGCATACTATCCTGAAGATCAAAACATCTAGTAAAACAGAATAGTATATTTTAAATGACATTGTCAAAACATCTTATATTCATTTCAGTTAGTACAGGGCATGAGAAGCTTTTTGGTTGCTAGATCACACTACTGACAATTTGACCTCCCCAAATTCTTTTTTTCAATCACTACTGTTTATCCATGGCTCTCTTGTATATTTGAGTATGTAATCAACTATAGAACAGAGAATTATCCCTTTTAGGTCTCCTTATTTGGTTGATTGTCAAATACTTCTGTAGTCCTAAAACCTTCTCTTTCTCAGCTGTTCCTCAGCTCTCCTGTGCTTTGTTGCTTTCTAAAGGTGAGGAAGTTCCAGGTCATCTCAAGCTGTGAAGTGGATTAGCCTCAAAATACCTTTCTCAACTCTTAACAGGCCCTTGAGGTTGTCTGTTTCCCCCACCCATTCCAAACTACTACTTCTTGCTCTCTAATCACCTTCCAGGTTAGAATGAATGTGTGCTCGTCAGAGTTCATTCAGACATAATCTGAAATCTGTTGGATGAGGCATTTGGGAAAGAAACTGTTTCCCTGACAGGAGGGGATAGGTTAGATTTTCATTATTTATAACCAAAGGCATCATTTTTTTTCAAAAGTATTTTTTTTAAGATTTTATTTATTTGACAGAGAGAGAAAATAAGTGGCGGTGGGGGGGTTGGGCAGAAGGAGAGGGAGAAGCAGACTCCCCACTGAGCAGGGAGCCCGACCCCAGGACCCCAAGATCATGACCTGAGCAGAAGGCAGATCCTTAACACACCTCTACTTCTCATTCCACATGTAACCAGTTCCTCTGAGTTAAAATCCCTGCTAAAAAAAATCCCTTAAAATCCCTGCTAAAAAAAATGTATCCACTAACAGAGATGCAAGAAAGTACGTGTTTTACCAGTTTTTAATTGCATCTAAGTAACTATTTTTTATGTGATACTGACAAGGTATAAATGTTTTCACTGTAAAAATTTATGTAAATATCCTACAAAATACTAAATTGAACTAGAAAAAAATTTCTACAATTTTTAAACAGTGGAAGAAAACCTTTTAAAATTATACTTGTTATTATGGCATATGCATAATATGCTAAACCCAGTTCTAGCTTAAACTCCTCAAAAAGAACATGCAAATTTATGCTAATATTAGTTATTTCTTTCAGCACTGAATATGCCAGTTTGATTCAAGAATAACGGAACTGCTAAGAAGCTTCATATTTATCTCAAGTGTCTTTCAGAGAGACTGATCAGTCCTGTGCTGATGAGACAATTTTATTAGTTAAAAAAAGCAAATAGTTTAGTTAATAGCTTCTCTTTGAGAATCATGATTGCTTAAGACTGACTGCTCCAGAAATTCCTCAAAACTTAGAAAGAATAATTCCCATTCCATTTGTCAAATATGTAAAAAATAAGACTAAGAAGCAATGTAAATTATTGACATGTAGAACAGCTGACTTAAAGTAAAATGAAATAATACTAGTACATTTCTTTCATACATACTTAATAAATAACCCTAAAGAAAACAGAATGATATCCCTTGTGTTCTGTAACCACAGTTATATCTATAATCAACAAGTCATTAACTATAATTTAACATTTATGTTTTACTGTTTTCTAGGGAAGCTCTTCACTGGGTTGAATAATATTTTAATAACATTTTATTCTTGAGAAAGCATATTTGTCTGCTGGGGCTCTAATCAACTAATTTCCTCTAATGACAGTTGAACTCTGGCTATAAGGGTACAACATTTTTCTCTCATTTTTGTAATAAGCAACCTTTGTCACAGCACTGTAGCAATCACATACCTACTCTTACTGCCTGAACATGGGCAAGTCCAACACTTCATAAACATTCACTTTACCTTTTTGATGATAACTGGGTAGTTAGCTGAACTGCTTGAAAAGCACACATCACAAGAACAAAGGGGATTAAAATCTGTTTAAAAGGACAAAAAAAAACATGCCGTGGGTAGCTGAAATATTTGAAAAACTTAAAAATAAATGTTATTTCTGCAGTATTTCAACTTCTCAAATAAATTTTATCTCTATTAGTGAAGAGCAAACTCTGAAATAAAATCATGACATCGATGTCACATAAAATACTGATGAAACGGATTTAAAAATCTATTATCAATACTGTATATAGAATAAAAAGATAAATATCAACACTTATTCCAAATAAAACTTAATACAAATTTTTGTTCTGACTCATTATAATAATTAAGGACCATGTTCAAATGTTTCTGAGAGAGTGTGAGAGGCACAAAATACCCAAATCAGATAAATTATAGAGCTTGATAATTTGATTCACAGATCCCTGAATCCATCTGGTCACTTGATACTATAACTCTATAAACATAATCTCCTGGTGCATTTATCTTAATGAAACTTTATTTCTGATTATATAATTCATATTCACTGTAAAGTATTTGTTAAAAAATTTTGAGAAAAGTATATCATAATTTATACTGGTTGAAAACCCATAATCCAGAGCTAATGCTGTTAATATTATGAGATACTGCTTTTAATAACCAATTAAAAAAATATATATATACTTGATGTATAATAAAAAAGAAAAAATATGGAAAAGAAATGGTGTTCAGCACCGTGTAAGACTCCTTCAAGTGAAGGACATAGACTAAAATAGTTTGGGAGAACCTTCACTTCTGGCCACATTAGTCAAAAAGAGCCGTCCGGTGCATTTTTTCAGGAAAGCTCTGAATGAGGCTGGAGAATAAAGATCTAATATTCTACTTTAAACTTTTGTTTTTCTTTACTTTTTTCTTATTTTTAACGAAAGGCCAATGGCCTCCAGGAAAGTAAAAAAAGAGCAATTATCATTTAAAAACATAAATGAAAGTTCAAGAAATAATGCATGTTTTAAAATAACTCAACAGGTAAATATAAAAAAATAAAATAACGCAATAGAAATTGGAACATGAGAAAAACATCTTTTTAACATTTCCTAAGGTTACATTTGGTAACCTTAATTTTACCTTAAGTATCTCTTTAAAGGTCCTATCTCAAATATAGTCCCATATTTATTAATTATTAACACAGTAATAAAAAAGGAGAGTAATCCAATTAAGAGAAACATACTTTTAACAATTAGTATTTATGTGATCTGACAGAAGGTAATTCGATTTTAGCCAGATGTATACCAACTCCATAAACTGTGCCAAGCACTGGGGCAGAGGGAATGAGACAGAAGAAAGGGGAGAACGTGAATTACGTTCCATAGGAGTCTGACCCTCCAAAGCTGAGAAATTTGTCATTATCGTGGTGTGGTCAGCACCCAGCTGGTGCTGCTGCAGTGATGTAAGCACTCAGTGACGGATTTGTGGAGTCTACCAACTAATTCCAGGTACATGGATTTTGAGAAAAGATCACAACATGTGGGTAGTCTCGTGGGGAGCATACAGAATCTTTGGGAGCACTGCGGTTCTGATCTGCACTGCCCTTCCCCACGGGCTTTAATCGTCTGTGATAGGACTTCCCAGGAGTTATACAGAATCTGTACTCTGGAATTTAAATGGGCTTAAGAATAAAGCAAAAAGGTTAACTGTATTTTGGAGTAAAAGCTAAGGGGTCCCAACTCCGATTCAGCATCGTCTGTGAAGGTATCTTCTTTCTATGCTATTTCACTCTGTCACAATGACTTCATAGTCTTAAAGTCATATAATGTTACATAATCTTAATGTCACGATGAATTGATAATCAATATCTTAAGAAAACAGGAAAATAAGAAAACTAACCTTCCACATCATCAGGGCTCCCATCATAAAAGGACTAAACACGGTCAGAAAGCAATAGACAGAGGCAAGATCAAAGCTAAGGAACCAACATAAAGAAAAAAGATTTTAGAATTCACATTGTAACTTTAAAAGAATGTTCTACTAAAAAGGATGCTTAAACTAACTTTCTGAAACTACTCTTATTAAAACACAAGCATATATTGTATCAAGAATATCAGGAAACCACTAAAATGAATGAGGTAGATCTCTATGCGCCAGTAACATACCAATCTCCAAAATACCCTTCAGTACAAAAAACCACGGTATGGAGCAAAATCCTAACTTGTATTATCTTTCATTATAAATATGCTCTTTTCATTTAAAATTACCTGTTAATAGAAGCTATGTTCCCAGTTCCAAAAAATGCTGTCACTAAGAAGAAAACCTAAATACAGTTAAGGAAATGCCAAAACAAGAGGATAACTTGATTTTTACCCTGCACATGTGGGCATAAACTGTTGCAAGTGAATGTTCCATTATACCTCCTTGTGAATGCATTTTGAAAGAACCAGACTGAAGAGGGAATGTGCTAAGAACCGGAGGCATGAGAGGTTATCCTTGTCACAAGTGTCTTTGGGAGGCCATTTTCCTCTTCTCTACCAAAAGCAAATCAGAGTATTGTATCTGGAGCTGGCCACTGGTGATTTTCTCACAAGAACAGAGACCTAGTGCATGAGATAGATATTTTCAGGAGAAATACTGTTTCAGCTCATACATACTTGCTGTGTGCCCAACACATGTGAAATTGCTAGTTCTTTGGAAGGCTCAGAGAAAAATAAGAGACCATGTTCTCAAATAATTCAACGGAGAATGAGACACGAGCAAATGTCAGACATCTTTTGGACACTTTTTAATCTTATGTTTGTTTTAGTGTAGTAGTAAAAGGTAAATACTAATCCTGTTGGTGTCTTAAGAACTAACTGCTAGGAAAGCACTAGAAAATACTGGCTGGCCCGTTGACAGGACTCAATAAATGTCAGCTATTTTATTATTAGACACATACACACAAAAGTGGTAAAGAAACACTGATGAGGATGTATGAATTATGACAACTTTCAGTGAAAAGGTGGCATTTGAGTTGGTCACTTGAACCTCACATGTATTCAAGGATCTAGTCACTCAACCAATCAACTAACCAACCAACCAACATTTATTGTCTAGTATATGTCAGAGGCAAAATTAGACACTAAGAACATAAATATGAATAAAATAGTCTCAGTGCTCACTCGGATTAGGAGGATAGGATTATGTGGATACACAGAAGGTTATGAGAGGCACTTTAAGGTAAATGGGGAAAATAAAAGACATAGTGAAGAAACACTGAGAGGTATGATAGAAGCTTAGGGTTTACTGAAAGATACAACCGAAGATAAAGCAGGAACACATATTGGTAGCATATCAATAAAAAGCCTTGAATTTTACTGTGGAGACAACGAAAAGCCAGAAACACTTTAGATGACCGATACAAGAAACACAAGTGACAGTGATATTCAAATCAGGGAGATAAGTAATTACAGGCAGGAAACACGATTGGAAAAGCTATTTCAGTAGTTCATGGCAGGGGCAAGGAAGGTCTGAACTGATGCACTGGGAGCAGAGACAGAGAAGGAGGGGAGACGGTGGGACCTCAGAACTGGATAAGAAGTAGTTAAATATGACAAGTTTGATGGCCTGGGTGACTGGGAATATGGTGAGGCCATTCAATAAGATGAGGCCTGTCAGAGAGACTTTGGAGAGGGGTGGGTGGCTGTTAGTCAGTTTGGGACATACATTTGGTGATGCTCAGCAGGATATTAGACATATGGCTCGTGAGGTAAAGAGAGGTCAAAGCTGGAGAAGTAAATCTCAGAGTTGTCTGCATGGAGGTGTCAAAGCTACAGGAGAGGGTGACAGCGTCTAGGCAGGGTAAGGGGAGAAGGTTAAGGGTAGAGCTTGGAGAAGAACATCTTTCAGGATCAGACAAAGAAAGAGTATGTTCTAATGAAGGAGGAGAGAGATGAGATAAAAGCTAAGAGGAGAACCTGGAACATGTCCTGGAGGGAAACGGAAAAGGAAGAGAAATCAACAGAGTTGAATGTTGTAAGTGGTCAAGTGAAATCGAAGCCCGGACTGTGCCATCAGGGAGCCCCTGCAGACCACTGACGGCACAGCCTGGGCAGGGACAGGGGCACGTACTCACAGAGCTACCGTGTGCCAGGCACTGCTCAAGGCTTAGGGGTACAGTACGTAAGTGGAGAGGAAATGGTAGCAGCAACTACAAATTTTTCTTTTAAGGAGCTTGGTAGTAAACAAAGACAAAATGAAATTATACTTCAGGAGGAGGCAGGGTTCAAGCGAAGGTACAAGGGAAGAAGTGTGGATTGGTCGAGCGTGAGTGCAAGGAGTCTGCAGAGAGAGAGCAAAACCGGCCAGAGGCAAGAAGAAGAAGGACAGCGCCACGGTAGGGTCAAAGGAAATAATACCTCCCCCCAAATTTCTTGAAGCCAGTCAGCCAGCCTTCCCAAATGGGACTTTATTCTGCCGTATTGTCTTTCAAACTTCTAACGCTAACAATTTCCACACAATGCTGCCTCTGATGTGATTCAAAAACCTTGTGAGGTAGAGGCCATAGAGCATGAACACAGTATAACACACACATAGAAAGCACAAACCAAACTCATTATAGTGGTTTCATCTGGATGAGGGGAAATTAGAATGGAGTCGGGAATTGAAAAAAAACAAAACAAAACTTTAGCTTTAGCGGTAATGTTCTAACTTTTTAAAAATGTGTGACACGTGTGACAAATTAGTAATTGTTGATCTCTTAGATGGCAGGAATATACACATGTACATTTGCTTGTTATATCATTCTGCATGCTTTTCTGCAGTTTCAACATTTTTTAAAGATGTGGATCGTATGAGAAAATTATGGCTGAGAGGGAGTTAAATGGCCCCCAAGTGGGCGTGAGCAGTGGAAGTCCCGCCTTACTCCACTACAGGGCAGGTTACAGCACCTTAGAAGTCCAAACAAAGGATACAAGGAAAAAGGCCCTGCGGACGTCATCCAGATAGAGCTGTCGAAACTGGGAAATATCAGGACTGCAGGTGAACTGAAGGCTGGTGACCTATGAGACAGTAAGAAATACATGAGCACATAGGACAGTTCGCTTACTCCTACCCTCAAAGGCAAACTTCCAGTCTGGTACAATAGCTGGAAAGTTATCCTGCACTGACAAAACTATAACAATAAAGCTGTTCCTATAGTTTAATTACATCTTAATTCAATCTGCTAAAAGTTAGAATACATTGCTAATAATGTGCTAAAACAGAGCTGTAGTATTGCTGAATGGGTAATAAAAGGAAGAATCGGGCTTTTCCTTATCCTGTATAAATGCTTCACTTTTAAATCCCTATAGAACTCTTTAAGTCCTGTTTTCTCAGTGTCCTGATATTCTAAAACCCAGCTACAGTATCATATTAAAAAAAATGATAAAATCAAATATTTGTTTCTTTCTTTTTCTGTTAGTTATTTTCTCTATATACAAATGCAAAATATTCCTATTTTTGGTAAAATAGAAAGTCACTCAATTTTTAAAAAAATATTTTATTTATTATTTGACAGAGAGAGAAACAGTGACAGAGGGAACCCAAGGTGGTAGAGTGGGAGAGGGAGAAGCAGCTCCCCACTGAGCAGGGAGCCCGAAGCTGGGCTTGATCCCAGGACCCTGGGATTATGACCTGAGCCGAAGGCAGATGTCCAAAGACTGATCCATTCAATTTCAGTCACTCAATTTCAACAAGAAGGATGCACTTTCGCTTAATCCCCTTCTCCCCCAAACAGAAAAACTCATGGGGAAACTTTCCCCTCCCTCCACTAACCATGTAATTTTCCACTAAGTTCTTTGGATGCTTTAATACTCCTTTCTATAAAAAGAAATACCTGCTTTCTGTTAAAAAACAGAATTTTAAAAATGACACTGAATCTCATTTTTAGATTTATTACTTATTTAATATTAAAATATTTAATATTTACTACTATTAAGGACAGTCTGACCATTTACTAGAATCTGAACAAAACTGTTTTCATGTACTGTTTTTAATATTCTGGGGCTTAATGTTAAAAGCCAGTAATTATTTAATATACTTCAATACAGTTTCCTCCTTATTGAAATTAATTATTTTGAATGACCAATTACTCTGTAAGCTCAACTGGAACCGGTTATGGACGGATCAATGGACCAACTATGAAGGTGTTTTTCTGCAATATTCATTTTATCTGACCTCAGTAAAACTGTAAATATGCTACCACCAATGGTTTATAATTACCTCCAGTTCTAAAATAAAGGCAAGAGACATCAATTTAACTCCATAGCTCAGTATGATAAATGTGTCCTTAAAATTTAGCTGGCTTTTAGCCAATTCAAAGTGTACTCCATTGAATAAACGGCCTAAGATTTGGACTGAGGCCACGATCACTAGGGTGGCAGAAAAAGCAATTTGGAATAGGACCACTAGAAAGAGAAAAACAACACTGCAAATATAAATGTTGCCTTATGATCAAATTCATGCACTGACTTGTGACAACATAAATATTCTTGTGACTACAATAAATTGAGGGAAAGAAAAATGAGATATGAAAACAGAGGAAAATATGATAAAGAGCATTCTTTCTCCTCCACTCCTTCATCTACATTGATGTTTTTGTACATCAGGGATTCTCAAATAATTTCTAAGAATAACCCAACCTATTTAATGCCTATGAAAGTATAAAATCATGCTTTTCTATTGTAAATGAACAATTTTCTTAAAAACTGCTTAACTTGATTATTAATCATTAACTTAATTACGACTGTTTTAAATGGTGCACAGTTTTTGATGAAATAACACGGCAACTTTTGTACAGAATAGAGAATATTTTAATATTCTCAAATAAACGCAACAATGATTTTGACAAGCTACCTTCTGTTTATAGGAAACACTGGGTTGCCACAGGGTTTCTTGTTCCACCTGTATCCACACAAACATTAAGCATGACAATACTAATGGAAAGAGAGCTTCATACCTAAGGGACAAGGGGATTTGGGGTGGCAGTAGGAGGTGAAAAAAAAAAAAAAGAAAAAAACATTAAACAAGTAAAAATGCAAATTTATGCAAAATTAAAACAACCTTGATAATACTTCAAAGTCACAATATCACAAAGTTTAAATTTTCTAGGCTCTCCAGAAGAAGAAAGTGGGAAAGGAAAGGAACATTTAAATATCAACTCCAACACCATCTTTTTTTGAAATGTATTAAATCCTGAGATCATTTAAATTTTTAAAATAGTTGAGATATTTAGAAATCACTCATAAGGTAAATACACAAAAAAGGAAAGAAAACATTAAGATGGAGGTAAAAAGATAATGCCTGAGTTAAAATCATTAATATACCCAGAAGAGCAAGACTAATGTTCCAAGTTAAAAAAAAAAAAAAAAAAAGGGTGTGATATGGAATCTCTAAGAAAGAAAAAAAAAAGAACCAATAAACACATGAAAATATGTTTGCCCTTACTGATAACTGATATGGAAACTAAAACAATAGAAGATAAGACATTTACTTATCACATTTATTCAGTAAAAAACAATAATGTCAACAAGAGTATAATGAAAACTAACTCTCACACTCTCTACATAGGAATAAACAATTTCTGGAAGGCAATCGGACACTACATCAAGAATCTCAAAAATATTCATGTAACATAATCCAGTGATGTTACTCCTAGGAATTTACCCTGAGACGATAATCCACTATGGGCACTAGAATTCTCCTCATATGAAGATATTTGTTGTAATACTGTCTACAGAAGGGAAAAACAAAAACAAAGTCAGGAAACAAGCTAGGGTGTGATTAAATAATGTATGGTACATCTCTTGGCTAGTTTAATGGTGATAGTAATATGGACAAAGGAGAAATGTTCATGAGCTAAGACAGTGACAGAAGTCTTTTCTAATCCTCTTCCAGCCTACCTAGGGATAAATGTGTCACCTTTGTTATCCCTCAAATACCCTGTTACAGTTCTTCAACCACCATTTTAATCACATGTTCACGAGCATGCCTTTCTCGCCAATCTGGAAAGGCTCTGGCTGAGTCAGTCTTGTCACCACTGCAGGCCTAGCTAGTAAGGATTCGCTGAGTCAGTTACTTAAGCGGGAGTTACTAAACAAAATCAAACTAACCAAACCAAACCAAAACAACTTTATTTCTCTCAACTTTTTCACCCCCCCCTTTTTTTTTTAAATTTTATTTATTTATTTGAGAGAGAAAGAAACAGAGACAGAGCACAAGCAGAGGGAGCTGTGGGCTCCCTGCCCAGCAAGGAGCCAGATGCAGGAGTTGATCCCAGGACTCTGGGATCATGACCAGAGCGAAGGCAGATGCTTAACCCACTGAGCCAGCCAGGCGTTCCTCAACTATTTCACCTATTGAACTCTGTTCCATTCGGTGCTACTTCCCAGACATGAGACGACAAAATAAGCAAAATGCTTTAAATTCTATCACTGATCATAAAAATAAAAACTGAAGACCAGGGAGAAGGAAGTATTTGGATTCAGAAAGCATACACAAATCACCTGGTATATAAAATGTAGAATACCCATATATGAACAGACAATAAATACATGAAAAAGTATCATTAGTCAAACAGATGCAGAAAATGTATACAAAGCTGTACCATTTTTGACCTATTAAAACAGCCACTGATGTTCTTATTTAAAAATGAAAATACTAAATACTGTGAAGGATAGGACCTCTCAGCAGTTGCTGGTGATATTATAAACTGGCACTGTTCTGAAGACAGAAGTAAAAAAAATAAATAAAAAATAAATTCATACTCTATGACCACCTATACTACATGTGAGAAATGAACAAAGGAAGTAATAGAAACTATATAGAAAGCTTGGCACGAAAACGTAACTCAAAATATTATAAAAAAATGTAAATAAATAAAATGACCAAAAATAGAGGAATGGCTAAATAAATTAAGGTTCATCCACATCACAGAATATTAAATATCTATTAAAATGATGGTTAGGAAGCCTATGAACCACCTGGGACAATGCTTCTAAAATGATGTTAGATATGGGGCATCTGGGTAGCATAGTTGGTGAAACATCCGACTCCTGATTTGACTCAGGTCGTGATCTCAAGGTTGTGAAGTCGGGCTCTGTGCTCAGTGTGGAGTCTGCTTATGACTCTCCCTTTCCTGCTGCCCCTGCCCCCCTCACTCTCTCTCTCTCTCTCAAATAAAGAAATGAATAAATCTTAAAATAATATTATGTAGAAAAAAAAGATAAAATAGTAAGTATATGGTATGATTAATACTATGTTAAAAAAAGACAAATAGAGGTAAGAATAAAAGAAATATATCAGAATATCAGCAGGATGTGTAGGGTTAATAGGTGATTTTCCCCTTTATCCATACTTTCCAAAATGTGATCAATACTACGTTTATAATGGTTTTTTAAAAAATAATTGAAAAACAAATGTTGACGTAGAATTCCTGTATCTTAGCCATTCTTTAAAATTTAGTTCAACTTCCACAGGAGTCCCTGATGGCACAAATTCAGCTGCCCTCCTCAAATTCTTTCCCTAGCCATTCTTTATATCTTACAATTCCCAGCCTAATTAAGTCACAATAACTTAACTGTTGCATTCTGTAAGTGCCTAACACTGTAAAATAAAGTCCTTACTTTATAGCAGCTTACAACTCTATTAGACACCTAGGGTAAGCTAATTGTGCTACCTTTTTATCAGTCTAGTGTTCAGGACACTGGAGATGGGAAAGAAAAAACAACTGTTGATTAATTGAATGAAGAAGGTGTGTACTCTAAGCAAAAGAGGACCAAGATTTTTAAAAATATTTGCAATTATATATGAAAGAATTCTTTCCTAATATATGAAAACACAAATTTCATAGTTCTACAAATGGTGCTACAGATTCATTTCCTTTCAGAAACTATAAACTATAATCATTTTCATTTGTTAAAATGTGGATGAATAAATGTGATAAAGACAATCTTCCTATGGGACTTTATTTCTTTAGACAATATCTTGTATAAAGTCTGCATATTTGAATTAATAAACTGAAATACCAATAAAATGTCATCACAGGTTCACAGTGTACATAGTAAAACCTAACAAAATTAGGATCTCCTAGTTTGGTCTCTGTGCAAATTCAGCAGGGCAGAAAAGGCATTTAGCTTTGTATTATAGTTTGTTAAGCAAACGGATAATATAAATACAATTTTGGCAAGAAATGTTTAACAAACTTAAGAGAACTACTTTCAAGCATTTCAATAGCCTTCATTTGCATAAAAATAATGAAATGCTGATTAAAATGAATCTTCTTTATTCATTAAATCAAGGATACATTGTTAGAATTTAGGATAACTATTACTGTATTTTCTGTAAAGTAATAAAACTGCATTTCTTCCAATATCTTATAATCTGACGATTCACTAATTTACACAGAGAATCCTCCGGATTGTCCAAAATAGTTATGTATAACAATCAGGTGGGCTATAAGTTTTGCAAAACTGATTTTAAATTAAAAACTGTGCTAATTGAAAATGTTAGACTGTGCTGATTCAAGCTATTTCTGTTGCATTTTTCTGCAAAGGTAAATACACTTTCTGATGTTGAATAATATATTTCTTAATACATTCACTAATAAGGTTATACTCATCATTATTGTTCATATACTCATGAATTTTTGCTTTTCAGATTTTCTTAAAATAAATTAAATGTGCTTCTGATAATATGTTTTGGTATCTTTATGACTATGAAACTGATGATTTAAAATACCATCATATTTATCCCCAATGTAAGTTACATGACTAACTCATTATACATTCCGAAATATTTTTTCACTCAAAATTCAACTTTAATCATCTGTTCTTCTTTCCTTCCTTCCTTTCTAATCCAGGAAACCAGATCCATTCCTAGATTTGTATTTCTTAAATCTTCTACACATTCCTTCAAATTTGTTTGCTGCTTTAGAATGTGAAGGCTCAAGAAAGAAAAGGGCTTACTGATTATTAAGTGACTGTAGAATTTGGCAGATATTTCTGGACCCTCTCAAATACATACTTTTTGGCAATCTCTAGGTAAGATATCTTAAAGAAACTCATGTCACCCCAAAATGGTGAGTTACAATAGAAATTATTTTGTCTTTTGCCTTCTCATCTAGACTAAAAACTAATTCATATATAGTTTGATGGATTCTGATTGTAAATTATCCTGAAATTTCACCAATAAAGGGGAAAAGAGTGAACAGTTTTGTTTTTGTTTTTAAGTAGGTTTCATGGAACCCAACACAGGGCTTGAACTCACAACACTGAGATTAAGACAGGGCCGAGGTCAAGAGTTGGACACGTAACCAACTGAGCCATGCAGGCACCCCAAGAGTGAACAGTTTAAAAGCTTCATTATGTTTATCACTCTTGAGTAAGAATATGCTAATAGACTTCAGGTTTTATCTGAAAGTTCAAAATTCTAAGTCTCAAACCAAGCACCTCTTAAAATCTTATTAGGTAACTGGTGAAAATTTCCATGTTGCTTTCCATGTTTCCATGTCCCATTACGTCTTCACATCTGTGCGTCAGATCTGGTTATGCAGGGAGAAAACAAGGCAGAAGGTGTGGGGAGCTTTGGTAGGAGAAGGTTTTGTACACTACTGGACCATCTCTTATCTAGGGACAAGAACTCCTGGGGCCTAGTTCACTTAGGATGTTAGGGCCTATTATGAAAAGATTTTTTAGAACATCCCTCTAATTCTAAATTAGGCCAACTAAGTTTCTCAAAGAATGAACCTAAGTCTTAGACCCCAAATCATCTAAACTGGGAATAATCTATTGATAGCACAACGGTCAATCCCCAGGTTTAGTCTAGTTGGGATTAAGATCCTTTATTTGGGCCAAAATTTGAGCTATCTTTGAGTGGTGGTAATCTGATTTGCCTTTTCTATACAATGTTGTTAAAATGTACACATTTCTCACCTCATAAGCATTTAAATAATGATAAAATAAAATTCAAAGTAAAGAATGCTTTTCTTCAAAGCAGGTGGGGAGATTGTATCACTGCTTCACTGACTAGATCCCTTCAGGATCTACCCCAAAGCAAGCTGCCAGTTTTTGTTTTGCAAGAAAATTTAAATCTTAAATAAAATGGGATTCTTTAACTTCAGAGAAAATATTCTGAAAGTTTCTGAATCTAAAGAATATTTGGACCAAATATATGTAAGAGTAAAAATAAAAGGTATATTCAAATAAGAATGAACAAATCAAGGTATAATTTGAAGTGCAGGAAAGGAATGTAACAATGCTACAGCTCTCCTAACTCATTGTTTGAGACTTCAAATTTCTCCATAATCAATCAGAACTTTTAACATGGTAGTGAAATGACATTTCAGCATCTTCAGGAAATAAACAGAAAGACAAAGACAACAGGCAATACTATGAGCATATGAAAAAGAAAGCAGAGGATTTACGATCAACTTATATATAGTTCTTATGAAGCAGAAAATATGTATAATTTATTCCCCAAGATTTATACATTTTTCATCTCCAGAGGTAAAATATTCAAAGAGAAATGTCAAGATCATTTAAAGCTTGCTACTAAAAATTAAAATTTAAAAACAGTTCATACCCTGTGCTTAGCAGCAGGTAGGCTGACATGGAGGAAAGAAGGATGCTGAACAGTCGCTCAAAGAGACTTGTCGGACTCAGCAGTGGTAGGACAAAGGAAGAGGCTGCAGTGAAACAAAGCAGGGCCGTGTCAGTACAACAAACACAATGTACATGAGTTTAGAAGTACCAATTCTACTGTCATTTATAGAATTTATTGTTTCTGTGACCTCTTAAATGGGCTATACTTATCCTAATAATTTTTGTAAGAAATTTGAAACTCCATGTTTCCTAAAAAAGATCTTACTTATTTGAGAGACAGAGAGAGCGAGCGAGCGAGTGAGCACGTGTGCACAAGTGTGTGCATGTATGTGGAGAAGTTGAGGGGGTGGTGCTGGGAAGGAGGGCCAGAGGGGAGAGGGACGAGCAGATTCCTGGCTAAATGTGGAGCCCTACAACACGGGGCTTGATCCCACAACTCCAAGATCATGACTTGAGTGAACATCAAGAGTCAGGGGCCTAACCAAATGAGCTACCCCTGAAACTTTGCATTTTTACACTTGATCTTAGCCAAAAGACCTAGAAGCGATGAAACTTCACATTTTTAATTAAAATTACATTTCATTATTTTTACCATATTTTGGCTCAGATCTTCTCAATTTTATTTAACCTTGCTCACTAAATGAGTAATTTGTTATTTGCTGATATAAATAATAAAAAATATAATACAACATGTTGCTCAAGATTTAGCAAATATCTCTTAATTAGGCATATAGCTAAAAGGCAACTTATTCCCCAGAAATTGATTTTTCCTAACCTCCTTCTCCTGCTCCCAAGTTTTTCCACTGCAAAGTATATGCATTGAGAGTGGTAGCATGCCACTCAGGAAACAAAAAATAAAAGAGGATATCCCCATATGAGAGTTGTAATAAGAGTAATGAAGTAATCTTCCCCTTCAGGACAAGAAAGCAAGTATTTCCGTAGGAGGGCAGCAAACATTAACTCCCCATTTCTATTTTGGGAAGGAAATATGCCTAAGTTCCTCATCATCCTAGTCAGGCAGAAAACATGCCTGGAGTTAAACACTCCAGAGTATGGAGACAGACAACTTGGGATAAAATCCTGGGTGATTCATTATTAACGTTTTAACCATGGGACAAGTTTATTAATCCATCTAAGCAGTATTCCTATCTGTCAAGTAGTGAGGATACAAATAAATTGTTGTGAGGTTTAAATAGAATTTCACCTGTAAAATGCTCCCTGAGCATAGCGCGAGGGATATAATAGGTGCTTAATAACTCTGAGCTGCTACTATTATTACTAACCAACATCTACTAATAAGTTAATTTTAAAGACAAACCCCTTCAAAGTCAAGTCACTGCAGTATGTAAGACTGAAAGTTATATCAATAGTCCCGGAGACAAATAGCTTCTGATCTTTTTCAGATGTGTAGTTTCGATACTGTTATCCTCACCTGATACATATTTTAACAGAAAAAAAGCAACATTTTAATATTTATTATAAAAGCCAATTCAAATGAGATCTCTTCTGTAAAATATAATACATTATAATAAAATGTGTCTTAGGGGTTTATATAGAGAATGCAAGGACAGTTCAATACTTGTAACTCAGTAATATCAACAGGCCATATTAATAGGTCTAAAAAGAAAAATCACATTATCTCTACAGATGATGAAAAAGCCTTTCACAAAATTCAACACCCATGCACTCCTAATAAGAACTCTAAATAAAACAAAAATGCATGTACTTTCTTTAACATGACAAATATATGTACCTCAATCCTAAAGCCAGCATCTACCTTAATGGGGAAACTCCAGAGGCATTCCCATTAAGGTCAAGGGGAAAAAAAATCACGGCAGTTCACTATCTCCACTTATTTAACATTGTTCTGGAGATACTACCGAATACAAATGAACTAAAGGAAACAATTAGATGACTAGGAACTGAAAAGGGGGGAAATATACATCTAATTTGTAAATAGCATGATAGTATATTTGGAAAATCCTAGAGAGTCAATGATAAACCTAACTCAAAAAATGAAAGAATTCAGTAAAAAAACAAAAAACAAAAAACAAAACAATAAAAAATTAACATGTAAAATCAGTAGCAACTTATCTCAATAATTAGAATCTAAAATGAGTGAGAAAAGTCCATTTACAATAGCAAAAAAGCAGATAAAACACTTAGCAATATACTTAACAAGAAATATGTAAGGCCTCTATGAAGAAAACAATAAAGACTTCTCTTAGAGGCACAGAAGTAGAATGGAGCAAGTGGAAAGACATCCCTTGTTCTTGGTTAGAATGTCTCAACATTACTCATGATTAAGATATGTCTTCCCAAAGTTAACTGACATATTTAATATGATCTCAATAAAATTTCCAGTAGGCTTTTTTTGAAGTTTGAGCAAGTAGATCCTAAAGTTCAGACTTTATTGAAATATATTATGAAGTCTGTAATAAAACAGTATATTATTGGCACATTAATAGACATAATTAGAATAGTACAGAAAGTCTAGAAATAGGCTAGTGTATAGTATGACATAGAAGTGTTATCTCAAGTCACTGGGGCAAATTAAGTATTAATGATACTGGATGGCTATTTAGAAAAAAATTAAATGAAATCCTTTCCTTAAACCATATATTTAGAATAATTAACTCTAAATATATCAAGGATTGAAATGTAAAATGTCAAAGTATGCAAGTATAAGAAGGAAATATGAGTGAATTCCTCCATAACCTAGGTTTCAAGGAAAGGCTTTCTAATTGTCTAAAAATTCAGATGCATTAAAAAAAAAGCCTGATTACACAAAAATAAAAATCAATTGTAGGCAAAAGACGTCATAAGCACAAACGGTAAGTGACAAACTGGGAAACATTTTTGTTACATATATCATAGGTAAAGGACCAATACCCCTAATTTATAAAGAGCTTTTAAAAATGAGAGCAAAGGACCAAAAATTCTATAGAAAAAAAAGGAAAAAAGATGAATAGATAATTCCCGAGAGAGAGATAAAAATGGCTCTTAAGCATGAGGAATGATGTTTGACTTAACTCATAATAAGAAAAATGCAAATTAAAAACACAGAGATACCATTTCTCAAACACAAGATTGACATAACTTTGTTGACTGGAATAAATTCAAAAGACTTTGGTGAGGCTATGGGGAAACAGGCATTCTTCCTATATTTTTGGCAAAAATGAGAAATGGTACACCTCTGGAGGGGAACTTAGTAATATCTGAAAGTACTACATGTGCATTTACCCTTTGCACCGTAATACAACTTCTAGGAATTTATCCTGAAAACATACCTCTAACAATAAAAACTATGCATATAATCAAGGTTATATGTTGCAAGATTATTTGTAGTTAAAAAAAAAAAATTATCTACCTAAACATGAAAGCATAGAATAAACAAACAATGGAATACACACACAATGGAAAACTAAATAGCTGCAAAAAGGAATAAAGAGCTCTAGGGTGCCTGGGTGGCTCAGTGGGTTAAAGCCCCTGCCTTCAACTCAGGTCATCCCACATCCTGGGATCGAGCCCTGCATCGGGCTCATTGCTCAGCAGGGAGCCTGCTTCCTCCTCTCTCTCTCTGCCTGCCTCTCAGCCTACTTGTGATCTCTGTCAAATAATAAATAAAATCTAAAAAAGAAGAAGAAGAAGAAGAGCTCTAAGAATTGATATGAAGTGATTACCAAGAGGTATTAAGTGAAAGATGCAAAGTACAAAAGAGGATACATAAAATGCTCCCCCTTTTATATAACAAAGGAGGAAAAATAAGAAAACATACTTATGTCTAACTATCAGTGCAAAGAGAAACACATAAAGGATAACCAGAAAGCAATGAAGGTCATAGCCCATGAAGGATTAGGGGTACAGAAGAATGGGGTGAAAGTACCACAGGCAGCACTTCTTTGAGTATAACCTTTTGTATAATTTTTATGTTTGGAAGCGTGTGACTATCCTACATACACAAAGAATTACAAAAAAAAAAAAAAAACAGGAAAGGGGCGCCTGGGTGGCTCAGTGGGTTAAGCCTCTGCCTTCAGCTCAGGTCATGATCCCAGGGTCGTGGGATCAAGCCCCATATAGGGCTCTCTGCTCAGCAGGGAGCCTGCCTCCACCTCTCTCTCTGCCTGCCTCTCTGCCTACTTGTAATCTCTGTCAAATTAAAAAAACAAAAAACAAAAAACAGGAAAGAAAAAAAAATACCAAAACAGCAAACTGAAACAAACAAACCTTGTTGTATTTCAAATAAATATCATGATCACAGTGAACAAAATGGAGGAAGGGATGGAGGGAGGCAGGCAGACAAATCCAAATAAATATGGACACGATATTTAACCATGAACCCTTGGTCTTGGGAAAGGTGAAGTGTGGGGGCAGAGTGAGAATTACAAACAAATCTCGAATAATATTGTTTGATTCTTGCGATGGTATGAGTGAAACACTCCTTAAACTGCTTTGATGTACTATAGGACTGAACCAATGAGTACACATGTTGATGTTGTTGGGAGCCAGGGTTGATTATCTTCATGGGAGGAACATATAAATATGGAATGGGGGAAGGCAAGAACGAGCAGATAGAAATATAGGTATCAGTGTGAACTTATGATTCCTGAAATATATATAGGTATGTGTATATGCATGTTAATGTGCATAAGGATCTATATGTAAGAGAAGTTTTATGTATATGAAAGCATGTACTTCTTAGTTCTGTCCATTGAAAAGCAAAGAAGCAAAGATACCCCAGTTATGATGGGTACATACAGCACTCAGATCTTGGTGTCTAATACCATTTTCCCAATAAAAACAGCTATGTTTCCTCAGAGAAATAACTGATTCTAGAGCTTGGAAAGTGTGGATATAAAGCAAACCTTATAAGGTAAACATCTTCTTAATGCCAGAAAATAAGGGTGGGTGTCTATTTACAAGCTAGCTCGAAGGTGCCATCTCTAGCCAAGTCTGGGACAATTTGGGCACCAAAGTATCAACAGTAATGAGTTATAAATCTTTGAAAAAAATAGGTGCTCATGTGACCACAATAATAAATAGATAAATGAATGAATGAATCAATGAATGAATGAATAGGAAAGAAGTGAAGATTCATAGAGAATGCTGAGAACCTCTAGTAAATGCCATAGGAGTCACTTTGTAGAGATCATGACAAAGACTGGATCAGGAAAGATTTACGAATGGATGCTATACCTGGGGGGAAATTCTGATGAGGATATTTGCTGGTCTTAGAGTGTGTCCCCACTGACAACTTATGTACAGTGAAAACACTGGGCAACACCTTGATAGGGTGATGGAAATTAACATCAACAATGAGGGACAGATAGAGATCATGCGCCTCCAAATGTGACCCGAGGAAGGGCACAGCATCACTTATACAGTATTTTGACCAATAATGCATAACCTCAATTTAATTACAAGGAAAGAGCAGACAAATTCAAACTGAGTAACAGTCTATTGTGGGGTGGGAGGTGCAGTTGGGTTATATTCTTCAAAAATGTCAATGTCATAAAAGACAAAGAAAGAAAAAATGCCATGATCATTGCTAGGTCAACTGAAAAATTAATATAAGGATGGCAGAAAAAATAAAAATACTGAATATGGTATCTAAAAAATGTTACCCATACCCATATATTCATAAATACAGATGAGGGACAAGCACATGAAGTGGAGGAGGCTTTCTGTAATTCTGGTAAATGTTCTTTTTTTTTTTTTTTTTAAGCCTTTTTGGAAGTTTTAGATGTTTAAAAATGAGATATAGTGAAATGCACACAAGTTGTGTTTTCTTTGCTTTTCTTCACTGTAGTTTATCCCTAGGTAGGTAAGAATACTAAGGAAGTGAGCCAGGCTGCCCTAGAAAGGAATGAGCAATGGCTACATTGCTACTACGGATATGGGACCTCCTATCTGCCGTATATTGTTTATCCACTGGTGTGTGTTGTATATGACTGCATTCGTGAAGTTATGCACTATGACAGAAAGACTTCCCTTTAAATACACAGTTCCCATTCATAGTTCTGTTTTTTTTCTGGGGATTTAAAAACTAACATGTCATGTGAGAGAGAGATCATTACTAATAGTCACCTCACTGAAAATATTACCCACCCCTTCCATGCAGTATATAAGTTCCAGGCAGGGATTTGATCTACATTTATTATTCTCAGGGAACAGAGGAGTGCAGTACCAGAACACAGTACAAACTGAACACGGTTTGTTTTTAAATCAAGGAGGGTCATCAATATTGTTCACGCAAAATGGATATAAATGATAATCTTATTAAATCAAGAAATTTAATGGGAAGGCCTGCAGAACAGCCTCCACCATTTTTAAGGTAAAGTTCCATCCGAAGACCTTTTTCTTTTTTTAATTATGAACAACAAAATTCATTAAAAAAAAAAAAAAAAAACAACAAACCCAGAGGGGTTAAACTTCATGTTACATTATCCATAGGCACCACAAAATGTCTTTTTTTTTTTTTTAAAGGAAAAACCTAGATTCAAGCTTGCCCGTCTTGTCTTCTAGTTGGAAGGAAAACTGTAAGTCCTTAAGTTACTTCTGTTTCCTTCACATGTGTATTTCAGGATCATTACGTAAAGGTACTATAGGGGAATGTCTTTTGAAACATTTAACTGGCCTTATAAAAGGTGTAATGTGTTGGGAGGTGACTAATCAATGTTATTTTCAGCAAGGGAAATGCAGGTAAAACTGAACTGTTTCCTAGTGCCTGTGTAAGAATGGAGAATTTATGAATTGACAGGAAATTTCAGCATAAGAATCTCTCCTCTTCGGGAATCCCTTAGGGTTTTATCAAATGTGAATAAATATAGCCTTATTATCAGGTAAATAATATTCTATCAAGTAATTCTTATTAACACACGAATGGTCACAGAAGTTCTAATTTTCTTTGTCAAATCCCAGCACGAGAAATCATAGCTGGTTATTACTATTTTCATTCAACAAAATTATTTCTTTCAGTAACAATAATACAGATGTAAATGGACAATTTGAAGACATGACTTGATATAATAACATTAACTCATCTGATTTGACTGCCCTCTTACCTAATGTTATCCAGCTAATGATCTGGTTGAAAAGAGGCAGTCCTTGTTTCTTGAGCAAACTGTCATGCGTCGTATACACAACATACATGGATAGCACAATGCTCAGCATCTGAAAGTAAATACAAAACACACCAGTAGAAGAGAAGGTAGTGAAAGACTAATTTATATATAAAAAGAATCCTTAGAAAATTGCTTGAACAACAGGAATCTAACCCCAAAGCTACTGAAATTGGACCAGCTCACCGTCTCACTACCAAGGCTATAGGATAGAGCTCTGGTAGTAAGCAAAGGCCCTCCTTTATAAGGACAAAATAAGGCATTTTACATTTTCAAGAGTAGTCTGATATACGTGATCACACCATATCTATTTAGAAATACTCATTATTAATGTTGAAGATTTTTTAACTCATGAAAATGCAGACGGGGCCATATGGTTGAGTGCCCTCTACCTGTGGCTCTCACCCAGTCATATCCACCGACTCAACACGTATTTGGGGTCTGAATGTTCACCTGGTACTGGGAACACAAGGAACACAATATTCTTCAGAGAATATATATAAATGTGGAGAACTGGTAAACTATGGCTTGTAGGCTGGTGGCCCGTTCCTAGAAATAATGTTTTCTTGAAACTTAGTCACTTATGTGTAATCTACATTCATTCATTCATGTGTAGTCTACAGCTCCGCATACGCTACAGTGGTAGAGCTGAGAATTTACAACAGACTCCATATGACCCACAGCTGAAAATATTTATAATCTGGCACTCTAGAAAATTATTTGCCAACCCCTGAACTAATGGGTTATTTGCTATTTTTAAGAAATGACATAACTGGCTATAAATAAAGTATTATCTTCTAGAGATCAGATTAGCAGCCTCATCACCAACCCTTGAGGTACCTTTAATTTCTCCTATATTTTCAGTGAATTCAGAAAAAAAATTGAAAAAAGAATTTTAGAAAAAATATTATTGATAAAGCTATGACACAATCCTAGGATCCTTTTAATTGCAAGACACATTCTCATGTCAGAGATGTTAATATGTCAAAAGATATTTATCTTGGAATCACCAAAAATATGCTATACAATACAGCAATTAATTCAAATTAATAAAGTAAATGTAAAAACAAATTTCATAACAGATTTGCCAACTCAGGGGTATTTCCAGCAAAGACTGTAAGAATTTTAACATACTTGCTCCTATAGAGTGGGATCCAGAAACATTCACTTCTGCCAAAGTAGTCATAATTATAGGTGAATTCCGTCAAAGCTACCTATGGGCTTTAGTGTAAAGCCAGTCAGTGTACCATTTAAAATGAAATATACATTCCTTTGTTTTGACAGAACACTTGACAAAATATTTCTTCTCATTTTATATGTTCTCTGTTGTTCTTCAAGAATAAAATAACATCTTTTAAGTGTTGTTATACTTTTATTTTAGAGTGTTTTTGGCATTACTTTCTATTACCCCAGCTTTGTTTGGAGGAAATTTTTTGAGAAGACTCCTGTAAGTTTTCTTTTGTCAGTGGTTCTGGATGTGTTCTTTTATCTATTTATTTATTTATTTATTTATTTATTTTTGTTTAAAAAAACCAAACAAGTAGTTTCCATGCTCACAACTCTGTACTATCTCTACAGTTTAAAAACAAACAGACTGAAGCTATATTACTGAAAATCGCACATCTAGTATGCAATGTAACTGGGAATTGACCTGATTTTGAAACCTCAAGTTCAAAGTGTTTTTCACCACACCAACGCCAGCAACCAAGGTGATGTCTACTTTCCCTGGCACATCATCTAAAGTATTAAAATGGCTATTTTTTATATACACATACTCAGAGGCTGCTCTTACGTCAAAGATGACCCTTCCCCTGGCTCAAGGGTGCAATACAAAATCTCAGACCAAAGGAGGCTGCTTACAGCTCAGCTTTTTGGTCAACATGGATGCCTCTTATATCTCCCTAACCTCTGCTCTCTTGGCATCTTTGGGCTACCTCCTGCTGACCTTTTGGCTATTTCATACCTCTTAGAGAATATATTTCCATGTAATATCTTAAACAGAGAACTTTCTTTTCAGCTGGCAGGCACCGAGCAATGTAAATATGATGGCATCTTAAGAACAATATCATTAAGGGGTGCCTGGGTGGCTCAGTGGGTTAAAGCCTCTGCCTTCGGCTCAGGTCAGGATCCCAGGGTCCTGGGATCGAGCCCCACATCGGACTCTCTGCTCAGCAGGGAGTCTGCCTCCTCCTCTCTCTCTGCCTGCCTCTCTGCCTACTTCTGATCTCTGTCAAATAAATAAATAAAAATCTTAAATAAAAAAATAAAAGAACAATATCATTAAATATAACCATAAGATCCATTTGGTCTATCATTAGTATAACATGGTGTTGAAAACCTGTAACTGACCTGAACTAGATGTAACAGCAGCTCTTCATTTATAAAATGATCTTTTCTTTTTAAGAGAGATGTTACAACACACAGGGATAGCAGGAGAACCAGCAAGCCGGCACCCATTCTGTTTTAAAACACAATTCACAATTTTAATTTTTCTTACGATAGTTACTGGAACACATATTATATAAACATGTCAGATATTTACTCTAATGTAGACCCTATCAGTCATTTGGTTTTATCAAGATGAAGGAGCAAAATAGATATGTTGGTATAACAGGAATAAAAATCACAGGATGAAGATGCAGTAAGGGATGCCTGGGTGGCTCAGATGGTTAAGTATCTCCCTTTAGCTCAGGTTATGATCCCAGAGTCCTGGGATTGAGTCCTGCATTGGGCTCCTTGCTCAGTGGGGAGCCTGCTTCTCTCTCTGTCTGCCCCTCCCTCTGCTTGTGCTCTCTCCCTCTGACAAATAAACAAAAAAATAAAATCTCAAAAAAAAAAAAAAAAAAAGATGCAGTAGGGATGGGGTTATTTTTCATTTCTCACAATTTTTTAGTTATCTTTACCTTATTTCTTTGACTTTTTGAACTTCTAAAATTTTTAATCTGTTGATTATTTTGATTTTTTAAACTTTTATACATACCAGTTACCATAATTCTTAGCCTGACTTGGATAAATTTACAGAAAACAACATAAAAAACAGTTATATGAATATATCATCAGTATCTACAACATAAACTTTCTGACTATGAGCACTAATTCACACAAAAAGGATCAACATTTCTATTCCCTACTCTTGTTGGGAGGACAACATGTTTCCTTCTAGCATTGATCTTGGTACTTTCCTCAGCTGCTTGGGGCTAAAGGAAGGGCAGGACGAGGATCACAAAGGCAGCATGCAGGTGAGGCATCTGTACTGTAAAGAAACAACAAGTTACACTTTTTTTTTTTTTTTTTTTTTTGAAGAGAGGGAGGGAGGAGGGTGCGGAGGAGCAGAAGTAGAGGGACAGAGAGAATATTTAGCAGGTTCCGCACCCAGTCTGCAGTTGGACGTGGGCTGGCTTGATCTCACAACCTGAGACCTGAACCTCAAGACCTGAGCTAAAATCAAGACACAGATGCTTAACGGCCTGAGTCACCCAGTGCCCCGATAAATTACGCTTTTTTAAGAACACCAGGTATGGTATGGTTCCTGAAGCTGAAGGACACTGACACCAAGGAAATGGTATACTAATATTACACTGTATTTCTCGCCTCCTAAAAATCTGAGTAACATAGGACAACCGAAATAAGGTTAAGGACACAGTCTGGAAGCAGGCAATACAAAAACTAAGAGAAAAGGAGTCGGTTGAAGAGAAATAAGTAAGAGCAAAAAGCAGGGCTAAAAATGAATGCAAAACAGGAATTCCTAGGAAAATATTTGCTTGTTTTTGTTTTGATTCTTTTACGGGGAAAAAGTAATTACACATTCAACATGGATTACCATTAAAACTTATGAAAATAGCCATCTATAATCAAGATTCTTTGTTTGCTTTTCCTTTTAAAAAAATAATTTGGTATTTTAATTCACTGGCAAATATGTTTTTATTTTAGAGACTTAAGTAAGAGTTATTGTTAATTTTTATATTTTATTTTTCCTTTAATTTTATCCTTAAATGTTTCACATATCTGTCTTGGTAAGTTTCTAAAGAAGGGAGGTGATGTGAAAAATCAAATGGTGAGTAGAAATTTCTCCATGAACCAGGAGTCAAAGTAAAGAAGTTGCAAATAGAGCTACTAAAATACCAGCACAAACTTAAATCACTGTGGAATTTAAATTAAGAAGCATAGAGGGAAAAACATAATTTTTAAAAATACAAATTAGATTTCTCATGTTTTAACACATTTGCATCTTGAAATCATCTTTAGCAAAATATGCAAGTGGCAAATTTCTATGGAGACTATTCATATAATCTCTTCTCCTTTTAGTATATAAATTCTGCTTAACTATGCCAACACTGCTTGAGTAGGACAGAAAGGCAGACTGACCAAAGTGGGGAAACGGGCTTTATAAAAAGACAATAGGAGAGCTCACACAGAAATACGAAGCAAGAAATAAATGAAATACTTGAATTCATCTTCTTACATACTATTATAGTTTATGACAGATGCAAAATGTTTTTACTTAGTAACACTAATAAATTATGACTTAGAAGTATGGTCTTAGAATTCAATACAATTATTTTGGGCTTTACTAATAAATGGATTTTCTGGAATAATTCCTGACTTATTCCATATTAGCAATTCACAGAAATGAGATATATGTGTTCACTGATAAATATCATATAAATAACATAACAACAAAAAATTAACATACACTTAAAAAAATCATTTAAAAAATATTCTTCCTTCAGCTAAAAAAGATCTACCCTCATCAATTAAAGATTAGGTTAAAATGTTTAAAAAGTTGCTTATAAAGAGTTCAAAACAAAGTAGCAAAGATAATTGCATGATTAGAAAATGAAAGGAAATGTTACATGAAATACAGATCATTTAGCTTGTCAAGCACGCACAGGCACATACACACAGAGCCAGTGGATTTCTTGATAATAATTTAAAAGCAAAGGTAATCAATTATTTTAGAGATGTATTTGGGATATATTGAGAAGAAATAAGTGTGATGGCAGCATGCATGTATACAGAATTTTCTAACAGTTTAAGTGGTTAGATATGGTAAAGTTGTCAATTGTCAAGGTACAGAGCTTCCTCCCCTAGAGATCATTACATGCGATTAGAAAAGGAGACAATTTCATTATTCTATGACATATAAAGTGTGGACATGCTCAAAGGCAAAGATGAAGATTTCATCAATGGATATTCTCACTTTTGGCAAACAGAACATTTTTGGCAAACAGAACATTTTTTCATATGAAACCTTTTACTGATTCCTCAATATACAAAAGCTTCTAGACTTTTTTTAATTTGGCATTTTAAATTATCAGTGTTTGGTCCAATTTCATTTTTTTTGAAGGCCCAGAAGCATCTCCAAGGAGCCTTAATGCTCCCCAGAGCCCGAGCCAAAATCTCTGACTAATTATTTGATATTAGTATTTTAACTTTTGTTCATTAGTTTATTTTGAAACTCATGACCAAGATAAGGTTCAGATATCATGGTGTGGATTGAGAAAAACAATTATGTTGAAAAGAAAATAAGTTAAAATATTGTCCATACACTAGAAAGATATCTGGCTTTCGTCCTACAACAGGCATCAGTGGGAACACTGCCAGGAGCAAAGAGAAGAAAATCCAACTCAGTGAGATGCTCTAAAATAAATAAAAAAGTTATCTTTAGACAAGTATGGTAAAGAAAAGTGTCTTTAGTGTTTCACAGGCTATATGACTGTGAAGACTACATGCAAAACCTTAGAGCTGTTTAAACTGTAAAGCAGTTCCTCTGGGTGGCAGATGTGTCATGTGATAGGTACTGTATTAGGTATAATATGAGCATTATCTGATTACCTTCCCACAGTAACCTCATAAGGTGGGTTATCTTACTCACAATATTTCAGATGAGGAAACGGAGCTCAGAGATGTTAAAGTATCAGTGGTACCAGGTCCATGACCAGCAAATGAAACAGCCAGGATTTAAACCTGGGTCATATTTCACAGCAAGGGCTTCAATCAACTTATGGGACACCATATACTGATGGCATCTAAAGGAAAGCTGGCCTGCAATCGTAATCAAGTGATTGAGCTCAGGAGGGAAGGAAGTAGAAATACTTCTGCAATTAAATTAAGATACAAAATTATCAATCACTCCCTTAGTTGGAGAATCTTCTAAGTTCTCATAGGGTGGAAAGAAGATATTTCTATCCTCCTGTTACCTCCATCAAAAAAGTATCAAAGTGGAAACATGAGCCAATTCTCAGGGCTGAGGGAAAGGTGATTCCTCTGACTTGAGTTCCGAGCACTGCCTCCTAAGCCGCTGGACTGCTCTAGACAATACCATCCTTTTAGATATTTGAGGCTAATGGAATCTAGGAAGCAATTTAGAGAAGGACATACCAGTTCTGCCTCAGAGTATTTCAATCATCGCATGACCAATTCATTGTGATATCAAAGTCTATGTGAATCACTTAAAGGTAACCTCGGTCCTCCTGTCAAAAGGACCAGGCTCTTTATGTAAGGACACGTTCTACCCTTTTCTCTAAAAATGAACAATTCCCTGAGTTAAACACATATCAAAACAAAGTAGTGACTCATCTGTCAGATGTCAAAACAAGTACTTGTACCTTTGCTCGAGTCCGTAGCTGAGTGATAAATGGCCAACACGCGAAAGCTACAAGTCCAGCGGTGAGCGTGTAGCGGTAGAAAAAACTGAGAACCTAGCAATGCATTCCAAAGAAGAAATGAAAAATGAGGTCATTTACAAGGAGTTACATATGAATGAACGAGATCTGAAAATTCTGTAATGCGGTAAATTACTCACTAATACTTCAATTCCCAGGGTAAAGATGAACAGGTGGGCAACCAACTGACTTGGAGGAAAGGTTAACAGGGATAAGACAAAGTCCTGAATGACTCGAAACCTATTTGACAAGATTATTTACAAAAAGATTATTTATACTATACAGTGAACAAAACTTTAGGTGTTGTAGGGTAAAAAATAAAAACTGGGCAAACCTAGAAATCAGGGACTGACTTTTCAATTCATAGGTTATTCAAAAACTAGTACAATCTCTAACAAATTTCTCTCAATGGCTTCTTCACTTCAGTCATTTTTTTGAAAACTAGAAGTATGTTAGGAAAAAGTGTAATTTCTGAATTTGATAATGATCACAAAAATTTGTTTTAAAAATAAACATTAGGGGCATCTGGATGGCTCAGTTGTTAAGTGTCTGCCTTTGGCTCAGGTCATGATCCCAGGGTCCTGGGATCGAGCCCCACATCAGGCTCCTTGCTCAGCAGGAAGCCTGCTTCTTCCTCTCCTTCTCTCCCTGCTTGTGTTCCCTCTCTCTCCCTGTGTCTCTCTCTGTCATATAAACAAAAACCTTTAAATTAAAAAAAAAAAAATAAACATTAATGATAAATAAATGTTTGATCTTAGGCTACACATGAGTACATACAATGAGAGATATATGATCAGAAATAAAATACAATGAACCCAAGTGGACAAAAACCGGAAAAATTTTTAAATTCACCAAGGCTAATCTCATACTGAAATCTCAAATATCTTAACAAAATGAGCATAGGTTTTCCTAATCTAGGTAGAGAAAATCTTAACTGCACTTTTTCTCTGAACTAAATAACCTTTTCCAAACCCAATTTAAGATGCTGCTAATTGTACACTCATTGTAATTAAATGTGAATCCATAACTGCTAAAAATGCATTACATACTTGAGTACTTTACATTTTATGACTGAAAAATTTTTTTTAGCATTTGTAGTGATTAAGTAAGTAATTATAAAAGGTAAGTATCATTTAGTTTATGATCTTTTTCTGACTGAAAACAATGGCCACATAATGTTATCATCTACTAAGTAAATATAACACCAGTCCAAAAAAGAATGCTTCTTTTGTTTTCAACAGTGAATAAGCATGGGAAAACAAGAGATGATTCTGTAAATCATTTAGAAGATCTTATAGGAAAAGTGAATTTTTATGTTTTATTTTCTATATAACCTATCAAAAAGATAAAGATAGAACACAACGTACATTCAAAATCACCGTCCCTCTTAAAGTTTAAATACATACGTCATCTTCATAATGAAGACATTTAATAATTCAGGAGAGGTTCTGTAGTAGAATAGAATTTTCTGCAAGGATAAAACTTCCATTCTAAAAATTTTTAAACCAGGGGGCGCCTGGGTGGCTCAGTTAAGCCACTGCCTTCAGCTCAGGTCATGGTCTTAGGGTCCTGGGATCGAGCCCCACATTGGGCTCTCTGCTCAACGGGGAGCCTGCTTTCCCCTCTCTCTGCCTGCCTCTCTGCCTATTTATGATCTCTCTCTCTCTCTGTCGAATAAATAAACAAACTCTTTAAAAAAAAAAAAAATAAATAAATATTTAAACCAGAATAAATGACACGAGAAAAAAATCTGATTTAAGTGTATATATGTAGCAATCCTAGTCCTTTCAAATGGAGATGCAACACTATGTCCTTTTGTTAGTGTCTTTTTGTCTTATATTTTTAATGTTTAAAATATTAAACATTTTATTTTTTATTTTTTTATTTTATTTTATTTATTTATTTGACAGAGAGAGATCACAAGTAGGCAGAGAGGCAGACAGAGAGAGGGGGGGAAAGCAGGCTCCCTGCCGAGCAGAGAGCCCGATGCGGGGCTCGATCCCAGGACCCTGGGACCATGACCTGAGCCGAAGGCAGAGGCTTTAACCCACTGAGCCACCCAGGCGCCCCTAAAATATTAAACATTTTAATATTAATTTTTATTTTTGATATTTTAATGTTAATATTTTTAAATACTTAATGTTTTTAAAGGATAGAAAATGTGGTCAAAGCTGGAGTTAACAAAAATTAGAATAAAAATACTCATCGTGTCTTGACAAACATGTTGGCCAACCCTGAAAATACCCTTACTAAGTCTTGGCTCTTTCTCCCTGGTGTGCTCTTGGGGTCTGGTTTTCTCAGAGGATGCCTGGATGCCCAAGACCAAGTTTAAATTCTAGGTTACTGGTGCAAATATAGAGGTCACCATAATGTGCAACATGACCCTCGCTCCCTATGAACATGAACCAGCCCAATATTTGGGTGGTTTTATTTTAAAGTGCTTAAAACTCGCCTGAGAGTTCTGCCTCTGATGTCTGCTCTAATGGTAAGTATCCCTCTTACTTCCAGGTTGTAAGGAGGCACTTAAAGGAAGAAACCATGGCCCATGTGAATAAGATCTACCACTCTCTGTATACATTACAGGCCTGGATTTAATTACAAAGTTCCATTTACCTAGGTTGAAATGATAGCTACAAAAAGAAGGGGGGAAATGTGCGGAAAGAAAACATGTACATTTCCTCGTGAAACGTGATGCGCTGGGATCTCAGATGATGAGACTAATTCAAAATAGAAGTTATTTCTGGCAAACTACCATCAATATTAATTACCCTACTTGTCCAGATTTTTCTTATTTATAGAGGATACAAAAAGAGGGGACAAGGTCAATAGTACCTCAGGGCAATAAAGATGAAGTCAAAAGGGAAAGGCAAAACAAAAAGGATGTTTATATGCAACATTTGTGCTGCTACAAATGAAGTGAGAAGGCTCAGAGATTGGAGGGTATTATAAATATCTTTGATGATTCATGCCATAGAAATCTCATGCACTTTAAATACAAATTAAACTGTCAATGAAGTGTAAAATAAGACAGTAAGGTGTGTTACTTACTCTCTCAGCACAGCATACCATATGGGGATTGGCAACAAACAATATACGTAGTAAGTCCAGGGACAGTCTTGAATCAGCAGGAAAAATGCTACTAAAACACCAAGAGCTATAAAACTACATGCCAGGAGGTGGCTTGGTTTCTGAAAATCAAACAGAACATTAAGACACTTCTAAATTCATATTAATTGATAGGTTTTTAAAATCATACCACTACCTGATTAATTGAAGAACTACATTAAAAAAATTTTTTTGTCATTGGAGAAGTATCATTACAGAGAAAAAAGTTGGATATCCTGACATTGCTGTAATTTAAAGGTGATCGTGTTCCTCTAGTTTGTTTGCAAATATGTCTGAACATATTTCTCTTTAGTAACAATCTTTAAAATGTTGACTGAGCTCCCTGACCAACTCACAGAAGCCCATTTAACGCACAATAAACTGTGGGACTTAATCTTCCTTTGGAACAATGCTTCTGTCTATTCAAACTCCAACTTGACATGCTGGCCTCTCCCCATTGCCCAACCACAGTGTGTTCATTCCGTCATATCTTCTCTTCCCAACCACCTGCCAGACAAAAAAGGAGTTCCTCAATGTAAGCCACCTGTGATGGCTTCCATGGGCCACGCGGGCCCATGGGTGCTCTGGGCCAGGAGTAACGAAGCAAGCTTCAGGGACAGACATTCCAGTGACTGGAAAAAGAATGCAACTACAGAGAGCTGGGATGATAATAACAGCACCAGAGGAAAAAACCAGGAATGGAGGGGTTATACGGCATTATCTTTTGTCTGTCCCTTATTTAGTCTCTGTTTTCCCCTTGCATTGCTAGCCAAAGCTAAGTAAGGTGAGAATTAAGAATTACTCAGTGGAGTAGAGGAATTGCAGAGGAGGAAGACAAGAGATTTTTTTCCTCCTTACAATTCCTCCTTACTGGCATAAGATGTCATCAGAAAGGAAGTACGAAACAAGGATAAAGGAGGACATCGTTGTGAAAAGGAAGGTGAAACACCAGCAGTGTGATTAAGAGTTTGGACTACACAGATCAGAACTTAAAATCTGGCTCAGTCACTTGCTCTATTTACAACCACATACAACCATGAACAAAGTAAAAAACTGTAGTGAGACTTAATTTTATCCCATTTATAAAATGAAAATAATAATTCCATATCTACTTATCACGGCCGATAATGTTTAGGTTGTGCAGAGCTTAGCAAAATGTCTGGAATGTCATTAATGCCTAGTAAATAACCGTTGCTTTTATTACCTTCATTTTTACTCTCTCCTCCCTTATTTCTTTGTGTTAGTCCCAAAAGGCATGACAGAAACGTATAAGTGAGTAACAGCACTGGAGATGGTGATGTGCGAGACAGCAAGGGAGGTCCCACAGCCAGGCACACATCTCCAAGGCAAGCGGGTGGCTGGAGTCTACAAGCTGAAGGTGGCCAAGGCATGTACTCATTTTAAGAGGTGAGACTGGTTTCATGTCATTTTGAGAATAGTAAAATAATAACAAAAGAAGTTGAAAAGAATATTTTTTTAAAAATTCCAGGGATTTTCTGGAGTCTGTATAATATGGTGTAATAATCTAACCCTTTGATACCTAAAATAGATATTACCAATGACATTCGCTTGTAGGAAATGAAGTCATGAAGAATTCAGTTCAGCTGAAGTAGAGATTGAAAGGCTTTTTAATAGTAAGAGTGGGGGGCATTTTCTCCTTTATCATTGACTCCCCACCGCCCCCCGCCCCTCAAGACTCACCTGATGGTAATGAGCCACGAGGGGGCATTAGGACCAGTTCTTTGTCCAGCAAACGCTTACTAAGCTGCACTCTCTATGCTGTGCTCCGTGCTAGGTGCTGGCCTTCAAGGGTTTCAAACCATAGAGGTCGAGATAGTATCATGAAACTTGGTTTAAGGGATTAATATTTGGGGATTTTTATTAGGTAATAGGAAAGTAAAGGCAAGCATATGGCAAGATACGGATATTTAGTTCTAAAGCAAGTAACATTTGAACTGGCAAAAAAGCAGAGAAGAGTATCTAGAAGCTACCTGCAGAATACAACGAAGAGGGGCTGTAGCAAATGACATTTAAAGAAAAGAAGATATTCACTGCCTGTAATGGTGATAGATTAAAAACGACTTGTTTGGGGCGCCCGGGTGGCTCAGTGGGTTGAGCCGCTGCCTTCGGCTCGGGTCGTGATCTCAGGGTCCTGGGATCGAGCCCCGTGTCGGGCTCTCTGCTCAGCAGGGAGCCTGCTTCTCTCTCTCTCTGCCTGCCTCTCTGTCTACTTGTGATCTCTCTGTCAAATAAATAAATAAATCTTTAAAAAAAAAAAAAAAAAGACTTGTTTAATTTGGATGACACTGTCATGGAGAAGGGACAGAAATTTTGGAGTCAGACCTAAATTTAATTCCAATGCTGTCACATAGTTGCCCATCCCTTTGACTAACCCATTTAGTCTAAAGCTCTGTTTCCTCAGCTGGCAATGAGGATCGTATCTGTTGCGAGCCTAGGGCTCCCTCCCCCACAGGCCTCTCTACTCAGGAACTCAGGAGGCCATATTACCTCCCTCCTCAGCTGGCCCATGCTGCTCTCTCTGTGTGTCCTCTTCCCTTTTCCTACTGAGCTATCCTATTCACCCTTTAAGACTTCACTTTGGGAGCACCTGGGTGGCTCAGTTGGTTAAGCATCTGCCTTTGGCTGAGGTCATGATCGAGGGTCCTGGGATCAAGCCCCACACTGGGCTTTCTGCTCAGTGGGAAGTCTGCTTCTCCCTCTCCCTTTGCCCCCCACCCCCTCTGCTTGTGCTCTCGCTCTCTCAAATAAATAAATAAAAACTTTCAAAAAAAAGACTTCACTTTGGCAACAACGTCCCCTGCGAAGCCTCCCTACACCCCACTGCAGGCCCCGCATTCCAGCACATGCACCGCTGGGCACAGCTGGGCTTCATCTGACCTCCGAGCTGCTCTCCAGGCCTGCCTTCAGTTAAGGCTAGGGACCCACTGGCATTTTATTCTTCCTTCAAAACTGTCAGGACTGCATCTCTTCACTGGGTTATGAACTCTCACCAAAGAGGAATCAGAACGTTTTTGCAAACAAAACGAAAGCGTTCAAAATACTTTTCATAACCTCTACGGTAATGGTCGGTTTTGTGTTGGCTTGGCTAGGTGACAGTCCCCAGTTCTCCAAACACTGATCTAGGTGTTGCTGTTAGCATATCTTGTATTGTGACTAAAGTCCACAATCAGCTGAATTGAAGTAAGGGAGATCATCCTCCGCAATTGGGGTGAGCCTGCTTCAGTCAGTTGAAAAGCTTTAAGAGCAGAGCGGTGGCTTCCCTATAAAGAAGCATAACTAGTGAGTGTGGCTTCGGCTCCTGCCCGCCAGCTCCAGGCTGCCCCTCCTCAGGGCCTGACCTATGGACTTGGGACTCGCCTAACTGCGCCCGCAATCACATAAGCCAATTCCTTACACAAAATCTCCTAATGTACTGATCCCACTGGTTCTTTCACTCTGGCTTAATGCCAACTCCTCAGTAATGGTTTGAAGTCTAGAGTCCCCCATTTGAGGCCTTGGTTTATTTCAGTGTAATCTAAACTATTGGTAGGATCTTTCATTAGTCCCTTGAACCAACCTTCCGCATTCTCCCCAAATTGAACTATTTATTTTGAAAGTAGTATGAAAGAGCCTGAATTTAAGTATCAGAAAATATTAGTTATTTCATACCCATGTGTCCTTGAAGAAAACATGTATCTCTCTGAGCCTAAATTCCCCCATCTGTATTTATGAGAATCACAACCACCAAATTTAGAGTAGTGTTAAGCTTAATTGAATAACACATGTAAAGCACCCAGGACAGTCCTGGGATAGTGGGGCTTAATAAATATTCCTTATTATCCCAGCATAATCATACATTTTCCCAACTCTGCTTCTGTTTATATCATTCAATTTGCTTCGATTCTCATCTGTTCCCTATAGTTGTTAAATTTCCACCAGGACTTACATTTTCCTGCTATCATCGCCCTCGCTAAAGGGAGCTTCCCTCTTTTTAAAATATGATGGTCTTTATATAACAAACAAAGTATACTGAAGTTGTTAAATGTTAAAACTGTCTTTTCCAATGTCATGCAGTATAGCGACCTACATCTGACAAGGAGATTATGTGGGTACATCTCTTACCCATTTTATTTAATTCCAGGCTCCTTGAGGGCAGAATCTGGATTTTATATTTTTTTGGACAGCCTAGGCAGTAGCTCGCATAATACTATACACTCAATTAAACATTCACTGCATTATCAGATGAATGAATACAGGAGAACTATCAGCCATGAAACTGTGCTGATTCCTCAATCTAAGGACTTCATTATCTTTTCTCAACTATTCTCCGAATATCAAAATAAAAATGAAAAAGCAGTGTCTGGCCCAAGACTGTTTTGAATTCAAATCTCAATTCTTCTACATCCTAGCTCAGTGGCCTTTAGCAAAATACTTAAACAGCTTTGGTTTCCTCTTTTGTAAAACAAAATCATAATGCCTACTTCTAGCACTGTTAGTTTACAATGACAAACTGCAAGTACCCAGCAGAATGCCATTGCTAAAACACAGCTGGTTCTGTTTCGTTTGCTACCATGTCAAAAATGATTCTTGTCCTCGTCCATTTTACATACATTCAAATAATGAAAATTACTTGAGGGAAAATGTTAAGATGCACTAAAGCAGTATAGAAAACTGGAATAGAGGTGCCTGGGTGGCTCAGTGGATAAGCCTCTGCCTTCAGCCCAGGTCATGACCTCAGGGTCCTGGGATCGAGCCCTGCATTGGGCTCTCTGCTTGGCGGGGTGCCTGCTTCCCCCTTTCTCTCTGCCTGCTGTTCTCCCTACTTGTGATCTCTCTCCCTCTGTCAAATAAATAACTAAAATCTTTAAAAAAAAAAACTGGAATAAATACCACTGTTCTTCCTTCCCTCATTACAGCAAAATGAAATATAAAATTGGAAAAAGTTACTACTGGAAATGTTTGCAGACTGTTAGTATCAATAATATATCATCCAAATATATTACTTTATAGAGGATTTGGACACAGTAATAATAATACAAGTGAAGTAAAGTGAAAATGGGATATTCTCCCTAACAAATGATAATTGGCAATATATTTTTAAAAAGTATAGTGTTTTAATGTAGTAAAACCATAAATGTGCTTTTATATTTACTCAGATATATAAAGTACTCTTACAGCTTTTTTTTTAAATTTAAAGTACAGTAAATTACTTAACTCTTAAAACTAGGATTCTTAAAACAAGGATAAATAGAATTTGCATTAAGAATTTCAGAAAGTTGCAAGAAGGTAAGAATAGTTCCAGAAAAGCTCATATATTATTTTTAAAGGGGCATTTTTAGTAAGTGATTTTATTGCTTTCTAGCTTCTAAACTTTTGATAGCAGGTAAAATTAAATATATTGCTTTGAAGTAGTTTTCTGACCACCTGTACTAGAAAGATATGGGACGCTTATAACATGCTAAATAATTATTAAAAGGAATAGAAAATCAACAGTTAATGCCATCGAAGGATTTAAATTGTAAGTTATCTTTATAGCCCTCTTAAGTTACAGGGCCATTATTATTAATATACCCTTTCCCCAACCAGAGAAATAAAGATAACTGAGGGGAAAAAAAAAAAAGACTCAAAACGACAAAAGCCAATGAAAGGTAAGAGTCAGCTTAGTACGACTTGCACATAGTATGAACTCACAATAGCTGATTTGATTCAATTTCTTTCCCCGGTCCTAATGATTTTACACCATTATCTGAATCTTCATTATATTTTTGGAACATACCTTAACTTCTTTGCTGACACCTCTAGTAAGGTTGGAATGAGACTTGATGATCAACAAAGAAGCATAAGACGTCCATCCCACAAAACCAAGAACAACATTGACACCCAAGAAGAATCGGTCGTAAGTGTGATAATAGGACAAGCCTTTCAGTGCAAGATGAATCAGCTCCTTGCATAGGGAGACCTATGGAGAAAGGAAAACATAACTTGCCACATGGGAAGAACCAGAAAACCCAAGTTTTAAAGGCAGGAAAATTGTTAAAATAGAGTGTATAACTGTAAATGATGGATCAAGAACAGATTTTAATTACTCAAGGATCTTCTTGCAAAGTACAAGAAAAATTCCTGAATAGAATGATTTTGAATCTTGGTAAGGAAGGGCATTTTCAGTGTAAACTATGATTTGTGTAGTGATTTAAAATGATTCACTCTGTGGAAATATCTACAGGTGACATACATACAAAAGAAAGAAATGAAGTCTCTCTAATATTGATCCCAAATAGCAGAGATATCCACATTTGTATCATGTTTTATTTTCTCATACCAGATTACCCACGTCAGTTATAAAGCATCATTAAAACAGGAAAAACAATAGCTCGCTGTTTTAAAACCGTAACAAAAATGAGCATTAGAAATGCATGGTATTTTGCTTAGGCAATCTGAGAAACTGAAAAAAGAACTCTCTCCTTCTTTAAAATTATGACCATGTAATAGAAAGAAAATTAATGGAAAACATAGTGGGGTAATTGTTGAGATCTGAAGCTGCAGTATGAATCGTTAGACTTCTGATAGTGGATAGATAATGTCAAATGTAATAAACATATGTTCTGAAATGTTATGCACTTAAGTAGGGTTACAGAAAATTGGGAATACACTTTCTCATTAAAGAAAATGGCAATTGTTCATTTTTAATGCTAACCTAAAAAAGTTTACCCCTGATAATATTTGAAAAAACAGAAGCATTCCATGGCTAAAGCAGCTACTTAGAAAATTCAGTCCTTCCTTAATGGTTTAGGAAAGCTCCCTGGCCAGCCCACTCTGCTCTCCAACATGTACCTTGCCCCTCCCCACACCCAAAACGACCACTAGCTGTTTATATAGACACGGCCTGCATACTTACGGCTTCGTCATACTTTCTCTGCTTTATATATGATCTTGCTTTTCTTAAAATGTTTAGCTGTTTAGATTCGGAAAGCAACCTGCAAAAGAAAAGGTTAGGTTTAAAATGTTTCATTTCCGTGATATATTTTTTCCTAACTAAAAAATAAAAGGACAGTGATGGTTGAGAAAATAAAGAAATGAAACTAAACAAAACAAGAAAAGAAAGAAACCAAAAGTTAATTGTATTACAGCTCATTCTCTGAACTTTCCCCAAAAACAGCTTTGGTTAAACTTCGTTTTCTCCACTCCAAGTTCCAACTCCACACCACATTTACGAAAGTCATATGATCCATCATTTTGGAGAACTGGAATACTCTAGATAACAAAGAAATTCTGACTAAATCAATGTAATTAATGGAACAGCAAATTAGTGGCGTGGTTTCACCGCTCAGCAGTCCTGTGCTCATCTGCACACAACAGACAAGGCAAATCCATATGGCTCTCTGTTCCCTGGAGCTACACAGGGCCTGAGAATTGTCAGAAACTCCAGGCAGTTCAAACCAACAATGAAAGTTAGAAAATAATTTGAATCTCCTTGCCATTCTTACACTACACCATATACGTTTTCTGTTCCCTTACCTTTCGTTTCTCTTTATGTCATTTCCTTGTCCTTATTTTTACCACATAACATTTCTTAAACCTGCTTGTGTGTAAAAGATTTTTGTTAAATTCTTTATTCTTTTCAGCATGTTTGAAGAGGGATATGTATGAAAGATGTATGAGAAACTACAACTTTGACTCCAGGAAAAAAGACGAAGACTAGAACTCGGGAGCAGTAACATTTTATTATTGCTTATATAATTTCCATTGTGTGTATACATTACTTTTTCGTTCATATTTTACTAATAAGCTTTTATTTTTTAAGAAAATAATTAAAACATTAAAGTTTAAGCACAGTTTCTAGCTATGATGGAAAAGCTTGCATATATCAATGCTCCCACCAGGAACAACTAGAAAGCCTGATAAAATAAAATTAAAAATCACTTTGAAGGTGCTGGAGAGCTGCTGAGACCATCAAGAATTGAAGAGTTAAGATCCTAGAGAGAAGCAAACCAGAGAAGTAGACCAGCATTCTACAAAGTATAACCTTTAGAGCATCTGCCATACTTATTTTGGGCAAAAGGCTGAGAACTTGGTCATACAGCTGATACCAGGAGGTAGAGAATCCAATAGAGCCTTTGGTAATCCTATTAAGGCTGCAGAGATAAAACATAAAATCTGTGGCTGCTAATGCAGCCAGGACTCGAGGAAACAAATAAGAGAGTAAAATACAATTTTCTTTCTGGATTAAAAAAAAAAAAAGCCAACACACAAATAAAAAGCTATCTGCAATTTACTTAAACTAATTTACTGTATTAAATTAATGCAGATTCTGAGGTGAAGTCTTAAGGAACTTTCATAAGCGACAACTTCTTTTCTACTCTATGTGGAGAATTCAGGTAAAGCAACAAAGGCCATGTCCTGGTGAGAAGGGGAATGAGCTGGGCATCCAGCAAATTCTTCAGCTGTGCAGGACAACAGAACAAGAAGCTTTGAAGAAAGTCCCTGAAACAAAGGACAGAGGTTTCGGCAGTGTCAGGATATAGAAGAACAAAACTGGTGTTCAGGAGCCACTAAGGACGGGCTCTGGATAACAAACGCCTTCCACTGAGATCCCTGGGAGGCTACACTCGAAGAGCAGACACAGACCAGGGGTGAGGGAAGACGACAGACGCAACACAGCCTTGAGGCAGCTGCCACTCTGGGCCTGTCAGGATAAGGTGAAACCTCTCTGGAGAATGAGATAATCCAGATCTCCCAAAACTTTTACTATACAATGATAAGCATTCATCTAAAAATCACCAGACTCAACAACAGGACAGAATGAAAAAAGACAGCGGAAGCAGACTCACAAATCACCAGCTTATTGGTGGTGTTATCAGGTCCACCTGAAAATAACTGGTTAATACATTCAATAATAAAAAGCAAGATAGAAAACTGCACCAAAGAACTATTTGTTAAATTAATTGAAATGGAAGGGCGCCTGGGTGGCTCAGTGGGTTAAGCCTCTGCTTTCGCTTCAAGTCATGAACTCAGGGTCCTGGGATGGAGCCGGCTGGAGCGGGAGCCCCGCATGGGGCTCTGCTCAGCAGGGAGCCTGCTTCCCCTCCTCTCTCTACCTGCCTCTCCGCCTACTTGTGATCTGTCAAATAAATAAATAAAATATTTTTTAAAAATTAAAAAAATGAAATAGAAATTCTACAACTGAAAAAAATGTACTGAGACTCAGAACTCAGTAGCAGCAAACTGGACAAAGTAGAAAAGAGAGTTGGTGTATCAGAAGACAGGTCACCAGAAAATGTCCTGCCTGAACTTTGAAGAGCAGAAAGACTGAAAAGCACAGAAAAGACTATTTAAAAAAACCCCAAACAACATACAAGTCATTGTGAATAGCCCTAATATTTATACATGTAAATAGAATAGAATAGAATCCTGTAGAGGGAGGGAGAGAGAATTTGGCAGAAGTAATATTTGATGTCACCATTAGGTGACAGCGAGTGTCTACATAGTAACGTGTATGAAAATTTTTTCTTTATTGACTAAATTTTTTACATTGAAAACATCAAGTTTTAAAATAATCTATTACCAGCACGTCATACTTCAGTAAAAAGAAAAAAAGAATGAGTACTAATTGTGCACGTTTCCCTGCTGTGATTGCTACTACTCCAACTTTTTTCACTGCAGAAGGATTATTAAGAATTTTATCATCAATTATTAAGGGTGACTAGTGTTTGGAGGAAAAAGATCTCCTTAAAATGCTGCCCTCTGAAGTATTTATCTTCCACATCTCCTCAGATTTTTATTACAAAATATTTTGCTTGCATTTATTCATGATATTTTAGAGATAGCTAGTGATATCTAGCCTATTGCTTTTTAGAACATCTATTTAGATTAAAGGAAAAATATTTGAAGAAGATAAAGACAGAGAAGGGTTAAGTTATTTCTAGAATAATTTGTGTTCCTTTACACTGACCATTGATATAGAATCTTATTTTCATCTTTTAAGTCATAACTGAGTAAATAAACATTTTCTATGTATGTATGTGATATATAATAGTTACTTTTTTTAAAAGAAGAATTTCAATTTTGCAAGAGAAAATTGCATTTCTAACAAATAATTAGTAAGTCAGATGGGTGAAGTGGTAGAAAGAGTCCCATTAAAATCAGTATTTAAATTTGGTATAAGGGAGGAATTTTAATCCACGTCAGCCAAAAGAAACAAACATACTAAAAAGAACCAAAACAGCTTTTTCCATTTTGATAGAAAACATATTACAATATTTCGTTAAAGTTTAACTATCCCGAGTTCATATAGGGACTTTTAAGTAGAAGAGAACAGCTATTTTTGCTTCGGTTGGCAAGGTATAATATTTCTTTCCCATTTCATTTTCTTCTGAAATACCTTAAGAGACCTTTCTTGTCCTTTTCTCATTTCATGTAATTGTTTTCCTTTAAAGTTATTCTGACCTTACTTTGTCCTCTATAGTCTACAGTTTTCAAAAAAAAAAAAGTGTATTTCCTCCTTTTTGAGGTACTAAGATGTAGGCAAAACTTTCATGCCTCGCCTAGTCATGTAGCGCCACCTGCTGGTTATCCCTTGGCATAGCACAAGGCTTGAGTTTGTTGAGCTGTACTTGTCAGAATAGGTTATTTCATGACTTGACTTTTCCTCTAGAGGTCTTTAAGATATAAAAGATATTATCTAGTTAATTTTTAAAGAATAGGATAACATAGGATAACCAATTACCAAATGGATCCATTGGACTCTTTTACAAGTGTAAGATATGTTAAAGGATCTTAGCAATTAATATTTCTCACATCTTAAAATTAACGTTTGCTATTTCATCACCCCAGGAATTATTACATTATCCATAAATTATTCATGCTAGACAAGACTAAGTAAGACAATGGAAGAATGGTGGAGAGATATCATTAAACTAAAATCTAGGGATGCTGGTGAAATTGATCATGTTAAGTAAAATCTCAAAACTATGACTTCGCATGTCAATATCGTAGATAAATTTTCTCAAACTTGAGAATTGATGAGTGAATTATATATTTCTAAGAAGAAAAAGGAAGTATGTTACTTATTCAAGAGGGAAGGGCTTCACTGAACACCTGTTTGCAACAAAAACTTGAACTGTTTTGCAAAAAGGATCTGTGACAACTGTATATGCCAACATTTACTTGATACAGTTTCTAAGTGGATAATGCTAATATTAAGTGTATACATAAAGGTGACTAGAAGAAAACGGATGGTGTAAACATGAGTAAATTCACTGGATTAGAGAAAAATAGAGAGTCCCCTGTACGCAGACAGTAAATGGCAATAACTGTTTTTCCTGGGATACTGAACATATGCAATAAAAAAAAAAGATACTACTCATAACAAATAAATTACACAGGAATAAAACAATGAAAAATTTATATTATGGGGAAAGTATAAAATTTTACTTAAGGACATAACGGAGGATATGAATAAGTAAATGTTGGGTAGTAATACTTTATATTGTAGAAGTGTCAATCCTCACCAAATTACTTCCTAAATATAGTATAATAACCAAAGAATTTTTCTAATAACTCAAGATACTGATTCTAATATTTATATGGAAGAATACATTACTTTACTGATGCCTATTATTTTTATGACCTCACTTGATCATTTGTGCTGGTGATTCTCATCTCTCAGTTCCCCAACCCAGAGACAAAACCTTTTACACCTATTTTTGTTATTCTGGTAGTCACCTCCATGTTTCTTAATAATATGCTTTTATTACTATTTCTTTTTTTTTTTTTTTTTAAAGATTTTATTTGACAGAGAGAGATCACAAGTAGGTAGAGAGGCAGGCAGTGAGAGAGAGAGGAGGAAGCAGGCTCCCTGCTGAGCAGAGAGCCCAATGCGGGACTTGATCCCAGGACCCCGAGATCATGACCCGAGCCGAAGGTAGCGGCTTAACCCACTGAGCCACCCAGGCGCCCTTTATTACTATTTCTTGACTAGATGACCTGAGGCATTTCCTGTGGACTCCGCACTGACTCTGCCTGTTCTCCCTGCCTCCTCCCCACCCATACGCTTATATTACTATCTTTACGTCTTCTGTTTGCTACATTGGTCACTTTATTTGTCAAAAGATTTTATTTATTTATTTGAGAGAGAGAGCACAAGCAGGGGGAGCGAGAGGGAGAGGGAGAAGCAGGCTCCCACCGAGCAGGGAGCCCCTTGTAGGGCTGTCTCAGGACCCTGAGACCGTGACCTGAGCCAAAGGAAGACACTTAACCAACTGAGCCACCCAGGTGCCCCTGTTCACTTCATTTTTAAGCAAGTTGTACCCCCAACGTGGGGCTTGAATTCACGATCCCGGATCAAGAGTCACACACTCGGGGCTCCTGGGTGGCTCAGTGGGTTAAAGCCTCTGCCTTCGGCTCAGGTCATGATCCCAGGGTCCTGGGATCGAGCCCCGCATCGGGCTCTCTGCTCAGTGGGAAGCCTGCTTCCTCCTCTCTCTCTGCCTACTTGTGATCTCTGCCTGTCAAATAAATAAATAAAATCTTTAAAAAAAAAAAAAAAGAGTCACACGCTCTATCAACTAAGCAAGCCAGGCACCCTACATTGGTCACTTTAATAATGTAATACCTACTTCTCTGTCTTACTTTCTCAACTATATCCAGAATTTCCATGTTCTATTTTATGAGAACAATAGCATCACTACTATTCCACTTACATTTCGTTCCTTCTCTGCCTTCCAACTTGTAACCCTTACATGGACACTGTCGAGACGGGGGACATTTACATTCTGTTCTGTAATCGCAATTGTCTTCCTTGCTTTGTCTAAGGTTTGACTCTAGAAACTGAAAACCAGTATTTGCTCTATTATGGGTATTTAAATACTGTTCACTGAGTAGATAAGTTTTATGCTATGATTAGATTGTCTTGCCTATTTCATTGAAGCTTTAATCTATGTGCCACGGTTCAAATGAATTCTCTCTCTCATCATCCCAGCAGCTGTTCGAAATCACCTGACATATTAGGTTGCTTCATGTTTGAAGCAGGCTTTCTTGTACTATAGGAAATATTTTCTTTTCCCTGAAGTTTCCACTTGTCCTTGTTTCAGGGGATGAAGAAATGTACACCATCCATGTGTGCCATCGTGTTTCCTCCAGCTTCTTATCCAATCCATATATTACAATTCATTTCATTTGGCTATTCTCATTTGGAGGGTTCCTCTCCCAGTTGGTCTATTCTTGTACAATGTATTATTCTGTACATTTTTAGTTGCATTTCTCTTTTTAAAATTTGCATTTTGAACTCTTTCTCTTTTGTGAAGTGTGGGCTTTTTTTGTTTTACAGATACAATAGCTTCTCGGATATTTCTGAGAACTTTAACATTTTTAGGTTCTTTTCTATGCCTTAAATTATTTTCTCAGGAGTCAGTTCTTCATGTGCTCTTAGGTACTTCTTGGTTATATTGCAGGCTTTTGATAAATGGTGATTTTCAGCCAGACAGGTGCACAGGCAGGCCTGGGAGCTTTGCTCAGAGTGGGTGACCACTGGGGAGGAATCAAGCATGCTGCAGGGCCTCCGAGGACACGAGGCCAGCAGTGGCCCTACAGGCAGAAGTTGACCATCAGAGCACAGTAAGTTCATGGTCAGCCAGCAGGCCTAAGTGGAAGAAGGTAGACAGTGTGCACCTGAGCCGTGTACTGAAGAGTACATCTTCCCTGACCAGTCCTTTTAGAATGGCTGGTCTAAACTAAGTCTTGCTTCCAATGTCCTATGTATTTTCTTCATACCAGGAACTGATAATATATTTCTTGTTCATTTATTTTATTATGCTCTGACTGTATCACCAGACTACAGATAAACAGATGCATAAGACATGTATATGAGATAAGATGGGGCAAGTTCCAATCAGTAAAAAGACTTGATTTATAGTCTTTATAAGTACATGTGATAATCTTACAATTAGGGACACTCTCCAAAGGTAATTCTACCTTTAATACATATTATATAATATTTAGGGTAATTAATATCATATGATAATAAGTTGCAAAGCCCTAATTTTGCTTGTTTTTTTTTTTTAAAGATTTTATTTATTTATTTGACAGACAGAGATAACAAGCAGGCAGAGGCAGGCAGAGAGAGAGAGAGGGAAGCAGACTCGCCTGCTGAGCAGAGAGCCTGATGTGGGGCTTGATCCCTGGACCCTGAGATCATGACCTGAGCTGCAGGCAGAGGCTTAACCCACTGAGCCACCCATATGGCCCTTGTTTGTTTGTTTTTTTATCTTCTATTCACACAAATACACACACACAAAGTCAAGGAGGCAATCACATTATTCAGAGAGTAAGGCAATACTTAAGCCTTTCTAGTTTATGAATGCCACACCAGCACTACAGAAGTTGTCAAAAATAACCAATGAAGTCATTTAAATGCATTCCTAACACCCACATTTCAAGGAGTTTCTGTGTATTTTGGTCAAGGACCAAATCCTGCATAATTAAATGCAAATCCTTGCTAATTGAAAATGACCCTTGAGGAGGAGGAACAAAAAAGGCTGAATCAAGCACCCCTCTTCACCTCAGAAGTGCGGAGCCAGGGTTGTGACTCATATCTCCCCTCTACTAATCCAAGGGAGACAGATGTAGGTCAGCAAAATCCTGCTGCCCACCAAAGGCTGCTCTCCTCCTTACCCATCCAATAGTTACCAAGGTCTCCCAGAATTGTATCATGGGCTTTTTCTTGTCATTTTCTAAGTTCTCCTAGGGCCTCCTACATGTGCAACAGTTAACACCACCATGCTGATATCTCCAAACTACGCAAACAACTTTCATCTCGATGTAGAGATTCAAGTCCCTAACTCATTACATAAATTTTATTTCTAACTAATTTCCAATTAGTTCTAACTAATTAACTGATATCTTCGATGTAGGCTAAACTCAGAAGCATTCATCCTTGCCCATAAAACCATCTCATCTTTCTTTCTACAAGCCATAATGAGAACACCACCTCCCAATCAACCAAACCAAGCCTCCCCACACCTTCCCAGGCAGGCCCTGTTCAATGATTTTAATGTCTCCCACATCTCTCCGGGCTCCTTTACCTCCTTTAGGAGCCGTTCAAAAGCATCTGGCAACTGGCCCACTATTTAGAAAAATAATAGAAGAGGCTTTTGCTTTGGAGCCTGCACTAACATAAACAAAAAAGACAAAGTTTCTAAGTATTCTATCCTGTCAGTAGTACTCAAACTCATTAAAAAATTCCTTCTACAAGTTAATTAAAAATATGAGACTTACTTAAATGGTGTGAAAAAAAATGGTAAAATAGCTTCTTTTTTCTGGGTCATTTTCACCTGGGAACCAGATAGAAAAATATTTTAATATATTATAAATGAGAAAAAAATTAGTTTCATTTTGAAATACAAACATCATTAAAATGTCTCATTGGGGATACTTATTACTTTGAAACTAAATGGAATTTTATGTTACTACATTACTCCATAAATATTTAAAAAGAAATTTCAATTATCATATTATCACAATAACCTGAGAATTAATCATACCAAGCTTCTTGCAAAATAACATATTGTAATGTAATTAATACTTGCAAGCTTGCAAAATAACATACTGTAATGTAATTAATAGTTCTTTTACTCTTAGAAAACAAAACAAGCTGCATTAACAGTATTAAGGATAACAAAGTTTCCTTTAAATCGTCACTTCTTTACTTAGCTTAATGTATAAGGTAATGTACGTGAAATGAAGACAAATGTTGCAATCTCTACTACTACTTCTGTGGGGCAAATTCCAATCAACAGAGTTGGAGTGCAGTCTTTATAAGCATATGTGAGTGTCTTAGAATTAGAGATATTTATCAAAGGTAATTTTACACCTCAAACTCATTCATGGAATGTGTACCTCACAAATGTTAAACTTTATGACACTAGTCAAATACACAAAATTTCAAGATAATAAACTATAGAAAATAATTTCTTAAAACACAGAATCAAATATTTTCACTTAATATATTTGGTTTTAAAGTTGTAGTAGTGTCCGTCATTGTGTGTGTCTTATTTTACCTTGAATTGTTCAAGAATCTGCATTGCATTTGTAAACATGCTCTCTGCCCTGAAGAGATCAGTGTTGTTAAGATAATCTATAGGAAGGATACCCTGTAAAAATAACACTGGTTTAATATTAGCATTAATATTATTAGCATACTATTATTAGTATTAATAGCTTAGGCCATTCTTATAAAACAAAATAGACTTATAAAGGAAGCACTAAAGACAAGATAGATGAATAACTTACTGAAATAATTAAGCAGAATATCTTTTTAAAAATCGTAATTTAAAAATGTTCTATTAATTTTTCTACAAAGTAGATACAATAAGTTGTATAAAGCAAAGAGATGAAACAGGTTCAATAAAACCTGTTTTATTGAAAGACTACTATGTGCTAGGAAGTGAATGAAATGTTTTGCACACATGAAAAATCACTATGGTGGGCCACAACCAGTATACTTAAGGGGGAAAAAAAGGCCTAATAAGAAAATTGAGAGTATACCATGCACAGTAAGAGTAAAGACTGTTCTGTGAAACTTTTTTTTCAGTTATACACATACAGTCATAAGTATGACTATAAGGATCGTTTTCTCAGAGTTTGGAGTTAGATGACTTTTTTTTTTTTTTTTAAGATTTTATGTATTCACTTGACAGAGATCAAAATAGGCATAGAGAAAGAAGCAGGCTCCCCACTGAGCAGAAAGCCCGACACAGGGCTCGATCCCAGGACCCCGGGACCACGACCTGAGCCGAAGGCCCACTGAGCCATCCAGGCACCCCAACATAATATTTTTTAAAGTTTCATTTGAAGAGCTAATAAGAATGGCTGATTGGAATATATATTTTGGCTTTTCAGCATCCAGTTCCCATTCTTTACAGCATTACCATTCTATGTTTAGAAATCTTCCCCACTGTGGAATTTAAGAAACAAAACAGATGAAAACAGGGGAAGGGAAGGAAAACCAAAATAAGATTAAAAACAGAGAGAGAGACAAACCACAAGAGACTCAACTATAAAGGGTTCTGAAGGGGCATTGGAAGGGATGGTTTAAATGGGTGATGGGCATTAAGGAGGGCACTTGTGATGATCACTGGGTGTTACAGGTAAGTGATGAATCACTACATTCTACTCCTGAATCTACTACTACACCATATGTTAACTAACTTGAATTTAAATAAAATTCTTGGAAGGAAAAAAAAAATTCTCCCCCACTGGATATAATACAGTAGGTTTCTGATGGAGTCCCACCTTCCTTTACTGAAGGGTAGACAAATAAGGCCAGCCCACTCAAATGGTAAGCACTGGAATTTGACTCTTGGGAGTCAAGGAACAAAAGGTACAACAGGTGTAATACTCTTCTCCCCTAGTGATGGTGACCTGGCTGCAGCTGTTGGGTTCCTTCTTCCAAGTCTCTGGTGTTCTCTTAGTTCCTGTTCATTTCTAAGCCTGGTTTTTGAGCACCCCTTTGATTCAACAACCCAGCAATATCTTTTTAATAAATCCCTTTTAAATGGATTAAGTTTCTGCTGCTTGTAATAAAAATTACTTATATATTTTTATCAATTAAAACTGAAATATAAAGATAAATCTGTACACATCTTAGAAAATAAAATTTTTTTTAAAGATCTTATTTATTTATTTGACAGACAGAGATCACAAGTAGGCAGAGAAGCAGGCAGAGAGAGAAGAGGAAGCAGGCTCCCTACTGAGCAGAGATCCCAATGTGGGGCTCAATCCCAGGACCGTGGGATCATGACCTGAGCCGAAGGCAGAGGCTTTAACCCACTGAGCCACCCAGGTGCCCCAGAAAATAAAAAATTTTAAAGAAAAACTATTATACCAGTGCTCCATGTTGTAGGTTATATAATACACACACTTATGAGGTATTATTATATACTTAGAAAGAGAGGGAAATACAGTTTTAAATGTAACCAAAGATTATTCAGAAAGACACAAAAAAGTAAATTTTACTATACACTAACTTTTTTTTTCTGAGAGTTGATAAAAAAATTTTACTCCTTACCACTGAATTAAGGGGAAAGGGAACTCCAATAAGAGAAGCCATCAGTGGTGCAACATCAGCCTACAAACAGAAAAAGTTCAATTCTAAGTTTACAGACACTAATAAGAAAATTAAATAATTTAATGCAACTATATTTTGGACTATAATCATGATGTTCGTTATAATCTATTACCTTCAAACATTTAACATACAATAGATATCAACTCTAAAAATATTTGTTACAGCTGTATCAATGTATAAAAAAATAAGTTTGAAAGAGCCCCAAATGTAAAACATGCTAAAACAAAAGGTTACCTACCCTGAGAGCTAAGAACTTGACTACTTTATATAGTAGTTGTTCCGTATTATGAAAAGGATGCCTTAACTAGATAGAAAGTAAACAGCAGTAGTGGGCGCCAACTCCAGAAAAGTATATATCAACTAAAGAAAAAGTATACACCAGAAGGTTTGGCCAGCCACTGAAGTCCAGAAATGATAGAACCCCCAGCTTCCTGGAGAATTGTTTGTGCCCTTACCTCCACTTCCCCAACTCCCCAGCTCTGCTCAGCCCACTCCCAACTTCCTTTATGACCCTTCACCCCTCCCAAAGACCACTCCTTAGAGAACTAACATCCTCTGTTTTTCTAAATCTGATTAACTGTTTTTATATTAGTCCTTACCATTTTTCAGGCGGTAAAGTGCTTAGATGTCAGAATACCCAGTTCCAAATCCTTGCCTGCAATCTCTGAGACCTTGGGCAGGTTAACTTATCATTTATTTACTTATTTCCTTATCGTTTATTTATTTTAAAAAAACTGTCCCTTACAGAGTTATGGCATAATTAAATGAGATTAAATTTATAAAGTACCGGGCACATAATAATCATGCAATAAATGGTAACTACAAATGCTATTTGGTTATTTTAATTATTTGGCCTCTCAGCAGCCTTGGGTAGACCATTCCCTTCTCAGCTTCTGTAACACCACACTCCACTGAGTGTCTTCAATTTCACTGTGGCTCTTTTCCAGATACCATCTCTAGTTCTCCATTTAAAGTTGGAGTTTGGTCCCAGGTTCTCAACGCTTCTCACTCTTTACCATCTGGACTCTCTTTATGAAGTACCAACCCATAGAAAATTGGAAAACTCCAATGGCCTCTAATCACCTTCTCCCTTCCCCCCAGAGTCCACTATTGGCCTCTTCTAATCTCTTCTCCATGCTGCAGCCTGAGAAATCCTTTCCCAGAAAGATAGATTATATCACTCTCTAAGCTTCAAATACTTCAAGGTCTTCTCCAAGCTTCAGGATTAAGTCCATAGGCCCATAAGACCCTGCGGGGTCTAAGGCCTACCCAGACATCATACCACAGTCCCGGTTGTTCTATGCTGTGATCCTTTAATGTGCCATGTATCCTCTTACCAGAGCACTGTGTACATGATGCTGCCCCTGCCTGGAAAGGGAGAGGGAGTATCACATGGCTGATAACTCCTTCTTATTCTTCGGTTTCAGCTCAATCCTCAATGTCTCAAGAAGGCTTTGTTGACCGTACAGTCTACCAGATACATCCACTCTACACTCTCCTGGCTTCACAGTCCTCTTTTGTAGTACTTAGTTAGCATAGCTGTAATTTTACATTTATTTGTATAATAATTTGGTTACTCTCTGTTCTCACCCCAAACTGTAAGCTTCCCAGGGCAGGCATTTTGTCTGCTTTTACTCATCATTATATCCCTTATACATGTTTAAAGCTAATGTCTACACAATGTTTAAACACACTATAGACACATATCAATGTTGGTGGAAGGAATGAATAAAGAAATTCTCACCTAATGTAGATTTGAAGTAGGAGCATTCAGAGAGCAATAGCTGAATCTATATTTAGTTTTAAATTATAATCCAGTCTGGCTATAAGTAAAACATGTTTTACGATCTTCAAGATATTCCCTATTCCTCTGATGGTGATTTTTATTGCAAAATTAATTAAGTTGCTATTCTAATTTTATATATTTCCATTTATTTGGGTGATATGCAGCCATCCTGACAGAAAAGACCATTCTTAATATGCTGATAAAGAACAGGCTTTTGCAATCATAGGCCTGAAAATGAGATGCTGAACTTTGGTTTATCCACTATAAAAAGAAATGCTGGCTTCTGAGGTGACCTGGAGAAGGTAAAATATTCCTACCACCTTGGAGGCCATATACCAATAATGCCATGTCTTCTACAAATAGCGAAAATGGTTGTTTACAGAGCATATCTTCAACAATGAAAACTCCATGCTTCATATTTATACACAATGTTACCGGTCTAACTTGATTAGGTTGGCCATGTATTTTCCTGTAATCTAAGGTTTCTAGCTAAGTTATCTATATTTTGTCATCTTTTTTCCATTGCATTTGTAAGCACCCTGGGTAGAATTAAAATATGTGTTAATAAAAAAAGAAATGGCAACTCACATACTAGAAGGAAAAAACCCATAACAGCGTTTTATTATTTATTAGGTCTAGGCTTAAAGCAACTAAGCAAGGCAACCATGACAAGAAATCATAGAAATTGAACAGGCATGCAGATTTCAATTTACATAATAATTCTTTAATTAGCCAATGTTATTTGGAGGGAGCCTTCTTTCAGTTTTACTTGAAGATTTTTTATTTTGCCAGAAGAAAGATTAGTTGAGTTAAAATATTTGCACTAGAAGGATTTCCCTTGGTAATTGAAATGTTTGGAAAATTCCTTTATCATCATCATTATTAATACTGTTTTTCAGATTTTTTGGGGGGGTGTCTAAATTTTCTATAGGAGATAAAATTAAACTTGAAAGTGATTAAATTGAACTGAATACCTGATGGATATCTTGCCTTTTCCAGTTCTCTAATTTCCATTCTGAAACACAATTAGAAACAAGAGCTGGTGTTAAGACTTAAAAAAAAAAAATAATAGTTTCATTATTAAGAGAGATCAAGGCATAATGTCAAACTGAAGTACTGGGAAAATCTATTTTAAGCCAACTATGAATAAAAAGGGCACTTAAACAGGCAGAGCTGTATATTTTTAAAACTAGAATTTTAAAAAAATAGCTTTAAAATAAATATTTGGACGTGTTCTGTGATGATTTATTAAACTTTCAAAATGCTCATTTGCAGACAACTGTTTCAAAACATCAAAAGTCAAGGAAGGGAAGATGGAAGTAAACCGCACACTGATAACAGCTGCCAGCGTGACTACAACTAATGATAGTCCTGCTCCAGGGAGTAATTAACACCATCGATAGTCTGTTAGTCAACCCAAGCCTTTCTTTGTTCTCAAATGGCAGTTGCTTGCAAAATACTTAAAACTGTAGCTGTGATGTTCCTATTGTCACTAATCCAAATGTTAAAATACTATAGTGAGTTATTATTAAAATTACCTTCAGAGATATCTCATTTCCCTATTTTCCTACGTATAAATTCAGAAATTTCATTAGTCATCAAAACAAATGATGAGAGACCATGTCTTGATTTAATGATTTTAAGATATATTACCAAAAGTGTTCTAAAACATTTTTTATATAACTTGAAAAGTAATCTTTTAAAGTTAAACTTTGGTTTTATTTTAAATTGTTATATTTATAAAAACAATAAAGATAAATGTCTATACCTTTCAAAAATGCATCATCAAATTTCTGCACTGATACTTTTTGGGGATACTTGATTCCAGCTCCCCAAGTGACAAATGGAGTTAAAGTCTCTGAAGGATGACCAGCGCCATGGAAACCTACAAATAAGACTCCAAGAGTAAGAAGACAAGCAAGAACTAACTTACAACTAAATATTTTTTTAAATACTTAATTTTAAAGAGTTAATCCATATGATTCTACTTCTAGCCACTACACTCCCAAATGCTTACAACTCTTCATTAGTTAGTTTTAAAATATTCCCAAAGCAAGTCAGAGCATCCACAACAAACAGGCAAAAAAAAAAAAAAAAAACAACCAACAAAAAGAGTATCTGTTGGTTGGTTGATAGCAGAAGAAGAATATTCATGATAAGACTTGGAGGAGATGCCACTAGAGCAGCTCTGTGTAGGGCGAGCAGTCAGTCAAGGCCAGATCTGTTCTGGAGAGGATGGCAAAACCTCTTTGATGAGATTATTCCAGGCCATTCTGTTTGGTGTAAGCCAAACGGCCATTATAGAGTGGTACCAGCTTGCTAGAATCCTGTACTGTGATTTGGGGACCCATACCTCATCTTGCCTTATTGTGTTCTCTGTGCACACACTGTGTTTGCCTTGGGAATCTCACAGGGACAAGCTCATCTAGGGGAGACTTTCAGTAGCCCGAGAGTCCCTGGTGATACTACTTTAACCTCACCCTGTTTGCCGTCACTTACAGTTAACTCTAGTAAGATAAATGATAGGATAGATACTTTTTGTTTTCTTCTCCACACTGTCCTCTAATTTCTCATTTAAATGAGAATATATTCCTTTTGTAGCTAAAAGAAAGATTCCTTACATAAGACCAGTTTTTTTACATTAATATATTAAGCAGACAACTGTGTGCTAGACACTTTGCATATTCTAAGACATCTAATCTTTTTCAACATTACAAGATACCTGCAAGCTATATTTACCACTACTTTAATCATAAAGTACATGTTGTTTAAAGACAGACTAACCCCAGTCTGTCATCCCATGGTCAGAGGTAAAGATAAATGCTGTTTTCCCATCATTTCCATAAAAATGTTCGAGCATGGACACAATTTCTTTTATTCCATCATCAACTACTTTAATGTTGTCCTTATACTCCCTGTTTAAAAAGAAAAAGAAGAACAAATTAAATTACAATAATTTGGAAAACTCAAATTTCATCAACATCAACTAATTACACCTAAAGTTGGTAACTCCTAAGATATTTAATTTTTTAAAAATTTTTTATTTAAATTCATCAATTAGTCAACATAGAGTACATCACTCCCAAAACACTTTTTTTAAAACTTTATTCATTTATTTGTAAGAGAACGAGAGGGAGAGAGCGAGCGTGCACACAAGCAGGAGGAGCAACAGACAGAGGGAGAAGTAGACTCCTGCCTGAGCAGGGAGCCCAATGTGGGACTCGATCCCAGGATCCTGGGATCATGACCTGAGCTGAAGGCAGACATTTAACTGACTGAGCCACTGGGAGTCCCTCCTAAAATACTCTTAGACTTCATCATTAGTAGTTTAAAATCAGAGCTCTTAAGATTGTTAAAAATACTATTCTCTCTTTTTTTTTTTTTGAAGATTTTATTTATTTGACAGAGATCACAAGTTAGCAGAGAGGCAGGCAGAGAGAGAGGAGGAAGCAGGCTCTCTGCCAAACAGAGCCCGATGCAGGACTCAATCCCAGGACCCTGAGATCATGACCTGAGCTGAAGGCAGAGGCTTAATCCACTGAGCCACCCAGGCACCCCTATTCTCTCCTTTTAAAGAAGCAAAAGAATATGAAATAGACTTCAGAAATACTTTAAAAGAATACCCCCCTATACTAGCAAATATATTTTAATGAATACTTCTTACATCTCAAATGTATCATGACTTACAAGTTCATGTCTCTTATAATGCAATCTATATTGTTCTTGTTGTATTAATAGGTAAGTATCACTGTTTCAAGTATAAAATGTTTCCGTCCCTTAGAGTGTTTGTGACATAGACGTTAACATAACATGGTAAATAAACTATATTTAAGCACTCCATTCAGTTGAACAGGCTGCTTTGGTATGAACTCTATCACTTACGACAGTCCATCATGTTGAAGAAGGGGAGCATGAGGTATTCATTCCTGGCAGCTAGTCAATAGGCTTTAGAGTTATAGTTAGATTTAGCTAAACCAAATTCTAAGTAGAGAATAGAAGTATAACATGGATTCTTCCTCTTATGGTCTGCAAAACTGAGAAAAATATTTGTTGTTCTATACCGGAGTGCTACTGAAATATAGTACACAAAACTTTATACATTTTCTAGATACAATACTGATTAAATGGAACACACAAAGAATAGCTAATTACATCTTTTCAGGATATAAATATTAACACCATATAAATGCTTTCTCCCCCTCAGGTTTTCCTTAAATATTTCTAAAACATATAGTTTTTCTCCTGTCTTGATAAATCAAGAATATGGAATATAAGTAACGTGATAACTACAAAATATTGTAATACTTTTTTAAAAATTTATTTATTTATTTATTTGACCCAGAGAGAGAGAGAGAGAGCATATGCAGGGGAGCAGCAGGCAGAGAAAGAGGGAGAAGAAGTAGGCTCCCCACTGAGCAGGAACCCCGATGTGGGGCTGATCCCAGAACCCCAGGATCATGACCTGAGCCAAAGGCAGATAGATGCCTAACCAACTGAGCCACCTAGGTGCACCCCCAAATTATAGTACTTTAAAAGTTTAAACAGAATAGCTAAGTCCCTCAAAAACACAAAATTAAACACAGCATTAAAATTACCTCGATGTTGGCCGATGAGCATGTCCATTTGTATCTATTCCTAACAAATGTAAGAAAAAGACTATTTTTTCTTCATTTACTTTAGAAAACAAAGATTGGTTGTTTCTGGCAGCATGAAAGAATTCCTATAGGTAACAAATGAGTTTAAGAAATTTAGTTCATTTGTTTTATTTAAAAAATAATTCTGATAAAAACATTTAATTACATTTATATATAACAATAAAATTAAACTATCTTATTTTGTTTAAATTTGTCCTCAGGACCTACCAATACAAAGTTCTTATTGTCGGTTCAGACAGCAACATCTGAATAAGGAGTGAGCTATTTTCTGGGCTAGAAGCGGGCCAAGGAAAGGTTATAGAAGGGGGATCTTGATTTCATAAGCACCAAATAAAATACAGCAGGTTGAAGAAATATTTTGACAAGAGCCAAGCAAAACAGTACTAGAGACAACATTTTAGGAACATTTTATCATTTTTAAATGTTTTCAGAGCTGGACTACTTCTTGCTATCCTGTCTAGACTACCACCATAGTCCAACGAGTCCAACCATAACTGCTCACTCGGGACACTGTGATTAGCTTCCGAACACTCTCCGCCTCCCAAGACTAGAATTTGTTCTTCACACTGTATGACAGAAAAATGCCCGAACTTAATAAAATATGGGTCAAAAATTACTATATTAATTTCATAATGACAAGCTGGAATCAAAACATCCTAAGACAGAGGATTAAATTGCTACTTACATACACATGAACATGTAAACAAGTACCTGGGGGAATACTTTCAAATTATTTTAGATAAGTCAACAGGCTAGGCCAAGATACATAATTATTGTTCATATAAATGTCTCTAACCATATAGTAGATAGTAACTTTAACAAGAGCTATTTAATTGTCCAATACAAGTCTGAAGTACTTCTTGAAATAACTTCATTATTACAAATATTAAAAAATACAAATGGTGCCATTAGAGAAGCCTGCTATTCAAAAATAGAAGTAAATTAAAAAACCCAATATGTAACCTGCTACCACCCTCCTTAAATGCATAAAACCAAGCCCTAGTTTTCATATACATTCTACTTAGCCCCTAAGTTTTTTGTTTTGTTTTGTTTTAAAGATTTTATTTATTTATTTTCAGAGAGAGAGAGAGAGAGCACAGGCAGACAGAATGGCAGGCAGGGGCAGAGGGAGAAGCAGGCTCCCTGCCAAGCAAGGAGCCCCGATGTGGGACTTGATCCCAAGACGCTGGGATCATGACCTGAGCCAAAGGCAGTCGCTTAACTGACTGAGGCACCCAGGTGTCCCCCCTAAGAAGTCTTCAATCAAGATAGAAGTGGCAAGTTCTTCAAAAGAAAGGAGTTAAATTCTAATGATATAATTGAAAGCTGACAAAAGCCTCCCCAAACCTAGCAACTTAAGTTAGAATTTGTTCCACGACTGGTAAAAAAAAAAAAATATTTCAGGGTGTAAGAAGTGCTGTTCATTCATATATGGACACAAGACTTGGGAAGCTATGAAATACTAATCTTGTAGAGCTCAACTAGTTAGATTCCTATTGGCTTTTTAAAAGTTAGTCTTTTGGACACAAGAGGTGAAAAATACCTGAAGCTACTTTCCCTTCTGTATTAAGTTGGCTAGTGAGCATCAGTCCCCACTTTCCCTCATCACCTTGGAAAGGCACTCATTCATTTCTACACTCAACAAATATTTGTTATGCATCAAGGGAGACTACTAGATGACTCTCCCAACCTGCACTCTCTTTTTCTGAGTAAAAACCTGTGATTTCACGAGACGTGCCAATGCTCAACCTTATAACTTACCTATCTCCCATCCTCTCATACAGCTAGATGTGCCTTAGTGGTTGTGGCCAACGAGATATAAATCAACTATTTCAGTCAAAAGACTATGAAGACCTAAGGCTCTTCATAAAAGTTAGTAGGAAAGAAGGTCTTCTGATTCCTTGCACGTTGTCCTAAAACACTGAAATAATGGCATCTCTTGAAGATAAAACTCAAGCTCAGAGGACAGAGGAGAAATTCAAGAGACCTGTCTTAATGACACTGTGGAACCATTACAATAGTCATGTACTGCAACAATCTTGGGCTGCCTACTTTGGGCATTATCTTTACTGAGATAAAAGTAAACTTTTAAGCCGAATTTTTTTCCTTATTACACAGAACTTAACCTAATCTAAGCTAATACTTTTATCTCTGTACTAGACAATGCCTTGACAAGAACTGAGTTAACAGCACGCCTGGGGGGCTCAGTGGGTTAAGCCTCTGCCTTCGGCTCAAGTCACGATCTCAGGGTCTTGGAATCCAGCCTGGCATCGGGCTCTCTGCTCAGTGGGGAGTCTGCTTCCCCACCCCCTCTGCCTGCCTCTCTGCCTACTTGTGATCTCTGTCAAATAAATAAATAAAATCTTTGGGGGAAAAAAAAAGAACTGAATTAACAATGAGGAAAAGTCAGTATCTCTACCAACAAGATGTATATAGAACTGGAAATTGGCCCAATGCTGCGGCATAATAAAGTAGTTAAGATAGAGGTATCAAGGGAATACAGAAGAGGGTTATCTAAGTCTAGCGGGAAGCAAAGTGAAGCAAAAGGAAGTCACAGAAGGCATAATAAAGAGCGTTTTCTTTTTTTCATTTATTTTTAAAGATTTTTCTTTATTTATTTGAGACCGAGTGTGTGAGTGAGAGAGTACAAGCCAAAGGGGAGAGACAGAGCGAGCAGCAGACTCCCTGCAGAGGGGCTCCACCCCAGGACCCCGGGATCATGAACCAAGCCAAGGCAGATGCTTACGTGACTGGGTCATGCAGGCGCCCCTGCACAGAGTTTTAAAAAGCAAATAGATTCAACACCAATGAAGCTTAAGGACATGACCCTAAGTGAAATAAGCCACTCACAAAGGGAAAACACAGCTTGGTTGCATTTGTATGAGCTATCTAGATACAAAACATAGATATATAGGTACAACTGCAAAGAAACAAAGTAGAATAGTAGTTGCCAGAGGCTGGGGTGGGGTGGGGAATGGGGATTTGTTTACTGACCACAGACTTTCAGTCTTGCAAGATGAAAAAGTTCTGGAGATTGGATGTACAGTGATGTGAATATACTTAACACTATTGAACCTGTCTGCTTAAAAATGGCTAAAATGGCAAATTTTATGTGATAGGTATTTTACCACATTAAAAGAAAAAAAAAGAGTAGACATTTACATGGATTTGTTTTGCTTGGATCAAGCATGAGTCTCTGGCCCAGGCATAAGCCCAGGTAAGACCCCTGACTCCCTGTCTAGCCTCCCCTCAGATCTTGCTCCCAGTGAGTACACCTTCCAACTTAACTTCCTTCAGTTACTCAAATCTATTATGCTGGCTCGTCCTTCAGTGCCCAAGATTTACATATATTGCTGTTTCACTTGAAATATTCTTTTTTCATGGTCAATTCAGGTCCATCCAACTTTGTCTCCTATACTTCTGAGACCACCTCAAAACTCTCAGAAAAGCCTTCTCCTAACTGTCTAGAAAACAATTTTCTTAAGGTATATTCTTAGTCCCTGTATTTTTGCTTCATACCATTTCTCACTGCTGATGATTTTGTGTTACTGTTATTACTATACATATAAAACATATTTTATGAAGTCATGGGCAAATCATTTTTTCCGATGACTAGCAGTATTGAGATAAAGAAAGGAAAGAAGACATAAAATCAGACCAGCCATAAGCTGTATCTGCCCATACACAAGGAATCAAATCCATGAACCTGGAGCATTTTAAGCTGTGTATATGAAATTGCAGCCAAATATCTTTCAGGGATGCTAACATAAGTAGATGATATTAAGAAGCGATAATTAGCAAAGTAAAATTTGTCAACTGTTTTCTTTTTTTAAAAAAATATTTTATTTATTTGACAGAGAAAGAGAGAGAGAGAGAGATCACAAGTAGGCAGAGACGCAGGCAGAGAGAGAGAGGAAGAAGCAGAGCAGAGAGACCAATGCCCACTGGATCCCAGGACCCTGGGATCATGACCCAAGCCAAAGGCAGAGGCTCAACCCACTGAGCCACCCAAGCGCCCCTGTCAATTATTTTCTTAAAGAGATTTTATTTAACTTCAAGTGTTCCCTGTTGACAAAAGTATAGGTTAAATGAAAAAAGAAATATTTCAGGAAGAAAGATCTTGATGAAGGAAATAGGGTTTATCAAAGAATGTATTGAACACTTAATTCCTGCTAAGTAAGTACAAAGAAAAATGCAGACATACACTGAGGAATATATTTACAAACTAACTAACAAAAATGACTCTATCATGGAGAAGTCCACAATGTCAGTTCCAAAGACACTACTGGTAAAAAGAATAACCATTAAGGTCAATCAATGAATGTTCCTTACAACAGACAACTTGTAAGTTGTAATATGTAAATGAGAAACAATGGACAGGAAGAAAGGAAGCCATTATCCACAAGTGAGATTTTCAAACAATTTTTCAAAATGTTAATTCTATTGGATTCCTGGTGAAAATTGTGGTAATTGTTGCTATCAAATAGTCCAAACAATTTATTTCTTAGAGAAACTATTTTTGTGATGACTAATTTGCTAATTTGTTTTTATCTTTCTCTAAAGTATAATTTTTTAAAAATCCTGTTTTCAGTGCATTACATTTGATTAGCATTTTCAAAAGCAGTTTTTATACATCTTACATGATCTTACCACTATAAAAGACTATTGTATGGTCAAAGAATGATCAAGGTTTACCTAGGATTATTCAGCAAATAGGAATGAAATACAAGTTGCCTGAATTCCAATCTATGGAGCGCATTTAATTGTCAGAAACATGGAGTTTAAAAAAGTTATTTTTTCAAATTATTTTTTAAAAACTTCCATTAACTGTTTATTGTAGAATGTGTAATTTCTTAGAATCTAGTCTTTTTAAAATAGTATGCTACAAATATAGAACTTTCATATTTAAGCAAGTAGGAAAAAATTAAGATGTATTTACAACAAATCAGTGTCTAGTACTTTGGGTACAAATACATGAGCTGGAGATGATCAACTCAATAGCACTCACCTTCACATGATCAAAAACCCAAGTATCTAGTTTTGTTACATCATGGGCACCAAAATCCTCACTCTCAGCATCATAGCTATATGTATAAATATGGTCTCCACCAACACCTGAAAGGGAAATATTGGGAAAATTTTTTTAACAATTATAACAAAATTATAATGGGGAAGAGAAAACAGGAATAATGAACATTTTATTTCATGTGCCATGGACCATGACTTATACTTTTTTTTTTTTTTAAGATTTTATTTATATTTGACAGAGAGAGATCACAAGTAGGCCGAGAGGCAGGCAGCCGGGGGGTTGGGGAGAGCAGACTCCCCGATGAGCAGAGAGCCCAATGCGGGGCTCGATTCCAGGACCCTGAGATCACAACCTGAGCCGAAGGCAGAGGCTTAACCCAGTGAGTCACCCAGGCGCCCCCATGACTTGTACTTTCACATGCTGTTGTTTTTTGTTCTCACAGTAACACTCTTAATTTTAAAGATACACTACAAATAAGTTAATTAATTTAGTCAAAGTCACAGTGCTAATACACAACACCACAAAAATAAATACCAAAGTCTGTCTCCCTGTACAGATTAAACTCTTCACAAATTTGTCTGTCTTGGAACACTACAACCTAAAATAGATGAAGTCATTTGGTACTTTGTAAAGCAAGAAGAAAATTCAAAAATTTCCCTTATCTTATTCATAAAATGTGTATTTTTCTCAATATAAGGGAATAAATATTATCCATTGTTAAATTCTTTGAAGGGGTCAACAAATATATTAATCTTACACACTTAGAAGATTTAATTAAGAATCTAATCAACTTGGTGAATTCCTGAGATAGACTCTTACAGGTCACGAGGAAGAGATAGAATAAAGTAATAACGATCTCTTATAATAGCAATAGCAGTTCCAATGACACAACCACCACTCAGTCATTCCACTTTCCACATCCTAAGTACAGTTCTGAGTGAGTTTGTTGGTTACCCTAAACGGAACATTCCTATAGGATTGTTTCTGATTCAGGTGTTAGTCTTACATCTTATCAGCTACAGTCAGAAGCAAGAAGGTAAGCTTGATGAATCACAGCAACTTAATCCACCCTCACCACCACCAGTCCCCGCAAAAGCTTTCTTTTCCAAAGAAAGGAGTGTGTGTGTGTGTGTGTGTTTATGTGTGTGTATGACAAATAGTTTGAGGTTTGTTTGTTTGTTTTTAAAGATTTTATTTATTTATTTGACAGTGCTCACAAGTAGGCAGAGAAGCAGGCAGAGAGAAAGGAGGAAGCAGGCTCCCCACGGAGCAGAGCACCTGATGTGGGGCTTGATCTCAGGACCCTGGGATCATGACCTTAGCCAAAGGCAGAGGCTTAACCCACTGAGCCACACAGGCGCCCCTAGTTTAAGGTTTTTTACCATGACCTATACAATTATGTTCTATGAATATCATATGTAAAATTCTGAATATATATTTTGCTTTCAGGACATACAATAATATTCAATAATGCCAATTATTAGGACCTATGGCTAAGTATAATGTTACAAAACCTTTTTATCAAGTGAAATGACCAGTCATTCTACTCTCACTAAAAAGCATTTAATGACACAAACTTCAAGTGGAATCTGATAATTTCAGGAAAATAATATTAATGAATTTTGTAATCAGTGCACAGAAACAAACAGAACAAATCCAATGGCATTATCTTGAATATATGAAAATAGGAATTATAAGTTATAGCATTTAAATCTTTGTGAATATCTACAAACTTCATAAATCATCAAAGTAAAATGAACCAGACTTCAAAACCATCATCATAATGAAAAATTACATGATAAGCACACAGCTAAATATTTCACAGGAATTACCCAATTTGCCTAAAAACAAACCTATGAGATAGATATTATTATTATCATCACATTTTACAAAAGGCAAACTGAAGTTCAGAGATATCAGCTAACTTGTCCAGGATTATAAGTGGTTAAATGTGAGAGCCATATACCACTTCATTGAATTTAAGATACCAACAACTATATGATGTGCCAATATTTCAAGTACAACTAAAAGAAAAAATCAAACGGACATGTCTATCCATTGTAATATATGTTCCTATGTCAGAGATGTTAAATATGTAAAAACAAGTATCTCAAAAATCAGTAAAATAGAGTAGGCAATACACAAAAATTACCATACTGGTTCATTACATTACCATCTAAGAAAATATAATCAATGACTCTTACCTTTGGCAAACATAGTCAAGATATCTGGGCTTCCCCAGCTCCATGTGTACTTGCTTTCATTAATAAGAGAATCAAATCCTACAGGATTTTCCTTCCATCCTTCAGGTCATTGAAAAAAAAAAAAAAGCAAATAGTAACAACAGTAACATATATATGGTGAAGTATTACTATAGCCCCTAAAGAAGTATTCTTCAAATAGTAATAATGAGAATTACAGAACAAATGCAAAACTAGTAAGAGATTTTATGTTATATGTATTATACCTTTTTTTAAAAGGCTTACAATAGATAGTTTACTTCTTACTAAACCAAAGAATCGCTTTTGAACTTTTGAGAGTTAACATTGAGGAAAACCATGGATCCATCCAGATTGTTTCAGTAGCACAGAATGATAAAAAACCAAAGCTTAATTCTTGAATCAACACCAGCATGTGTTTATGTTACTCATAAACTCAAGCGAGCTAAAATACTTGCCAAAAGTATGCCAAAACACACTTCACTTTGTGTCATAATTCAGTGTTAAAGAAGCAGTATATATGCAATATGTTTATCGTATAATAAAGTTGTCCACATAGATAATACCTTTGGCAACTGCACTGACATCTTCATAAAACCCAGCTATCAGGGCTACGTGACCTGGCCGAGACTCAGTTGGCACGCGTGTATGAGATATGCCCCAGCTGCCTTCATGCATTATGATATTCCTAAAAGATATTATAGATCAATAGCACAGACTTTGATTAAATCCTATTAGAGTGTTAGAAAAACAAGATTATTACAGAAGGAATCAAAAACAAACAGTGAGTCACAATTTAACAAGGTGAGGAATCTTTCTGATCCCAGCTGAGCCCAGTCCCAGCCCTCCAACTAGCTGGATTCAGCAGCATAAATGAGCTTAGGTGAGACAAAGAACCATCTGGCCACAACACTGAACTATGAGTCAAAACACACGATTTTTGTACGAAGCCACAAAGTATTCAGATAGTTTGTTACATGAGAAACAACTGACATACACAATATTGTTCTATAAATGTCAAATTTTACCGGGTGTGATGGGTATTGCAGTCCTCTAGGAGAAAAGTCCTTGTTTTTACGTGACACATGCTTAAGTGTTCAGTGGTCAAGTGTCATGAGACCTTTCTTTCAAATTAGTCAGAAAAAGAATAATTAAAAATTTAAGCATGTGTGTGTAAGTGTGCATGTGTATTGAGAGAGTGGATGCAAATATGAAAACAAAAATTGTTCAATCTAGAATAAGGTATACAGGTTTCATCATATATATAATCCTTTCAATTTCTGTGTTGAAAAATTCTCAAAATAAAAAAATTAAAGATGGGGAAACAGCTAGACTCCTAATTAGGAGTTAAATTATATTTGAGACTAAATTTGAGACTAAAACAGGCAAAAGCATTCTTTTGCTAAATTTGAGACTAAATTTGAGACTAAAACAGGCAAAAGCATTTTTTTGCTAAAATGTATCAGTATCCTTTGCAATGAAAGCAGAGGACTCACTAGCAATGCCAAGGCACATGAGAAAGCAGTAGAGCAACAAGCTATCAAACAATGACTACATCAGTAACAGCTTCTGGGGGTGATGCTTGCCCCCACCAAAGGGTAACTGTGAGTACTGGCTTAGATACTCTTTATTACTGACTTACCTCATCCTAAAATCAATTTTGGTAAAACGCATGCATAATAAGTAGAAGTTTGAAAAACAGTGAACCACTTGTTATGGAGAAATATTTTTTAACTTCTTTAGTTATTTAACAAAAACTGAACTTCAACACGAAGAAGGAGGTATAAAAGAAATTCGGATATCTCTGTTTAAAAACGTTTTCATCAGTTCAGATCATATTTTTAAAAAACCGAAGTGAAGAACAAATAAAACCTTTCACAAACAGATTTAAAAGAAACTAGAAGATTCCTGAAATTGTAAAAACATGATGGCATACAGGACAAGGCACATGAACTACGTAAGCTCTTGGCCTGCTACCCACCAGCCAAAGGAGAAGTAAGTGCTACCAGGAAAGCTCACCTTCTCTCTAATAACCGGTATACTTTGTTCTTAATTTGCAATGAACTATATTTCTCTCCTTTCTGTGACAGCTAAGAAATTCCTCCAAATATATTACCCCAATTTTAAATTATCTGTAGAAATTATGTGACAAATTTTTGTGACCCGAACTTAACTCTGGTTTGCTCTTATTTTCCTACTCATATTTTTCCACTGCCCTGTGTTGGTCACTTAATTACTTTTATCCTTTAATATGGTATGCATTTCTTTGAGCCACCTCAAATTTCTGGAAATTCAACAGAATTCCAAGTTCATTCATTCTTCTAGCAGTCAACAAATATTTAATTTCCCACTGTGTTCTAAGAACTGGAAATAAAGTAGTATACGAAGCAGAGGCCCAGCTTGCATAGAACCTGCTCATGCCAAGTACTATAAAGAAAACAAACACAGTAAAGGATAAAAGTAATGATGGTAGGTGAAAACAGGACAAAATGGAATACTTTAGATAAATTTCGACTTGAATTTGAGTTTAATCTCTATACCAGCATGAAGAAGGGCTTTTGAGAGACTTGTCACTAATCAGAAAAATAGCAATTATTTGTAGGAGCCCCTAAGTTTAAAAAAATTAAACATTTTGGGACACCTGGGTGGCTCAGTGGGTTAAGCCTCTGCCTTCGGCTCGGGTCATGATCTCAGGGTCCTGGGATCAAGCCCCGCATTGGGCTCTCTGCTCGGCAGGAAGCCTGCTTTCCCCTCTCTCTCTGCTTGCCTCTCTGCCTACCTGTGATCTCTCTCTCTCTGTTTCAAATAAATAATTAAAATCTTAAAAAAAAATTAAACACTTCTTTTTAAAGTCACTTCATAAAATCTGAAATCACAATTAACAGTGACATAAACTTAGAAGGGCTTTATGTATTTTATGTCTGTTTTCATTTGAATTCTATTTTTTAGTTAAACAGCACTATAATTAGCAATTCATTAATATTTATGTTTGTCATTATTTTAAAAAAGTAACAAGTTTATTTTATAAGAAAAAGATAATATAGTGAGTTTTAAGTCAGGTTTGAGAAATTAGGACAAGTTAAGCCAAGCAGCTAAAGTCATACCTATCTCCTAGGAGGAAATAAATTTGTTAATCCATAAGACAAAAGCAGATGTATATGTGCCCTATTCTCTTTCTCGTCATCACTTCTGTGTCCAACATGAGATAAAAGTGTTAAGATAACACTTTCTAGAAAGGTCTTTGTATCCGTTGACATGCTTACCTAATAAATGGCGCTCTAGGATTTCCATTTTCATCGAATTCATAAAGTGCATCTGCCCGCAGGCCATCAGCAACAAACAGTACTAATCTTTTTGCTGGAGGAGGTAATGGTGTAAACTGAGGAGTCATTCCATGAACCAAAGGAGATGTAAAATAAATATCAAAGATGGAGCCGAAGAACACAAAATGTACGAGCAATCCCAAAATAAAGAAGAGTAGCATATCCAGTATAACAAGTCTTCAAGAAAAACTGAAAGAGGGAACAAAATTAAATTAAATTTGGGTAAACCTTAATGAAATTATATATATTTTCACATATTTTGGTGACCACATATACTCTGAACATATATTTTAAAATTTTACCTAATTTACATCTTCACTTTCATGTATGATAGCAACAAAAACATTATTTAATAATGAAGTAATACTGAAATAAAATACATGATAAAATACATTCACACAAATAGAGAAAGTTCAAGTATGATACCCAATTAATACCACTAAACTATTTATAATAAATTTAAGTGTATACTAAACTCATAAAAACTAACATAGGGTCAAAAACAAATATATAAATGAGTTGTAAAATGGGTCAGGGTCCAGTCAAATCAAATTCTATATAAAATAGAAAATATAATTCATGGTGGTCTTGGTTGTCCACATGACCACCATTAAAACTCCTGGAATTTAACATTACTTAAAGTCTGAGGATTATTTTTTTCTTTCTTTTGGACTTTTGGTTATCAGCTCAGGAGACTTCTAGATAGTCCTGACAGATTATATGCATTTTTGTCCATTTAAATAACTTACAGGAAGGAAAAGGTAGTTAAATTTCATGTGTTTCAAAAAATGTACACTCACGGGGTGCCTGGGTGGCTCAGTGGGTTACCCTCTGCCTTCAGCTCAGATCATGTTCCCAGGGTCCTAGGATCAAGCCCCACATCAGGCTCTCTGCTCAGCAGGGAGCCTGCTTCCCTTCCTCTCTCTCTACCTGCCTCTCTGCCTGCTTATGATCTGTCTGTCAAATAAATAAATAAAATTTAAAAAAAAAGTACACTCATTAAAGGAAGACTTTTAGTTCCCTGAACCAATGGAAGTGCAAGTTATATTCACAAATTCAATTAAAATGCTCTTGCATATATTCTGTACATAATGTTGTGTGGAGTACAAGAGAGAACACCAAGAAGACATAGTCACAGATCTGATAAACTTATACATACTTACAGAAGGAAAACTAAGCAACATGAAACATTTAAATAATACTGTATGACAGTATGCCATTAACTGCCAAGATCAAGTCCATGGGAATGCTTTTCAAGCCAGTTTATAATTTACTTTTGTTGGTGAATCTCCCTGCAGATTAAAAACAACAAAATACTCTCAACTCGTCTTTTTGTAAAAGAATGTAAAGTAAGTAAATGGCCAAATTATGGGCCATTTTTTCCTGAGAGATTTAAGAGTCAAATAAGGATCAAAGATATTCCACAAATTATAAAAGTCCCTTACTGAGTAGATGCTATTATGCAACCTAAGGCAAATATTTTGCTTTTTCTAGTATACATGAGCTTCAACTACGTAGCAAACATTATCTTAATAATCGTATTCTGAATATAAAAGTAAAACAATCACAGGGTGCCTGGGTGGCAAAGGCTTGGTTTCGGCTCAGGCTGTGATCTCGGGGTTGTGGAATTGAGCCCTGTGTTAGGCTCTAAGCTCCGTGCACAGAAGCTGCTCAAGAATCTTTCTCCCTCACCCTCTGCCCCACCTCTGTACTCTCTCTCTCTAAAATAAATGAATAAATCTTAAAAAAAAAAAGTTGAAAAGTTAAATAATCACTGTGGTAAGTTTGGAAAATAAAGAAAAATTACTTATGATTTTACCACCTAAAGAAAAATCTGTTACATTCTTTAGTTTTTATCTAATCTACATTTTTATAAAGGCTCACAATTTCACATATTGATTTTCTCTTTATCATACATGAACATTTGTTTTTTTTTAAAAAACTCTTCTCACACATCATGTACCATCACCATGCTCTATCCAATGGGCATGCCTTAATTTTCCTGATCACCTCCACACTGGTAAACATGGAGTTGTTTTCCATTTTCTCATTATTAAAAATGTCAACATGATTAATTTAACTTTTAATGTAATTTTTATGCTAACTTTTAGACATTTCACATTATGTGTTTAATGTGGGGAACCCGGGTGGCTCAGTCGTTGAGCGTCTGCCTTCGGATCAGGTAATGATCTCAGGGTCCCAAGATCAAGCCCCACCATCACGTTACCTGCTCAGTGGAAGGTCTGCTTCTCCCTCTCCCTCTGCTCCATTCTGTGCTCTCTCTCTCTCTCTCAAATAAAATCTTAAAAAAAAAGAAAAAAGAGGGGTGCCTGGGTAGCTCAGTGGGTTAAAGCCTCTGCCTTCGGCTCAGGTCATGATCTCAGGGTCCTGGGATCGAGCCCCCCATTGGGCTCTCTGCTGAGCAGAGAAGCCTGCTGGAAGCAGAGAGCCTGCTTCCCCCACTCTCTCTGCCTGCTTCTCTGCCTACTTGTGATCTCTGTCAAATAAATAAAATCTTTAAAAAAAAAAGAAAAAAGAAAAAAGAATTGAGGTAATATGTGTAAGATATGCAAAATAGTGCCTACTACAGTCAGTACTCATTAACTATTGGCTAATATTATTGTTTCTGATGTACATGAAGTTGGATTGATCATGTGAGAAAAATTTGTTTGCCATCCTTGTTGACTTTAAAAATCTAATCTAATGGATGTAAATCTCTTAGAGAAACCAAGTCTCAAACTTTGTTTTATACCAAAGCATCAACTTTAGCATATAACTGCTCTACTGCTATTTTTCTTAGCTATATGTTGTTTTTGTTTTGTTTTGTTTTTTAAATTCTGGTAAGAACACTTAACATGAGAGACCTACCCTTTATCTATTTTCAAGTGCACAATACAGTACTGATAACTGTAGACTGTACAGCAGATGTCTAGAACTTACTCATCTTGGGTACCTGAGATGTTATAGTTGCTGAACAACAACTCCCATTTCTCCTCCCCAACCAGACCCTGGCGACCATCATTCTACTTTCTGCTTCTGTGAGTCTGACTCTCTTAGATGTCTCACATAGGATGAATCATGCAATATTTGTCTTTCTCTGACTGCTTATTTCAGCTAGTATAATGTCCTCCAGGCCAGAAATGTCTGATAGCCCCAGTTGCTCCATATATTTGCCAAAAATATTTGGTACAGTAGCCCATTTAATTTTGCTTTTTCTGTATGTGGGTACTTACTTGTGACCTACTGTGGTTTTGATTTACATTTCTCTGATAACCAGTGATGTCAAACAACTTCTCATGTGTTTAATGGACATGTTTTTTTAAAACTCTTTTTTTCCCCCTCCTTTTTATTTTTCAGTATTTTCCAAAGAGCAGTACTTTCCAATTTTGGTTAAGTTCAATTAATTTTTCTTTTAGTTACCTATTTTGGGTCCTACGTAAGGAATTTTTATAAATGATAGCACTTACTTTAATACAGATTTTTAATACTTATTTGAAAATAATTTCAAGCTGAGAAAAAAGTTGCAAGCATAATGGTACAAAAACCCACATATCCTTTAGCCACATACATCTATGATAACATTTGTTTGCTTTGTCATTTTTCCTCTTGCCTCTCCTGTCCCTGCTTTGTCTATCTTACCCCTCATGTCTACCTTACCCCTTTGTCTATCTTACTCACGCATGTGTATAAAATCACATAATACTGTTTCGGAACCATTTGAAGATAAATTACATTCATGGTGGCCCTTAACCCCTAAATATTTCAGTGCTTATTTCCTGAGAACACACAGACAGCAATTGTCAACTTCAGTATGTTCAATGTCAGTATTTTATCTCATCTACCATCTGTACACCCCAACTTTTTTGAAATGCTCCAATAATATCTTTATAGCATATTTAAAGCTCTACTGAGGCATAACTGGTCTATAATAGACTGTACAGATTTAAAAGGTACAATAAACACAGTCAAGATAATGAACATACCCATAACCCTTAAAACTCTCCTCATGCTTGTGTAATTCACCCCTACATATTTTTTAAATTTTTTTGATATTAGAAATGGGCAGAAGATATGAACAGACACTTCTCCAATGAAGACATACAAATGGCTATCAGACACATGAAAAACTGTTCATCATCACTAGCCATCAGGGAGATTCAAATTAAAACCACATTGAGATATCACCTTACACTAGTTAGAATGGCCAAAATTAGCAAGACAGGAAACAACATGTGTTGGAGGGGATGTGGAGAATGCTGTTGGTGGGAATGCAAGTTGGTGCAGCCTCTTTGGAGAACAGTGTGGAGATTCCTCAAGAAATTAAAAACAGAACTTTCCTATGACCCTGCAATTGCACTCCTGGGTATCTACCCCAAAGATACAGATGTAGTGAAAAAAAGGGCCATCTGTACCCCAATGTGTATAGCAGCAATGTCCACGGTCGCCAAACTGTGTAAAGAACCAAGATGCCCTTCAACGGACGAATGGATAAGGAAGATGTGGTCCATATACACAATGGTGTATTATGCCTCCATCAGAAAGGATGAATACCCAACTTTTGTAGCAACATGGACGGGACTGGAGGAGATTATGCTGAGTGAAATAAGTCAAGCAGAGACAGTCAATTATCCTATGGTTTCACCTATTTGTGGAGCATAACAAATAGCATGGAGGACAGGGGGAGTTAGAGAGGAGAAGGGAGTTGGGGGAAATTGGAAGGGGAGGTGAACCATGAGAGACTATGGACTCTGAAAAACATTCTGAGTGTTTTGAAGGGGCGGGGCATGGGAGGTCGGGGTACCAGGTGGTGGGTATTATAGAGGGCACGGATTGCATGGAGTACTGGGTGTGGTGCAAAAATAATGAATATTGTTATGCTGAAAATAAATAAAAAACAAATTAAAAAAATTTTTTTGATATTATTGTACATGCTATTTTGTATTTCAATTTCCCTTTGTTAGTTCTTAAATCACCCATTTTTATACATTCACCTGGTATCCTGCAACACCGAAAAACTCTTATATAGTAGCTTTTATGTGAATACCTTTTGATTTTCTACAGAGATAATTATTTTCACCTATGAATGAAGGACTTCTTCCTTGTCATTATAAGTGTCTTTTATCTTTGGCTCATGCTTACTGTACAATCTAGGACCTCTAGTACAATGTTGAACAGAAGTGGTAACAACAGAAATTCTTGCCTTCCAACTCTAGGGTGAAAGTTGTCAGTCTTCCAGGTTTGGGAAGTTTCCTTTATTAAGTTAAAGAAGTTTGCTTTCACTCCCATATGTGGAGTTCAAAATCATGAATGGATGCTGGATGTTGTCACATGCTTTTTGTTGGATCTTTTGAGATGATCATGATCATTTGGTTTTACTAGTTCAGTCTCTTAATGTGGTGGATTACACTGATTGAATTACAAATGTTAAACCAAGTTTGCATTCTCAGAATAAACCCTACTTGGTTATTAAGTGTCATCCATTTATGGACTGTTAGATTTCATTTGCTAAAAATATAATCGAGCATTCTAAAGCAATGTTTATGAAAAGATATTAGATTCTAATTTTCTTTTCTTGTAATTCTTGTCTTTCTCTGGTCTTGGTATCAGACAATGACTTGGGAAGTGTTGCTACCTCTTTTATTTTTTGGAAGAGTTTGTGTAGAATTTGTATTATTTCTTCCTTTACTGTGTAACTGAATTCACTGGTGAAACTACTTGCTTGAAGTTTTCTTTGTGGGAAGGTTTTTATCTCTAGATTCAATTTCTTCATATATTTTAGGGATATTCCGATTTACTAATTGTTGAGTACGTTTTGGTAGTTATACCTTTTAAGAAATTTGTTGATTTCATCCAAATTATTAAATTTACTTGTCTAAAATCATTCATAATATTATATTCAATTATTATCCTTTTTTCCTATCTTCCATTCCAGGACACAGTCTACCAGGTATCTTACTCAGTTGTTCAAAGTAAGTTGCTTTTCAAGTACTTACTTCATTCCAGTTAGATCTTAAATTCTAGTCAGAGCTAAAGCACATATGGTATATCCGGATGTACAGAAGCTCACACTGATTTATATATTCTTTTTAAAGACTTTATTTATTCATTTGACAGAAAGAGAGAGATACAAAGAAAGAGCACAAGTGGGGGCAGGGCGCAGAAGAAGAGGGAAAAGCATGTTCCCCCTGAATGGGGATCCAGATGTGGGGATCGATCCCAGGACACTGGGATCATGACCTGAGCCAAAGGCAGCCGCTTAACCGACTGAGCCACCCAAGCACCCCAAGCTCACAATGACTTAAATATCTCCTCTTTATCATGGAAAAGTTAGTACTTTCTATATGGTTATAAATAAGCAAACATCTATGTCATTTCCCACTTTCATTTGCATTTACAACTAACTCCCTGGACTTAATGTTCTTTCTTCTTTTCCCTATTGCTATTACACAGCTTTCTGAATAACGTATCAAACAAAGTCTATGTGTTAAAGGAACATACAAATTTTCCACTACCCAACAGCTTACTGAAGTTATCAAACAAAAATTTTATTTGAGAACTTTGACCTTCCCACAGCTATAAGAGAGCTAAGGTAAAAATCACACTCTGTATGTAAGAACAGCAGGATCTCAGTCACGTCACTCCCTGTCTTAGCTTCCTTATCCATAAAAAAAGATACCATCAGCCTTATTCCATGGCAGGAGTCTAGTGTGAAATAACCAAGACAATGCACCATACAAATGTAAAGCATTAGCAATACTCTAGGGTATAAAGCATTCGATTTTTATTTTTTAAATAAAACTTTAAATAGTTGAGTTTACATTATTTTAAAAGAAAGCAGTAAAAAAGAAAAAGGTATACTGTATTTTCCTGTTCCAGTCAAATCAATTTTTATAAGTTCCTGATTAGACTTGTAATATTCATTACCACCAAATATTAATGATACAAGCACTATATATTTATTTAATATTTCTCAGTGTCCAGTTGGGTTCTCTATTTCCCTTTCTTTCTTTCATTCTTTCTTTCTTTCGAGAGTGTGAGTGGAAGGGAAGAGCAGAGAGGAAAACAAAGACTCTTAAGCAGGTTCCACACTCAGTGCAGAGCCCTACATGGGGCTGGATCCCACAACCTGGAGATCACGCCCCCAGCCAAAATCAAGAGTTGGTCACTCAGCCGACTGAGCCATCCAGGAGCCTCTGGGTTCTATTTCTTTCTTTCTTCTTCTTCTTCTTCTTCTTTTTTTTTTAAGATTTTATTTATTTATTTGAGAGAGAGTCACACACACACACACAATGAGAGAGGGAACACAAGCAGGGAGAGTGGGAAAGGGAGAAGCAGGCTTCCGGCTGAGCTTGGAACCAGATGTGGGGCTTAATCCCAGGACCCTGGGATCATGACCTGAGCTGAAGGCAGATGCTGAACCGGCCAAGCAACCCCTGGGTTCTATTATCAAAAGGGCCTGTGCTTCTTAGTTCTCCACATTCACAACCACCACATTAGTTCATCAGGTCCTCAGCTGGGCCATGCCAACAACCCACAAATGGGTTCCGTACTAAACTACACGATACAAATTCTTCCCTTCCTCAAAGTAATGATCTTATATATTGCACTCTACAAATCATACTAAATTTCACTAGTATGACTAGTATTTAGGGTTAAGGCCTATGTATAAAATTCGTAAAGTTTGTAAGTTTGTATAATTTCATTATATTTTATTCTAATGGTCTTTACGAATTTTATACATAGGCCTTAACCCTAAAACTCATGTACTTTCTAACCCATTTTCAAGTGATCCTTAGTTTTAAATAATTTATTTCAATGTAAGAAAGATAAGGTGAAATGAGAATATCTAAAAGAACTTCAGGAAGGAAAACCAAATGAGAATATAGTTGGTATTTTTTCTCAAAAATCATGTTAGAGGGGCGCCTGGGTGGCTCAGTGGGTTAAGCCTCTGCCTTCAGCTCAGGTCATGATCCCAGAGTCCTGGGATTGAGCCCCGCATCAGGATCCTTGCTCAGCAGGGAGCCTGCTTCCCCCCTCTCTCCACCTGCCTCTCTGCTTACTTGTGATCTCTGTCAAATAAATAAATAAAATCTTTAAAACAAAATCGTGTTAGAAATAATTACTTCATCAGGTAATAACTTAAGGATCTCCACCAGAAGGCAATGAGATATTAATGATCTTAGAATCTCACATCTCTTTTCCACAGAAGAATTCCAATTAATACACAGAGAAGGAATGAGAAAAATATAAAATTACAACTAGACAAACACCACAGTAATACTTGTTACCAGCAAGATGCACTGATAAATGCTAAACTCACTGGGTCTAAGTGTGAGCCAAACAGGCTATTTGCAGTCTCAAAGAAATCTCTCCCAAATAAATATTAATTACGAAGGGTAAAACACTAACTTATAATGGAGAAACCCCTCAGACACCACCTTACCAAGTGGTCAAAGTTAACATAACCAGTAATAAGACATATTAACATCATGTAATCCCAATACGGTGCACTAAGAAAGGCACAGCATAGCACATTTTTGGTAAAAGAAGATGCGGTATTGCCAAAAATGCAAACCTTGATCTATTCATGGGAGCACATCAGACAGACTCAAATTGAGAAACAGGCTGCCAAATAACGGACCAGTACTCTTCAAAAGCATCATGGTCATGAAAGACGAGGAAAGACTGAGGAATAGTCACAGAATGAAGGCTGAAGAGACATAACCAAACACAATAAGGAAACCTGAACTGGATCCTGGGTCAGAAAATAGACAAGAGTGGAAAAACTGGTGAATGTCAACTAAGAAGTGCAGATTAGTTAATAGTTTTGTACAAATGTTAGTGTCCCAGTTTTGATAACTACATTGTGGTTACATAAGATGTCTACATTAGGTACAGTGTGGAGGGTGTACAATAACTCTCTGTACTATTTTTGAAACTTTTCTATAGATCTAAAAATAGAGTAGAAAAAAATTAACTTGGAGCTATTTTAAATAGAAAAAAAATTAATTTGAAGCCTAAGTCTGTACTCAAAAGATAACACTCGCTAGAGTCATAGTTATAACCACCACAAATTTCATGGACAGCTCTGATTTCATGTAACCTGTGTTCTTGTAAATAAAGGTTATTTACTAAACTTGTAGCCTTTAAGTGTTTATATCAGCATAAGCCATATTAAAGGGCTTATTATTTAAAGATGGTGTTTCGCAGTTCTCTTGGGCTCTGTTCACCTGCTATGGGAAGAGTAAATACTGCCAGTTAAAACGCTAAGGAAGTACCTGGGATCTGCACACAACAGAATATCATCAGGTAAACTATTAAGCCAGGTTATTAGTTCATTTGTTCATTTGTTTCTTTATTAGTTCACTAGTTCATTTGTTTCTTTATACTTATTATTTTGGGGTGTATATTTTTTTCATTGTGATATATGTCACTTTCAAGTGAAAACTACATGTGACTTTACAAATGCCATAAAAAAACTAATTTTCAAATTCCCTCATGGCTAGTAAACCAACAGGAGTTGCTAATTATTTAGAGGATTCATACCCAGCAACATACTTGAGAGGAATTCAATTTTTTTTCTTCATAGCTAACATCCTTTATCTGTTCCAGAATATCACAGTAGAGTTACTTATCATGTCTCCTTAGGCATCTCTTGGCTGGGACAATTTCTCATAGTTTGCCTGTTTTGATGACCTTGCGAGTTCTAAAGAGTACTAGTCAGGTATATTGTAGGAGACTTCTCTTGTAGGAATTTGTCTGATATTTTTCTCATGATTAGAATGGGGTTATGGAAGAGAAGAGGAAGGAAAACCACATGTGTAAGGTGCCATTTTTATCACATCTTACCAGGGGCGTATGCCATCAACAAGGCTTATCGACAACGGATATTAAACTTGATCCTCTGGCCGAGGTGGTGTTTGTCAGGTTTCTCCACTATAAATTTAATGATTTCATATTTTACTCTTTGGAAGGAAACTGCTGTATGTACAACCAATACTTAAGGAGTAGGGAGTTATACTGAGTTATACTCTTATCTTCTGAGAGCATGAAGTTCCTACATAGATTATCTGAATTCTTCTACAGGGAGGGTAGACATTTTAAACTCAGTCAATAATGGGATTAAAAGCTCTCATTCTGGGATGCCTGAGTGGCTCAGTCAGTTAAGTGGCTGCCTTTGGCTCAGGATCCCAGCTTCCTAGGATCAAGTCCCATATCCGGCTCCTTGCTCCGGCTCCTTGCTCAGCAGGGAACCTGCTTCTCCCTCTGCCTCTGGCTGCCACTCTACCTGACTGTACTCTCTCTATCTCTCTGACAAATAAATAAATAAAATCTTTTAAAAAAATAAAAGCTTTCATTCTACAAGATTAGATTAACATTATAATCACTAGTATTTGCACTCATGCTTTCCTCATCCTACTTAGAAAATAATTTTTATCAGGATACATGCAAGCCATTATTCCTTTTATGAGCCTATTCTAGCCAGCACTATCAAAAATTTATATATTATTTTAAAATATTTAGACATATATTCTATTATATAACTATACTACAATTTATTTGAAAATTATCTTGACAGACATTGTCCCTGATTGTCATTACTACAAAGAATGCTGCAATTTAGCCTATCTCTCATGGTAAACTTGGGAGATTTTCAGAATGACAAACAGAATGATGATCCATCACAAAATTAATTTGATGGATTGCAATTAGCTTCTTTAAAAAAAAAGAAATAGAACAGGGTAGGATAGAGAATACATCACAATAAAGTACTTCAGAAGTAGGAAGGTAAATGATGGCTCTGAAAAAGTATTTTATTTTCTCTCTATGTGTGCACATGCATGCATGTACATTGTATGAATATAGCATGTGATAGTGAAAAAGTATTTCAAACTATTTTACGTACAAATAAATTTGAAAATCATCTCTATTAAGTGGAGTTGCTGGTGTAAACCTATATTCCCCACTTTACAAGACAGTAGCAAAGTGTCCTCAGCAGTGTATGAGAATTCATGCTTTCTCTAAATCCCCATAATTGACTGTTACTATCATATTTACCTTATGCCAACCTACACAGGATGAAATGGCATCCTGTTGTTTGAGTATCTGTTTGCCTGATCACTACTCAGAGTGAACATCTTTTCATGTTTTTACTGGCCAACTGGGTTTCCCATCCTTTCAACTGTGTATCCGTATCCTTTGATCACATAGGATTATGCTTGCTGGCCTTTTTTCCTGGACTTGAACTTTATATGATATACATGTGTACCTGTGTATCTCTCTCTATATAGATATAGACACATAGATATTTATTTGCAACACACATGCAACAAAGCGAACACAAATCTGATCATGGTGCTTTTTGTTAAATAAAAGTTTTATAACTTTAATACAGTATAATTTACCAAATTTATTCTTTCTGGAGTAAGTTTTTTTGTGTTTTCCATAAGAAAACTTCTCTCATTTTAATGTCACATAAAAATAGTTTTAAATTAGAACTAATTTCTAAGTTTAAGATTTTTGCTTTTCACCTGGCATTATCTAGAATTTATTTGTATGTGGTGTGAGACAGAGATTTAGTTTGAAGCTTTTAATTACCTGACGGGAGCACTAGTATAGCTACCACTTTAGAATGTCTTAAGATAAATTCTATATCAAATACAAATACAGGCAAAAAAAAAAAAAAAAAAAAAAAAAACCTTTAAATGCAATTCTTGTCTTTTGCTCTTTGTATCATAAAAGTTGGAAACAATATGTAACAAGAGGAACAGATATAGTTTTTGTTCAGGGAAACATTATACTATATGGAAAACAAGTCAAGCCACACCTATGCCAAAAATGTATCTTAAAAATAAAGGATTAATAAAAAATGTTTTTAAAGGTATTGGCTGCCCTTTTCTCCCCAACACAGCCAAAATTCTCAAAAATAATATGATCTCTTTTTCCCTGATCCTCTAAAATTCAATCCTTTGTTTTCTACTACATCAGAGAAAAAACTTCCACTAATGTAATGTAGCCAATATTTAAAAAAATGGTGGCTTTTTTTTAGTCTTCTATCTTCCATTCAATTTGTCTTCCTTAACCATGACTTCTTTCTTAAACAGCATCATTTCTTAGCTTTTGTGAACATTGCTCCAGTTTTTCTCCTACTTCTCTGTCCAATATTGAGGGGTCTTTATCTGGTCAATGAATTTTAGAATTACTCAAAATTTGGTACTAGGGTTTCTTTTATTCTCACTCTTGTACTTTTTGTCCAGACTTTTTTTAAGACTTCATTTTTTTTAAGATTTTATTTATTTATTTATTTGTCAGACAGAGGTCACAGTAGGCAGAGAGGTAGGCAGAGAGAGGGGGGGGATGCAGGCTCCTACTGAGCAGAGAGCCCAATGTAGGGCTCGGTCCCAGGACCCTGGGATCATGACCTGAGCCGAAGGCAGAGGCTTTAACCCATTGAGCCACCCAGGAGCCCCAACACTTCATTTTTAAGAAATCTAGACACCCAACATGGGGCTCAAACTCACCACCATGAGATCAAGAGTTGCATGCTCCCCCAACTGAGCCAGCAAGGCACCCCACTGTCTAGGCTTTTTTGACCCTACCCCTGGTGTCAGCTAGCACTTATATGTGAAAGTCTTAACAGATAGCTCCAAATCCATATATGTAATTCCAACCTTAACACATCCACCTGAGATACAAACTGAGTGAGTATGTTTAAAACCAAACTCATGATATTCCCCATGAACTGTGTTTAGGTAGTAAACCTCCTAACTCTCCAGTGTTCACAGTCTCTGGAGATGGCACCACCTTCTACTCAGGTATACCAATCAGAAAACTTAGCAGTCAGTCATTCTTTATAACCCATTCGTTAGTTGTATAACCACATATTACTTTTTTATTTTGCTTTTTTCAGAATGCAAATAGGAACACCTCATTCCCTTGGTAAAACCCTTTAGTGCCTCTCCCCCAACATAATCAAAAGTAGAGTCCTTAATACAACACAGAAGGCGTTACATGGACTGGTCTTTCCCTCCCTTTCTAGCCTGGTCCCATGGCCCTCCTCTTTGCTTTATGGCATCGCACCATGTTGGTCCTTTTTATGTCAGGAGCCCATGCTTCCTACTGTTATTCAGACCTCTGCATAAATTGCACTTCCAACCCACCCTCTAGCCTCTCTCACTCCATTGTCTCACAACACCTCCTTGCACTTTCAAGCATCACTTCCTCAGAAACTATGCAGTCCGAACCCAAAACCAGAGCCTTTACTTCAAGTTCATAAATACATATTTCGGTTTTCACCATTTGGATTAATGTCTGTCTCTATCACTTAACTGTAATTCCATGACAGCAAGACAGAGCTCCTCCAGCACTCATCACAGTCCTATGGGCTTAGTAAGGACTCAGACATGTGCTGCAGAAATTATTTAGGATTATCATTTCAAAGGTACATGTAATATGCACTTTAGCCACTAGAGGCTGCCTTGTTTTTCTTTTTACTTCCCCAGAACAAACGAATTGTGAAGATTCAGGATACTTAAAAAACAAAACAAAAATCAAACTTATATGCTTGAGTCATTTACTATACATAAAATTGAACTGATTCCAAAATATCATACTTTGCATACTAATTATTTTATTATTGCCAAGCACATGTGTATTAAGTAATTTTATTAACATTGCTCTTTAAAGAGAACCACATTTTATTCAGATTTACTGAAGAAAACTTTGTCATGGTTGAATTGTTTGGAAACCTCTCAAAACAAATGAATAACTACTAAAAATTTTAAAACATATATATCTATGTACCAATAAAAGTTATTTAGCTTATACGTGTGGAATGTTTACAGGCATTGAAAAACAATTTAAAAATTACATATTTCTAAAATTTCAAATTAACCAAAACCTTGCATTTAAAATGTTACCTGTGATTATTTTAAGGCCGTTAAAACCATAAATTAGTTTTTAAGCCCTAAAATATTTGAAGTTGGGGTGCCTGGGTGGCTCAGTGGGTTAAAGCCTCTGCCTTCGATTCGGCTTGGGTCATGATCCCAGGGTTCTGGTATTGAGTCCCACATCAGGCTCTCTGCTCAGTGGGGAGCCTGCTTCCTCCGTGCTCTTTCTCTCTCTCTGCCTGCCTCTCTGCCTACTTGTGATCTCTATCAAATAAATAAATAAAATCTTTAAAATATTTGAAGTGTTTACAAGCATAAAAAATCTTTAACATTTTATTGCTCAAATACAAAGTTCAATGACTATCCTCATTATTCAAATTTAGCTGCAAAGACTAAGGAGTTTTTTAAGGAGAAAGGAGAAAGGAGAAAAGGAGAAAATTTCCCAACCATATTAATAAATTATTATAAACAGAGATTAGCAATTATTAACATTCTAGTATATGCTACTTCTTCTTCTTTTTTTTTTTTTTTAAGATTTTATTTATTTATTTGACAGAGAGAGATCACAAGTAGGCAGAGAGAGAGAAGGAAGCAGCTGCCCTGCTGAGCAGAAAGCTGGATGCAGGACTCAATCCCAGGACCCTGAGATCATGACCTGAATATGTGCTACTTCTTAAGAACTTTTATTGATAAGTACACTTCTATGTACTGTGGAAAAGAAAAGTACTTACTGAGAAAACTGGCCAGTTGATCTTTTACGGGCTGGGAAGGTCATATAAACAAGTCCATGATTATAGGATACGTAGTAGAATCAGGAAACTACTGATTTATATAGGAAGTCAATCATAGAAGCACTTCGTTGTCCAACTTCTTATAGCTCTCTGAGAAAACATATTTTAAATATATTTTCAAATTACATTTTAGAAATCGGACCCTAAATTAAAGATACTCCCTTTGTACCCTACTGACTTAATTGCTTTTTCCAGGTTTAGTGGCTGAATGGTTGAAATTTTTCTTGTTTTATTTTTAAAAACCTCTTAATACTTTCAATATATACTAATATTGCACTACCTGTAACGGACTATAATAACATTTATGGTGTAGGGTACCATGTACTGTGACAAGCACATTTCTAATGCTGTGCACTTTCATTAATCCCCCTGGCAGATAAATGTTAAATGAGACTAAGAGAAGTTAAGTAACTTAAGGTGTTACAGCAAATAATTGGCAGAATTGGAATAGGAACTCTAGGCACTTCTGCCAGACAAGGACTATCTTCTTCAATGACCCTAAGGGCAGGGGATTTCTAAAAATTCCATTACAGAGATGGAAAGATTGTATATAAATAATACATTTCCAACCGTGCCCTTTCCATGCCATTCACTATTCCCTCCCATTCCTCCATTCCAGAAATTGATTCCATTTTCAATCTCTCTGGCAAACTCAACTACAATAAGTATAAGCAATCCTTTTTGCTAACAAACAATAACAGGATATAGCATTGGCTATCTTGATACTATTTTTCTAAGATTGGGGATTCTTTTTTCATGTTTTTCTTCCATATATATAGCATAGAAAAATACTTAGAATTCAAACATTAGGAGCTCATGTTCTATAAAAAAAATATTTTGAATTCTTAGTACTAACAATGTTTAAAAAAAAAAGTTTCCAGCAAAAACAGAAGAAAAAACCCAAAGACTCATTCTAATGAAAATTTCAGTTTTCTGAGCCTGGGTAAACTGAAATTAAAGCCTACACTTAACCGCTGGCATACTTTCACATGTAAGCCAATAACCTGACCTATGGTTATATAAGAATGCTCTGTTTTTATTTTTCCACAGAGCTAAAGGAGATACTTTACTACCTCAGTGTAACATGTAACTCACCCGATAACAAAATTACTGCTACCTATTTATTTTGGTGCTTACAGGGGGCTATACGGAAAGAAAGGAAATTTAAAACCTTGCAAAAGCGGCAATTTATGTGTGAAGAAAATAGATCTTAGGACTAGCATTCCAATACCGTTTGACTAGAAACTAACATCCCCTTTACCGCCTTGTACTGTAGTCAAGGAATGACCTAAAAGATAAAGGTGGAACTTCCAAAATTTAGTGCTAACATTTGATAAAGAAAATTAAAACTGTGCAAAGCATCTCAGCTTTAAAATAAGTATGTTCCACAGTCAATACCTTCATTCTAGCCTAAATGGTCAAGCCAGAAAGCCTGGAAGACTAGTGCGAGAAGAATGGCTTTGCACATAAAAAAACTGATTTTATTTTATTTTTTAATTTTTTAAAAAAGATTATTTATTTATTTATTTGACAGAGAGAGAGAGAGAGAGAGAGAGAGAGATCACAAGTAGGCAGAGAGACAGGCGGAGAGAGACGGAGCGGAGAGCCCGATGCGGGACCCGATCCCAGGACTCTGGGATTAGGACCTGAGCCGAAGGCAGAGGTTTTAACCCACTGTGCCACCCAAGAAGAAAACTGATTTTAAAAATTCCTTTGAATACTTATAATGGAGTTGACCTGACCAGGTCGCTGAACGTCTCTAGGCTTAAGTTTGCATTACTTCTCTACTGATGAGAATGCATTTAGCACTTTCAAGGTCCCTTGTTGTGCAAACCGTGTTTTAAATGCTAAGGGCTCGTTCAGGGTATCTATCCACAAACCCAACGAAATCTAAAACTCCCGAGTTCTGTCCGGTGCCTTCCTCCACCTCCCGCAGCCCAGCACGCCCCGCCCTTTCACAGCGCGAACTCGGCGGCTAGAAGGCCGTCTTCCAGAAGTTCAAGCAGCCGGTGCCGTCGCCAGGCCTCCCGAGCGATCGGGCACTGGACTGGGAAGGGAAGAGAAAGGAAGTCAAATTCTAAGTACTGCCCTGGACACCTGCTACACGTGCTGCCCTGGACACCTGCTACACGTGCTGCCCTGGACACCTGCTACACGTGCGAAGACAGTACCACCCACCGGCTGCAAACAACAGGAACAAGTGAAGAGCGCCCGGGAAGCAGCGCGCCCGCGGGCGTGAGGCCAGTTTTGGTGCCACCGCACCTCTGCGCTCTGGTCCCCGGGCTTTACCTGGGGCTTTTCCGGCGTTATCTCGAGAAGGAGGCCTCCTCGGCGCAAAGGCAGAATCCAGCTCTCCCGCAGAGTTTCCCTTTGACCCCTGAAAGGAAAGGGGAAAGAACGTTCCTAAGCCACCGTCATAACTGCCTCTCAACTACGGAACGCCCCCCGAAACCTACCTGCCGGGAGCCTGCTCTCGCGATAATTCTAGAGCCAGCCGCCCGTAATTCCAGCCTCTCGCTCCACCTCCGGCCAATCAAACAGAAGTGGGGGCGGGGTTTTGCCTTTGAGCGGGGAGCGGGGCTTTCAATCTTCGCTCTCTGGGGTTGAGAACGGGCGGGGCTGAGGCAGGGCTTGGGCGGGGAGAGGGGCAGGACTCGCACCCTTTCTCGCGAGACTGAGACCAGGAAGACGCCTGCAGAGCCCCGCTGCTGGTGCAGCAGTGGCTGAGGTAGCGGGTGCTACTGCATCCGGACCTTCTGCCTCCGAGCCTACTCTGGTCTCCGGGTGGGGAGGTGGGACGTGGCCAGGCCAGGATTGTGGAGGTGCGCAGTGCCCGCTGAGGCTTAGGGGGAATCCAGGCTGCGGCCTGTCAAAGCCAGTTAGGGAGGCGCCCACAGTCCTGACAGGATAAGATGGCGGCAATGGCGCCTGGAGGTAGTGGCAGTGGTGGCGGCGGTGTGAATCCATTCCTCAGCGATTCGGACGAGGACGACGACGAGGTAGCGGCGACCGAGGAGCGGCGGGCAGGACTTCGGCTGGGTTCCGGGAGCGGCCTAGATCCCGGCTCTGCGGACTCGCTATCGCCCCAAGATCCCGTGGCCTTAGGGAGCAGTGCGCGGCCAGGGCTCCCTGGGGAGGTGTCGGCGGCTGCGGTGGCATTGGGGGGCTGCGGGGAGACCCCTGCCCGACTGTCAATTGATGCGATCGCGGCTCAGCTGTTGCGCGATCAGTACTTGCTGACCGCCCTGGAGCTGCACACCGAGCTGTTAGAGAGCGGCCGCGAACTGCCTCGGCTGCGCGACTACTTCTCCAATCCAGGCAACTTCGAAAGGCAGAGTGGGACCCCGCCGGGGATGGGGGCGCCGGGGATCCCTGGAGCAGCCGGCGTTGGAGGCGGAGGAGGTCGGGAACCGAGTACGACGTCTGGCGGGGGACAGCTCAGTAAGTGAACGCAGCCTGTCACTCCCGCAGGATGGTCGGGATTGTCCGGGAGGAGGTGTTTCTGGGCGGGTAGTGAGTGTTAGGAACCTTTTAGAGAGAGTTGGAGGGGGGTGGGAGTCTTCGCGGTGGAAGCAAAAGGATCTGGCACCGATTGTTCTCTGTGCGCCGCCCACCTTTGGCTGGACTTCGACTTGCTCCTGGTTCCTCCGTTGGCTTCGGTATCAAAAAAAAATACCAGTTTCCAGTTCGCTGGCGTTAGGGACTGCACAAGTCTCCCTTGCAACCTGGCTTATCGCTTTAATCATTTTTCTTTTTCCTCCCATCTCCTAAATCACCTCTACCAGGAAATAGTGTTTCTTAAATTGCTTGCAGTAATTCCTTGACTCAAAGTCAAGAGGGGGGAAAAGAACAGGGAATGTTCCTTACGCACAGTCAGATCCCCCAGAGTCCCTTTACTTTGGAATGACTTTCCCACTCAAAAACTGGGTTTTCTGCTGCCCCAAATGTGTTGTGTTTAAGTAAAGTCTTTTTAATTCCACTTCGACGCCTTAACTGCAAGAAGTTTCCAAAATGACAGAAAATACAAGGAGTAGGGTGGACAGGTTCTGCCTGTAGTCTATCTTGTGGTCCCACTACCTCGCAGTCTTTTTTTTTTTTCCTCCGCGTAAGTTGGGAATTTACTTTTTTACCGCGTTATAATCATTCTTAGCAGTACAGAGTAATTGCTTACCCCACCCATCATATATTTATAAGCGTTTCTTTGGGCTTGAAAACGTACTAATTAGGGATGTATTCTGGATTCCCAGATTCAGTTTTGGGAGGCATCTTGGATTTTCCCTTACTAATGCTATGAGAAGTTTTAATGTTCTCAGATGAGGCCAACTGGAATTTACTAACAAAGGTTACATGTACACTATTTAAATTGTATTCTAATTGATTATTTTGTCTTTTTACTTTTGAATGGTGTCAGAGACTTCTCTTGCCAAATCTAGATGTAATGCAAGTGCAAAGAGTACATTTTCTGTCCTGGTAAATCCTAGGCAGATTTCCCTCTTTGATACGGAATTTTCTCAGTAGGTGTAAGTTCCTTACTAGGTATGTAGGATAATCATTTCAGGAAGAGATTTTTCTCATTGCTGGGTGGCCTAAATGTCACCTTTGTAAATGCTTCCCACACTCCCCATGATTAGTTAGTTGCATCTTTCTCTCTCTTTTTCCCTTAGTTGCTTGTTTCATTGTGCTTTCATATGTAAACTATAGTCTTTAATTATTTTGTATTTTGATTTGTTGACAGTATCATTTTTCTCCATTAAATGGTCACTTCTTGAGGGATATCCTCATATTCCTCACACTTTGTGCAGCCCCTGGAGTATTGTTGAACATAATTGCATCTGCTATGGTTTTCTACCATGTTAATAAAATGAAATAGGTTATTTCTTACTTCATGATTTCATTCGATTTGCAATAATTTCTGTGCCTCCTTATTACAGTTTGATATCACTGTTCATACTGAAAATTTCTTATTAAAACTTTTGTATATAAAAATCGTTATGGAGCACCTAGGTGGGTCAATTGACTGGGGATCGATCAGATTCTTGGTTTAGGCTGGGGTGGTTATTGCTGGTGGTGAAGTCTGCGCTGCATAGGGTTCCCTGCTCAGCGGGGAGTCTGCTTGGGATTCTCTCTCACTCTGTTCTCTCCCCTATATGTGTGTGTGTTCTCTCTTTCTCTCTGAAATAAATACATCTTTAAAAAAAAAAGAGAGAGAGAGAGATACTTAACATTTATAATTTAGACTCTATTGCTTCTTGGCCTTTTGGCTAAGATGAAGTGTATAATTTAGACTCAAGTAGCATATTCAATGAACAAAAATGAGAAAAAGAGAAAAAAATAAGTTATCTGTAGTCTTGCCAATGATATATGCCTGACCTATCTTTTTCATGCGTATATTTTAAAAAGTAAACATTGGACTAAACTTTCATATAGCTTTATATTGGTAGGCACTATAATTTTTATCATCAACTTTGATGTAAGATTGCATACATAAAATGCACCTGTTTCAAGATAAAGTTTGATGAGTTTTGAAAAACTTTATAGTGTTTTGCAGATATTTTTCCCAGTATGGTTTGCTGTGTTGTTTTCTACATTTTTGTTTGTTTGTTTTCTACATTTTTTCAAGTTCAGTTAATCAGTTTTTTTTCTTTAGTGATTCAGGTTTTGTGTCCTACATAAAAATATTTGCCAATCCCAGTTTGCAGAAGTTTTCTTCTAGAAGTCTTAGGGTTTTAGCTTTTAATTTAGTTTTGTGATAGAAAGACTGTATTTTAGTTAAAGTTATAAAAAGAAGAAATATTTTTTAAATACTCTTTCTATAAATGTGCACACATAGCACAAACTTTAGTACAGCTTAAATACAAATGCATTGTATATTTCAAAATATTGGTGCCTGTGTCTTAATCCAGTTAGAAAATAGATAAATATTAATATAAGTCTGTAAGTCTGTGCTTAGTACCATGTCTTAAAGATTTTGACTAAGCCCCTGATTGCACAAATTATATTTTAGGAGTTCAGAGGATGTTTCTCTAGGATTGAGCTACTGCCTCCTTTTAAATGTCCCCTATATTCAAGTGTAGCATGTTGATTGCTACTAATTGGATTATGGTTTTATAATACTCAATAAGAGCATCATAGTTCATTATAAACAGTGTTAAGATTGAGAGTACCAATTATCTAAAATATTAAATTATTTTTATTTCTTTTTGTATATATTTTGATTGATAATGTGTTTGATCTGAAACTTCATAATACTTAAAAAAATATATATAACCAAAAGTAGTTTCTTTCTTTCACTGATGTCTAAAAACAATTTAATTTTGCAAGATTTACTGAATCATTTAAAAAAAAAAGAAAAAAAGCTTACTGAATTATTTACTGAAAGTCTGTTGACTTAGGTAAATAGTATGGTTGTGCTATTAAAATACTTTAAGAAGTCTTCATACTGTATTTAACTTTTTTCCTTGGGTGGAAGAGTAATCCATATTTATAAAACACTCAAATGGTAAAAGAATTATAGCTTTATAAGTTTGGTATTTTCAGTAGAAGAATTTTTTTTTATGATTTTATTTACTTATTTATTTATTTAGAGGGAGCACATGGGAGTGTGAGTAGGGTGGGGGAGGGGAGGCAGAGGGAGAGGGAGAGAGAGACTCTCAAGCAGACCTCAGGAATTGAGCGTGGAGCCCAAATGTGGGGCTTGAGATCAAGACATAAGCCAAAATCAAGAGTTGGTCGGTCAACAGACTCAGCCACCCAGGTGGCCCATAGATTTGTATTAACTAAAAAATTTACTTCTAGCAAATGATCTAAGGAAGTTTCAGTGTTCGTTAAATTGTAGCATCTTTGTGAGATTTCTACTAGATCTATTTGGTGAACTAATTATATCTTTCTACACACACATTATATATATATATATATATATTTATTTTTTCCTCTGTATTTTTGCCAAATGGGCCAGAATAAATTTCCATTTAGTAATTATTTTGCTTTTCTGTTAGATTGCAAGATAAAAATTGAGGCAATGTCATTGATTAACACTGAACAGATTGTGCTTTCTCCGAGTAATGCTGGTTCCTCTTGAAGTCTTAGAGAACTAATTAAAATTGGACTGTAATTTCATAGATGAGCTCAGCTTTTTTTTTTTATAGTACAGACAGTAGGTGATCAAATGGGCAAAACAACTAACTTAATAACTTTCAGTGATGGATTTCTTTTAATCTGTATTTACCATGTCTTCAAGTTTTTATATATAAGGTAGCTTGTTAGGAGGCAGTCATTTATGAATGGATGTGATAATTTCATTTGTGACCCTACAGCCTTCTTGAGTCATTTTCCTTCTTTTTAAAATTTTCTGTTTCATGATCCTACCTGTCTTTTCTCAGAACTCACAAAGTTTACACATCTCATTGTTCTCAGTGTTCTTTTTTCAGTATCACCAATGCTAACGTGTCAAGATTTACCACTTCCAGCATTCCCATCTCTTCCACTTTACAAAGTGGTTCTGCCCTTATTGGATTGAATTTGAGTTTAGTGCTTCCTCTGGCTTCTGAGAAAGAAAACGTCAATAAAATATCTCTGATATTTTGGGGTTCACTGCTTTTGGCTGAATGAGACTTTCTACTATTTTCTGGATCCTGTACATTCCCAAATTTATCTGTTGCATAACTTGCCATTTTTCTTGCCTATATCTGTCTAGTACTTTCAACATTATTATTAATTCTGATAAAAATTTAATCAGATATTGTCACTGGCTAGCATAGTGACTTGAATGTAGTTGGTATTCAGTACTTTATGTTGATCAATATATTAAATTATGTAATCAGGATTGTAGGAATCCAAGTGATGTTTAGTGCAGGTCCTTGAGCTTATGTTCTTGGAGAAGAGACAAGACCAACACATGACAGAACTGTGTAATAGTCGTCTGTCACACAGATAGTAGTGTAAGCATTCAGATATAGAATTACTGTTGATTGTGGTAATGAAATTGCCCTTCTGGAGAAAGTGAAATTTTGAATAGTTACTTTATTATTTGGCCCTATTTAGACACTTTGTCTTATGTGAGGAAAAGGAAAAAGAAGTGAGTGTAAAGAAAAGATAATATTTATTTTATATTTTGCCATATTTAAAACATCTGGGAATGGTTTCCCATTATCTGGCTCTGTGCTAAATAAAGTGATTCCATATGGGTACTTGGAAAAATGAAGTGTGATGTTTCAAACCATTGTGGTATTTTTGCTGAGAGGAACCAAGATAAGACTATTAATCAAGGAAAACAGACCTTATTTCTGTCAAAAATTAAAATTATACTATTTGTCAGAAGGAAAGTTAGTGATCTTCAGAATATATGCTTATTTGCTTTTTAAAAAACTTCATTGAAAAAAATCTTGTCAATTTGTGTAATTTTCATTTTGTTTGGTATTTTTAGATTAAAAAGGAAGTTTGGTTAATTTAGTGATGTTTAGTGCAGGTCCTTGAGCTTATGTTCTTGGAGAAGAGACAAGACCAACACTTTTAACTGTGGCTTTTAACTGTGCCTCTCTCACCCATGATCTTATGATGAAAAACATTTGTCTTGGTCTAAAAATGTAATTTTATGTTTAAATTACGAATATCATTTGAGGGGTGCCTGGGTGGCACAGTCAAATAAGCGTGGGACTAGTCATTTCTGCTCAGGTCGTGATCCCAGTGTTCTGATCTCAGGGTCCTGAGACGGAGCACTGCATGGGACTCCCTGCTGAGCGTGGAGTCTGCTGAAGTTTCTCCTCCCTCTGCCCCTCCCTGCCTCAGCTCTCTCTCTCTTTATGAAATACATAAATCTATAATAAAAAAACCACAAATATCAGTTGAGAAAGGTCTTATATGTTAATATCCTATTGATTTTACTGGCTTTGATCTATAAGTACTATGAGATTTGAGGATAAATTATGGTTTGTAAATTATTTATACTAGAAATATATTTATTAATATTTAAGTAAATAGTGTTTTGCTGTTTGTCCATATTTTGAACACAGTGCTCCCTTTGATTTTTGGGAATTTGCTTTAGTTTTATTTTTTTTAATGGTAAGTTATTTCTTCATTTTTGTCTGGAATTTGTCTACCTTTTTGGTTACCTTATATTGAATATCATGTATTAATTAAATTTGCAAAAATTAACTGTAAAAAATCATTTTTTGATTGCAAATTATATATCTTACAAATATAAGGATTAATGAAGAAAACTTTTATTTATTTATTCATTTGAGAGCAGATGGGTATATACAAGCAGCAGGAATGGGGCAGAGGGAGAGGGAGAGAGAGAATCTCAAGCAGGCTCCACACCCAACATGGAACCCCACGGGGTCTCAGTCTTATGACCCTAAGATCATGAGGTGAGCCAAAATCAAGAGCCTGACACTTAACCTACTGAGCCATCCAGGAACCCCTATGCCAGCAGAGAGCCTGACGCAGGGCTCAATCCCAGGACACTGGGATCATGACCTGCGCTGAAGGCAGAGGCTTTAACCCACTGAGCCACCCAGGTGCCCCTCCACTCTTGATTTTGACTCAAGTTATGATCTCAGAGATCGAGCCCCATGTTGGGTTTCTTCCTCAGCAGGGAGTCTGCTGGTTTCCTTCTCCCTCTGCTCCTCCCCTGCTCACTTGCATGCTTTCTCTCCCTTTTAAATAAATAAATGAATAAATCTTAAAAAAAAAAATTGAAAACAACCTAAATATGCAACAGTAAAGGATTAGTTAATTAAAACAGAATAGTCTATATGTGCTGATGTGGAATGATCACCAAGATATATTATAACTTGAATAATTTAGCATGCAGCCAGTATGTATGTTTCCGTTGATGTACAAAAAGGGAGAAATTTCCATATGCCTAGTGTAATTTAAAAGTTACATACAGAAGAGTCTAAACAATGATTGATGCCCCAGAGGAGGATTGCTGATTGGGAGGTAAGCACATGGGCTTACCTTTCTTTTATGCCCTTTTCTATTTTACCACAAATCATGTCTTTAGTGGCAGGACTCAGATTCCAGCCCAGATCACTAACTTCAAAGTCTGCATTCTTTCCGTTACACCACTGCTGCTGGTTTTTTTTTTTTTTTTTTAAGATTTTATTTATTTATTTGACAGAGAGAAATCACAAGTAGATGGAGAGGCAGGCAGAGAGAGAGGAAGGGAAGCAGGCTCCCTGCTGAGCAGAGAGCCCGATGCGGGACTCGATCCCAAGACCCTGAGATCATGACCTGAGCCGAAGGCAGTGGCTTAACCCACTGAGCCACCCAGGTGCCCCACCACTGCTGCTGTTTTATGTCACCTTTAAAATAGCTCATCAAAGGACGCCTGGGTGGCTCATTTGGTTAAGCAGCTGCCTTTGGCTCAGGTCATGATTCCAGCATCCTGGGATCAAGTCCACATCTGGCTCCTTTCTCGGCAAAGAGCCTGCTTCTCCCTCTGCCTCTGCCTGCCATTCTGTCTGCCTGTGCTCGCTCTCTCTCCCTCTCTCTCTGATAAATAAATAAAATCTTAAAAAAAAAAAAAGTTCATCAAGAATTCTTAGGCCATGTTAGCGTATAATCCGCCATTCTCCTTAATGCAGAAGGCAGGTCAGGTAGGCTAAAACTAACAATTTAAAGAACCGTCAAAGTGACAAACTGTAGCACCACACTAAGACAGAGGTGAATGGTCTGCCTAAAGCTTCACTTAATTCAAGATGTCCTTGTTACACAGCACTTAACTTAATCTGACTCAGGACATGCATGTCTTACATGTGATTGTAGGATATTTTGGCCATAGACCAGGATCAGCTGAGCCTCAAATTAGAGCCAGATGTAGTCACTAATTGTTCTTCTGAATGAAATAATCTTACAAGGCTGTTTGTATTCTCTTTTTGTATTCTCTTTTTCCGCCTTGCAGTTTTGCTGCATGGTTACATCTGAGTTTCTGGTGTAGTCATGGAGCATGACTAACTAAAGCCTCAAGGAGGAGCCCACAGTTGGCAATCATGGGTGTAGCTTTCTTCCGGATTTTCCCACCCAGTATTTCAAAAATTCCCAGCAATCAGAAATGATGTTCATTTGTTTTGGCAACCAGTTGGTCCTGTTGTAGGTAGATAAGATTGCTCACTCAAAGTAGTGTCATCATATTTTCTGTGTTATTTCTGACCCTCTATCAGTTCTTTGCTTGTGTGCTGCCTTAATTAAGGCATTTAATTTAGCTCACATCTGGACCATCAGTTTTAACCTTATTAACTGGTTCATGTGCTTTTAATCTCTTCTTCCATTCTTGTTCTTATTTGATTTTAAAAGCTATTTATTCATGTCATTCCAGCTAAAACCTTTTAAAATTGCTTCCTCCTGTCTAAAGCAACTTTTTCCAACTCTTATTAGCAAAATCATATATTACATACAGAAAAAAAGAATTTTTAAACCTGTTTAGAAATTTTAACTTCTTGCCAGTTTTTGCATAGTATGATAAAAGTGACTATAAAATATTTTATCATGGATATGTATAATAAAGTTCTTTCTAAAATGTTGTTTCTTCTTGCCTTTTCAGCCATGTTGTCCATACACAAAACTTTTAGTATACTTACACTGTTTACTCAATGTCCCTTAAACATGCTTTATATTTTTGTGACTTCATACCTTTTTCCTTCTCTGAGAATGCTTATTCCCTGTTGTCCTCCCCCCCCCCCCCACATTTTATGTATCCTTAAAGGAAGGTCCAGTTTATGTTCCTTCCTCTCCCTGAAGCTTCTCCAGCCCATAGTGAGCTCTGAATCCTCTAACTTGTGGCATTTTTAAAAATCTGTTCCACTTATGGAAATTAATTATATAGAGACTTGTGAATTTACATGTCTTTCTAATGACCTTTTTTCCCCCTAATGCACAGTGCCTAACATTGTGCCTGCAAAAAAGCTTTGAGTAAATGTTGAAGCTGTGTTAAAGAAATGATCTGTAGGTAGGTAGTCATTTCCTGTAAATATATGAGTTTAGAATATTCCTTGTGAAAATTAGCCTTTTCCTCTATGGCCTATTCCCTCAACTCTGTCTGAGCAAAGCTGAGTCAAGTCTGCTCTTTCTGAAGCCATTCACAGTATCAAGCCTAACTTACCTGGAATCTAGGAGATCTGAACCTACATACTCTTAGGTATTATTGAAGAAACTTAATGGTTTAGAGCTCAGGCCTCCAAATCAGAGAGCTCAACTTTGCATTTCTACTCTGCTACTTTCTAATTGCAGCACTCTGCATACTCTGTTTCTTCTCCTGTAGAAAGCAGATGGCAGGGCACCTGGGGGGCTCAGTCATTTGAGTGTAGGACTCTTGATTTCTGCTCCAGTCATGATCTCAGGGTCCTGGGATCAAACCCTGGGTTGGGCTCTGTGCTCAGCAGGGAGTCTATCTGAGGATTCCCAACCACACAACCCCCCTGCTGCCCTGTGCTGCCCCCATGCCCACATGTATGTGTTCATGCTCTCTCTCTCAAATAATCTTAAAAAAAGCAGATGCCAGTGACTCCTCTCCTCTTGCAGGGGTCGTTATGAGGTTAAATAAAGTTATCCATAGAAAGTGTCTGGCACAGAATAAGTATTCTAGACATGTTAAAAATACAATTATTGATAATGGTTTTTAATAATCCTTCTCTTTGCCTGACAGTTCTTATGGTAAAATCATCCCATGCTGTAGAAATTTTAGCTTAAGTAAATTGTTTGTTATAAAATTTCAGCATTTAAATCTCTTCCTAATTTTCAGTCTTTTGGAAGTCTAGTTCATTGTGGAATCTTCTGACAAAGAGGAGAGAACAGCAGACCGCAAGCTGAGAGACTGGATTTCTACTCCTGGCTTACTCTCAGATTCCTTTATTTAAACCTTTAACATACAATGGTCTAATTGTATCGTTGTTATCTGTGTACATGAATTAATTCCAGTGGTTTATAAGCTTATTTAAGGCAAGGACCAAATCTTACCGGATTTTTATTTCCCACTAAGGGTTAGTAAATACTGAATGAATACATAACTCTGTATTCTTATCTGTAAAAATGAGGGGATTGGACTATCTCTGTGATTCCTTCTTGCTCTCAAATATTTTCAACATGGGAGTCAGTGAAGTGAACCCCAGCACTGGAGGAGAATTGAGCATCAGAAATTTTAAGTCTTACCTTTGACAAATCTCTAAGGTCCATAATTAATTTAAGCAGATAGTATATTAAAATGTTTTTACATGGTCTCAGGTTTAAAGATAATTACTTTTAAGGGAAATATATTATCTTTATTTTATTGAATTTCTATAATATACATTTCTTTGTTATATATTATGACATAGATTTATTTAGGCATGGTTCAGTAAATCACCTTTACTGAAAGAATTGAAATAAAAAGCTAATTGTTTGGTAATACTTTACTCCCTATCCTTTCATTAGGAATTGGGTGCTTTCATTACTTTTTACTTATTAAATGCTCATATTATAAAAAGTATTACATGTCTTTGAGGGTAGAATGCCAAAATGCAAAGAAGAGTATGTAATGAAAATTTTAATTCTACTCATCTGAGTCAATTACTATTAATAACTTATTTTGTGTGTTTACAAAAATAATAAGCATACACAACACACCTACATGGACTTTTGTATCACATCCTTTAAAATTATCCTTTAATACCTTATACCTTCCTGTCAGTAACCTGGTACGTAGTAGTTGATCAGTAAATGTTTAATTGAATTAACCAGTACTCTTTACCAATCAGCAGCTGTTCAATTACATTTAGATTTTAAAGTACTATATAATTTCCATAAAAAATACTTTTTCAGGGCGCCTGGGTGGCTCAGTGGGTTAAAGCCTCTGCCTTTAGCTCAGGTCATGATTTCAGGGTCTTGGGATCAAGCCCCATACTGGGCTCTTTCCTCAGCAGGGGGCCTGCTTCCCCCACCTCTCTCTGTGCCTGCTTCTCTGCCTACTTGTGATCTCTCTCTCTGTCAAATGAATAAATAAAATCTTTTAAAAAAATACTTTTTCAAGGATCTGAAACTAATTTTTTGAACTATTGTAAAAGTACATCCTGCATCAGTGCTAAAATATTTAATATAAATATAAGTGAGACTTTTGTATGTGATTTATAAAATTAATATGCATGCTTTAAAGTCACACTGTGTATAATGATTTAGTTCTCGGACCTAAGTTAAAACCTACATACAGGTTTTACCAGTTTGCCTGCTATGATGAAACTTCCGGGCCATTCAGTTTCTTAAGTTATAAAATGAATTATTAAGAAGTTACACAATCCGGGACGCCTGGGTGGCTCAGTTGGTTAAGCGGCTGCCTTCGGCTCAGGTCACGATCCCAGCGTCCTGGGATCGAGTCCCACATCGGGCTCCTTGCTTGGCAGGGAGCCTGCTTCTCCCTCTGCCTCTGCCTGCCACTCTGTCTGCCTGTGCTTGCTCTCGCTTCTCTCTCTATGACAAATAAATAAAATAAAATCTTAAAAAAAAAAAAAAAGAAGTTACACAATCCTAGAATTTGAAGAAATGCTTTGTGGTATACTTTATATTAGAATATGGTACATTCTTTCTAAATAAAAGGAGTAGTTTTCAAGCTCTCTCTTTTAGAGTACTTAGAAAGGTACTTAACCTATAAAGAATTGTGGCTGGATCTACAGAAGCATATTTCTCTTAGGACTATAGGATTAATTACCCGTTACTAGTCTGAAAATCCAAAGTACATTGTATTTACAAAATCTATTATAGTTTAGTTCAATCAGAATTGAATTTACTGTCTTTATTAGTAGTTTTTTTCTTTTTTTGACATGGTAGAATAAATTTTAACGAATTAGGAAATTTTTACTTTTGTGACATCATAGTTATTATTTAGAAAGGTGTCATATGTTCTTATTTGGAAAATATGAAGCTGTTGGCTTGGACCAAAATATTTTTCAATGGCCATAGTAATACCAAGTTGAAAATTAAACTAGGTGTTTGTTTTCCCCAAGGACTCTCCCATTGTTAGATAACTTTGAAACTTTCAGAGAAATAATAACAGAGAATAAATAATAATGGAGGAATAATGTATGATGGTTAAACAGCCCTAATCTAGACCTATATGTATAATTAAACATGAATAGGAGGAGAAAGAAAAAAACTGGAAAACTAACAGTAGATGAATACTTAACATAATAAAAAATATTTATCTGAAATCAGCAATCAACATCATCCTTAATATTCATGAAATCAGAAGTAAGACAGTGAGGACTGATGTCACAATATCAGAATATTGGTTGATAAAAGTTGATCCTGTTGGTTGTACATGTTTTAATACACACGTTGGAGACATCAGAATGAGGAGCTAAGACATGCGACTAAGAATAGAGGATGTAGTTCTTGCAAGTTGAGTTTCTGGTTAGGGCAGTAATGGCCAGATAAACTAATATATCAGGAAAATCTAGATGTTATCTATAAGGTCAAAAAATATGAATTAAAAATTCACACACTTATTTTTCAAAGAGTGTTCAAGTTCACCAGCAATCAGAGATGCGTAAGTAAGCAAGATACAGTTTGACAGTGTGTTAAAATTGGTGAGATTAAAAATAATACTAAATATTGGCATTATAAACTGCTGGAACTTAGACTGTTATAAACTGGAACTTAGATTGTTATATGTACTTATTTTGGGAAGCCTTTTAAGCAATATGTATCGATAACCTTAATGATCTGGCAAATTCACACCACATAAGCCTCAATTTCAAACAGTAGAGGGAAAACATTTAAACATTTTTTTGTGTGTCATTTAAGACGAAAATAGTTACTTCCAGTATTACAGCTTTAATTATTAAAATCTAGGAGTCAGTGGATCCTATCAATGTTTAACTTAACAAGTTTTATTTTTTCCCACATTTTGAAAATTTCAAACTTAAAGAAAAGTTGAGAGAATTTTAATACCATATACCCACCACTAGATTACACAGTTCACCTTCTACTCTACTTGCTTTGGCTCATATCTAGATATTTGTCCAACCCTCTATTCATCTAAAAATCCATCCTATCTTTATGCATTTCAAACTAAGCTGCAGATATCTTTTAAAATCTTTAGTATGCATGTCATTACTAAGAGCTCAATATTTAGAATCTTTTTTTTTTTTTTCAGGTAAAATTTAAAGACAATAAGATATGTAAGTTTTAAGTGTCCCATTTGATGAGTTTCGACAAAAGAATGCACCTGTGATAACCCAAACTCCTATTAATACATATCTCTCCCAAAAGTTCCATCATGCTCTTTCCCTGTTAGCCCTGCACTCCAGGAACCAGTATTGTGATTTTTTTCCTGCTATAAAATACTATTGTGTGGTCTAAAACACCACTTAAGTGAACTTATACAGTGTGTACTCTTGTGTAAGGCTTCTTTAATTCAGCATTGAGATTCATTCATGTTGTATATATCATAGTGTTGGTTTTTTTTAAATTGCTGAGTAATGTTCCTGAGTTCAGCCTATTTTTAATGTGAACTTTCTTTTTTAAGTAATCTCTCCGCCCAGTGTGGGGTCAAACTCAAGAACCCGAGATCAAAAGTTTGCATACTCTACCAACTGAGCCAGCCCCTTTAATATGAACTTTGATACTTTGGTGGTTCCTATTGTTTTTGATATTTCTTGGCTTGTGCTTAAAAGAGATTATGCTATAATGAGGCATACTGTATTAACTTGTTTTTTGCCATTTTTGCTTATGCTGTCTTAAAACGTAATAGCAAATTATTATTTATCAGATACAATTAAATTGCAAGAAAATTAAATGCTTCCCTGAATAGAAACACAATGTTCTTTTTTTTTAATTGAGAGAGAGAACACAAGCAGGAGGAGAGGGAGAAGCAGGCTCCCTGCAATTTCAGGGAGCAGGGCTCAATTTCAGGACCCTGGGATCGTGAATTGAGCCGAACAAAGGCAGATGCTCAACCCACTGAGCCGCCCAGATGCCCCAAAACTCAAGTGTTCTAAGAAAAGCATTATATATAGAATTTCACTTAGTTTACCTTAACAGGAATTTAAAGATAAGGTAGATTGATAATGACATGGTTTTATTTGAAGTCAGTCATTTCAGTTATTGACATGTACTAATTGTTTTAAAGATGGTGGGGGGCACCTAGCTGGCTCATTTGGAAGAGCATGCGACTCTTAATCTCAGGGTCATGAGTTCGAGTCCCATGTTGGGTATAGAGATGACTTAAATAAATAAATAAACTTACCAAAAAAAAAAAAAAAAAAGGAAGACAGGGAGCCCTACATGAGGTCCAAATCTGTGTTTCTGTAATTTGCATTCATTTGTCTTGATTCTGCTTTCTGAACAGAGATCATCTATTTCCTTAGATCAATATATAGTTAAGTACTTTATAAAGTAATATTTTAATAAAAAAAACCCTTGACCTAGCCTCTAATTTGTCTTTTTTTTTTTTTTTTTTTTTGCATTAGCTAGTTAGGTCATCCATAATAAGTATCCGCTTTGATTTCTTTGCCCAAGTGAGAATATTAACATTGAGCTTTCTGTTTAGGGACCCTTAAAAATCTGGTGTAAGCTAAGGATTCTCCCCATCACCACAGTGCACTTAAAACACAGAACCTGTGAAACTCTATTCACCTTTTGTATCATTACAAATTCAGTAAATGAAGTCTTCAGGAATAATTTTGTTTTCTCTCTTTTACTAAACCCACATCCACTGTATTAACTGGACATGTAGTTCTACATTAAAAGCATGTCCTGAATCTGACTTCCACTCACACTTCAACTGCCGCTATTCTAGTTTAAATCTTACTGTCTCTTACCCACGTGACCATAATAGCCTCTTTTTATAATTTAAGTTTTTACTTACATTCCAGTTAACATACAGTGTAATATTAGTTTCAGGTGTACAGTAGAGTGATTCATCACTTCCAGACAACTCCTGGTGCTCCTCAGGACCAGTACCCTCTTTAATCCCCATCCCCTGTTTAACCCCCTCTCCTACCTCCCATCTAGTAACCGTCAGTTTGTTCTCTAGAGCCGGAAGTCTGTACTTGGCTTTGTCTCTCCCTCACTTTTTTTTTTTTTCTGCTTTTGCTCCTTTGTTTTGTTTTTTAAATTCCACATCTGAGTGAAATCATAGGGTATTTGTCTTTCTCAGACTGATGTATTTCACTTAGCATAATACTGTCTAACTTAATTGGTTTCTCCACCGACCACTTTCCTTATAGCATATATAAGCATGTATAGGCCAAAATGATTTTGATTAAAAATTGGTTAAGTGATTAAAAATTGTGTGCTTTGTTGTTTCCCTTTGTACTTGAAATAGAATTCAAACTGTTCACAGTGGTTTTCCAATTATTTACACTAGCCTCTGTTGTTACTGCCCCGGGTCTGCCTGAAACTCTCACCCATTCTCATCTCTTTAGAAAAGGGCTTTGTCTGAGTACACAGTACTGTACCCCAACCTACCTACTACTCAGGCCTTGTCCTTTTTTTTTTTTTTTTTTAAGATTTATTTATTTATTTGAGAGAGAGACAGAGAAAGCACAAGCAGGGGGAAGGACAGAGGGAGAATCAGACTCCACGCAGAGCAGGGAGCCTGACGGGGGCTCTCAATCCCAGGACCCTGAGATCATGACCTGAGCTAAAGGCAGATGCTTAAGTGACTGAGCCACCCAGGCACCCCTGGCTTTGTCTCGTTTTATTTTCTTTATGCCATTTTGATCATCTGAATTAATTAATTTTCTTTTTTTAACTTACGTACTGTTCTCTTCCCCACTGTAGAATGTTTTCTAAGAACAGGGACCTTACCAGTCTTGCTGACACTGAATGCCCTGCACTTAAGAGGGTGGCTGACAAATTGTAATGGGATATGAAGTATTTTTCAAGTATTAAGTGCAGTTCAGTAAGTCTTGCCCTAAGTTGAATACTTGAGTTTCTATTTCTTTTGTTTCCTATATAGTAAAACAGCAATATTTTTTATAATAATGACACCAACACTTGCAAAATTCTACAATGTCTTCTGAGTAAGAATGCTAGGCAGTTGTGTACTATCTCAGAAAGAGTAGAAAGCTTAGTCAGTTTTTACTGAGGAACCACCTTCCTTGGAAAGCTGAGTGTTCAACTGTAACCAGTTCTGCATGTTTAAATTTAATATAGTTGAGATGTTTTTCTATAGACTAGTTTTCCCTTTTCTACTGTTTTGCTTTTCTGCAGGGTATCTTTTGGCATACTGTTTCTTTATCAGTTTTTTCACTGCTGTGTACCCCAAATCTACAACAGTACCTGGTACAGATTAGGTGCTCCATAAATGTTTAGTAAATGATGAAGTGATAAAAACCCTTTAAAAACATGAACGCCACCCTTGGCTTGGGGATCATATAAAAACAGGACTCAGGCCACATTGGACTCGGGCTTTAGCTGGCCAGCTCCTGTTCTAATGCATTATTTCCCTTAACAAATGAAAAATTTTAATTACAAAAAATAGGGAAAGCAGTTTAACATTTTTCACAATGTGTTCTGAGTAACATTATTTCCTTGTGATAATAAATAGATATTACTCAAAAAAGGAATGTGGTGGACAAATGATTTTGGGAAAAGTTACCTTATTTTGCTTTAACTCAGGACTTCTATGGATCTTTGTTATATTGATGGGCACTATAAAACCTGAGCTATCACACACCCACACAACTGTGTTTTTTTTCTTTCTTTTCTTAAAATTCTTCTTAGGAACATCTTAAGGCATAAGGACCTCTGTGAAAATTATTTAGGGAACTGCTTAAGTTTATCTTGCCTTCATTTTGGAAGGATATTTTTGTTGAATACAGAATTTGAATTACATTTTTTCTCATTGCACTGCAAAGCTGTTGCACCTTTTTTTTTTTTTTTAATTTTTTATTTTTTATAAACATATATTTTTATCCCCAGGGGTACAGGTCTGTGAATCACCAGGTTTACACACTTCACAGCACTCACCAAAGCACATACCCTCCCCAATGTCCATAATCCCACCCCCTTCTCCCAAACCCCCTCCCCCCAGCAACCCTCAGTTTGTTTTGTGAGATTAAGAGTCACTTATGGTTTGCCTCCCTCCCAATCCCATCTTGTTTCATTTGTTCTTCTCCTACCCACTTAAGCCTCCATGTTGCATCACCACTTCCTCATATCAGGGAGATCATATGATAGTTGTCTTTCTCTGCTTGACTTATTTCGCTAAGCATGATACGCTCTAGTTCCATCCATGTTGTCGCAAATGGCAAGATTTCATTTCTTTTGATGGCTGCATAGTATTCCATTGTGTATATATACCACATCTTCTTGATCCATTCATCTGTTGATGGACATCTAGGTTCTTTCCATAGTTTGGCTATTGTGGACATTGCTGCTATAAACATTCGGGTGCACGTGCCCCTTTGGATCACTACGTTTGTATCTTTAGGGTAAATACCCAATAGTGCAATTGCTGGGTCATAGGGCAGTTCTATTTTCAACATTTTGAGGAACCTCCATGCTGTTTTCCAGAGTGGCTGCACCAGCTTGCATTCCCACCAACAGTGTAGGAGGGTTCCCCTTTCTCCGCATCCTCGCCAGCATCTTCCCCTTTCTCCGCATCCTCGCCAGCATCTGTCATTTCCTGACTTGTTGATTTTAGACATTCTGACTTGTGTGAGGTGATATCTCATTGTGGTTTTGATTTGTATTTCCCTGATGCCGAGTGATATGGAGCACTTTTTCATGTGTCTGTTGGCCATCTGGATGTCTTCTTTGCAGAAATGTCTGTTCATGTCCTCTGCCCATTTCTTGATTGGATTATTTGTTCTTTGGGTGTTGAGTTTGCTAAGTTCTTTATAGATTCTGGACACTAGTCCTTTATCTGATATGTCGTTTGCAAATATCTTCTCCCATTCTGTCAGTTGTCTTTTGATTTTGTTAACTGTTTCCTTTGCTGTGCAAAAGCTTTTGATCTTGATGAAATCCCAATAGTTCATTTTTTCCCTTGCTTGCCTTGCCTTTTGCGTTGTTCCAAGGAAGATGTTGCTGCGGCAGAGGTCGAAGAGGTTGCTGCCTGTGTTCTCCTCAAGGATTTTGATGGATTCCTTTCGCACATTGAGGTCCTTCATCCATTTTGAGTCTATTTTTGTGTGTGGTGTAAGGAAATGGTCCAATTTCATTTTTCTGCATGTGGCTGTCCAATTTTCCCAGCACCATTTATTGAAGAGGCTGTCTTTTTTCCATTGGACATTCTTTCCTGCTTTGTCGAAGATGAGTTGACCATAGATTTGAGGGTCTATTTCTGGGCTCTCTATTCTGTTCCATTGATCTATGTGTCTGTTTTTGTGCCAGTACCATGCTGTCTTGATGATGACAGCTTTGTAATAGAGCTTGAAGTCCGGAATTGTGATGCCACCAACGTTGGCTTTCTTTTTCAATATCCCTTTGGCTATTCGAGGTCTTTTCTGGTTCCATATAAATTTTAGCATTATTTGTTCCATTTCTTTGAAAAAGATGGATGGTACTTTGATAGGAATTGCATTAAATGTGTAGATTGCTTTAGGTAGCATAGACATTTTCACAATATTTATTCTTCCAATCCAGGAGCATGGAACATTTTTCCATTTCTTTGTGTCTTCCTCAATTTCTTTCATGAGTACTTTATAGTTTTCTGAGTATAGATTCTGTGTCTCTTTGGTTAGGTTTATTCCTAGGTATCTTTGTTGCACCTTTTTTAAAGTATTAATTTTACTTAGAATTTAAGTATCTTAAAATTCACCCATTTAGAATGTATCGTTCAACTGTTTTTAGTATATTTATCAAATTGTGCAACTATCACCTAATCTAATTTTAGATCATCTCCATTGACCCAAAAAGAAATTTCTCATCCATTATCACACATTCTATTCGCCCTCACCCTCCAGCCGTAGGAAATTATTTAATCTACTGTTGCCATAGATTTGCCTATTTTGTACATTTCTTACATATAATATGTGGCTCTTTTGTGACTGACTTCTTTAACTTAGCATATATTCAAGCTTCATCATGTTTTAACATGTATCAGTATTTCAGTCCTTTATATTGGGAAATAATATTCAATTGTATGGACGTATATACTACGTTTTATTTCTCCGTTCATCCACTAACAGGCATTTTGTTGTTTCTTCTCTTTTGCCATTGTGTATAATGCTGCTATAAATGATCATGTACAAGATTTTGTGTGAACATATGTTTTCATTTGTTTAGGATGGAAGAGGAATTGCTTGGGTCATATGATAACTCAAATGTTTAGCCTTCTAAAGAATTCCCAATTGTTTTCCAAAGTAGCTGTACCATTTTACATTCCCACCAGCAATATACAAAGGTTCCAATTTCTGTGCATCTTGGCCAACACTTGAAAGTAGATGTAATTCATAAAAATAGGTATAATACCCCAAATTCACCATTTTAAAGTATACAGTTAAGTAGTTTTAGTGTATATTTACAAAATTGTGCAATCATTATCATTCTGTATTCCAGAACATTTTCATCACCCTGAAAGAAATCCTGTACCCATTAGTAGTCATTTGCTCACTCTTTGTCAACAGCACCTGGCAAACCACTAATCTATTTTGTGTTTTATGGGTTTGCCTATTCTAGAATTTTTATATGAGTGAAATCATACAATATATGACCTTATGGGTCTGACTTCTTTCACTTAGGATGTTTTCAGGATTTTTATATGTGGTTGCATGTGTGACTAATACTACATTCTGTGGTTATACCACATTTTATTTTTTCATTCATTAGTTGATGGACATTTGATTCCTTTGTGTTTTATTGCCATTGTGAATAATGTTGTGAATGAACATCCATGAACAAGTTTTTGTATGAATATAGGTTTCCAGTCTCTTGGGTATATACCAAGGGTATATACTATATTGGAATTCTATGTTTAACTTGTGAGAAACTGCCAAACTTTTCTTAAGGACTTGAGCCATTTTACATTCCAGCCAGGAAAATATATAGGTTCTGCTTTTTCCACATCCTCTGAAACACTTGTTATATCTGTCTTTTTGATTATAGCTATCTAGTGGGTTTAAAGTGGTAACTCATTGTGGTTTGGTTTTCGTTTCCCCTATGACTAATGATGTTGAGTATCCATCATTGTACTCATTAGCCATTTATGTATCGTCTTGGGAAAAATGGCTGTTTAAATCTCTGCCCATTTTGAAGTTGTGCTCTTTTTTTTATTACGTTAGAAGAGTGCTTTATATTTGTAAACTTAAGTCCTTTCTCAGGTGCTTAATTTGCAAGTATTTCCTCACATTTTATGGGTTGTTTTCACTTTCTAAATGGTGTTTTTTTTTTTTTTTTTAATTCCAGTATAGTTAACATGAAGTGTTCTGTTAGTGTCAGGTGTACAATATAGTGATTCATTACTTCCATATATTACTCACTGCTCAACAAGATAAGTATACACTTAATCCCTTCATCTACTTCATTTATCCCACCACCTACCTCCCCTCTGGTAACTGTCTGGTGTCTGTAATGAAAGAGTTTTTTGGTTTGTCTCCCTCTTTTTTTGTTTCCTTTGTTCATTTGTTTCACATATGAGTGAAATCATATGGTATTTGTCTTTCTCTGACTGACATTTCATTTAACATTATAGTCTCTAGATCTATCCATGTTGTTGCAAATGGCAAAATTTCATTCTTTATTGTTGAATAATATTCCGTCATATGTACGTATATATATATTTATATGATTACATATGATATACATATATCTATATGACATATATAGATATATATCACTTCTTCTTTATCCATTAAAGCAGAAATGTTTTTCATTTTGATGAAATCCAGTTTATCAGTTCATTTGTTTATCACTTGTATTAGTTTCCTATGGCTGCTAAAACAAACAAACAAACAAATGTGGTATTTTAGAACAACACAGACTTACTATTTTTATTATTTATTATCTCACAGTTCTGTAGTTCAGAAATCCAAAATGGGTTTTGTGATAGCCTAAATGGGCTGAAGTTAAAGTGTTGGCAGGCCTGTGTTTTTTCAGGATGTTCTAGGGGAAGCCTTTAAAATAGCTTCTAGGGGTGCTTGGGTGGTTCAATGGGTTAAAGCCTCCACCTTCAGCTCAGGTCATGATCCCAGGGTCCTGGGATCTAGCCCTGCATCAGGGGCTCTCTGCCTGCCTCTCTGCCTACTTGTGATCTCTGTCAAATAAATAAATAAAATCTTTAAAATAGCTTCTAGAAGCTGCCTATATTCCTTGGCTTATGGCCCTTTTCCTTTTAAAGACCTTTGCTATTACCTTGGCCCAACCTGAATAATCCAAGATAATTTCTTTATTTTAAGATCAGCTGATTAGGGCGCCTGGGTGGCTCAGTGGGTTAAGCCGCTGCCTTCGGCTCAGGTCATGATCTCAGGGTCCTGGGATCGAGTCCCGCATCGAGTCCCGCATCGGGCTCTCTGCTCAGCAGGGAGCCTGCTTCCCTTCCTCTCTCTCTCTGCCTGCTTCTCTGCTTACTTGTGATCTCTGTCTGTCAAATAAATAAATAAAATCTTTAAAAAAAAAAAGATCAGCTGATTAGCAATCTTAATTCCATCTATGTAAGATAACATAGTCACAGATAATAAGGATTTAGAATTAGAATTAGAATTTTTCTGCCTATCACATTGCTTATGATTTTGTATTATATCTGAGAAATCATTGCCGAAGACAAGGCCACAAAGATTTCCCTCCACATTTCCTACTGAAAGTTTTATAGTGTTCACTATTATAGTTAGGTCTGTGATCCAGGAATTAGCCAGAGATTTAGGCAGAGAAACTTGAGTTGTTTTAAAGTAGCTTAGTTAATTTGAGCATTTCTATCTTAGTTTATTGTTTTAGTAGAATTTAGAATCATAGTTTTATAAGCTGAAAATAATCATAGGTAAATTATTTCTAGTGTTTTATCTTGACAATTAAAAGTAAGTTTTTCTTATTTTTCTCATTATTACAGATCGAGCTGGAAGCATCAGTACTCTTGATTCTTTAGACTTTGCAAGATACTCAGATGATGGTAACAGGGAAACAGATGAGAGAGTGGCAGGTGAGTAACATTGTAAAGACAGATTTGGATTCTTTGACATTCAAGAAATAATAAAGTGACTTGAGGAATTTCTTCCTTCTACGATTTGGTAGGTGAATATAATTATGTAGTTATTACACAAAATTATGTTACTAATTTATTGGCTACAGGGAACATCTGAACCCTCAACTTCTTATAGTTGTGCTGTGAGTTTCTGGTTATGCATACCTAAAATTTGCTGAATTCTGCTTGTGACCAACAGTTTACAACCATGTAGTTCTCTAACTGGTGTAAAGCAGGTTTAAATTAGCTAGAGTTCAGTACAAAGTTAGTTGGACCTTGTCTTCCTCGCTCCTTTGATCTTCCAAACTAGGGCTGATATTTAGGTGTTGTATATCAACACAACTCTACTGATTGTAAAAATGGGTTGAAATATTTCTATGTTGGCTGGTGAATAAAGCTTTGTCTTGATATGTCTGGGTGCTCCCTAGCCATTACAGCATCTCTCTAAAAATTTCCCTTAACTTTCCTGTAAGCCAAAAGTAAAGGGTTAATACTTGGTATAACAGGGGCCTCCAGGACCTCGTTTATTCCAATAAGAAGACCGACATTCTTTCTAAATGCTTGGTTACTCATACCAGTCTCCTCTCCTCGCCTTTCTACCTTCCCACCTGCACTGCCTACGTCTAATGAAGCCACATAGATTCTGGTCGGGGTACACCCTGGAAATTATCAGGGTAGCAGCCCTGGCTCCTTTAGTGTCAAATGTTTGGTACCTGTCAGGTGCTTTAAAGCTGTGGCTCTCTGTCATTAATGACATTCTTGAGTGCTTTGCAGGAATTGTAGTTTTCATAGGATATTGGCTCTTAGATGGGGAAAACAGACAGACATCAGTTAGGTAGTTTGATCTCCACCAGAATGGTGGCACTCCTAGAGGAGGAGGGATGCCACATGGGACAGATGGGACCCATGGGGGCAGTGTGATTATCAGGAAGTACCCATAATGTGGATTCCTTTCTTGACCATGAATTTTTTTTCCATTTACTGGAACAAGTTTGTTAAAGTCTACCAAATGTTTTCCTGTCATGGTCATTATGAATAAAAGTGAGTATTAATTTTTGTGTAGCACTTGCTCTATTCTCATCACCATTCTAAATGTGTATTAACTCATTGACTTATAGAGTTGTCATCATCCTCTCCACCCCAGGAGACTGAAACACTCAGAAGGATTATTTAAGGCTTTAGTGGCAAGGCTAAAATTCAGATTCAAATTCAGATAGCCCAGCAACAGAGTCCGCAACTGATTATGCCATATAGTATGTCATAGCAGGAAGGATGAGGTTTACCCTGGTTAAAAATGACATTTCAATATATGACTTTCACTCATTACCCAAGAATAGAAATATTAGAATAATTTTAAATCTCAGTTGGGTGCTTGCTTTGACAGCACATATAATAAAACTCAGATGGTATTTTATTAGTTAGGAAAAAAATAATGTAACTGTTTCAGCAGAAGAGAGGATTCAATAGTGTAAATAGTAGTGGTATCAGTCGAATGGGAAATCATTGGAAGAGTTTAATGTGGCTCCCAATATTAAATCATGATTTAGTCAGTAGCATTATTTATTGATTTATATCAAAACAGTAAATCACATCAGTTTTATCTAAAAATTAACAAATCAAATGGAAATCATTTGTATGACTTTAGGACTAAATTATCCTACTTATTTTATCCTTTGTTAAGTCACATTATGTTATATCATTATGTCGTATATGTTAGATATAAGATATTTTATGTTATATGTTATATATTAAATACATGGTAGTTTCTTAGACTAACCAAATATATCTGGTTTTGTATATTTGTATTACTGTTCAAATGGTTATATAATTAGCAAGTTAGTTCTACCCAAAAATAGATCACATAATTATTTTTTCCTTTAATTTCCATTTGAAAACCTAAATTTTAAGATTTAGTCAGATTTAAGAGGTTCATTATTCTTGTTATTTAGGTGTTTTAGTGTTTCTAATTAGGGGAAACATTATTGATGTAAAAGCAAAATGTTATAACCAAGCATAACTAAGAATGAAATGTTATAAATACACGGTGGTTTTAACCTTGTATTTGTAATCTAAAGCTTATACTCTGTCTCTAGGTTTGGGGAGCTAAAGTAATTTTTGATCATTATACAGTGCTATATATAAATAAACTTTTTGTCTTAATTGGAAAAGGGAAGAGAATTACTTTCAGACTTGTAGCATTCTTTATGATAAGCTGTAATTGAATCAAATGTGTGATATGTGAGTGAAACTTTCTAAAAAGATTTGTGGCTCTTCACTAACCATTGGTAGTAACTTAAAAGCTTATCTAAAGAACCAGTAATCCAGAAAAGATCCTGTCATTTGTGATTGGATCACATGTAAGCCTCACTAGGAAAGAACTGAAATTTCTTTTTTTTAATTATTATTATTTTTATTACCATATAATGTATTATTTGCCCAAGGGGTACAGGTCTGTAAATCGTCAGGCTTACACACTTCATAGTACTCACCATATCACATTCTCTCTCCAATGTCCATAACCCAACCACCCTCTAGAAATTTCTTTATTAAATCTTTCTTTAGGGACGCCTGGGTGGCTCAGTTGGTTAAACAGCTGCCTTCGGCTCAGGTCATGATCCCAGCATCCTGGGATCGAGTCCCACATCGGCTCCTTGCTCGGCAGGGAGCCTGCTTCTCCCTCTGCCTCTGCCTGCTATTCTGTCTGCCTGTGCTCACTCTCTCTCCCTCTCCCTCTCTCTCTCTCTCTGACAAATAAATAAAATCTTTAAAAATTAAAAAGAAAAATTCTTTCTTTACCTGTCTTGGGCAGAGGGAGATTATAGATAACACAGGTATTGACTGAGTCCATTGTCCCACCATGTAAATGTAGGGTCTGGTCCAACCTTTTACTCAGGGGCTGCTGTTTAGGATACTATATGTTTTTTTTCGGCATCATTCTTACCATCTTTTTCCTAAATTAAAAACCAGGTTCTTTTATCAAGTCTACATAAGTTTTCCTTCAAAGAGGAAGACATCTCTGAATGAACTAATGTTTATTGAGCATCTGCTCTGTGTCAGGCACTGTGGTGGGGTGGTTTGTATACAATAATTTATTTTTTATCCTTATTAACAGTTCTGAAGAATAGGTCATGATATCCTTATTTTATAGATCAGGACACTGAGGCTCACCACGATTGAACATTTGGTAGCCTCCAAATGAGAAGGGATTAGGATATGGACACACAAGTTCTCATTCCAGAGTCCACAATATATCTTTTAGTACCAGGCCATGGTTTCCACCTGTCCGTACATTCCTGTGGGTGGATAGCCAAATTATGTCTTTCCCATACAAGACTATTTCAGCATAACCATTTTCTTTTAAAAGAAGTAAATTTTTAAAAAGTTTTTCAGTTTAAGTATTTTCTGTTTCTGAATTTAGAAGTATATATTTTCACATAAAAATTATTTAAAAAGTGGTAGGCACCAGACCAAACTGAGCTTAACCTAACTGAGCTTTCTGTATGTTATTAAAGAAATCTAGTGTTAGTATATACAGCGCACCTCTTAAATTTTTAAGTTTTCTTAAAGATAGCAAGGGACATGCACATTCTAAATATTGGGATTGCCATTTGAAAATTTTATTTTAGACATTCCGAGCATCTGCTATGTGTTAGGTACTAGATATAGAAACATGAAATAAAGTTTCCACTCTCAAGGAATTTGTCCTGAAAAATGTCTATATCTGTAATATAAATAAATGTTCAGTACTTTAGAAACGGTGGTAAGGGCCTTGTTAAGTTTGGGACCACCTGTAACCCTGTCTCCGTTTCACATAATCTGTCTATTAACATCAGAGTCTCTGAATATCCATTTGCTCAACTAATATTTGTTGAGTGCTTATAGAATACTCAAAGTATTAAGCTGTTCTGTTAATAATAATGAACAAAATAGACATTTGAAACCTCTGTAACCCTTACATAATCTAGTAGACATTCTAAAATGTCTACTAGGTTTATACCCGGGAATAACCTGGCCTATCTGCTGATTTAGAAGCAGCATCAATAGTCCTCTCATCTGTCTGCTATTGGCCTGCAATATACATATACAGATTTACCAGATGAAAGAAACCTATTTGTTTCCTAATGTATTTCTCCTCTAGTACAGATATTTATACTTCCTATTAATAGTACTTTTGGTTTTTCTTATTTTGAGCCTTACTCAAGTCTTCATGATTTTAAATGAGGTAGATGCTCAAGCAAGACTTTAAAGGTAACAAGCTTTTAATATGACTGAAAGGTGTTAGAATTTATGTGATAAGTCATAAAGGTCTGAACTAGGAAAATTGCAGAGACAGTTGAGATGGATGGTTTTTTAGGAGGGGGTTACTCAAAGGTTGGAATTAATAAGGCTTGGATATTTGATTAATGTGGACTAAGTAAGCACAAGGGATAAGTGAAGAGTAATTCCAGGTTTCCTGTTTGGGTATCTGCATTGATAGTGGTGCCATTAATGGAGAGAGGCTGCAAGCAGAAGAAGGAGAACAGATATGAGAGGAAGATGATGAAATTCATATAGATAGATCAGATTCAAAACTTATGAGACATTCAGATGGGCATGTCCTAGATATAATTAGGTAGGTCTGTATCTTCAGGAAAAGGTTGAACGATTTTTGAATCTTCAGCCTACTTGTCAAAGTTAAAACCATCCCGTTGGTATATGTAGGGTAAGAAAAGGGCAAAGATGGTACTCAAAAAAACACCAGCTTTGAGATGAGTGATAGAAGAATCTGTAAGATTTGGGGAAGAGGATTTTTCTCCAGACAAAGATGAATATAGAAAACTAAATATCTGTAAACTACAAAGATTGCTTCTTGCTTTCATTCATTTATTTTTCACTATCTACTAAGAGAACTAACAGTACTATTCCTTTCTGAAGTCTCTAATAGGCAAGAATTCTCTAAACCCAGGAGGGGAGGTAATGGTACTCTCTTAGGATTGTTGTATCATTTTTAGGAATAGATTTCTATTCTAACTCGAGATCTTAAAATAATTTTCCTATGTCTTAGAACCATTCCTGGGATTATAAAATAAATATTTAAAAATGGGGAAGTGATATTTTATTATGAAGTCAAATCACTTTATAGTTTAAAAAAAAAAAAAGAAATCTGGGAAATTCTGACTGGAAAGAAGATGATTTCATGTCTACTATGGGAAAGACCTTGACTCAGCCTTGTTGATTTGAACTCTTAAACAGTGAACAGGAATGGAAATGAGAAAGTACTTGACTCTTGTCATGTCCGAGTCACGGAAAAATTTTTCCAAAATAATGTTTTGAGTTTCGTGCCAAGATGATCAAAGACTAGCAAATATTTCAAGATAATACAGAGATATATTGATTGGGGCACAGGGGATTGCTATTTTTGTTTTTCTGCTTTGAAATTTAACACTTTACCTTTCATGTAAAGTCATGAGAACATGATCTTTAAACACTCAGGTACCTCTAACAGAATACTAGTATTCCACCCCCTGTTGGAAGATGGTAATTTCAACTAATCTAGAGATGCTTATACTGAAATTCATTAATTATTTTGGTAAGACTATAATATGTAATATTAGGATATACCTACATCTTTGCAGTTATTAGTTTAATTCCAATAAAATTGCTGTCAGTAGGGTTAGACTAGTAGTAGAGGATTGAGATAGTGGAGTGAGCAGGTAGGTAGTCGGTTCCTACAGTTTTTTGTTGTTGTTGTTGTTGTTTTTTTTACAAACATACACATCCTTAAACATTTTTATGAAGAATTAAAATATTTGAAAAATACTTGGAGATTGTTTGGTACAATGCATCTCTTTATAGGATAGTTAATTTTGAGCTTTAATACAATATTTTTTAATAAAGAAGAGACAAATTCTTATATATGTGAATATAGCTGTTCAGACCTTTCTTGTGAAACTTTCTCATGTAATTGTAATGACTGAAGTACTTGATCATACTGTGCCTTTATAGAGATATGCTTATAGCTTCAAAGATATGCCTTTGTCCTTTACAGTCTATATTGTATATTAAGAAACATGCAGCAGAGTGAATTCATTTTGATAAGCACTATCTTTTCAAAGTGTTAGTAATTTTTAGTGACATTTGGCAATGTATTTGTAGATGTGCATAAAAATATAAATTCTTGCCGTCTGACATGGGTTTTCTGGCTTTCTGTGCCTTGATCATTCAGTGTTTTGCTCTTAGTCACCTAAACTTTTCACCAATTGAATTTGAGTTTTTCACAGTTTGTGTTTTAACCCTTTTTTTTTTTTCAATTTATTTTTTTCATATTTCTATCATTCTGGTGCAGGCATTTCTGATCTGCAATTGTTCTGTAATATGTCTTAGTAAATTGTAAGTGATACTGAAAGCATAATACATATACCAATTTTACCTAAGGTACTGTTAAATATTTTTAGATCAAAATCAATTACTTAGAACTTTGAAATTAAAAAAAGAAAGTAAACCTATTTTGTACTTACACACTGAATATGTACAGTCTGACTTTAAAGACAAACTCTGTTTCCAGAAGTGTTTTAGGGAAAATGTTTAACTTTGTTGCACAGAAATGTTTGCAGATCAGCATTGCTAACTACCAAAAAAGAAATAGTAACATACATGTCTTCTGACTTTTAGTTGTGCCTTCATGTTGCTGCAGTGAGATTCTGTGCATCAAAATAATTGGCCTTCATGTACTAGATGTGATTCAATTACATCTTAAGTTTTTAATGAAAATATGCAAACTGAGTGAATCCTAATTTTTCCATATATTTTTATAGCTTTGTTGCCTCTGATAGCATCTCATTTGCCATCTTCTTTTTTCTGTTTATTAGTCAATCAGGGAAAAAAATTGCCATCTTTAAACTTTTTAATTTGCTAGTTTTTATGCAGAGCTATTTAAATACCATCATTTTGGTTAATATCCAGTTGTGACAAAGATTACTTTATTCTCCCAGAGCTTTACTTCATGGAAATGGCCTTTTTCCCCACAGCTAAGCTTGCTTTTTTTTCAGGGCAATATTAATTATATATTTTAAAGAAAGTTGCCAGTTAAGACACATTTAGTTAAATCTTGCTGGCAATGAAACATTTTAAAGAGCTTTTAAAAATGTTTCCTCAATATTCATGTTTATCTTACCAGTAACAAGAGAAGGCTTTGAGTTTCACTAGTTAGTGTCTTTTAACACTAAGAGATACCTATTTGGAGAGTTACCAGAAACTTTGAAATCCTATTTAATTTTACATAGATAGCATCCTTAGGTACTATACTTTTAGAATTGTACACATATACTTTAGGATGGTCTTAAATAGAAATGAAAAAAAAACAAACTCTTTCAACCCTTTAGCTTTAAATAAAACTTAAAACCATAGGAACATTTTTAAAGATACGTATTTAACATATCTATGCTTGTTTGTAGATAGCATAACTTTGTAGAAAAACTTAAAGCCATCCCAACATTTATTAAATATTTAATCCATGTTCCTTCAAACATCTTGATGAAGGGATATAGTCACTAATGTTTCTGTATATTGATATATAACATTATTCTAGATAATGCATTTAAAGATGCCTTTTTCTTTTTTAATACTAAGGACTTCTTTAGGTATATTTGCTTGGACTTGGTCTAAATTTTGTCTTTTCCCTTAAAATTATTTCACCTGAAAATATTCCATTGCATTTTCTTACCTACACTGAGTGAAGTACAAGCACCCAGATTACCAGTATTTTTCTTTACCTAAATGAGAGTATGCCATAGATTTTATTTTTAAATAGAGCTATTCCCTGTCAGACAGCTAGAACGTTTGATAAGCAGTCCCCTGAATTCAAAAACTATGGAAAACATTCACCAGTTTGCTTGCAAACCAACTCTGCTGCATGCGTTCACAAATTTCATAAAGATTGCATGCTTTCTGTTTTCAATACAAATTGTATTTTTTTTTCATACCCATCCTTGCTTTTTATTTTTTAATTTTGTTTCCCTTTTCTTGGTTGGATGCCTGTGTGTGTTTATTCCAAATCCCTGTCCAGTCCTGGAGTTTGAACTACGGAAAGCCAAGGAGACCATTCAGGCCCTCCGAGCCAACCTGACAAAGGCTGCAGGTGGTGTACATAAAACTTTTTTGAGACTTTTTCTACTTTGACAATGTAGAAGTAGCTGAGATATTTTCAGATGTAAAATAGTAAAGTGTTATTTATATTTTCTTCCACCAGAACACGAAGTTCCTTTACAGGAACGAAAAAATTACAAATCCAGTCCTGAAATTCAGGTGGGTGAATGACAGACCTAAAAGTATCTTCCACATAAAATGGTAGCGCAAGTATTGAAGAAAGGAAACTTATAATATTGTATCTTCTTTTTGCCTGTAGGAACCGATCAAACCTCTTGAAAAGAGAGCTCTAAACTTCTTAGTCAATGAATTTTTATTGAAGAATAACTACAAGCTTACATCAATAACCTTTTCAGATGAAAATGATGATCAGGTACAATTGTTTTTTTGTTGTTGTTGTTTTGTTTTGTTTTGTTTTGTTTTTACAGTGATTTGTTTCCTTATTAACTTATAGTGTATTTATTTTCTCTTTCATCTAGTTTCTTTAATTTTTTAAGTCATACATAGGGTAAAATTCTATAACGCTAGGTACCAGACATTTCTCTGCCCACATAGTCTGGTATTCTTTTGGCCATGCTCCCATTGCCACACTCAACTATGTCACTGTCTTACTTCTGCTACATCTATATCTGTGCCTTCTGAATCTCCCCATTTTCATGTCAGTCATTTCTCCTACCTACTGCTTTAACTCCTTCCTTATCAATTCTGAATTTATAAGCACTCTCAACTTTGTTTTTAGCTTATCCTCTACCTGCCTCTCCAGTGTTATCTTTTGCTTATTCATTATAATCTTGCCAAACAGAAGGGCTTGCATCCCCCTCAACATCTCTGGTTCCTTCAGGGTTTTGTGCTTTTGTTCATTCTTACCCTTGTCTCTGAAACAGTTAGTTCCCTTATCCTTTCATTGCCATGTGCCTTGTAAATACCTAAGCCTTTTCCAAGAGAGTACACAGGTCGTCACCTTTCCAAAACCTTTCCTTCTACCTCAATACAGAAACTGACTCCTTTCTCTGAATTCTTCACAGCTCTTTAATTATAATATCTGTAATACTAAAAAGTTTACCTATTTATGTCCTCACTCTTGAATTGTGAAAGCCCCTGAGTGGAGACAGTATATATTCTTCTTTCTAAGCACATGGTAGATAGCTAATAAATGTTTGATGAATATAGATGGATAAATGGATATTTGAATAATATGTGTAGTAGTCATTTAATAACTGTTTTTAAAAGCTTAAATTTGTTTAGTTCTTATTGTAGGCCATGCACTGTGTTAAGATCTTAATAGACATTTTATTTTATCCTTACAAAAAACCCTAAGAGGTGAGTATTATATCCATTTTACAGATGGCCTGTTTGAGTTTCAAATTAATTTATAACAATGATAAACAGAGCAAATATGAATTTCACCTTAGGTCCAATTTCTCCAAAGCCCCTGCTTTTAATAGCTGCCTTATATTTGCTTCAGATTTAAGCCTCAATAATGGCTATTTTCCTTATTCAAATAAAGCTTCAAAGGAATAAAAAGGTCGCATTTAGAACATTCAAATGAGTATGCCATAGTTTCTCAAAGTGGACTTCCCAAATAAATTAAAAATAAATAAGTTGCAAGATATCAAATTAATACTAAATTTTGATGTATTAGAGAAAGAGAGAGAATGGTAGGACAATATATTGGCATAAATTAATTACCGTAGATTAATCTGGAATTTTATAAAGCTCTTCAAAAAATCTTTGCTAATAGAGTGCTTGAGGTGCTCTGCCTTTTTGAACGTTAGTAATAAAATTGTATTAGACTGAATTCAAGAGAATGTTTTATATACAACAGATTGAAGAACAGCTATTTGGATTCTGAAAATTGTCAGAAGCATTTTTAATAATGTAAATTAGATTCAAACAGCTATAGCAAGAAGGCAAGCAGATTAAATTGCTTGCTTACCCACCAGAGATTACACTAAATATATATAGGTTAGAATAATAAAGAAAGGAGGAACAAAATTAATGCTGTCAAGTATTTTACTTTTAAATAATGGGTACAACTTACAAACTAAGATTTTTCTTAATATGGACATGTTCGTATGACTTCATGCAAATATTTAAATATATTTTACAAGCTTGAAAATTAACACAATCTTGAAAGTTAAGAGTTTACATTTTTGAGAGATTTAATAACAAGATTAAATGTGCAACATTTTGACATCCAAAACAGTTAAACCTGTTTACCTAGAATATCAGGAAACTTACAAGAATAATATTAGACAGTGGAAGATGTAAGTTTAACAATGATGTTTTCACACTTGGAACATACACTTTGACATTACAACAAAACTATGATTGTGTTGAGTTCTCAAGATATTTGCTATGAGGAATAAAATGAATCTCAAAAATGCAAGGTAAAATTTCTTCAAGTTTTATTTAATATTATTATTATTATTATTATTTATCTTTTAGGATTTTGAACTCTGGGATGATGTAGGATTAAACATTCCAAAACCTCCAGACTTATTGCAACTCTACCGAGATTTTGGAAATCATCAAGTCACTGGTAAAGATCTTGTGGATGTGGCCAGTGGTGTAGAAGAAGATGAATTAGAGGCTCTTACACCAGTTTTAGGCAGCCTTCCTACAAGCCTTGAAACTCCTCAGACTGTAGAGGTGAGCAGCATTAACTAGTCAAGTCCACAAAAAGTATTTAAATTGTGTAAAAGCATGCTATGAGATCTTAAGTTTCTGTTTTTCTCCCATTTTGATTTTAGAACTCCTTACTAGTACAGAAATTAGAAGATAAAATTAGTTTATTAAATAGTGAGAAATGGTCTTTGATGGAGCAAATCAGAAGACTTGAAAGGTTAGTACTTAATCATCATTTCTTAAAAAGAACCTCTTAAAGTTTTTTTTAAAAATTGACAGATTATATAAATATATAAGATAATATTTCAGTTGTAAGACATAATTTTTCATATTCTGATACTTCTAAATAAAGTCTTATATTTGTTTTAAATATTTAATATGCTCCTTTTCCCCAAAAAATGTTATTAAGTTATTATAATAATCATGTAATTGGTTCCCCATGGTTGGGTCAGCATTAATAAAATAACTTCTTCACACTAATGTTGTAAATATTTCCCACTGATTATTTCATTTAATTCTTATTATAATCCTGTGGATTAGATAGAATTATTCCCATTTTGCAAATACAGAAAGGAAAGTTAAATGCCAATTCAAAACAGAGTTTATAAGGCCATTTTTATGCTTCATTGATAAAGAGTTTGTAGTTATACTTTTAGGTGTATGAAGCATTCCTTTATAAAGTACAGAAAAGCTTAATCAGTTGCCAAACAATTTTCTGTCAATATGTTATACTTCTTAATGCATGAAACCTAGTATGAGATTTATGCTATTTCCAAAGTTTTAAGAACATAATTGTTCTCTGATAATTTCTCTTTCTTTCTACAGTGAAATGGATTTCCTCAAAAATGAACACTTTGCTATCCCAGTAGTATGTGACTCTGTTCAGCCTTCTTTGGATCATAAAGACTCTGAAGACAGTGGACAGAATCCAGTTATAAGTAGCTCAGACAAGCAAAAAGACAAAGATATCCATCTTTCAAAGTCAGGTGAAGTTGATTCCGCTATTCCTAAGGAGAATTTCCCAAATTCTGTCCCCAGGAGAGAAAAAGAAGAAATGCCATCTTCATCTCCATCAAGTAAAAACACAGTCCATTTTGATAAACCTAATAGGTTAGTATGCAACATATGTTTGGAAATGTATCTTTCAGTTATTTTAATACCTTGCGAAACTGGAAGAGCTTCATTTCTTGTTTTGAGGGTCAGATGTATGAATTTTTACATTTGGCATGAACTTAGCACAAGATACATGTCTCAAAAACATATCACAGAGTAATTGCTAAGTTCAATTACATTAAAGAGGGTTAAAACATAAGTGGGGTATCTTCTATCTTAGCAGAGTACTTAAACCCACAAAATAATTTGTATGTTCTTTGTGCTATAAACTCAGCCAGTGATTTTTTTTTAAGATTTAATCATTTATTTGAAAGAGGAAAAGAAAGCATGCACGTGAACACAAGTGGGAGGGGCAGAGGAAGAGGCGCGAGAATATGAAGTAGACTCCCTGCTAAGCACAGAGCCAGTACAGGGCTCCCATCTCACAATCCTGAAATCACAACCTGAGCCAAAACCAAGGGTTGACACTGAACCAGCTGAGCCACCCAGGCGCCCTTGTACCCAGTGATTTTTACCTTTTCTCTGTTCAGTCATTAACAGACTCAATAGAAGGTTTTGATACTGCATAGTTACCAGTGTAAACAGGGGAATTATTTCTGCTCCTAGTCCTTTTTCTTGTGTCTGCTTCAATTACTAATAATATATCATTAGTCTTCTCTTGATTCATTTACTTAATTTTTATGGGTCTCAGTGATTGAAATCAGCTGAGATAATGGTGGTACCTGCCCTTTACGATCAGGTTTTCTAATGGAGGAGATAAAATATAATTTAAACATTTTTTAGGTTGTAATGTGAAAAAATCATTTTAAGAAAGGAATATTTACTCTGCTCTTTTCTTATATTCTAAGCACAGTTCTAAATTCTTTCCGTATCCTAACTTATTTCATCTTCACAAATATCCCATGGTGCAATTCTGAGCCACAAGTCATGCTTCCTCCTTCTATTAAAAGACAGGTATTTCACCTAGTGTTGGGAGATTGGAAAGTACAAGTGATTTCTTTTAGATTTATAGGTACTCACGATTGATAAGAAGTTTTTTTTTTTTTTTTTAAACAAATCTTTCCACTGATGAACCACAACTTTTTGTGTACCTACTAAGCCACGTTTTTCTTTAGGTATTAGAAAGGTTAGTTATATTTTTATGAATACTACTACATAGAAACTAATGTCATTTTGGAGATACGAATGTTTTAAACTCACTTTTTAAACATTAAAAAGTTAATATTTTCAATTACAAAAAAATACTTTACAATATACTGTGAAGGTTGACTGAGTCTCTGCTTCATTTATCTCTGATTTTTACCTCTTTATATGGGCTTCTAATATTAAGGTTTATCATTATCATTAGAGAGGTCTGCAAAACTAATTTCTGCCAGCACCTTTGTATCCACTGTTTACTTTTCTGGGACCAGAGAGAACGAGGGAGAAAAAGTCCTCATTTCAGATTTTGCAAATACTTTCTGTAATCATTGACCTGTTCTACATTTCAGGTTTGATCTGTTGATATTTATGGCTGTCCGTTCATATAACATCAAACCTTTTAAAAATCAGTTATTGCTAATTTTTTCCCCCTCTGTAATTCTCTAGGGAAGTATCCTTCGAGTCATTGTTGGTTGAAAAATCCAGTTAGCATTTGTGGGGCAGTATTAATGCAGGTTTTGGAGTTATAACACGCAACTTACCTTCTCCTACATGCCGGTGGTAACCGTTTGGTATTGTCCCCTTTTCATTCAATTTTTCTTCTAGGAAATTGTCTCCTGCTTTCCACCAAGCTCTACTCTCTTTTTGTCGAATGTCAGCAGATAGTCGTTTAGGATCAGAGGTAAATTATATCATATATTCTTGGAACTGTCTTAAAATATTTGGTTTTTCTTCTCAGTATCTCATCCAAAAGCAGCTGTGATAAGACTCCATTTCAAATAAATATCTATTTTTTTTAAATAATGCTCTAAGAAATAATTCCTAAAATTTTAAACTTTTAAGAAAGTTGATTATTTCTGGCCTTTCAGTTAAAGTTTTGTTTAGTATTAAAGTGACCTTTTGTAGTCTATTTTTAATTTGTTATGTCTGACATATGGTAACATGCCTCTTTTGGGTATAGTTTGGAAACCAGTATAAGTGTACATATTGTTTATATTTCAGTTATTTTTAGATCACGCCATTATTTCATTAGGCGTGGTTATCTTTTTTTTTTTTTTTGTAAGATTTTATTTATTTGAGAGAGAGAGAGCACAAGTGCGGTAGAGGGGTAGAGGGAGACCAAGAAGCAGACTCCCCACTGAGCAGGGAGCCCCACATTGCTAGACGATGCTAGACTGAATCCCAGGGCCTGAGATCATAAACTGGGTTGAAGACAGTCACTTAACTGACTGAGCCACCTAGGTGCCCCAGCAGTGGTTATCTTTGATGGCTGAGTTTGTTAGCTCTCAGATTATTGTTCCCTGAGTGCTTTGTAATTGTTGGAGGTTCATCTTGACAGGATATTTTATTATTTTTTTCTATCTTTATACTCTTCCCCTTTTTAGTTGTTGTGTTGTGGTTGATTCCACTCGACCTCTGGTGGGCTTCAGTTTCACAATGTCATTGCTAATAGAAAAGAGCTAGAGGATGGCTTGGTTGCATTTCTGGCAATCCTCACAGCAAGTCGGTTGGCCTCTGGGGCCACCTCTTGTATGCAGCTTCACTCTAGCAACTCTCGCCGAAGGCGTAGATCCTAGCTCTATAGGGCATCTTTTCAAGAATAAAAGAAGAACCGCTGAAGCTACATCTGTCCTGTGTTATCTGTAGTTATTCCCAGAACTACAGCCTAGTAGGGCTCCTTGGATTCCCCCTTGCTTCTTCCTGGTGTTTTCAACCCATTTCGTGCTTACAGAAATGTTTATCCTGTGTGAAACACAGTTCCTGTTCTTGTTGATGGGGATGTCCTTATTATTCCCATGACCATCAGCAGATGGAATATTGGATGCGTGCTTGGAGCAGAGGTGGCAGGGTCTAAAGCAGGTTCTAAACTTCAAGAACCATCATTCATGGAAGTTCTACACCGTCATCATTTATTCATGCTTTGGTTTTCTAGGTGTCTCGGATTGCAGACAGTGAGAAGAGTGTTATGTTAATGCTGGGGCGCTGCCTGCCACACATTGTTCCTAATGTGCTGTTGGCAAAGAGAGAGGTGAGACACAGAAGTGTTTTCATCCCAGTAATTCCATCATGTTGTCCATTTTCTGTCATTTTGAAGTTTAGTGTTATATTTTTATTTTGTTAAAGTCTATTACTTGCAATCATATTCTTACTTTTGTGCATGCATCTCTGCTCCTAGAAAATGGTTTTACACCTCTGTCAGGTGAGTTCAGTAAAACTGCATGGTATTCATGTTTTTCCAATTGTGCTTAAAGCAGCATTAGCTTCTGCAACACTAACTATTACTGTAGGTCCATTTATGTGCCATGAATACTGTATGTTTTTTACATTACCAGTTAACTAATTTATTTTATCTCTGTTTTTGATATGATATGCTTGATATGTATACAAAAATAGACCCTCTTCATATTGAAAATAACTGGGACTAATAATGTAACTTTTTTCCTAAATGTACTTGTAATGACCTTATAAATGTTAGTTTTATTATATTTGTTTGTCAATAATCACACTTGTCTTACAATGATAGGATAGTTGTAGTATTGACAATAACTTTTGAAAGTACCTTCTTTTTCTTTTCTTGTAGTTAACTCTGTTACTGACAGATGCTTAAAATATCCAAAATACAGTAGCCAGTATCTTTTAGTCCAGATAGCCTCTGTATGAGCCATAGTGTGAGGAGTTATCTTTAGAGTTAAATTTAGCCAAGAAAAGAGCAATAAAAAGTTACCCATAATCTAATTTAAATGACAGTGGATGATTTATTTGTAACCAAGTTTAATAATTTATTTGAACTATTCAATTTATAAACATGACTTCCAGTTAACAAAATATTTTTTGTATAAAATGGGTTAAGAATATTTTAGAATATATCCTATAAGTCTTCTGTTATCCTCTTAATATTTACCTGATTTCAATCATAATTCTTGGGACCTACAGTATGATAGGTACACAATGCATTGGCAAAACCCATATAAAGCTTATACTTAATTATCCGTTTAGCACAAGAAATTTGTACTGATCCTCAAGAAAACTTATATGTAGAAACTTACATGTAAAACTTATATTAAAAATGCTTATTCCTGTAGGTGTTTTGAATTGAAAAATTTAAAAGACTGTTTTCTTACTGGTGGTTTTATTTTACCTAATATATAAAAATAGTTGTGAGATATTCGTTAAGGTGTGGAAGATTCCTGTATCTTGAAGGATCAGTGTCCAATTTCAGATTGTTTTGCAGTTCTGCCTGGCAGAATGGTGTTTGAGCTTCTTTTCCTTTTTTAGCTTGTAACATAATCCATGCAATGCATTAATGTTTGCATCCCTTTTACTATGTTTCCTTAATATAGTATTTAAAATAGCACAGAAACCTAATTGTTATGAGATGCAGTTTAAGCCTTATTTTAATTTTCCCTTTTTTATTATAAAAGATTCTACCACTAAAATCTGATTGTACTGCATGAAATATTTATAAATTTGCATCATCAGTAATCAGATATACTATATATATATAAATATATATGTAACCATATATATTTATACATATACACATTTCATTTGTGGTATGATGTTTACTTTTATGGCTGGTTTAAGTTTTTTGTATTTAAAAAATATATACTTATAATTCATGAAGGAAGTGATCGTTTATCTTTGTTGATTTAATTATTTGTACATTATTTTATCAGAAAACTTACCATTTATAATATATCAAAGTTGTATTCTCTTGAAATTAAATTGATAAATAATGAAGTTTATCTTGGTTTGGTTTGAAACCAATCCCAGGGCATGAAAGGAAAAAACTTCTATTTCATTTCATGCTTTGATATTAGATTACCTTTATTTAATATTTCACCTTAATTCCTTCAATACATATTTTTAAAAAGGTCTTGTGATTAAAGGATTAATATTTTGATTTTTTCTTATTTCTCAAGTTTTATATAATCTTTTATCAGGATAAGCCTTTTTATTAATATGTAAATACAATTAAAATGCCCTTCAGTAAACTGGTCATAGTAATATCCTAGCTGGTTATATAAATAAATCATTAGAAACTTGATTTAAGGTTTTGGTTAAGTAACACATTTACATGGTTAACTTCTTTTAAATATAAAAAGATAAACAACAAAAACTCTTCCCTTGTCACTGAGCCACCATTCCACATGCAATAAGTGTTATTAGTTTCTAGTATATTCTGTTAAGTCCTTTGCCCATTTTTTAATTAGGTTGTTTGTCTTTGTTTTTGAGTTGTAAGAGTTCTTACAATTCTGAATATTAAGCTCTTATTTTATATATGATTTGCAAATATTTTCTTCCATTTGGTAAGTTGTCTTTTCACATTTTTGATAATGTCCTTTGATGGACATTTGAATGTTTTTCGTTTTTTGCTTGTGTTTTTGGTGTCAAATCTAAGAATCTCTTGCCAAGTCTGGGGCCAAGAAGATTTATCCCCTATGCTTCTTTCTAATAGTTTTATAGCTTTAGCTCTTATATTTAGGTCATTGATCCATTTTGAATTTGTATATGGAATAAGGCACGGGTCTATTTTTATTCCTTTCATGTGATTGTGCAATTGTCCTAGCACTAGTTGTTGAAATGTTTCCCCCTTGAATAGTTGTGGCACCTTTGTCAAAAATTAGTTGTCTACAGATGTTTGGATTTATTTCTAGACTGTCAGTCCTGTTCTGTTGGTCTTTATGTTTATCCCTACACCTGTACCAACCACACTATTTTGATTATTGTAGCTTTGTACTAAGTTTTGAAATTGGAAAGTATGAATTCACTGAGTTTTTTTTTTCTTTTTCAATATTTACCTTTTCAAGGCCCCTTGCAGTTCCTTAGGAATTTAATATTCTACTTTCATTCTGCAGTTAAACATCATTGGAATTTTGAAAGGAATTGCCTTGAATTTTATAGATCACTTTAGGGAGTACTGCCATTCTTTTTTTTTTTAAGTTCTTATTAATTTATTTGAAAGAGAGAGAGGAAGGGAGGGACAGAAGGAGAAGCAGACTGCCCGCTGAGCAGGGAGCCTGATGCGAGGCTCACTCCCCGGACTCTGGGATCATGACCTGACTGGGGATGAAAGCAGACACTTAACCAACTGAGCCACCCAGGCACCCAAGGAGTATTGCCATTCATATGGCAGTAATTCTTCTAATTCATGAACATGGGATTCTTTTCATTTATTTATATCTTTAAATTTTTCTAGCAGTGTTTTGTAGTTTTCTATGTGTAAGTCCTTCACTTCCTTTATTTTGTTTTTTTTAAAGGTTTATTTACTTATTTTAGAGAGAAAGAGGGTGCATGTGTGGGTGTGAGAGGGGCAAAGGGGGAGAATTTTTCATGTAGTCTCCTTGCTAAGCACAAAGCCTAACACTGGGCTCCTTCCCTTGACCCATGAAATCACAGCCTGAGCCCAAAGAGTCTGATGTTTAACCTACTGAGTCACCTAGGTACTCCTTTTGTTACTTTTTTTTTTCTTCACTTCCTTGTTTTAATTATTCTTAAGTATTTTTATTGTTTTGGATGGTATTATAAATGGAATTTCCCCTTAATTTCCATTCAGATTGTTCATTGCTGGTTTATAAAAACAGAACTGATATTTGTGTGGTAATCTCTTACCTTGCAACTTTGTTGAATTAGTTTATTAGTTCTAGTAGTTCTTTTGTGGATTCTAATGTGATTTTCTTTATCTGGAGTGACATTATCTATAAATCTTCCTTTCCTATTTTGGATAGCTTTTATTACTTTCCCTTGCTTAATTTCTCTGGCTAGGACTTACAGTACAATGTTGAATAGCAGTGTTTTGAGAGAACAGATATTTTTTATCTTTTTCCTGATTTTGTGGGGAAACCTTTCAGTTTTTCACCATTGAGTATGATACTGGGTATGGGTTTTTCATAAATGCCTTTTATCATATTAAGGAAGTTTTCTTCTATTCATAGTTTGCAGTGTTTTTATCATGAATGGATGTTGAATTCTGTCAGATGCTTTTTCTGCATCAATTGAGATGATAGTTATTTTCCCTTTGTTCTATTGATGTAGTGTAATATGTTATTGATTTTTCATATATTGAACCAGCCTTGCATTCCTGGGATAAATCCCTCTAGGTCTCAGTGTATAATCCTTCTCATGTATTGTTAGATTGGGTGTTAGTATTTTTTTGCACATTTTTGCATCTAAAAATTTCTGATATATTTGTTCTATAGTTTTAACACTAACTGAGAATTGCCTGGCCTAACATGTGGTCTATTCTTGAGAATGTTTCATGTGCACTTGAAAAATAAATCTTTTGCTGTTGTCAGGGTGTTTTATATATGTCTATTAGATTTAATTATTTTATAGTGTTCAGGTCCTCTGCTTCCTTACTGATCTGTTTATTTGCTCATCCATTATTGAAACTAGGGAATTGAAGTCTCCAAATACTATAGCACTGCATTGTATTTTTTCAGAAATATTTTGTGCATGTAAGCAAACTCAAATACATGATCTTTCTTTCATCACTTACACAAATGGTACTACACTTCTATGTACTATTCTTTACTTTGCTTTTTTTCCATTTAACATTATATTTTTGTATCACTCTATGTCAGTATATAAAGAACTTCCTTGTTCTTAAGCCTGCATAATACCTAGTCTTTTTATAGTCTTTTAAACATGTCTTAAATTAGTGTTTTTCAGACTCTATTGGCCACACTTAGTAAAAGACATTTTATGTGATGTGCCAGTATATAATACATATATATAATTAAAATGAAAGTTTGACAAACCAGTATTGCCTTTACTGATTATGACAAGTTAAAAAAGAAGACAGTCAACATCAAACATAATTTTATAAATATTTTTAAACAATAATGCCTAAATAAACAATAAAAAAGAAAAGAATGCTCTTCACAATAAATGAAACAAGATGGGATGGAGAGGGAGACAAACCATAAGAGACTCTTATTCTCACAAAACAAACTGAGGGTTGGGATGGGGGGGGTGGTAGAGAGAGGGTGGTGGGGATATGGACACTGGGGAAAGTATGTGCTATGGTGAGAGCTGTGAAGTGTGTAAACCTGGTGATTCACAGACCTGTACCCCTGGGGCTAATAATACATTATATGTTAATTTAAAATTTTAAAAATTTAATTAAAAAAAAAGAATGCTCTTCATGATCCACTTAATTGATTTTTGACCCATTGTTTTAAAGGGAGTGACATAAAATTTAATTAAAGCTATCTAATAAATTAAACTTTTTATTTTTTATAAAAGTGGAAAGCACAGTGAATATAGATGTTAGTGTTATTTCTTTTGTTTTTTAAAAGAAGAGTAACAAACTCATTAAATCTATAGGTCACAATTATTACATTTTTAAAATTTAATGTACCATAATGTTTCAAATCTAAGATGCCATTAATTATAACAATTATGCCCCTTTAAGAAAGAAGTCCCATGAAATTATAACATTTTCCATTATAATGTATACCCTAATTTCAGAGATAATTAAAAGAGAAAAAAATTTCCTCCTATCTATTGTTAAGTAATGGTAATCTTTTTTAAAAAGTGTTTCAAAAGACCTACTTGCCTATTGATTTGGGGAGGAAAAAAAAAAATCATGAACAAATTTTCTATTTGTGGCTTATGTAGTAGTTCATCTTAATGGGTGCATTGAAGAACTTGAATCTTTCAAACCAAATTACAGAATAAATGTATGTATATAGGCTAAAGAAGTTGATTTTTCAGTCTCTGCTTTAAATGCATTTGAAGGGAAAATTCTGTAATTTAAAAATAAGATTTCATAACAGATTACTTCTAAAAAGCATTTTTAAATAATACATCTAAATTTAATTTTTATTTTCATTCTATGCCAAGGAAAGCTGACTCGGAAAAGCAAAGGAGAAGTCTGGGCCTGGAATGGGGATGAGCAAGTGGAAATGGGGAATGAGTCCAAGCTTTCTTTTTGAGATGTTGAAATTGTTCCAAAATTAGATTGGTGGTAGTTGCACGACTCTGCATATACTCAAAACCATTGAATGTACACTTGAATTTTTATGATATATAAAATATATCATATATTAAGCTAGAAAAAAAGGGGCAAAGGAGAGAACCAATTCCCTAAAAAAAATTCTCTATTTATTTTTGAGAGAGTGGGAGCACCACATGAGCAGGGGAAGAAAGAGAGGGAGATAATCTCAGCAGACTGCACCCTGAGCACAGAGCTTGTGGAGGGGCATCCTGTGACCTCGAGACCACGACCCAGCTGAAACCAAGAATCTGACCCTTACATGACTCAGCCACCCTGGTGCCCCTTACTAAAAGTTTTAAATGTAGTATTGTCTCTAAAGTTCTGCCTGTCTTCTCTGAGAAACTGAACTTCACTCATTCATGTTTGCTCCATGATGCATTTTTTAACTTAGGAGTGATAATAGCCCAGGTAATTATAACTATATGAGACTGGTAGGAAAAAGTTTGACTTCTACCCTTCTAAGTTCTTTAGCTAGTCTAATAATGAAATTAACGTAGGACAGATTCGTAGGAGAAAAATACATTCAATTACGTATGTATATAGGGGCCCCATAGCAATATAAGACCCGAGGACAAGCTGGCCAATTAGGCTTACTTGCGGTCTTGGGCTGATGGTGTAAGAACGGGGAGGAGAGGGATTCACAGGACAGTAAGAAGAGCAGATGTTTGGTAGTTGGGTGATTGTCTTTCGTATAGATAAGTCATTCAGATAAAATACCTATTTCTTGGAAGTAGCTCTCTTTTGGGGCCAGGCCCCCTATCTAAATTCTTTTTGGTAGTTTAAAGAAGAGGTGAAAGTTTTTCTTGGGTCTGGTGGATCTTGATTGCCTTCAGCTCAAAATAGTCTACATGCCAAAATGGGATATTTTGGGAAGACTTGTTCTGAACCCCTTCAAGAGTTATACAAAAGAATAGTAGATAAGTAAAGTAAAATAGGTAGTATGGTGAAGTAGATAGGATTTGTTCATCTCCTTTACCTGTTTAATGTGTGTTTTTATGTGTATGTTAATGTTGGAAGTAAATCACATGCTCTTTAGCAGTATCACTTTTTTTTTTTTAAGATTTATTTTGGAGAGGTGTGGGGAGGAGTAGACTCACTGCTGAATGTGCAGGGAGCCCAGTGCGGGCTTGATTTCGTGACCTGAGCTGAAGGCAGATGCTTAACCAATTGAGCCCAGGTGCCCCAGCAGTATCAGGGGTTTAAAAAGTCATTCACGTATTTTAATTAGGCTTCCTGAAGGTTGAACCTTAGGAGTAATTCTAAGATAGATAATAATAAGCCTTAGATAATAATTTTGAGAATAGATACTTTAGGGACCCTGGAAGTATAGAACTTTTCCAGAGGTGAGTAATCTTTTTATTTCTTATGTGAATCTTTGTAATGTCCTTCCTTTCTCTTCCTTCTCTCCTTCCTTTCTTTATTTCTTTTAATTTTTTAAAGTAAGCTCTGTGCCCATCATGGGGCTTGAAATCAGAACCCAGAGATCAGGAGTCTCATGCTCTACCAACTGAGCCAGCCAGGCACCCCTCTTTCTTTTTTAAATGTATTACTGACAAGTTTCAACTGAAAATCTAAATCGGAGGGTGTACCCTTATTATAACTTGAATTTAAATTGTAATTTGGTATTGCTTAACATCTAGGCAAAAGACAAAATGGAAAATTTAAGGTAACAGCTAACTAAAATTTTTAAATGAAGCTTTACTTATAGGAAATAATTTAATGGAAAAATGAGGGCAAGCAGTGAACTCTTTTACTGGACTAATAGGTTAACCTTTCTAGAACGGTAAAATTTTTCTTGTTGACCTGAAGCACTCAAACATTTCCTCCTTTGCATCTCATCTACATGGAATGCTTCCATTTCTGTTTTAGAGTTCTTACAGATCTTGAAGCCCTTGTCTAATCAACATTTCCAGGCCTTTGTTTAAAGTTCAAATTTGCCTCATTTCCCCCACCCAACATCGAATCCCGCAGGTTGTTTTAGATCCTTTTTAGGTGCTTGCTCTCCCCGCCTCCCACTCTTTGTTGTCTGAACACACCAATCTTCGGAAGACTAAGAAAGTTAAGTAAAAATACTCATAAAATCAAATGTACAATTCTCTAAAGACGTTTCCTACCTCTAAAGTTATCTTTGTTAAGATAACTTTGTTATCTTTGTTATCATTAGAAGTCATTTTGTTTTAGTTGTAAAACCGAACTATTTAATGCCCTACAAAATCCCTTTGGCAACCTAAGATTGGAGAGGTGGGCGATCCTTTATGTAGAGAGAAGTAGCTTTGTTATTAAAACTGTGAAAGTCATTTACTTGAGTAAAATGTAAATAACTAAGCCTTTTAGATTAATGAATTCTAAAGGCCTTATAAATATCTTTTTCAAAATGACAATAAAGTAATGGAATATGTACTACAGTAGGAGTACTGTATTGATTTCCTCCCTAGTAATTAGTAGGACATCTGTTTTAGATTTCCTCCCTAGTAATTAGTAGGAGATCTGTTTTATATTAAGTGTGTACTTCAGTACACACTTATTGAGTACTACCAGTTGCTAAAGCATGTTTTAAATAAAATATTTAAGATTTCTGTTGCCTTGAGGTATGGACTCAGTAACTTTTTGTGTGTGGTTGGGGGGGCCACTACCTTTTGAATATAATGTTACCAAAGCAATAGTATTTTCTTAGCATGGTTATTACTATTTTTTTAAAATCAACGTGCAGTATTAAATCTGATTTGCTTAAGGATCTTTTCATGTGAAAAATTCCTTTTTTTTTATTTTTAAGATTATTTATATATTTGAGAGCAAGAGCGTGAAAGAGAGCACAAGCAGGGCTGGAGAAGAAGGAGAAGCAGGCTCCCCACTGAACAGGGAGCCCTGCACTGGGGGCCCCAGCATCATGACCTGATGTTTAACCAACGGAGCCACCTGTGCATCCCATGTGAAACATTCTTGAGCTTTAGATAAGATGTCTGACATTGCTCTCCTATTCTCAATACATTTTTTGTATATAATCATTTCAAGTCATTTTTAAACCACTACCACCCTGGGGGAAAAAAAAGCTACCACCTTGCCTCCTGAAGGAAATTTTAGCTACCTCATTTTAAATGTTTCATTCAAGAATTATAAGGAAAGTTTTTAAAACACTAGACCTCTTTGTTGGAGACATGATACCAAAGAGAGAATATTGGTTCATATCTATATATTTATGAAGAGTGTAAAAATGGTGATTACAGACTTAATAGATTGTGATGTGGATATATTAATACTTCAGAGGCTTGAAAGAGATGAATTCACAGTAAATAAATGTGAATATACAACAGCAGATACATATGTACAGAATTCTTTATTTCAAGGGTGGTACAAATAGAACTTTTGAATAAATGAGTGAATTTGTACAAATAGAACTTGTGAATAACTTAGCAATTAAAATCCTTGATGATCTGTGAGAAACAGACTACTCCTTCCACTTTTTTCTGCCATCACTTACTGGGCCTCTTCTCAGCTCTGTATTTCTTTAAGAGGAAGAGACTGACCTACTTTATACACTGAGTTACAGCTGTTTGAGCCATTAATGTGTCAAGATGTGCTCAGTTCTCCTGGGCGTGGAATATCCAAAAATGATTGGCAATGACTTCCCATATGTTGTTAACTTTGCCAGCAAGAAATAAAAGCAAATGGCAATATAACTTATTACTGTGATTCAGAAAAGTGAAAAGTATTTTCCTTCTAAGTCCTAAATTCATAAGCATACAAGAAGGTAAATTCATAAAGGTTCAAGAAGTGACAGGTTTTCCTCCCATGTGTCAGTTCAAATTGGTTGGGAATAGCTGCTGTGTTGAGAAGTGCTTTGGTAAGTGCTAAGGCTTTGTGAGCCCAACTTTGATCTCACAGGGAAAAATTAATAATTCTGCATGAGCAATAAAGAAGGAAATTGCAGATTGTATATGAAATATTTCCCATTTCTGTCCTGATCTTAATTCTTCTTATGTTTTACTTAGAGAAACTAAAAATCAGAGAAGTTTGTGATTTTTCGTTAGGTTTTCAGTTTTGGCACATCTACGGCCATATTTCAGTTAAAAGATTCTTTATATTAATGTAGAATATAACCTTCCTCTTTGATTAAGGATCTGAAAATGAAAGGCACAAAGAATAAATAGTAACAATTATTTTGCTATGCTTGTTTTCAGATAAAAAAGCTAAATAATTGTACTTTATGTTTTCAACAGTGTATATGTATGCATTTGCAATTATAGCAAATATCTACATTACAAAACTTAACAGAGAAATACAGTAAGAGGAGAATGGAAGAGTGTGTATGTAGAGACAGTGGAAACAGGAAGAAGGTTGAGGAGAAGCAAGAAAACTCAGGAAAGAAGGATCTGACATGAGGGGAAAATATAAATAAAATATTTAGAGTCTTTCTTGATTTTCATGCATTAATATTTTTTCTCCTTTTGTTAGTGCCTTCTAGAATAACTGCTTTTTCATCTTTAAGGTTCTTTTCTCAATGGGATATGCTGATGCAATGTCTCAGTTCTCTCATGAGTATCGTTGGCTCTTAGTAGTCCAAATGGAGTCCTCTAAGGATTAGGATAGTCCTTGTTATTAATAATCTCCTACTCTAATATTTTACTTAATAATATAAGATCTTAACTTTTTTTTAACTTTACTTTTTACTTACATTACTTAACAATATAAGATCTATACTTTGTCTTCCATTCCCAGTACAAAATTTTTTTCCCTTATTACTTTTTATTAGTTTTGCTTTTCATTTGCTCACTAATGTAAAAACTACAGAGGGCCCAGATACAAAGATGACAGAATAAATGTTTTAAATTTGTTCTTACTTCTCAGCTCATACCAGATCAGCTCATATCAGATTTATTCTTAGCTCTTATGTATGTCTTTGTACCTTCAATTAAAGATTTGTACCAGGTAATTAAAATTTTGAAATAATACATAAAGACTTGAGAAATAATGGGAAGGGACTTGTAGTCATTCCTCTAAGTTGTAGTTTCAACTCTGCTAAAAATTTTATCATCCTTTTCTAAGGAAAATACTTCTACAGTCTAGCCTTTTCTACAGGATATTGTTCCTTATTACATAGTGATCAGTTCCTTTTATATATATATTTTTTAAGATTCTATTTATTTATTTGAGAGAGAGCACAAGTAGAGTGGAGGGGTAGAGGGAGAGGAAGAAGTCAACTCCCCGCCATGCAGAGAGCCTTATGCCAGGCTCCATTCCAGGATCCTGGGATCATGACCTGAGCCAAAGGCAGACACTTAACCCACTGCGTTACCTAGGTGCCCCCATCAGTTTCTGTTTTAAATCTACTAGCACTTTTTGGTGGGTAGGAAGATAGATGGGAAAAAGAAATGGTGGGAGTAATCATTCTGTTCTTATTACATCACACTGATTTCCTTAGATTAACTATAGAATATTATTTTTACAACTTAGAAAAAGTTTTCCTCCAAAAATATTTGACACTTTTGGACCTTTATTCTCATTAGATTTGAAAATCTTTTCCAAAATGAAAAACATTAATATCTTTTGAATATATTTTAGAATTTTGTCTTAGTTTATTTAAAATGTGGAACAACTTTGATTTATATATTTCTTCTGGAGAGAGAAGTGAACTTTTGTTATTACTTTCCTACAAAATACTGAATTTACCTCTGCATGTTGAATGTGCAACAAATAAGATATTACTAAAATTTCCATTTGAACATAAAATATTTCTCCTAATACTTCTACAGCAGTGCTGAGAGCGTTTGGCATCCGTGAAAATGGTTTTCTTTTTAATTAGCCATGTGGTTATGTGGGAAGGGTACAAAATTTTTAATTATAGGTAGTCTTAATTAAGACATAATATTGTATTTATGGAAGTGGGATGAGTTGTCTTCATTTTCTGTTAGCTTTTTAAATTTTAAAATATAGTTAACTTCTGCAAGTTTTTTTAAAACACTTTCAAAATTAAAATTACTGTATCAGCTTAAAGTAAGATAGAATGTTACTTAGTGCAAAAGCTAGTAGACCATTAGAAAGGACTGGATGAGGAAGTAAGGTTCGTAGAATCTTTAGTAACTTGATTACGTTGTGATTCACACTTTCTTTACAACCAACACATAAATACATGTTTCCGTGTTTTCTCTTGAATTACTTATTTTACAAAATTAGAATTTGCTCTTTTGTATGTTGAGGTTTATTTCATTTTAAATGTCCATTTAAAAATACTCTGGGGTTTGGAAAAATGAATATTTTGCAATGCATTTTTACTTTGCATTTTTCCACCTTCATATTTCTTCAGGAGTTGATCCCCCTCATATTGTGCACCGCATGCCTGCATCCTGAGCCTAAAGAAAGAGACCAGCTTCTCCACATACTTTTCAATTTGATCAAGAGGCCAGATGATGAGCAAAGGTATGTAGGACTACTTCTTTGGGAAACACATATAGTGTTGATTCATTAATTTTACTCATTTGGCATCATGATTGCATTTTAATCTAAGTGCCTTCTTTCTGTCCCAGTATTTATTTTAATAAGCAGAAGAAACATTGGCCCCATTCACAGAGTTCTGCAGTGTTTCCTTTTTTTTTTTTTTAGTGTTTCCATTCTTACTATTCCAGTTACTCATGTTGAATTTGTACACTTTTATATTAGCTACCTTTAGACTTCTGATTCAGATATCTCTTCGCCTTTGTCCTTCACTTTTGATTTTAAAGAATTGCTTAATATTCCCCCTTTTCCCACAGATGAACTAGATATGTCATGACTTCTCAACAGAAGTTAAATATTTAACATATGAATTTCTGCATCACTGGGCTATTTTTAAACCAGTTAACTGTGTGGCTACAGGAATACAGTATTTTGTTTTGCTAGTTGTGATTCAAATCTCAACTATTGACACCTGAGTGAAGAAATGAGTTCTATCTGAGAGTAGTGAAGGGACACACATCAGGGTGACTTTCCAGAAGAATTGGTAGTAGGTTTTGGTCAAGCAACAGTGATGTTTACCACAGAGAGTAAAACCTTTAAATAAAAGTGAACCTTTTAAGTGAAGCTATGCAAATGTGAACATGAACAAAACATCCTTGCGGGTCAGTGGGTTAAATAAGCAATGGATGGGTGAAATTGGGCAGTTGAAATGTTTTTCTGTTACAATTTTCTATTTTAATGAATACTTTTGCAAAACAGTACCTTATGATTAGGTAACTTTATATATTCAGTACTCATTTCACTGAATGTCAACATTTTTACCTCATCTGAAAATGTTGGAAAATCTTAAGAGTGAACCGTAGAAAAAGTAAAGCTCAAAATTTTAAATACAAATGATCTCTCAACTCTGAGAATAAAAACAGTCATACAGACTTTAAAACCTTATGAGTATATATCTCTTTCCCCTTCTTACCAAAATATACCTGGGCAAGCAGAGAAACACGTCCTTTCAGGATCCAGTCAAGATGAATCTGCACCAGCACCTCACAACACCTCTGGTCGAATAGAAAGAAAGCAAATTAAATCCCCATTCATTGCAAACTGAAAATTTTGCAGAACAATTTGATGGTGCTGTTTAGGAAAATTAATATTCTATTTTCGCATTGAAAACTACTATTCCCAGACTACTAACTCTAGGAAACAAACTGAGGGTTGCTGGTTGGCCAGAGTGGAGGGATGGTATTTAACTGGGTGATGGGCATTAAGGGCATGTGATTTAATGAGCACTGGGTTTAATACGCAACTGATGAATAACTAAAGTACATCTGAAACTAATGATAATGCTATATGTTAATTAATTGAATTTAAGTAAAGTCAGATAAAAATACTATTCCCTGTCTTCATGACTTAATTAATAACTAAATACCATTGATTACATTATTTTTAAATTTACAAGGCAAAAGCCTCGAGATCTCTAGCCTGTTTTCATAGACTTCACATGTGAAGCTAATAGCTGCCACCTGGTGGCCAAAAGTACCCGTTAGCCTTACTTCAGGTTTGGACTTTTTATTCTCTTTAGATTTGAAGATCTATTCCAACATGAAAAACATTAATATCTTTTGAATATGTTTTAGAATTTTGTCTTCGCTTATTTAAAATGTGAAACAGCTTTGGTTTGCATGTTTCTTTGAAAGAGAGAAATTTAAACTTTTGTTATTACTTTCCTACAAAATAATGAATTTATCTGATATGACAGGAATTCTGCACTCATGTTCATATTTAAATTTTTCACCTTTCAGATACATAAGTACTTATTAAAATATACCTATCAGTTGACTCACTGTGTATATAATTAACAAAGTGTAATATATTTACCATATAATTAATTGTTACTTTTCCTTACTTAATAAACCTCAGGCTTCTTCGATTATATCCTAAGAAAAACTTAATATTATGCTTAGTATTGGTGCTTTTTGCCTATTCTTTGCTAACAACTGTAATTGACACCATATTTCTACCTGCATCAAATAGTAGTTAAATGGTCCCTGTCCTGTGATTTTTCTACAAGTGAGAACGTTAATTTCTTTTTAAAGATTTATTTGTTTATTTTAGAGAGAAGGAGAATGTGTGTGAGTGGGGGGCAGAGGAGGGAGAGGGAGAGAGAATCTCAAGCAGGCTCCCTCCTGAGTGTGGAGCTCCTCACGGGTGGAGATCATGACCTGAGCGGAAGTCAACAGTTGGATGCTTAACTAACTGAGCCACCCAGGTGCCCCAAGTGAACATTAATTTTTACCATAACAGAAGCCTGTTTCCAGTGCCGTTAATAATCTGTTAATAGGCCATCGGACCTCTTCTGTTTTCAACCTGATTTTCAAAATTGTCATACTTTTTAAAATTAACTCTTGTTGGCTAAGAAGTTTGCCTTGAGGGGCCTAGCATTTTTTCAACAAGTATATACATCTTTAGTATGTAGGCGGTGGCTCATGATTAAAGTTATTTCACATGAAGTTTTCATACAAGTGTATACTTCGTGCAAATGTTGAAATGCCTACATTTTATCTAAATTCATTTATTACACAAGTCCAGCATTTGTGGAACCAATGTATATGCTTTTTCACGATTTTAAGATACTAATGGGGGAAAAACAATGTTCAGATATTGGGCAATTTCCACTGGGGGACAGGCAGCTAAAATTCTGTCTGTATATCTTAGAATTTCTTTTCCCATTTTTTTTTTTAAGATTTTTATTTATTTGATACAGAGAGAGAGAGATCACAAGTAGGCAGAGAGGCAGGCAGAAAGAGAGAGAAGGGAGGAAGCAGGCTCCCTGCAGAGCAGAGAGCCTGACGTGGGGCTCGATCCCAGAACCCTGGGATCATAACCTGAGCCGAAGGCAGAGGCTTTAACCCACTGAGCCACCCAGGCGCCCTTTCTTTTTTTTTTTTTTTATTTATTCATTTGACAGAGAGAGAGAGATCATAAGTAGACAGAGAGGCAGGCAGAGAGAAAGGGGGGAAGCAGGCTCCCTGCTGAGCAGAGAGCCCAGTGCAGGGCTGAGATTATGATCGAGCTGAATGAAGGTAGAGGCTTAATCCACTGAGCCACCCAGGCGCCCCGCCCATTTTCTTTTATTCACTTTGTTTGCCTCTCCAAAGTAGAAGAAAATAGAAAAGCAAAGGGAACGTTGAGAAATAGGCATAGAAGATAATAATATACATATAAAGGGGAATCGGATAGATAAAAATACCACATAAAAATGAGAATAAGGGGCAGTCTACAATGAAGATACACCGGCTCAGTATTTTCCTCATTGTTGTCCAGGTACTCTTTGTCTGCTGTTATTCTTCTAACCTGAAAGAAAATTTAAGGTCACTTTGCAGTTAAAGTTAAGTTGACTTATTTTGAGAAGTAGCAGTGGGCAGTGCTTGGGCTTAAAGTGCTGTTTCTGTAATTAATATGAATTAAACATTCTAATTTGTTTTTCTTAGAAGCTGCCTACTTTAAAACATGTATTGAAAACATACTTTTTCTCCCATGAGGTTTTACTGTTCTGAACTAGATAAAAGAGGAAAAGTTTATAATTCTGCATTTTAAAGTCATTTAAAATGAGCTTCATTCTGAAGAGTGAAAAATCATATTTAAAGCTTTATACTTTCTTAAGTTTCAAATCTGTCAATTCAAGTGAAGTTATATATTATTTATATACTGATTCTGTAACAAATTATCCCAAAAGAAAGTGGTTTGAAATAACATTTATTTTTATATTGCAGTTTATGTGAGTCACTTAATCTGGGTCCTCTGCTTGGGTCTCTAAATAAGGCTGTACTCAAGTGTTGAGTGAGGCTGTCCCGTCCTGTCAAGGCTCAATCTGAAAGGATTTGCTTCTGAGCTTACTCAAATAGTTGAATCACAGACAGGATTCAGTTTCTCTTGTGTTTGTGAAGAGGCCCTCAGTTTCTTCGCGGCTTTCAGCCAGAGTTTCCTTAAGTTCCTTGCTGCGGGGCCTCACATACTTCATCAAAGCATGCCAGCTGAGAAGGCAGTAGAGAGGCTCCCAAAGATGGACATCACAGACTTCTATAACCCAATCTCAGAAGTGACATCCCATCACTTTGGCCATTATTCTGTTCATTGAAAGCAAATCATTAAGTCCAGTCTATACTCAAGGATATGGAATGACCTAAGAGCATGAATATCAGGAGGTAGACAACATTGAGAGCCACGTCAGAAGCTGCCTACCCCATTTATCTTGTGTATAAAATTCCAATTTAAGAAATACCGTTTTTAGATTATAATTATAGAAACATTGGGGAAATAATGACTGGCTGTTTTAGTGTCTAGAAGCTGAAATTCAGTAGAAGCTAAAGCTTTAGACATAGTATCCCAGAATGCATGTATGGGAAGTTAATTTAGGAGGTATGAGATTAAGCGTCATACCAACAGAGAATTCTTTCAGTGTCTCACAAATGGTGCTGTCACTAAAAATGTTGTATATTATATGAATTACAGAGCTGGCTCTTTTTAACCCTTGGCAAGTTGTGCCTTCTCATGCAATACAAGTTGTTTATTAATTTCTGTTCTTTTTCAGGCAGATGATCCTGACAGGTTGTGTGGCGTTTGCACGTCATGTTGGACCGACACGCGTAGAGGCTGAACTTTTACCACAGTGTTGGGAACAGGTAAATAACTGTATTGGGTTTTCCCCTCACTATTATATTCTAACCTGTTATAAGTGCTCTTATTTTCTCTTTTAAATGCCAGTAGGAAATAATGTGGAATCTAAATTATGCTTCTATATCTGTAGGCCAGCACAGTAATTTCATAGCACTTAAGAATGCTCTGGGATGCTTTGCTTTCTTCAGTCTTCCAGCAAATAGTTAAGAAACACTGGTTACATGGCCATGTAGTGCTGCAGTCGTTACATATAGTAATGAACAAAATACATACAGTGCTGAACAAAAGACAAAGATCTTTTAGTGGGGAGATAAGAGTAAAGAAATAAGTGGTATGTCATAAATTACGAACAAAAATAAAGCAGAATAAGGATTAGAGAATGATGGAGAATGCCCTTTTAGAAAGGGTGGTTAGAGCAGGAATCTGAGAAAGGAATGATTAGGTAAGGATCTGAATGAAGTGAGTTAGTATAAATATAAAAGCTCTGAGGTGAGTTCAAGGGAGAGCGAGGCCAATGGAGGCCAATGCGTGTTTTCGTGTTTTCGTGTGTGTGGAGGGGGCGGGAGAAATAACATACATATTATACATTTGTATATATTGCAAATATATACAGAGTATAAAGTATAAACCGTTGATGTGGGAGGTTTTTGTATTTATAATCCAGCTCACCCATTTACTCACAATACTTTTGGTTTTATATTGAATTTTAATAATCCAGTCCTGTGGAGAACTCACAGGCATTGACTTTCTAGACTTGGTGTTTAGGTCATTGAGTGGCTTACTTATCCATCTTTTAAAAAAGTTGGATTTCTTTCTTAAAAAGACAGATTTCATGGCCTTATTTATAAATAGCATAGTCATTTATTCTTATTACTGGTCTCTGGAATATCACTAAAGCATATGGCCCTTTGGAATTCTATTCCTAGTTTCTTTGAGTATTCATTTTTTTTCTTTAAAATGTAGTTGAGTTTTATCTAGATAAACTATCTAAACTAAACATTATATAAGGTCCTCTTGTCTCTGACAGTCTCCTCATGTCACCTGGATTATAGTGCATACTGATTTAGGGTGTGAAGCTCTAATTATTGAAAGTCAAACTTGGGAACAGCATATACCATTTTAAATTTACAATTCTGTACAGTTATTCATAGGTACATACAATTACTAATCGTTTTTTCCATTTCTTTTTTTTTGTTGTTAAGCACTATTGAGATAGATATCATATACCAATTTAAAGTGTACAATTTAGTGCTTTTTAGTATATCCACAGAGTTGTACAACCATCACCACAATCAGTTTTTGGTTTTTTTTTAAGATTTTACTTATTATTTTAGAGAGAGAGCTTGACAGAAAGAGAGCATAAGCAAGGGAGGACAGAGGGAGATACAGGCTCCTGCTGAGCAGGGAGCCCGATGCGGGGCTCGATCCCAGGACCCCAGGATCGTGACCTGAGCTGAAGGCAGCTGCTTAACCAACTGTACTGCATAGGCGCTCCCACCGCAATCAATTTTAGAACAGTTTTATCACCCCAAAAAGAAACTCCAAATACCTTTTAACTTAGTTCTCTTAGTTCAACTTTGTTTTGGCTATTCCAGGTCCCTTGAATTTCCATGTGAATTTTAGTATGAACTTACCAATTTCTGCAAATGAGGCATCTGGAATTTTCATAAGAATTGCATATTATCTGTAGATCAGTGTGGAGAGTATCTCACCATCCTAACAATAATGGGCCATCTAACCCATGAATTTAGGATGTCTTTCCATCTATTTAGTTGTTTTCAATTTTCTTTCAAAAATGTTTTGTTGCTTTCAGAATATAACTTTTGTACTTTTTTTGTTTAATTTATTCCTAAATATTTTATTCTTTTTGATACTATTGTAAATAAAATTTTCTTAATTTTATTTTCTATTTGTTACAGTATAGAGAGATACAGTTAATTTTTGTATGTACATTTAATTTTAAGACTCATTGAGCTCGACTAAAGAAAAGCAAAATGAAAGTTTACATATAACATGCTTTGACATTCAAACCATTCTGCTTTGAAGTTACTATTTCTGGAAAATTTATTTTACAGATATTAGTTATAAACATCTTTACCACCATCTCTTCTATTACTTGAATAAACATGGATATCGGGGCTCTGTCTAGCCAACTACCTCCTGTTTGTTGCCCAGTAGATTGCTATGTAATTTCTTTTCTTAATTTTAGGCATCCAATACATTAATGAATTATGTCACCTTTACATATGGGAATATGAGAACAGATATACTTCTTTTCCAGTCAAGGAAAGATTTATATTCTATGAAGAAGACATATGGGAACAAAACCCAGTATGTGTCATTTTTTTTGTTATTTTTTGTTATGGTTCAGCGTAGCCATCACAGCAGCAGAACCCTATCATCTTGCATATACAAACAGGAATGGATTGAAGTCTGCTTACGTTAAAAACAAAATCATATCACTAGTCAAGGACTCTGGTTAAATCATTGATTAACTTACTTCCTAATCCCTTAGTTAAAAAAGAGAATTGATGAGTCACTCCTGGCACATATTATAAGCCATATTTATAATATTCAGAAGCTGAGTTTTTCAAATTTAAAAATAAACTAATGTTGCTAGGGATGGAGAAAGGTGCTTCTGACATCTTAAGGAAAGCCTAGTTGTAGGTAAGCCCTCTACCTCTAGACACCATGCCATGTTTTCATCTTTGCTTTATCCTTTTTCTTTAACAGATAACCCCTGTGACCTCATTTTTAAGGCTCTCTCTGATTCCCTTATTCCTGATCCAGTTATAGGCACACAGGGATTCCCAGAAGTGGAAAAAAAAAAAAAAGGTGCTTTATTGCATTCTTAACAGGATTTATTGTGAGAAGTAATTCCCTGTTGGAGGAAAGGAGATTATGTTGTTCATGCTTGATTTGTGTATTTTTTACTCTAGATTAACCACAAATACCCAGAAAGACGACTGCTCGTAGCAGAATCCTGTGGAGCATTGGCACCTTACCTTCCTGTAAGAATTGTAATTTTTTCTTAAAAACTTTTTTTTCCTTTTAATAATAGAGAAACCTTTTTTCAAGTGACTTATACATTTTAATTCAAATTCTCCCAGGGCATGCTATCCTAATAAAGGAAGAAGATGAGCCAAAAAGATAAGGCTCATGTTGATATAATGTGGCTTTGCAGACGGGTATATTAACCGTTTTGCATGAGTCTTAAATATATTAAATTATCAGCAGTTCAAAGTTTGTGGTTCGAGGACCCTGGGAGGTTCTTTGAGATACTTTCAAAGGGGTCCATGAGTTGAAAACTACTTTCATAACATTAAAATAGTTTTCATCTTTTTCTCTGTGTTTTCATTTACGTGATCGGTGCAAAAGCTGTAATGGACAACAGTGCCAGTGCATTAGGACTGATCAAGGCAGTGACCACCCCCCCCAATATACTGATAATGATGCATCACTGCCATGCACTCAGAAGAAGCCAGATTTACTTAAAAATAACATTGATGAATCAAAAAATTATTAATTCTAATAAATTTTGACCCTTGAGTATGTGTCTTTCTAATATTTTGTGTGACAGAATAGAAAATACTAATATCAATACCTTTTGCTGTATCCTGAGGTATAACGGCGATTTCAGGAAAAGCATTTCAAATAGGCTTGAGTTGTGATTTGAACTAGTTGCCTTTTTTTATGAGATGCTGATTTTACTTGACCAACCACTGACACACAAGCTCTTGTATTTAGCAGACTTTTTTATGGAAATGAGTGAAATGAGCCTATCACTTTATGGGGAAAAAAAGTAGATGGTATTTATTGCCAATAATAAAATTGCAACTTTGAAGTAAGAACAAGAATTTTGGAAAACTTATTATCTGCCACCATGGGCTTCACAGCTTCTAAGTATATAAATACATTTCTGAGATCACTGGTGATATTAACAAATGTGATTTTTTGAGATTATAATAAAATGTGTCAGTATTGAAGAGCATCGGAACGAGTGTGTGGTACAGTGTTTCCCAGGTGACCGGTGCATACTGCTCAAAATCACACATGGGTAAAAAGAGGGGCAAACTCCAAGATAATTTGGATTTTTTTTTTTTTTAAGATTTTATTTATTTATTTGACAGCAGGGGACAAGCGGGGGTGCACAAGCAGAGGAAGAGGGAGAAGCAGATTCCCTGCTGAGCAGGGAACCCAGTGTGGAACTGGAGCCCAGTGTGGGGTTCAATCCTAGGACCCTGAGATCAAGACCTGAGCCGAAGGCAGACACTTAACAGACTGAGCCACCCAGGTGCCCTGACTAGTGGAATTTAATATACCAGAATTTAGAGTTTATTAGCAAGGAACAACATCATGATTTCAGATTCTGTATTGCATCTAACCTTTAAGAAACTACCACTTCTCCAGTTTTAATGTAGAATTAAAATATATATTCTTATCAGGAAAGGCTATTAAAATGCTCCCTTTTTTAATTACATGTCTCTGTGGGGCCAGATTTTCTTAAAAACTTCAACTGAAGCATTGTATCATATCAGTGGAATGCAGAGCAGAGAATCTACCTGTCCTCTTTTAAGTCAGACATTAAAGTGATTTGCAGCAAAATATAAAGCACCATTCTCATCAATTTTTTTGTCTTATAAAGTTATTTTCAAAGATCTTTTATTTATTTGACAGACAGAGATCACAAGTAGGCAGAGAGGCAGGCTGGGTGAGGGGGAAGGCAGGCTCCCTGCAGAGCAGAGAACCTGATGCGGGGCTCTATTTCAGGACCCAGGGATCATGACCTGAGCCGAAGGCAGAGGCTTTAACTCACTGAGCCACTCAGGCGCCCCATATAAGGTTATTTTCATTAAATTGTTTACATGTTGCTAACCTTAAATGACTTTACTGTTGCTTTTAAATTTCTTAGTGTAATTTCTAATATGATAAATGTCGGTAGATATTACCTACCCAAATAAAAGCAGTTTGCAGTGCTCATTAATTTTTAAGTGACTAAAGGAATCCTTCCACCAAAAAGATGAGGACCTTTAGACCGTTAGGCTCTTTTAGGTATCTTCCCTTAGGTCCAGGGCTTAGAGTAGATAGAGGAATGAAGTGACATCATCGTTATTTTAACAACTGTAGTTTAAAGGAGGACTTGACAAACTACAGTCTGTAGACCAAATCTAGTCCATAGGCTGTTTTGTAAATAAAATTTTATCAGAACACATACCCATTTGTTTATGTATTGTCTGTGTCTGCTTTCATACTGTAACAGCAGAGTTGAGTAGTAGCAACAGAGACCTCACAGCCCCCAAAGCCAAAAGCATGTACCATCTGGCCTTTTACAGAGTTTGTTGGCCCTTGCCTTAAATGGTCAGTTTTGTAAGATTGTTCTTAAAAATGATATAAAAAATGGAATTGTATGATAATGCATGAGCCATTTATGTCACACTTACTATTAACCTTATATTCTTTGGTGAAGAGTGAGAAACCAAGATGACTTGGTTGTCTTTTTTAAAAGTAAAATTTCTTATTTTTTTAATTCAGAAAAATATAAAGAAGAAAAGACTAGTCCATAGTTTCACTTCCAGTAATATTTCTTTTTATTTCATTAAAAATAAGTTTTCATATGGTATAAAAAAGAACAAAATGAAAATCAAAGACTGCTTCTGTGGCCTACCTAGTCATTCTCTCCAAAGATATCCATATACTGTTAATAGTTTTTAATCACTTCTTGGAGAAAATAAAAATTTATGCATATTCCAGTTTGCATTTTTTTTTAGAGACATTATATAATTTTTTATTTTTTATAAACATATATTTTTATCCCCAGGGGTACAGGTCTGTGAATCACCAGGTTTACACACTTCACAGCACTCACCAAAGCACATACCCTCCCCAATGTCCATAATCCCACCCCCTTCTCCCAAACCCCCTCCCCCCAGCAACCCTCAGTTTGTTTTGTGAGATTAAGAGTCACTTATGGTTTGTCCAGTTTGCATTTTTATATTTGAATTTTTCTTACCCCAAATTAATCATACTATATATATAATACTCTATATCCCTGACGGTAGACACTATTGGTAGGTTCTTGTACGGGTAACTTGTATTTTTAAATTTCTATTCTGTCAATACCTCCACATTTTGCTTCTTTGAGCATTTGCATTCTTTTATTTTGACAGTGTTAAATTGGCTCCGACCCAGACTGCACAGATTTATACTCCTATTATCAGTTCACTGGATTTCCTATTTTCACATACCTTCTCCAGGAGCTGTACATGATGAAATTTTTTTAATATTTTTCCATCTCATAGGAGAAAACTGATATCTTGGTGTTGTGATAAATCATGTAGATAGATATACATGAGTCAGTTTTGAGCATCCTTTTATTTACTGTTCCAAGCAGAGATGAACATCACATGCATAAAGGGGAAAAATAAGCTGTTCTACACTGCCCCAGATATTAGAATGTTAAGCGGTATTAGACTTTATGTTTCCTCTATGGATATTCCTTTGCCTTATATCCCACCACAGTTGCTAACAGTAAAATCTCAGCGTGGTCATGGCTTAAATGGAGTAACGCCTCCTGACTTGTCCTTTGGGTTCCCTATGGCATACTGAAGCTAACAGCCGTACTTGACCTCAGCCCGGACCAATGAGAAGCAAACACCCAGCTGAAGTTCACTTATCTCCATCCTGCTGCCGAGGCTGATACCAATCCAGAAGCCCTTTTAAGATCTCCAAGATAGTTTTTGGGCAGTTTTTATCCTAAAGGATAAGTAAATAAGGCTGTAATAAAATACATATTCACCAAGCTAAATGTGATCAAAATTTGGTAAAATTACATATATTTTAGTTTCTAGGAAGTCAAACCAAAAACTAGGCCATTTAGGGGCACCTGGGCTCAGTAGGTTAAAGCCTCTGCTTTCAGCTCAGGTCATGATCTCAGGGTCCTGGGATCGAGCGCCACATCGGGCTCTCTGCTCAGTAGGGAGCCTGCTCCCCTTCTTCTCTGCCTGCCTCTCTGCCTACTTGTGATCTCTGTCTGTCAAATAAATAAATAAAATCTTTTTTAAAAAATAGGTCATTTAAAGATGACTGTTAGACCTTGCTCTGCATACTAAAATTACACTGTAAATTTATGAAAATGGTCACATCCTCTATCTTTATTGTATTCTAACCATTAGATGTGAAAAGGACCTAAACAAGTTTAGATTTGAAGAATTTTATAAACTGATCAAATTATAATAATGATCCAGAGAAAGAAAGTAAGGGCAAGAATTTATATAATGATAGCTTTTTATTTTATCTTCAGCCATTAATTAGACTAAAACATTCGTTGTTGTTGTTGTTTTTTTTAATTTCATTTCTTTTCAGTGTTCCAGAGTTCACTGGGCTAAAACATTCTTTAACAAACAAAAGAAAAAACTGTGTGAAATTAAGATATAGCAGTAGTTTCACACAAAAAAATGTGTGAAATTAAGATGCAGCTACTTATATTAAAGAGTAGCATCTGAGATTAGCAATGCAGTTCTTTGAAGTATTTTTAAAGTTTGCTCTCATATTTTATCATCTTGTTTTTTTCTTAGTTCTTCAAAATTAGGAACACCAGGATTTTAGAATGCTTCCACACTCCTACCCAAGACAAATGTTTTTGATTAACGGAGAGATATTTGTAATCTCTCCTGTTATTAAAACTCTGAAAGCTCCTCTCTGAGTTAAAGACAGGTATTAATAGCAGAGTCATTTTCCATTTAATGCAGCGTTGACTTTGTTCATTTGCCAAAAGTGCCTGCTACTGTGTGCTGTAGGATTTGAAGGATTTGCACATATTTAGTAGATAGAAAAACATGTTGGAAGATGATACCAAATTCAAGGTAGGTGTTATCTTTAGGGAGGGTGGAGGAAGAGGGAGAGGGTGAAGAGAATCAGACAAGCTGTATCTGTAAGGTCTTAGGTCTTTGGGAAATGAAGACCAAAAAACAGCAAAATATGAATGTATTTAATCTGGGTATAGAATATGTGGATGTCCATCTTATTATTTTCTGTGCTTTTCTGCTGCTAGCATAAAATAAATAGTAAAAACATGTTTTTGTTTACTTTCAGAAAGAAATACGTAGCTCCTTGGTTCTCTCAATGTTGCAACAAATGTTAATGGAAGATAAGGCAGATTTAGTAAGAGAAGCTGTAATCAAAAGCCTCGGTATCATTATGGGATACATTGATGATCCAGACAAATATCAACAGGTATGTTTTTCAGAATTAACCCCATTTATTCCATTATAAAATTCCAAATAAGTTAATATTCCAAATCTCTGATTCAGCTACTCAGTAATACATAGTAGGAATGGTAGGTATGTCAGCTTATGGCTGCCTTGTTCAGTTCAGAAGAAAGAGTGCTAGGATTCATTTACAATCTCCACCATAGTATTGTGGCGGGAAATTGGCAACATGCATGCCATGTTTACCACCTTTTCTCTTTGGTTTTCGCATCAATGGATACGTGACATTTTCTTTCAAGAAAATAGGAATGATAGGATTATGGATGGCTTGCTTTCTTGCTTAAATGTTTTCTAAATGTACTGCAGTGTATACTTACTGCTTTTTTATTGAGGAGCTTTTTTTTTTGTAAGCTTATTCTTTTAAAAATCTTAATTTTACCTGTTTCTTTTTGGCAGGGTTTTGAATTGTTGCTGTCAGCTTTGGGTGATCCCTCAGAAAGAGTAGTTAGTGCAACACATCAAGTATTTTTACCGGCTTATGCTGCCTGGACTACAGAACTTGGAAATTTACAGTCTCATCTTATACCTACATTGCTGAACAAGATAGAAAAACTTCTCAGGGTAAATGCTTTCTTTATGTATACAGTTTACAGAAATTAAAAGGTTTGTTCTAAATCATCTTGAAAGAATGCTGGAGAGCAAAGACAGAAAATACCACTTGGCTGAACATTCTGATAATTTACCAGTTAAAGATTTTTATTGGAGTGGAGCCAAGAGAGATTTGAGGAAGTTCTGCTTTGCGAAAGCCAGGTGAAAAAGGAAATGAAGTAGCACCTTTGTGGAACTCACTTGTACATTATTGAGAAAGCTAGCTCTGCCTTGTCTCTTCTGAAGATTTAAAGATTTTGGGTAATGTATCAGCTCCAGTTCCCGGAATGCAGAGCTGACTCAAATACTAGTCTCTAAAGCTTTCTTACATGTCGTCAAATGCTTTAACTGTGTTTCCCTCACCGCAGTAGTTCATTAAACACTTTTTTTAACCGAGTAAAAGAAAGGAAGAAAAGTTGAAAAAAAGATAGTAACTTCTTGATTTAATTTTTATACTAGAGGTCCCTTTTAGGGTCTAGAAGAAAAACTAATGTTTCTTTAATGGCTCTTACGTGCATTTGAGTAAATACCTTATAAATAAAACATTATTATTTCATTCTTACAAGTCTTTGAATTTTATTTTGGTTTTGGCGTGGAAACTGAGCATTTAGGGAACCTGCCCAAGGTCTTATAGCCGTTAAATGACAGGTTTGGGTCACTTAACCATTCTACCCCCAGATTTTTAAGAATCTATAAGGCTCTTGCCTTGTAACTACTCTGTAGACAGTCTTAGATGTATCCACACATATTTATTTAATTTTTAAAAATTGAGCTGTTTTTTCTGTAAATTTAAAAATGGGTATTAAAAAAACTATGGATAACTAGACTGAAGTATATCTTTTTGTGAAACCTAGGAAATTTTTTAAAGCACTTTTTTTAATGTTTGCATTCCTTCTACCTGGAAATTATCCATACCTTTGTTTTTCTTTTTCCATTTCATAACATGGTTAATTCCATTTTGCTGTTAAACATATCTGTAGTATTCAGCATAGGTAATTCTTCCATGAAGAGATTAACTAATTTAGAAGTTGATAGTATGTAACTCATGTGTCTGGTATTTCTGACACAGTTGTTATTTTACAGCATAGTAATGACATCTCAAGTGGATTTGAATAGCAGTAAACACTTTTGTCTCTAATGATTCTATTTTCTACTTTAACATTTGGTTTCTGTGCTCCATACTGATCCTTTTTTTTCTTTCTGTTTTCTCTTTCTTTTGTTTCCTTTTGAAGTTTTTTCTCCTACATTTCATCTGTGCTTTGAATTATTTTAAAATGCTTTCAGTGCTGGCAAATATAGACACCAAATCTGTAAAAGATTGGAAGTCGAAGGAAAGTAGCAAGCACTGCTGCTGGTTTAACCGTTTAACATTTAAAATGATTCATGGGGCTCACTTTAATTTCTTTATTCCGACTTATAAAATTTCAAAGGATAAGATCCTCTTAAAAGAAAAAAATCCCCATAAAAGAAGTTTCATACAAATGGAAATGACTGATGTCCACCGTAAAGTGTTCCATATAAAAAATTATATTACTTTTATAGTGACTTAGTGCTTCTTCACATTTTCATGTACTTAGAGAAATTAAGAAAAATAAAGAAATTAAGAAAAGATGCATGGACATCTCCGTTAGGTGCTATGCTACGAGTCTACCATACAAATCTTTAAATGTTTTATTCATAGCCACAGAAAGGAAGAGCATTATAAATACCTAATTTCAGAAAACTAAAACTAGCTTCCACCTCCTTATGTTTCAGGAAGGAGAGCACGGGCTGGATGAACATAAGCTCCACATGTATCTTTCTGCTTTGCAGTCCTTGATCCCATCTCTCTTTGCATTAGTGCTACAGAATGCACCTTTCTCCAGCAAAGCCAAGCTTCATGGTGAAGTGCCACAGATAGAAGGTACTGAACTTAAATTATGAAAGGAAGATGTAGAACATGAGCAGCTTAGCTTCCCAAAGAATTGTTTTTATTTAAACTTCTAAAAATCACTTTATATGACAGCATGATTATTAAAATACATGTGTGGAATCTCGTGGTCATAGATTGTGTGATAGCTAAGTTAAACTGTGGCTTCATCTTTTATGAAAAAACCTCATGGTATTATTTTATAATATTTGTACTTTCATTCCAATCCTAACCTATAGTCTTTCTATAACTTTTTTTCCAGTGGCCGAAGTAAGTTTTCTTTCATTAATAGAGCTGAATCAATGAAAAGATCACTGAACAGTTACTAGTGCCACTTTATGAAGCTTATCATTTCCACTTTCTTTATATTTTTTTCTGCCCCATCTGTTTCATCTTACTTTCAGTAGGGGAAGGTAAATTTAATTACTCTTTTCTCCTTGTCCTTGATAGAAATATAAGCATTTGTAGCAGATTCTTTTTTTTTCTCCAAAGAAGGAATATATCTTAGTTTCAGAAATTGTGACATTCATAGCAAAAGCCCGTCTCCTCTCAGTGACCACCTAACTAGTAAGTGACCTTTGATCCATGGCACTTAGTAACCCCACTGCACCCAACCCCCAGGATAAAAAGTGGCTATAGACCAGCTATTACTTTGTAGGAGATCCCTTTGCAACATCTTCAGATTTATGAAATTGTCCATGTCTCTAACTGGCTTCTGATAGACAAAAGAATAACACTGAGAACATAAACAGACAATGTTTTTAAGAATTGCAGTTTTCATGTAAACTGTGGGCTACCTTTAATCTTTGGGATATGAAGCTATGTCCCAAGAATACACAAATCATTGAATGTCTGTTTTACTGGAAAAATTGAGAATGGATGGAGTAGAGTTAATTTAACATTTCAAAATATTATTGAGGAGAAGGAAAATTCAGACTTCTAAGAAAGGTCTTCCTAAAGCATTCACAGCCGTCTGCTTTGGGTTCTACCCCTTCATGTATTAAGGTTCCTTGTCTGCTTAGGGGCTTTCCTACTTCTAATTCTATCTTTCTTTTTCTGTCTTGCCATATTGGTTTGCTAAGGCTGCAGTAACAAAATACCACAAACTGAAATTTATTGTCTTGCAGTTCTAAAAGCTAGAGGTTTCAGATCAATTTGTCAGCAGGGTTGGTTCCTTCTGATGGCTCTGAGGAAGAAGTTGGTCCATGCCTCTCTCCTTGCTTCTGATGGTTTGCTGGCAGTCTTGGTCATTCTTTTGCATATAGATGCCATCACCCTGATCTCTGCCTTCATTTCCATGCTTCCATGCTTCCTTCCTCCATGCTTCCTCTGTGTGTGTCTGTCTCTATGTCCAGATTCTCCCCTTTTATAAGATCAGTCATATTGGACTAAAGGCCCCCTGACTCCAGTATGACTTTATCTTATCTAATTATATCTGCAACAATACTATTTCCAAATAAGGTCATATTCTGAGATTCTAGGGATTAGAACGTCATAGGAATTTTTGGGGGGTCAGGGGGATACATACATAGTTCAACCTATAATATTTGCTATCATCCTTTTCATTCATGTATTTAACAAATGACTCTTGAATGTTTCCTTTTGCCAGCCAGGTGCTGGAGAGTAGATGAAAATGGTCAAAACAAGTGCTTTAACATCCTGAACATATTTCTTCTATCATTTATGTGAACTTTGCTTGTGATTATGTCTTCAGACCAAAAATAATCTTTTCTTTTTAACCCACACAGATATTTTTCTTACCAGTTTACTCTACAGCATTAGCTAAATCTTTATGTCAGGCACTATCTTAAACACTTTGGATCATTCATGAATAAAATAGACATAACTTTCTGCCATCATTGAACTTATATTCTAGTGAGAGGAAAACATACTAAAGAGTCCTAACAACTGTTAGGTTGCTGGATAATTGTGTTTATTTTATTGATAATAAAATGCTGGTATTTTGCCAGCCTATTAAAATGCCATTCTGGGGACATTTCTATATTGTTATAAATTAGATACTCATATTTTAAAATGTTCTCTTAAACAGAATCATGTTGGGCGCCTAGATGGCTCAGTGGGTTAAGCCTCTGCCTTTGGCTCAGGTCATGATCTCAGGGTCCTGGGATGGAGTCCCGCATAGGTCCCTCTGCTCAGCTGGGGGCCTGCTTCCCTTCCTCTCTCTCGCCTGCCTCTCTGCCTACTTGTGATCTCTCTCTGTCAAATAAATAAATAAAATCTTTAAAAAGAATCCTGTTTTGAGACTCTTGAACCATTCTGACTACTTACCTATAATAACTGAGTTATTCAAGTAATTGCTTATTTCTTGACATTATTTTGCTTCTATTAGACCTACCTTTAAATCTTTTTTAGACCTCACTCTCCCTATAATTAATTTTGATGTATCTATTTTACTTTAAACTGTTCGATTGGGGCGCCTGGGTGGCTCAGTAGTTAAGAGTCTGCCTTCGGCTCCGATCATGATTCCAGGGTCTTGGGATCAAGCCCCGCAACTGGCTCCCTGCTTGGCAAGGAGCCTGCTTCTCCCTCTCCCTCTGCCTACCCCTCTGCCTACCCCTCTGCCTACCTCTCTGCCTACCTGTGCTCTCTCTCTTTCTCTCTGTCAAATAAATAAATAAATAAACTGTTCAGTTATTTTTCAATAATTTGTTAGTGTTTTTGAAGAAATAACATTAATTCTATCATAGTATAGCAGATTGTTACAAATATGATATAATCCTGTTTGAAATTATATCAGATATGCCTTGCCATGATATATTTCTATATGAAGTACAAATATCCCTCACAATTCATATTTGTATGACTCATGGGTTGAGATACAGTGAGAATTCCAGCAGAAACCCAGATAGTGAGAAATACCATATTACCCAAACTCATGTTATTTGTTGGTTGGTATATTAGGATAACAAATAGGAGAGTCCAGGGGCACCTGGGTAACTCAGTGGGTTAAGCCTCTGCCTTCAGCTCAGGTCATGATCTCACAGTCCTGGGATCGAGCCCCGCATTGGGCTCTCTGCTCAGTGGGGAGCCTGCTTCCACCCCACCCCCACCTGGTGCTCTGCCTGCTTGTGATCTCTCTCTCTCTCTCTGTCAAATAAATAAATAAAATCTTTGGGGAAAAGAAAAACAAAAACAACAAATAGGAGAGTCTGGCTAGCAAAGGATGATCTTTATCTGATCTGAACTTAACATATTGTTAAAAGCCTTGGGCAGCATAAAAAGATAATAACATCTTAATTTTGTCTTTGAGCCTTTTAAAAAATTATGTGTATTTCATGTTTTCTTAAGTTTACTAATAATTATTAATCCATTAATATGTTTGAGACAATTCTGTATATTTGTGTCTTTTTAGGATATTAGTCACTATATAGGAGTTTCTAACAGTGAATGAGGTGTTGGCATGTATTATTCATTTAATAGCCATCAAAAAGTGTTCTCTTAATAACTTGGGATCTATTAGGATCTGTAAGATCATAAATTTTATTGATATGTTTACAAATTTAAAATATGTTGGTTATAGCTTCATGTTTTATTTACATAATTTTATAAGTTCTTCCGTTTTCCCCCCAAATTTTTAACGTATATTCTTGGGAGCCTCCCTGGTTATAATATTTATAGTATATTTTGCCTTATCTTTCTGGTCACTGGTTTTTTGTACTTTATATTAAGCTAATATTTCTCAAACTATGGAAATTTTTTAAATTAAGTATTTAATATTAGAGATTAAATATGTAAGAAACCTGTTCGGCTCAAGCTTTAATGTATTTTATGTCACTATTCTCTGGTATTCATTATTTCCCCAGTATTAATCTATTAGTTGCTTACTGCCTGAAGTATCATATTTGTCATATTTACTATTTCATAGTTATAAACAATCTGGTAGATTTAACAAGTATTTCTGTTTTTTTTTTAATTGAATTCACTTTTGTCCGACATCTTTGGGCCAATTTTAATTTAACCTAAATGAAATTTTAATCTTCATTAGCAAACTATGTCATTACAGTATTTGCTTATTAACTATTTAGTTTCATAAAATCTTAATTTTTGAGATTTGTTTAACTCATTCACATGTGACAAGAATTTGTTTCATTTTTTTTCCTTAAAAAATGTAAAGTTTTTATGGACATTGGGGAGGGTTTTTGCTATGGTGAGTGCTGTAAAGTGTATAAACCTGGCGATTCACAGGTACCCCTGGGGCTAATAATACATTATATGTTTATTAAAAAAATAAAAATAAATTATTGAAAAAAATAAAAATAAGATAATCAAACAAAAAAAGATAAAGTTTATAATAAGGTAATTAAATATCAGGAGGCAGAATCTTAGTTTCCTTTGGACAGAACAGTTCATTTCACAAATGGCCATTTTCACATGATTTATTTTGTTTTTATTATTTATAGTGACTAGGTTCCCTCGGCCTATGTCGCCTCTTCAAGATGTATCTACAATAATCGGAAGTCGTGAGCAATTGGCAGTGCTACTACAACTTTATGATTACCAGCTGGAACATGAGGGGACAACAGGCTGGGAGACTTTACTATGGGTTGTCAATCAGTTGTAAGTTCCTGCCTCCCTTTTCATTTCATACACCTCTGTCAGTTGAATGGAAGATAGCTCACTGTGTTTAGCCTTGGCACTGAGGGACAAAATATAAAAAATATAACTTAACATAATTGGCATTATCTGTGATAAACTTCTTTCGGAGAGGAGATTTATACTACTGGATATATAGTTATTTTCTATGCAAATGGTGCTGCTGAACTGTGTCAGAATGACCTATCTGCTGCCTTGTTGTTGTTAATAGGGGTGATGGATTTTAAACTACATCCAGATTCTCATTGTTCAAACTAAAATGGATGCCACGTTAGCCAAGCTTTTATGTGAAGCATCAAATCCAGTAATTTATGTCTCAACTTCATAGTTAGAACGCTACCATTAAGGTTCCTATATTTTATGGCAAGCAGTAAAAATATAGAAGCAGTTTATAGAACAGAATATAAGCTTAAAACCCTCCAAAGCATCTCAGACTACTCCTATGATTTGCAAGTTTGCTGACTATGAAAAGCAAATCAGTGGGTGCCTGGATGGCTCAGTTAGGTCTGGATCTCAGCCTTAGGTCTTGATCTCAGGGCTGTGAGTTCAAGCCCCGTGTTGGGCTCCATGCTGGGCATAGAAAAAAAAAAGAAAACAAAAGCAAAACAAGAGGTTGTTAGATTTGCATTGTTTCAGAAATTAGCAAGGAAACAGAAATTTATATGTATCCCCTGCCTATTTTTCTTTCCTTTCACATTTAGGTTGCCACAACTTATAGAAATAGTTGGCAAAATTAATGTTACTTCAACTGCCTGTGTCCATGAATTCTCCAGATTTTTCTGGCGCCTTTGCCGGACATTTGGCAAAATTTTTACAAACACTAAGGTAAAAACTTGTATTCCATGTTTTCTTATGTGCAAGAGATACAGAAATGTAATGTGTTAATTAATGCTGTAACAGAGTAAATAAAAGCATGAGCCCTTCCTTTAGCCTAATTATCTTTTAATATCTTAGAAAAATGTGATAGTAAAAGAAAATTCTAGTCAGTAGTATTCTCATCTTTACTGGTTTTCAGATGATTTAGTCTGAACTTAGTTTATATCCAGATTTGGATATAAGATCTACTCACTGTAGATATCTTGAAGATTTCCAGCATAGGAATCAGTTAGGGAACTCAACTGCAATTCTTTGATGTGCTCCTCCTGTTTTACCATCTACCCCAGATTCAGGGGGGTGACTGTTCGCTCAGCACACTTTGGTCAAAACTCCAGGCGATGGTGGAACCAAAGTAGCTTATACAGAGGACTTGCTGCAAGGATCCAGCTCTTAGAATAGCAGGGACACTTGAGGTTAATGCTGCATCTTTCAGTCACTGCCAGCAGTATTGTTTGTCAGTCACTGCCAGCAGTATTGTTTGTCACATTTGCACATCCAGATTATTTTATAGTTTTAGACAATTAAAACCGGAATGTCCTTAGATCCCAATTTCCTCTTTAATCATTTGTCTTGCTGGCATATTATTAAGCCAGTTCTTTAGAGACCTGATAAAAACATTGAAAGATACAGTTGCTATAATCAAATGCTAAACAAGATGTTTAAAAGGTAAGAATTTTGTGCAGCTCTTTACTACTAACTGTTACTTTACTCTGTAGTTACTGAAATATTTAAAGTAAAGTAGTTTGGTATAGCAGACTGGACAAAATTCAGAAAATGGGTTATAACATTATTATATTTGTGACCCATAATAAATAATTAAGTTGTTTGGGCCTGTGTGAAATCAAGTCACTTCTGTGTGTGAAATAAAAAATCACTTCAGTGTCTTTGTTCTATGATTCTGTAGATTAATCTTTTAACAGGGGCTTCACCTCAGCTTAAGTTGAATATGTAAGTTATTATGCTGACCTGCTGATAGGAGAGCAAAAACCAGACCTTGATGCCACTGTAGAAGAAACAGGATCATTTTACATTTTTCACTAACGTCTAATTGTTAAATATAATTTGATCTTATGGTTGTCAACATTGGCAAGCAAATTGTTTGACAACTCTGAAAGAAGTGGCTATTATTTAAAAAAGGAGAGAAGAAAAAGAAGTAAGTAGGAGTCTGCTTTAGCATTTAGCAGTTAAGTGGCTGGCTTCAGTGGCCTGAAATCTGAAGTTTGTGATAATGTTAACAAAAAAACTGAAATAAGCATTTACTCTAACTTAAAAATTATAATTAAATTCTGTATTTGATGTTTAAATTTATATTTTAAGGAAGTTAAAATCTAAGCAGATTGATATTAAATGATGAATATATTACTTATTGAATACATTAAATGAATGGAATTTCCTTTTCATTCCTTTTAAATAAGCAAATGTTTAAAAAATAAATCTAATCATATAGTAATATTTACCTAAACAATCTTTCTATCATCAAGTTCAGTTTTAGGAGGTATCTATTTCAAGCACTGAAAATCATCTTGGTAATTATCTTAATTTAGTGAAGGAAACCAAAGGCCCTTGAGAAAAACTTACTGACTTGAATTGATTTTGAAAATACTTTTTCTCTAAAGGTGTTGTTTTCAGTAACTTGCCTTTTATTTTATTCTAAGCCTCTTAGAAATTGTTATATTTCTTAACCACTCTAATAGTCTATAAAGCAAAGCAAATAAATAGTAGCAATAGTAGTAAACATTTTACTTAATTTAATCATCAGTTGATGCATTGGATCTAAAATTTTGTATCTTCTTTGGCTTGCTTAGGTAAAACCTCAGTTCCAGGAGATTTTAAGACTGTCTGAAGAAAACATTGGTAGGTTCATTGTTATTACTTTTTAAAAACAATTGAATTGCTTCACTTAGGAAAAATACTATATTTGTTATATGCACATTGTAAACTAGCAAGTACATGTGAAAGTATACGTGAAAAGGAAAACTGTTTCTTGGTTTTACAGCTGTGTCACATCTAATCTCTTCCCTGTGAGATTGTGGTGAGATTAATCTTTGCTAATTTGATTATAAATATCTACCTTCTTTGTAATTAAACTGACCTAAGACTGAGTTTCTCAAACTGAGTACTTGTAGCCTTATAGGTTTGAAGTGGTATATTCAAGATACTGAAAATTATAAAATAAAGGGCCTCTACATCATAATTAGTTATTTAAAGCTTTTAAAATTAAAACAAATATAGTGGAAGAGAATGTATGGTATGCATAAACATTCTTAAAATGAAACTACATGCTTGAATGGAGAGTTCTAGCCTCTCTATTGATAGTTTTCACTCATCTGTCTTAAGAAGTCTAGTTATAGCACCATTGGCCTAAGAACTCATCTCATTTCTTAATGGATCTTAGGTCCCTGTGTATTTTTCTAGTTCCTAAGAATTGAAAAATGTTAGAAGGGAAAATGTACAGCCTCCCTCTTTTTTTTTTTTTTTTTTTTTGAACTTGGTTGATTTGGGATAGATAAATAATTCTTATCTCAGTTCAGTCCTGCCTTAGTGATTTGGTTCGAGTGATCTACAAAATTCCACCTTGGGCTGTCCTCAGAGAGAAAAATAAAACATAAGATTTTTTTTTTTGACAGATGCTTCCCAAAATTTGTATTTTTTTAAAAGGATTGATATTTGGAATGCCTAGTAGTTGGTATTATCTGTTCAGTTATTAATTCTGATGATAAATTAGTAAAGAATACTTACATATTTTAGAAACTGACAGCTTTTAGAATTATTCAGTTATCTCTGAATGTTAGCTGTTCATGTAGGAAGAGATTATTAATCCCTCTGTATATAGTCTGTATCTCTGAATCCAATTTAGACCTATGTTCCTAACCTCAGATTTAACTCTCAAATAGCATATCAGTATTACCCCTAAGGAAAAAAAATTAATCTTATTAAGAGAATAAGCAAACCTCAAATACTAATTGATGTGAAATGGAACTTTCTTTTTTGTTATAATTCTTTCAGGGCAGTTAGTTAAATTTCTTTATGTACTATGTACTACTTTCTGAAAAGAATTTGGAGCAATATAAAAAAAGAAAAATGTAATAAATAATTTGGGAGTATGTAAAAGCAAATCTAAAGGACTTAAAATAGTGCCTAAGGAACAATAAGCAAGAGATGTTGGTACAACGAATAATGTCACACCATCTCTAGAAGTGCTTTTTTGAAAGTATCTACAGGTGATTTTATCTTCTCTTAAAATACTTGCAGGGTACTCTCCTAGGGTTGAACGCTTTCCTCTCTTCTACTGCTTTACTTAGCCTGAATTTTCCCATTGGAAATAATCAGGGCTATCTGGCTGAAAATCGCTATAGAAAATGGAGGAGGTGCTCTGGAACTAGACTGGTCCTAGGAAACTAGGTAGTATTTCATATCTAGAAGCAGATAAATAATACATACATAGGTGCCTTTTACCTAAGTGCCTTTAAGTTTTACTGTAAATTGAAAGTATAAAAATTTAAGAAGACCTGATTTTATCAATTGGCACTTGGGAGACTTCAAGAAAGCGCGGACTTCTGAATATGGAAAGGGAAGTACAGCATCTCATTTTGGTTATTAAAGTTCTTTCCCATCTACCAAAAATGTTTCTGCTAATGGCTTTATAAAAAGTACTAAGTTGTATTTTTACAACCACCAATGGATATATGTTTTAATCAAAATCATTTTCCTAAGTAATGATAATATTTATGTGTAAACCTTCTAGCCAGTTGGAATTTTAAGTATAATTTGTATTGTGACTTTTTGCTTTACATTTAAAATATGCTCAGATTTTTAAAATTATTTTAATGATTTTAGATTCCTCGGCAGGAAATGGGGTCCTCACTAAAGCTACTGTCCCCATTTATGCAACAGGAGTCCTTACATGTTATATTCAGGTAAGGGAAAAATTCTTTGACTAGAAAATATAAAGGCACTTTCTGTTTAGAAAGATACTTAACATTATGCCTTTTTAATGTATGTATAAATAAAAGTGGTACCCGTAAAGGAAAACAAAATTTAAATATTTGTCTTATTCAGTAAGTAATTTATTAGTGGAGAGCATATTTGAATAAGTCACCTCAGCTAGGGTGACCAAGCTTCAGTCTCCGTGTACAGTCTTAGGGTTTCTCTCTTCCCACGGGACCTCTAGAGCAGCAGAGCCAGACCTAATACATGGTGGCTCAGGGCTCCTAAGAGTGCAAAAGCAGCATCTACTAGGCTAAGGCTTAGGCCTAGAATCAGTGCATCACTTCTGTGCTGTCTCCTGATTATAGCAAGTTATACCCCAGCCCAAACTGAAGAGAAGGGAACTAAACAAGGACATGAATCAGAAGCTGTGGTTCATTGCAGGTCACAGTATAACAGACCACCACACTCTATTTAACCTTATTTTAAGGAAATAGTATTATGTTGTATTAAGGTTTATCAGTCATTTTTAAGTGTGAGGCAGTCTCACCAGTAAGGTGAAACTATAGATTCAGGATAAAGCATTTTTAGAGATTAGATTGTGAGGGGCACCTGACTGGCTCAGTCCAGCATGTGACTCTTGATCTAAGGGTCATGAGTTAGAGTCCCACATTGGTTGTAGAGATTACTTTAAAAAAACAATTTTTTTTAATAAATAGAAATCAGAGTGTAAGAATCAAAAAGGAAGGCCTTTTTTGCTGAGTTTTCCCTTATTAATACCTAAGGTTTCTTTTGTCCTTTGAATTCAAAGTAAAACAATTCATATTTATTGTACTCTTCTTCCAAAAACAGGTTTGAGCGATCTTACAATTTCAAAATATAGTCTTTTAAAAACACAGTAGTCTATATTTCAACAAGCATTTAGCTTCTCACCACTAAGACATTGCAAAGATAATTTTTAGGAAATGGATTTTCTGTTAAAGAAATAACTTTTACTAGTCTGTATTTAAGTATTTAGTGTCAAAATTAATGAGAACTGAAGTTGGTAAAAATTAATTTTAATTTTAAAATATGCCTTATTATGTTCTAAGCCAGGACTGTCTTATAAAATTTTTCGCAACAGCAGACACAATCTGTATCTGCGCTGTCCAATAAGGAAGACACTAGCCACATTGGCTATTAAGCACTTGAATAGTGCTAAGGAACTGAATCTTTTATTATACTTAATTTTTTAAAAAGATTTATTTATTCATTTGACAGAGAGAGACAGTGAGAGAGGGAACATAAGCAGGGGGAGAGGGAGGAGGAAAGGAGGCTCCCTACTGAGCAGAGCACGCAATGTGGGGCTTGATCTCAGGACCCTAGGATCATGACAGGAGCTGAAGGAGATGTATAAGGACTGAGCCACCGAGGCACCCTTATTGTACTTAATTTTTAATCTAAATTTAAATTTTTAAATAATCACATGTGGTGAGTGGCTACCATATTGGACAGCACAGGTCTAAATCTATGAATCAGGATAGTCTTTGTCCTCATACCACTGGGGTCATAGATATGCTGAATAAATAGCTTTAATTAAAATGCTTCTAAGACTGGATATTTCCCCATATTTGATGAAATTTTCTAATTTTGGTAGTAAATTATTATTTTAGTTCTACTTACTTGGTTAGAATTCATTATCAGTCTTTTTCCTCTGTAGGAAGAAGACCGAAAACTGTTAGTTGGATTCTTAGAAGATGTAATGACCCTGCTTTCATTATCTCATGCTCCTCTTGATAGCCTGAAGGCTTCTTTTGTGGAACTGGGGTAAAAATAATAGCTTATAGTTGTTGTTTTTTTTTAAATTTAGTGTTTTATAGTTTTTAACTTCTATGCTATTAAACAGTTTTTAAATTGATATAAAGTTTTTTAAATTGGATGTATGGAATACACAATTTGAGTCTAAAAATATTGGCATACACACCAAATCTTTTGGGTTTTGAGGCCTAAGATTTTTTGTTGTTGTTTCTGGTTTTGCTTATTTGTACATTCTCAATATTTTGTAATCAATACATTATAATAAAAGAATGGGGAAAGACTACAGATGTTTTCTTGGAAGTGGTTGGAGAAATAAAGTTCAGATTTGAAGAAAATTTAGTTTTCCAGGACTGAAAAAGGAGCCCCAAGTAAAAGCCAGTTCATTATGATTTCCGTAATCCTGCTCGTAATCATATCATTCAGCTGCTCTTATAGTTTTTCTCTGCCCTTAATAGCAGTACAGTCTTACATTTAGACAGGCTTCACAATTTATCCTTCCCTGTACATGATTTGACTTGATCTGATTTGATCCTACAGTAAACATACGACATAAAGAAGGACATGCGTTGCTTCCCCAATTTTTGTAGATATAGAAATTAAGCTCCACAGAGGTTTAACTTACTCATCTGACTCTTAGTCCAGTGCCCTATCTTTTTTTCCTCCTAGGTAAATTTTCTTTTTCTTTTTTTTTTTTTTTTTTTATAATAATTTTAACTTCTATGCTATTAAACAGTTGAAATTTCTGTCATAATTGCAATGTTTGTAGAACCTAAAACTATAATTCCTGAATATGCTAAAAGTTTGTGGCTTTGTGAGGTGACTTCCTTTTTTAAAGAATCTTGAATGTAACCTATTAAACCTACACAGAGTAATTTCATATGATTTGCCAATGTTTTTGTCATTAATATTACTTATAAATATAGTATTTTTCAGTACACCAGTAAGGCACTGTGGCGCTCACTTTTAACACCAAGTTTTTTCTTTCAGTGCAAATCCAGCCTACCATGAGTTACTGTTAACTGTTCTATGGTATGGTGTTGTCCATACATCAGCACTTGTGAGATGTACTGCTGCTAGAATGTTCGAGGTATGTAAATAAATACTTCTCTCGGGTCATATTATAATGATTTTGTTTGGAAGAAGGAGAAGGGAATGTTTTTTTAAAAAAGGTTTTGAATACTATGTTACGTTGATGTGTATTTTTTGGCAATAAACAGTATCTAGTTGTGTACTGTGTGATGGGGCAGAAACTTAGTTTTGATATATTTAAGGATGTTTTCTAGCCTTATTGGTTCCTTGGATGTTATTCTATTATCAGTTCTATTTCTTATATTTTCTTTTAAATCTTACTTAATTTCCATCCTTTATAAATCTTTCTGACTATACTTTTCTATTTGTAGAGATAAAACAACTACTAAAATAAACTAAAACAGTATAAGATATATTTAAAGTTGTAAATTATAGTTGGATTCATTAATCACATTAAAAAATCAGTTATTGCAAATATGAAAATATTTACTTCATTGACTACTTCTACTTATTTTCTCACGTGTCATATCTAGAATAACATCCCTGTACATTAACTGCCCATAGACTTATTAAAAGAGTCTGTTTAACTAGATTTTCTTAAATTGCCACCAACCCAAGTTAAGTATGAAAATTAAAATGCCTATCTTCTGAAAATTGAAATAGCCATCATAGGGGAAATTATTCTATAACCTACTTGATTATTTTATATTGATTGATTTATATCTCTAGAAGTTATATTTGATGGCTGACGTTGATACAGAGTGTTCCTTATCCTTTTTGCTACTGAGTCTTGCCATAGAGCCTGGGTTCAGTGTCTGTCTCTGCCACTTAGCAGCAAGTTCAGACTTCTCTGTGCCTTAGTTTCCTCATCTACACAATGAAGATGATAATAATAAGTGTCCATCTCAAAAGATTTTTGTTAATATGAAATCAATTTGTACTTGTAAAGCCCTTAAAACAATGTCTGGCACATATTAAACTAAGTAAATGTTAACTGTCATTAACATTATTCTTTTTTACTTATCATGCTATTTCACAAAGTAACATATAGTTTAGGGAACATATATCTATCTAAGCTAAAATTATCCCTAATATGCATGTGATTCTTAAAATATCTTAAAGCATTTATTTCCATAAAGAGAATTGGTTAATTCTGTCCTTTGGATAATTTTTCCTGAATTTCAGAATTTTTCCACAATTTAAGATAAATTGTCACTTGAAGAATAGAGCATTGGTATGTTTAAAATATGTATTTAAGCAAACTTTTAAATACAGAAAATAGATTTGTGAAATCTGAAGAAAATTCCAGTCTTACCAAGGAGGTTGAATATCCTCTGTCCATGTTAGTCCCTCCCATTATTATACATATTTGATCAAAAAAAAAAAAAACTAGGTTCAAGTGTTCTTTGTCAAGTTGAATGCCAAATTAAAAAAATCAGTTTGCTCTGTAATAAAAGTTCCTTGTGAGTATAAATAATTTTGATTATTCAGTATGCAGGGAAAAAAGTCATCCATGAAAAGAAAAAAGCATCCTTTTATATAAAGAACTGTCTTTAATACACTCTTCCCATAGGATTTTATTCTAAGACCCTAAAAGCTACTTCTTTCTCTCAAACCATTTATTTTTCAAATTATGTATGCACTGGCAAAATATGCCATATAAATGAAAAAATTGAGCAAATAAAATGAAACATCCTCTCCATTTTTGTTTTTTTTTTTCTGTCTTATTTCTCATATGTGGCTTTTGCCTGGCTTTGGTTTCTACGGTTGCAGTCGTGCTGGGCTGGAAGCTGTACCTGTGCTCCAGCAATTTTCAGTGTTCTTTCAGGTTGATTATGAACTTCTGAGTCAAATTTGAGAAATTTATTTCAGGATTTTTTCAAACTCATTTATGATAAAAAATTTTTCAGTGATCATGCCAGTAAAAGTCATCAGTAGAAAAAAATAAAGTTAGTTTTTTGGGGGAGCCTGGGTGGCTCAGTTGATTGAGTGCAACTTAGGTCATGATGTCAGGGTCCTGGGATAGGACCCCGAATCAGGCTCCAGCCTCAGCAGGGCCTCTGCTTAAGGATTTTCTTTCTTGCTCTCCCTCTGCCCCTCACCCTATTTGCTCTCTCTTTCTAAAATAAATAAATAGGGGCGCCTGGGTAGCTTAATGAGTTAAAGCCTCTGCCTTCAGCTTGGGTCATGATCTTGGGGTCCCTGTATCAAGCCCCACATGGAGCTCTCTGCTCGGCGGGGAGTCTGCTTCCCCTTCTCTCTCTGCCTGCCTCTCTGCCTACTTGTGATCTCTTTCTGTCAAATAAATAAATAAATAAATAAATAAAAGCTTTAAAAATAAGTAAATAAATCTTAAAAGAAATAGTTACTTTTTTGTACAATTTTTGAACAAAATCGTACTGAAAGAATAAGTATGTTTCATTAGGTTTTTTTAAAACTAATACTTCATAATTTACAATTGTGCTTGCTTCCCCCTGCCAATCAAGTTAATTCAAAATAAAAACGTAAAAAGCGGGACATTTATAACAAAAGAAAAATTTTAATGTGAGACCAGAAACTGTTGAGAAGAAAGCAAGAAATGGATATACCAAGGACATAATAGGAGATACTTAGTGACATTATATGCTAAATGCAGCTCTTAAGTTTTCAGACAGCAGGACAAAAAGGGGAAATTCAGTCTGTCATTGTTAAATAAGAGGTAGTATGTTACTTTTTGAAGTGACAGATTGTTATTGAAATTGATTTATAAGGAAACTGTCATATGACATAATGGATTTCTCAAAAGATGCAGAAAAGAACTTCATGGAATGATTCCTCATACTAGCTAAGCATGTAACGGTAGCCAGCTCAAAGACAACTGAGGTTTGTGAGACCCATGTGGCTGAGTCCGTTCTCTAACTGCCTATTGTCTCCAAAACCCTGGACAGGTTACTTAACTTCTTCCCTAAGACTTCGTTTCTTCATATATTAAAACACGGATATTAGTCATTGTACTTGGCTCACCAGGTTTAAGGTTCAAATGAGGGGCACTTGGGTAGCTCAACTGATGAAGCAGCTGCCTCCGCTCAGGCCATTATCCCAGGGTCATGGGATCAAGCCCTGTATGGGGCTCTCTGCTCAGTGGGGAGCCAGCTTCTCCCTCTCCCTCTGCCACTCCCCCTGCTTGTGGTCTCAAGTAAATAAATAAAATCGTAAAAATAAAAAAAGGTCAAACAATACATTGTATGTAAAATGTATAACAAGCGATAGCTCTTAAATTTTCCCTTTTTTTTTTCTAGCTTAATAAAGAAATTACTCCTAAAACTACAGAGTAATGAAAAATTAACTTGTCCCCTAGATTTCCCCCCCCCTTTTTTAAATGCTTTTTGGCTGGTACAAGATAGTAGAAACTTTAAAATACACTTTACTGATTCAAATCCAAGCTATCTTATTTATAAAGTGGTACAGAGAAGAAAGTTTTATTTAACAGTATTTGAACTTCTTTCCACTATTTCTACACTTGATCTTAGCCAAAAGGCCGAGAAGCGATTCTTTCCACTATTTCTTTCTGCTTGATATCTACTATATTTAAGGTGGTAGCGAAAGTTCTTTTGTCATTTTATTCCAGCCTAATTATCCATGTATTTTTATAAAAGTTATTTCAGAATGTGGAAGTAGATTTTAAAGTCAGTCAGTTGTTAAATAGAATTAAGAATTAAATTAAGGGGCGCCTGGGTGGCTCAGTGGGTTAAGCCACTGCCTTCGGCTCAGGTCATGATCTCAGGGTCCTGGGATCGAGTCCTGCATCGGGCTCTCTGCTCAGCAGGGAGCCTGCTTCCTCCTCTCTCTCTCTGCCTGCCTCTCTGCCTACTTGTGATCTCTCTCTGTCAAATAAATAAATAAAATATTTAAAAAAAAAAAAAAGAATTAAATTAAGAATCCCATGTAAAGTGAGTTCTGCTGTCTCTGATATGGTGTATAGGGGGAATGTGTTAACATGTTAACATGCACACAGTGTTAGGTTTTTGTTACTAAAAATTCATGGCATCATCCATCTTCCATGAGACCTAGATCTCGTACAAGGTGAACAGACTGATTAGCATTTAGGATTCATTTGTTTTTTAAATTCTGAAATTGAGAATGTAGGATTAGGATGTCGCCCTTTTAAAAACAATGTATACTCCCCAGTATCGTCCTCTTCTACTCTATTTAGGGTTGGTTGCTAAATGGATTATTTTATCATTAGAGCATAGAAATAGGTTGGTCTGACTGTGCTTATCATATTTTTCCTATTCATTTGAGCTCTTAGAGAAATGTAAAATAACTGTAAATGTTAACAACTTGGACCGGCCAAAACAATTTTTTAATTAATAATTTCTTCATTCAAATACATCAGAAATCTTATATCTTGGACTACTCATAATAATTAAACTCACATTTCTTGAATGCATGATATTTGTCAGATGCAGTCCTTAGGTATATTACGTGTAGTTAGTAGCACAATGATCCTTTAGGATAAATAACAATATCACCACATTCGGATGAGAAAACTGAGTTTCAAGAGATTATGTAACATGTCTAAGGCCACATGGCTAAGAGGAGAGGTAGAGTCTGAACCCAGATCCAATTCCCAGACGTAGTACTTTCCACTTAGGCTGCATTATGTCTCTGTACCTCAAAAGAGAAAACTGTAATGTAAAAGGTTGGGAATTGTCCTGGATTTTTATGTTGACCTGCCATGGAACAATCAGAGCAGTTCAGTGGTGTCTGCTGGCCATTTGAGTTTGGTTTAAAAACAGTCCAGTTTGTACCTTGTTGGTCATAACAAAATGACGCCAGATTTACTTCAACAATTTTAACCATAGAATCCAGTATGTATCTTCTTTTTAAGTTTAAAAAAAAAAGAAAAGGTTTTTTTTTTAAATTATATTTAATTGAACACAAAAATTGCCTGGATACTTTGACCAAAAGTACAAACTGCCATTGAATTGGTGACAAACTCTGTTTTCGTGGACTGCTAGGCTATTTAAGCTTTATTCTCTTCCTAAGCATTCTCTGCCTTTATAAAGCACTCTAGAAGCAATATTTGCTTAGCTTCTAATTTTGGTTTTGCTTTTGTGTTTTCTCTCTTTCTCTTGGTTGTTCCTTTCTTCTTCCCGTGGCACTGTTTGCTCTTTCCATGCATCACCTGTGAATACCCCCCACGCTGACCAATCAGCTGTTGGTGAAGGGGGTGAATGAAACTCTGGTAGCTCAGAGGGTTGTTCCTGCTCTCATTACTCTCTCCAGTGACCCTGAAATGTAAGTGTCATCCCTGCCTTTTACATTCAGCATCCCTTTCAAAATGTGCCTGTCAAGAAATAACCATCAGCTTTTAAATCCATTAAAGAATATATTTATCTCTTTAAAATAATAATATTGGATTATATTCACTTGATTTTAAAGTTTATTATACTGTTCATGTATCTCTTTTTTGAATGTCAGCCATCACATTTGGAGGCCATACATGAAAAGAATACATTAAAATCATTCTCAGTAAACATTTCCAAAACTTAGAATATGCTGATGGACTATTTCTTCCAAGCCAAGAAAGGATGCTCTGCTAATCTCACTAACATGTTGTTACCAGTAAGTATAGTGGCATGAACCAAAGGCTTAACATTTTAATGTCTCATGTGGGTGACTAAACCAAGAAAGACCAATGAGTCTGCCTGCCCATCCTCAGTCACAGCTAACCCAGTTCTCATTCCAGTTTACCAAACCATTTTTTATTGCATGTTGACTGGTTTACAGCTGACTCTTCGAGGCATGAGTGAAGCGTTAGTTGACAAGCGGGTTGCTCCGGCCCTTGTTACCTTGTCCAGTGATCCTGAATTGTGAGTTCCACAGACTGCGACCTTAAGTTACCCTGTCTGTCTTTTTGAGCATTCTTCTTGGTCTGCTTTTTTTTAATTTAATTTGTCATTGCTAGAGACTAATACAGTATATTTACCTTGTACTTACTTTGATATACATTTTAATAATCAGTTTTTCATCTCAAAGAAAGTTTCAGTTTCTTTCTTTTTTAATTCTAACAGCTCTGTCAGAATTGCCACAATTCCGGCCTTTGGCACTATTATGGAAACCGTTATTCAGAGAGAGGTAGGAAATTATTGAAATTTACTATCTGTGTACTGTTGAGGTGATGATGCATTACCCACGTGCATCCAGTGCTAGGGGGCAGGGAGCATTATACCTTTTAGTTTATCTCTCAGTTCGTTATGGGCCAGAGGAATATCTCAGTATGGAAAATATGAGAGCCTTTCCCAAAGTATATCTTCATATCCTAAGGAAATCTCCATCTTCCTCCTCAATTAGAAAAATATAAGCCAACTCTTAGATGTTCCATTTTAAGCTTAGCTGAGTATTGCAGTTTTGAATAACCTTTGAAGCAGAAAACCTTCTGTTCTCCAGTAGACTTCTAGATAGTCGACATAAATTCCTGATTACCAGTTTGCACAGATTTGAAGACAATTTTGCCAGATAACTTTAGGAACACCTAAAAGAAAGACCTATTTCAGTTTTATAAATGGAGGCTAGAGGGCACCTCTTTTCTCATAACCGTGTCACTGGTGCAAGTCTAGTGGGCTGGTAGCATGTCACTGCGGCGCATAGAACTGTGACAGCCCTCTGTTAGGCCTGCTTCAGGAGATTATCAAGTTCTTTCTCCCTAACAGTGTATTTTGACTTAGAATCTTGTGATTTAATTTCAAGTTTGTTACATTCTGTCTGCAACATTAACTGTAAGACACTTCTTAAAATTAGTATCAAAATTTCGTTCTGGACATGTCTTATACAAATGAAAAACTCTACAGATAGAAAATAAATCATTTGTGCACGTATTACATAGCCACTTAAATGGAAACAGACATTTTACCTCCCCCCAAAAAAGGAAACACTATTTTATGAAGTTCCTTTGTCATAAAGATTTTTTAATAACAAATTAAACAACTTAGTTTTGTGGGGGAGACGTTTTCCATCTTTTCCTTATATATTTCACTTGTGAAGCAACATTAAAAAGTGTCATTCTGCAAAGCTTGCAGTCTTGGCAGAATTTCAACATGTTCTTAAATCCTAAAATAAAAATGTCTTTTAGGGAAATGTGAGTAAGATATAAGTCATTAATGACTCACTGCTTTCAGAAGGTGAATAATTGGGTAATTTACACTGTGATTGGTTTTAAGAATTAAAATGTAGATACAAAATCATTATAAATTTATGTTTTTCTCTCTTGTGGGCGTTTTTGTTTTTACAGTTTGTTAGGGAATATTTATATTTTCAAGAAAATAAAAAAAAGAATTAACAAGCATAAACAAAAATATAAAAACTTTCCGAACCGAAAGACTAAATAAGTACTTGTTTAATTGCAAATTTTTCATGTCCTGTTGATATAAATCATTTGAATCCGTGTTGCAAGCATGATTAATGTATAACATTCTCTGTAACAACTCTACTCTATTTTTAATATTCTGTGAAATAACTGTACAATATCCAATTTTAAGTTGCTGGAAAGGGTGAAAATGCAGTTGGCTTCTTTTCTGGAAGATCCTCAGTACCAAGACCAGTATTCTTTGCATACAGAGATCATAAAAACATTTGGTAGAGTTGGGCCTAATGCAGAACCGAGGTTCCGAGATGAGTGTAAGTTACATTTTTCTACCTTTTTTTTCCTGAATTGTAATTTAAGATGAAAGTCAGAAGCTTCTCTCAGGATTTGTCCTATGTTAAAGCCCTTCTCCACTTTATCTTTCATATACTGAAAGCTAAAAGTGAACCAAATTTGACTATTGTGAACTTATCAGTAATACTATTACAGGATACTTTTTATACTATATACTGACTGCTGTAACACATGAAAAGTAATTCATAAACAATTTCAAGTTATTTTTAAGATATTTTAAAATAACTAAATTTCAAAATACTATACTTTGTTCTATTTTAAAACTTACTATTTAATTCTCATTTTTAAGGAAATGTTTATGTGTTTCTAAATCATGTTCTTCTTAAGAAAAATATGCTTTTCTTCCACTTGCCATGCCATTCAGCTATGATCAATGATTTTGTTTTATTGCACAGCTTGTTCATCTACTAATGATTTGCATAATTATCTGCTAAAGCATTTTCTTTAGTTTCTGTAGTATCTCTTTTACTGTAGGCCTCAGCCTTTATGACGGGAATTTCTTTTAGTGGCATCAAAGTATCCAGTAATTATTACTCCAAAAGCATATGTCAGTTATCACTGCTATACTTCTTTAGTCCTTTAATTTTTAGCAATTTGACATGCCCTAGAGAGGACCACAACTTTGGCTTCTTAAAGTCATTTTGGTTTCTAGAACAAAATTGTACTCTCCCACAGTCTAGTTGTTACATACCTGGCCTGATATTTTTAATATAAGTGTCATCAACAAAAAATATTGTTAGGAATTGGACAGCATTGTCCAAAAGGTCTTTCGAGGGCATAACACTTACTGAGCTACAGAAACATAATCTCAAAATGATTTTTTAATGGGTAATGTTGATGACATGAGAAAATAGCAATATTTCATGATTAGTTAACAGGAAAAGATTTGGCATTTTAGCTAGCAATAGGGATAGTTCCACATATTGTAACATCAGATTTATAGGCAATTCTAGTAAAAACTGTAAAGGTACTTTGACCAGCTTTGTTGAGGCTGTCATTGTTCTGAAGTGGAGAGACTAAGTCCTGGCTTTTAGATCAAGGAATTGGCTAAGTAGGCAAAGAGCCTTTGGTGTGTGCCCGTGTTGTCAAGTTAGTAACTCTCTAGAACATGGTCTAACCTTGTACACATTCAAAAGAAAGGTTTATGCATCGCAGAGAAGAAAGACATTTTCTTTTCATAAAGGGAATCTTGGGAATATTGACAATAGATGTTCCACTGCTTGAATAGGTGTAATAAACCACTTGTTATCCCTGCGGCCTTCTACAATTTAATGTATACCCACAGATACGTCTTAACACAATCTTCTTTCACATTCTGGTACAACCAGATTTTTTTTTCCCCCATTTAAGACAAAAAAACTTTTGTTTTCTTTTGTACTTATTGTCCAGTGGCTTTCGTTTTACTTTAAAATTTTACCCTGAGGACTTTAATGTACTATCTTAATAATTTAGTGGTAGAGTAGAAGTCATCTTGACAAGAATTCCATACTGATATCCATCTTTATTTATAGACCGTTGCTTTTTAGGAGTTTACAAGAAGGTCAGAGAATTGTTGAGTTGTAGTATCTTCCTTGGATTGGCATTTTATCTCTTAGAGATTTGTCATTCTATTTCTTAGAGAACAGAATCCAGTGGGCTTTTTTTCTTTCCCAACTCCTCATTATCACAGGACGTTTTGGTTTTGATTTTTTTTCAGAGGCCATTGGTTTTATTTGGAACACAATTCAATCTTCTGTTGTTGTTTCTTTTCAGCTTTTTTACTTTATAAAGCCCTCTGAAAATGTTCAGTCATATGCTGGAAATTTTCTAACATGGCAATTTTACATTTCAGATTAGTTGGGGTTTTTTTTTTTTAGACGTTCTTTATTTCAGTTCTGAGACCATTTACAAAAAGAAAGGATAAGTTTCCCTTTACTTTGGTTGTTGGATCTACCCCAGATATTTTTGGAAAATTTATTGAAATCAATTTTTATAAAGTCTCCTATGGATTGATTTTGTTTGTAGTGTAGACTCTGTCTAATCTGCCCTTAAGCAAAAGGCTTCTGCAATGACCTTATGTTATACATTTCCTGTTTTCTTTGCCCACTGCAGGTCAGTTGTAGTTAGTAAATCTTCTAACCATTTTTTCCATCTGAGGAGTTATCAGTTAAATAAATTAATTGCTACAGATATGGTAGCTAGGATACTATGTATGTAACAAAATGTTGAATTCTGTAGTAAATTTTTGTCTGTCTTCTGAGCTTTAGGAGGCTCTTAGATCAAGAGCCTTTAATTGGCTCTAGAGTTTAAAGTAACTTAAATAGATTGTTTTCTAGTTAAGCAACTTTAAGGGGTTATTGTGCAGTATGGTTATTGAGTTTCTAGGAAAAACATTAAGGGAAGGATTACTTGTTTAGGAGGTCAGAAAAGGAGCGGAAGGAATAAAGAGGCATGTGTCAATAGAAAAAGAAATTCAAGGAACATTCTAAAGGCTGAGGGGAAGTGAATCTCAAAGATTCTCTAGAGAGACTGTCTTAGACCCACCATTTTATTGAGGCCTAAGCGTGCCAGTTAGTGAATTGGAGTTTCAGTGAATTCAGTGGGAAATCAATTAATGTTTGAAGTTTTTGTCTCCCAGGTTTTTCCGAGAGCGCCTTTTAAGTATATTGTTACTAATTTTGATAAGTCAAAATACCCTAAAAATGGCCATTGTTAATTCATGGTTTTCATGGTTGGTTTGTTTGTTTCATTTTTGGGCCATTTACTAACATAAGTGTAAAACTTGTGATTATAATGTCGTTAATTAGGAAGCAGGAGGTTTTTCTAGGGGAATATTATGGCTTTCACACACATAAACTCAATGCAAACATGAAAGAAGTCACTGTAGTTGGTCAAAAGTATGTGCTTATGAGTGGTGTTTTGGGTTCCCTAACCAAGCAGAGATTAGAAAGGGGCCCTGTGAGCAATACTTTAATAGTCCCTGGCCCTGCAACCATTTCAAGGAACCCTGGTTTTACTGGGAAGTGGGATTTAGGAAACACAATTTTAGGCCCTAGAGGTGCTTATTGCTACTGCATTGGATATTGTTTCTTGGGCCATCACTTTTATTTTTGTACTAGGATGTTTATATTTTTGATATTTTATCTTATTCATTGAGACAGAAGGTGCTATTGAGCTCTTGAAGTGACTCGAACTAAATCATCGGTGCTATCTGACATTGGTCTTTCTAAGAATTTGAGAAACTAAAGCTAAGAATTGTTTTATGGAGTGAAATAATTTGATACTGAAAAAGAATAAGTATACTGTATTTGTCCTTTGTTTAGTAGCAGTGATAATACCTGATTTTTAGAAAGAAACTTAATTGTAAAGATAATAATAACACAAGAGGTCGATTGTTTACATTTGTTTATTTGGTTTTCATCTTTCAAATTGGGAAATTTAATTTCAGTGAGGCCAAATAACCTGTAGACACCCTCATATTTAGGTTTTAGTGACAGTGCTATGGTCTATTCCTTCCAAATGTTATTCTGAAAAACATACTTTCCTTTCTAGTAAGAAAAACTAAGTGAAGGATCTGAAATCATCCAGAATTAAAATGAAATTTAAAAAATTTTAAGATGAAAAAGAAATTGTTTAGTGTATGAGTATAGTGTGTAGAGTGTTTTAGATAAAAATCTAACAATTTCTTTTTCTTTTTTCAGTTGTTATACCACACTTGCATAAGTTAGCCTTGGTGAACAATTTACAAATTGTGGATTCTAAAAGACTGGATATTGCTACCCATCTTTTTGAAGCCTACAGTGCACTTTCATGTTGTTGTATCCTTGCTTTATTAACGTGTATCTATATTTATATAACCATTCTTACAGTGAACTTCTGTTGTTAAAGTTTGAAAGGTAATATTTTTCTCTTCAACTTACATAATGGTTATAGAAAATTAAAATTTGGTTTGACTTGCCCCACCGCGTATTCTAGCCACTCCTAATTTTAAAAGATGATTTTAAATCCTCTGTGCTTATATGTTCTATAATTTTGAAACACTGACAAAAGTTTGATCTATGTTAATTGGCAATGTAACTGAGCAAGAAATGAGTTATAGCTGAAGCTTCTCTTAATCAAAAGGAAGGAAGCATTGTATGTGTTCTGGCATTTAGGTTTTTCAGTGAATGTTTAACCATCTGTATCCTGTGAAATGCTGTGGAGAGCTATCACTCTCCATAGCGTGGAGGTACAGTGCCGACATGGCTGATCACCTCCAGTGACGGTAAACTCAAAGATCATCTAACCCATGTCAACCACTACATTTTATTAATGATTAAACTTCAATGATTAAACTAAAGCTTAAAGCCATTAGTGACTTCTGTTTTTTATAGTTGAAAGCAAAACTGTGACTAGAACAAAGAACTTGAGCTGTCCTGTTACATGTTCTCTTTACTATCCTTGACCTAGTAAAATAAAACGAAGAAGGAAGTAAAGATAAAGATGGGCAGAGTGAGCGCCAGCTTCTCTGCTTTCCCATTAAAAGGCAGGCGAGGGCAAGAAAGAGGAAATAAGAGATTGAAAAAGGAGTGAAAGGCTGAATATGCAAACAGAACTATAAAAGTACAGGCTAGCAACCTACTCAGAGAATTCTGATTGTAACAGAAAAAATTACAGTAGAGAGAGGTTCCTAGGAGAAAACAGAGGACAAAGGAAGGTTCAGGATTAATACTTATTGTTCCATATTATTATATACCAGTTTGAGGTGATAAGTCAAGTGAACAAGTAATTTTAAATGAAATATATATGTTCCAAAATACCACTGATTGGCACTGGATTCTTGACTGGAACATTCTATCTAGTGGGAGGTCTTAATTTGAACAAATTAAGTAGGGAAAGTAGAAACATAGAGCTGTTAAGGAGCTATTTGTCCTTTGGGATATGTTAAAACTTGAGGTTGGATGAGTAGTTGAGAGCATTTTATTTTTAGGAAACGATTATAGATTACCTGTTCATGTGGATGATGTAAGCTGTGTTTTTTATAATACAGATTATAAAGTGGCAGAGACACCATATTTTGGTAATTTTGTACTTCGACTATCCATATATCTTCTCTAAGTTTATTTCTACTAAAAGGAGAACTTACTATTATTCTTGATTTATCTTGTTGGCATTTTCTACTTAGAGAAGCTAGAGGAAGCAAAAAGAGGAAGTGATATTCCGAACTGGCGAGGAAGAACTCTTTACGAATGGAGAAGTAACGAGACTCTTTCAAGAACGTAATAATGGCATGTCAAAGTTTGTATTCCAAAGCAAGAAAATACTGCTATGCTTATAATTTCCCTAGACTTTGTGAAAATAGATGTTTAGAAACTGAAGCAAAAAGTTATGTATATCCTTGTATAGCACAGAGTTTCTAAAGGAATATGCCTCAAGGGAAACTGGAAAGTCAAAAGATAAAAAATTGTAGCTATAAAACCAGATATTCCAAGTAGGCAAGGCAGTGGCTTCTAAAGCACATAGAATCTGTGCTTTAGAATATTATTGTGTGTTTAAGTGTGCTCACAATAAAGAATAAATATAATTAAGTCTTTACACCAATACAGTAAAGGGAAGAACATCTGAACAATAGACCCACTTCAGTTACTTAAAGTGTTAGTTCTTCATGAGTCATAACGTATACTTTTGTCAACAGAGTGCAGTATGGCCACAATAAAATCACATTGTTCTGTGATCCAAATCTGTTCTGAGGTTCCATTGAATTCTGAGCTGATAGAGCACAAGAATATTCCTTTCAACACTGACATCATACCTTAATAAGGACATGGAAAAACTATAGCTTTTAACATTAAGTATAGTAATAAGTATAGTAATAAGTAAAAAAATCATGTTTTTAAAAATTCAAAGAATTTAGAAATGTTTAACCCAAAGAAGAGCTAGCTTGGGGATGAAAAAATAATTCAGAAAAATTATTTTAAATGCTGTTACATAGAAGCAAGTTTAGGCACACTGTGTAACTCAGGTATAGAGCTAACACTAATAAGAAGGTTACAAAGAATCTGATTTTATAAGAAAAACTTTCTGGGGGCGCCTGTGTGATTCAGTCAGTTAAGCATACACCTCTTGATTTCGGCTTGGGTCATGATCTCATGGGTCACAGAAGCCCTGTTGGTCTCTGTGCTCAGCACAGAGTCTGCTTCTCTCTATCCCCCTCTCCTTCTGTCCCTCTGTGCGCTTTCTCTCTCTAGAATAAATTAGTCAATCTTTAAAAAAATCTTTAAGAAAAACTTTCAAATTTAGCTATTTAAAAATGGAGTGATCTAAACTATGAATGTCCTGTCATTATTAGCAGTTAGAGGGTTTTTGGCCATCATTCACAGATGAGATAGGGTAACATAATATCAGATAGGATAAAATGACCTCTTTAAGTTTCCAACCCTTAAGAAAGATTGTGTGATGCCATAGGGAAAAGGTATAAATGACCAGTGAGTAGAAAGAGGAGGAGATGAAACTATTTACCTCCAAATAAGGCCATCTACAGCTTCTTAATCCATGCCCATATTTCTGTAGATCAGACTCTTTTTTTTTTTTGAGAGAGAGTGAAAGAGTGTGAGCCAGGTAGGGGAGTGGTGCAGAGGGAGGAGAGAGAAGCTTAAGGAGGCCCCACAGCCAGTGGAGAGCCCAATGTGAGGCTTGGCTTCATAACCCTGAGTAGATTGGTTTCATGATCATGATCCGAGCCGAAGTCAAGAGTCAGTGGCTTAGCCAACTGAGCCATCCAGGCACCCCAGTCAGACTCTTAACTACTAATTGAAGGGTCCCTCACAGTTACATGTTGGTGGTGCTTTCCCAAGATCTAGAGAACAAGACTACATAGCCATTATGTTGCAGCCCTCTCTGGGACTATAGGGATTAGTTCAACCAAATGATGTCTATATTTTTAGTCCTTCTAAATAATAAGTCACTCATTATAGGAGTCTTATTTACAAATAGTATTCAAAATTGTATTTGTTTTATGTTTATTTAGGTCATAAATACATATTTTTTTCCAAGATTTTATGTATTTGAGAGAGAGAGTGAGAGCAAACAAGCACAGGCTATGAGAGAGGGAGAAGCAGAAGGAAACTCCCCACTGAGCAGGGATCCCAATGCATGGTTCCATCCCAGAACCCTGGGATCATGACCTGAGCCAAAGGCAGACACTTAACTGGACTGAGCCACCTAGGCGCCCTGGTCGTAACTGCACTTTTAAGGCAGAAGTTATATATTATTACTGATTTTTTTAAATTAATGAAATTCATTATAGCTTCTTTTTCAAAAAGACTAGTTAACTCATCTTTATAAGGGAACTCACCTGCATTTTTCACTTTAATATGGTATATAGAACACTAAATAAGAATTGTTTTTAAATGGCTAACAACTATGATAAGCTAAGAATGTGCTGTGAATAAACAAAGGGAATTGTTTTCTTGAGAAATATACCTGCTTTCTTCATCCCTCTGAATGTCAGGATAATCAACTAAAATTCTGAAGTGACCACCAAATACAACTAGTACTAAACCTATGTTATTATAGTAAAAGTTCTCTTATCCAATTCAGTTAGGACCAACAGTAGACCAGTTTAATAGGATGGTTAAAGCAGGAAATCAAGAAAATGGTTTATATAACTTACTTTAACTTAAAATACATAATCTTTCCTTTACCAAACTTTGGATGTGGGACTGAGGTCTTTCTTTTGTGTGAGTCTGCTTCCTAGACTTAAATATTATCTTCGTTAGATAAACCCCACCCATAATATAATTGTGATTTTCAGATTAAGTTTCTTTAAAGAGGATTCAGAAACATTTTAAATACTGGATATAGACCTTTTTTAGTTTTTTTATCTTTTTCCTAATCTTTTACAGTTGTTTTACCCAGACATAATTAAATAGCACCATTTTAAGCAACTGGCTTTTACCAGTTCTTTTAAACTTTTCAACTTAGTTGTCATGGAAACATTAGTTTTCTTACTTTTCGTACTCATTTAAGCATCCAACTAAATTACACGATTTAATTTTTACACTTACCGCATGCATTTACATAATGTAATTAAATTATGTAGTGTTACAATAATGAAGACCACTGACATAAAAGGATTTGTGGGGTTAAACACAATTGACTCTTGGTAAGTGATTAACTCAACAAATGAGAATCATGCTTGAGGGAAACCTGTTTGCTCTAAGTGATCTGCATGCCTTAGGCATCATTTTTATTATTTTGTTGTTCTTTTGTACATACCAGTTTGGTTTTTAATTCCCTTAACTGCCTGTCTCAAGTCATTTCAGAGGATTTAATGGTTAATCACTTTTTACCTGGCCTCAGATGTTTACGGACTGACATGGAACATCTTTCTCCAGAGCATGAGGTAAGCCTCCATGATGATTAAGCCACTGTGATGATCTGTGCCAACTTCATATGTTTTACTCTCTCCTCTACAGACTTGCATTCTTTATGTGAGGCACGATTATGATACGCTGTGCTTACTTCTTTTAAATCTAGTTTTTTAAAATCATTTTATAGCTTTACTTACTGGTTAGGAGATCTTGGAAAACTCCATTAACATCTTTGATCCTCTGTTTAATTCTGTATAGTTGGGATTACATGATGTCATTCACTGAATGTAATTAGAATCTAATGAGCTAATGTACATGAAATGCTTTTTAATCTGTAAAATGCTAATGCAATTGGATCTCTGACCATTAACTTTCTTAGAAGCCAAGTTTGCATTTTCTGTCTCTCATTTCCTTATAACTCTTTTATTCTGTTTGTCTTCTCGTTTCCTCCAAAACCATTTATCATTTATTTCCTATTCTGTATTTTCACCCTGTTTTATCTACCCATTATCATGGTAGGGGTTTGTTTGTTTGTTTGTTTGTTCTGTTTTTCCAGCTTTTTACAGAGGAAGCTTAGATTATTTACTTTTAAACTTTTCTTTTCCGAATTTAAGGCTCTTTGTATTCCTTTAGCCACATCCTGTGCATTTGCTACATTGTATCTTCATTATCATTCAGTTCAAATTGGATTCTCATTTCTGTCATTAATTGATCCATGGGTTTTGTTTAATAAGGTAAATTGAGATTTAATTCTCCTATGTTTTTATCAGTTTTTTGTGGTCTGCTTCTTCTGTTAGCTCTTAAAATACCTATTAAAATTATGATTGGGAATTACCTTTTTCTCCGTGTAGTTTTTTCCATCTTTGCTTGGTATATTTGTAGGTGCCTTCTATCAGGTTGAGGAGGCTCCTTTTACTGTCAGCTGGTTGATGCTTTATCATGAAGGAGTCTAGAATATTGTCAGATGGTTTTTTTCTTCCTTAGTTGAGAAGATTTACGTGGTTGTTTCTTTTAATCTCTTGATTCATTGTTTTACACTAATGGATTCTTAGACATTAAATCAACCTTTGGGTTATTAAAATAAATCTACAATAAATTCTTACAATAAATAACATTTAGTTATGGTGCATAATTCCTTTTATATGAAGTTGAATTTGGTTTGCTAGCATTTTGTTGAGGATTTTTGCATCCAAGATGAAGGCTAAGCCTGCAGGACAGAAGAGACGATATAAGCCATATTTCACCACTCCGTTAGGGTCGATTGCACTGAAAGTAGGAGTGGTTAAAAGTTGTTCAAAGGATCAGACTCCCAGATTCCCTTTCTGACTTTGGTAGAATTCTGGAGCTTTACTTTCTGAACTTGGGTTATATCACATGTAGCTGAGAACAGGAATGAGTGCTGTAACGAGAAGGGGGAAATTAAGTGAAGGCATAATGATGGGAAACTTTGTTACCTTTCCCCTTCTTGGGTCCAAAAATGCTGGTAGTCGGGATTATTCCCACAGGGGAAGGAGATAGACAGAAAGTTTGTTTGTGCCCAATTTACCTTAAAGTGAAGTTACTCATGCATGAAGAAAATTGTAATCAGCACTTTAGTGCTCCAGTCTTTAGTGGACATCCCAGGACCACCAACCATTTGAGGAAAACCCTCTAACATCAAAGAGATGAAAACATACATGCAAGAAAGAGGGTACTGGAGGATACAGACAATTCTGGGAACAGAAGAAAAAGTACAAAAAACTTCCCCCAAACACAATAAAGCAGAAATTAACTAAACAAACAAAATCTATAATCTGTGAGATGAGAGAGTGGAAAATCAGAAAAGATTCAAAGAGGATTAATTTAGATCTAACATGCATATGACAAAAGTCTCATTTAGTAACCAAAGTCCTTACTGTCATCTGCAAGGCAGTCTAAGCCCTGGCTCCCTCTCCCTGCACATCTCAGACCTCATCTTCTACCCTCTCCTTTGCTCACTGTGGGCCCACCAGTCTGGCCTCCTTTCCTAGAATGTGATAGGCGTACTCTCACCCAGATGGAGCCTTTGCTCAGCCTTTTCCTGGTGTCTAAAACACTTGCTCCTTCATCTCCTTCATGCTTTTCCTTAAATGTCATTTCCATGAAGACTGCTGGGGATACCTCCATGTAAATTGTAACATTCTTCACCTTGGCCTCCTAGCACCCTATGTTTTATTCAATACTCTTTCCAAAGCCCTATCACCTTCTAATATACTACATAACTTGCCTATTTTTTATATTTATTTTCAAGAAAAAGCTCTCCATAAGGTGGGAATGCTCTCTGTTTTGTTTGTGCATTCTTTGTATCTAAAAAAGTGCCTGGCACATAGTAGATGACAGTAAATATTTGTTGTTTAGTGACCTCCATGCCCGAACATGGGCCAGGAATATTCAGGAAGACATTCAGTTTCTGGTGTGGTTACCAGCTTAGAGGAGCAGCTTAGATCCCTCCACCCTTTCCATCACTCACTCAGTCTTCCTGAAAAAATGATGTTAACTCTTAGGTGCCCATTGTATTCCCAGTTACACTTTAGTAACCACAGACCTATACCTGGTCCCTGCTTTAGACATTAAAATAGAGCATCTTACTATTTGCAACGTGGAGAAAGCAAAGCAGCTTTTACTGGGAAAAATGTGTGTGATCATGGAATAAATATATGTTAAATGTATAGATGTACACCAATTTTATTTTTACCATTAGATGGTAGGAAAAACTAAGGGAGAATTGAAGTCAGAGTTAGGAAGGTTAGTGAAAATCAGAATCAGTTATTGGGTTATATGATTGAGGTCCTTTTTTATTTTTAAGATTTTATTTATTTATTAGAGAGAGAGAGAGATCACAAGTAAAGAGGCAGGCAGAGAGGGAGGGACGCAGGCTCCCTGCTTGCACCAGAGAGCCTGGTGCAAGACTTGATCCCAGGACCCTGAGATCATAAATGAACCAAAGGCAGAGGCTTAACCCACTGAGCAACCCAGATGCCCCTGATTAAGGTCTTTTAAAACTATTTCTGCACGTAATGTAGCAATCTAATGTGAATTTCTTTAACAAAGTGACTGCTAAAACTTGACACTTTTAATTAACACTAGTTTGTGGTAATACTAAAAGTTAAATTAAAAAGTTTAGATTAAATAATAGTATTTCACTAAAGTCATTTTTTTTTTTTAAATCAGGTCATTTTAAGTTCCATGATAAAAGAGTGTGAACAAAAAGTAGAGAACAAGACCGTCCAAGAGCCTCAAGGGTAAGACATTAATTTTCTTTTTAAGACTTTATATTGACCGTAATTTCTCTATCTAAATTTTCTGTAGATGGGTATGATGTTTTATTTTGTGTTACCCTTTAGTCACTTTTGGAAGGTAAGAAAATTATTTAAATCAGTGGTTATCAAATGCTAGTTTATAAACCATGTATCAGAATTATCTGGGGAATTTAAAATTTTCATCTCTACCCCGTGCTCTGTGCCATCCTCTCAACAGTCTGATTCAGCCTAGGGATCTGTATGTTTAAAAGCTAAAAACAATGGGATAGGTAGCCGGATTTGGAATCACTGGTCAAAATAGTGTCTTAGAAATTTATGACAAGAATTATAAGGTGTAACTTGATTCACTGCGTAAAGGATTGTAAACTCGTGAATGTTCTCCTAACCAAACCAACTTGAATTCGAAGATTCATTGAAGTTAAAATACAAGCATAGATGTGGAAGAGTAAAGGTGGGCATTCAGGAGAGGAAGTAATTTACAGATAGACTGTGTGTACTCTTACCTCTTATTCATGTAACCTTGAGCAGTTAATCTTAAATGGACTCTGTTAGGCATAAAAAGCTCAAAGGTTTTTCCTTTATTAAGGTGACTACTAGGAATAAGGTGTCATCCTATCAGGCTAGGTACCCAGACACACACTTACCTCTCCACACCCCCAACTTCTTCCACACACACGTAGATATACAGTTTTTTATTTCTTACTGTGTGTCAGAGCCCTTTCTTGAGCCTCCTGGGATGTTAGGAACTTTCCTACCATTGTAGCCATGGAGAGTTAAAAAACAGTAAAAATACTTTGATAGACTTCAATTCTGAACACATAATCTATAAAATTAATGCCAAAGCAAATGCTTCTGTTCATTTGTCATACATTTAGTGTTAAGATTATCTGGTGACTTATCAGTTGAAAATGTAAAAAGTTTGGGTACAAAATTAAGAAGAAGTATATGTGAAATGCATTCTAAATGAAATTTCATTAATTAGCATGCAGAAATTAAGAAAAAGAAAAATACCTTCATAACTTCCCAAGACTGCTTCAGTTATATGAACGTCCTTTTAAAAAAGTTTATTTTTATAATCATATTTTCCCATTATTCAAAACTTCTATATTATTTTTTTTAACTTTTAGATAATTGCAAATAAGCACAGAATAAATTATGCAGTGAATTCCCATGTGTTCATCCCTCAGCTTCAGTAATTATCAACTCATGGTCAATTTCATTTCATCCATCCCCCTCCTATATTCTGGTATGCATTTCTGAAAGACCAATGCTATTTTTAGAAACATAAACATAATGTCATTAAAACCAAAATAACTACTTCTTAATATTATCAGTTATCTGGCCTGTGTTCAAATTTCTGATTGTTTTATAAATGTTGTTAGCAATTTGTTGGTTTTTTTTTTCCTTTACAGTCTCTTTCTTTGAGTCAGGATCCAGAATTCCATTCATTGCAACTAATTGACATGTCTCTTCAGTCTCTTTTAATCAGTAGGTTCCCCTTCTGTCTTGTTTTTTTCTTCATGTACTTATTGAAGAAATTGAGTCTTTGTTCTGTAGAGGTCCGCACAGTCTGAATTTGGCCGATTGCATTTCCCTCTTGTTGTTTTAACATGTTCCTCTGTATTTCCTAAATAAATTTGGTGGTTGGGTCTAGATCTAGAGGCTTCATCATATTCAGTGCATATTTCTTTATTTTGCAAGACTGCTTCGTAGGAGGAGGTGTGTTTTCATCGTGAGAGAGACAGTGTCTACTTCTCTCTTTGTTTCAGTGGTATTAGCATCTGTTAATGATCAGTACCTGGCTCTACTAATTGATTAACTATTACTAAATATATTACTCTAATTCTGTCATTCCTTCTACATTTGTGAGCTAGAACACTTCAGGGAAGAAACCTTCCCCCATATGTATTACAATTACCCGGTGATACAGTTTTTTATAGTAAAGGCAAGGTAAATGTTCATTCTTTCACTTTACTTGCCAGTTTTCTAAAATAATGAATTGATTCATCTTCTGATGGTGACTGGTTAGTCACATTTGCTCAAGTATCATAAACTCATGTATTTTCAAATACCTGATACAATTCAGTGTATTGTACTTAGTATCTTTTGATGTCCAAAGTATCCCATCTTTGGCCATTGTAAGGCTTCTCAAGTTGACTTCTCAAGCCCTTTCGACATCAATTTGTAAAATGGAATGGTATGGAGGGAGAGAGAAACACTCTAGGATATAAATAGTTTTGCAGATCAGTCAGGTATAAGAGGTTCTGCAGACGCAGAATAAGAAACGGCAACTGGTTTGATATGAGTTACAAAAGAAAGATCTGAGATTTCCTTGAAAACTTGCAGGAAAGGGATAATATTACCTTACAAGGCAGCCCATTTTTTTTTAAACAACTCTATTTTTTACAGATTACTCTTATCCTAAGTTAGTCTCCCTTCCTATTACTTTTCCTCTCTAAAATGGGTTTCATCATCTGGCAGAGAGATGGGGGGTTGTTACAGACCCCTTTGTAAAACTGATAAAAATGTAAACTTTCTTTTCAGAAAAAAATGCTGTAATGTAATGGTTCTCTGTTGGAAAGCTTTGTGTAAAGTAGGTGCCTGTATCCTTTATACCGTATGGAAAGAATCAGAATAACTGGGTTTAGGACAAGGCATCTGTATTTTCAGTACTTCTCTGGGTGACTATGATGTATATTAGTAGAGCTATACAAATATATACAGCTATGCAGATATATATTTATATCTAATATTTTACATGTAACATTGGTATCTGTTAAGTCTTCTGAATTTACTCTTCTCCAGACTGAACGTCCCAGACGCTTTAACATCTTTGTTGCCCTCTGGTTAGACTATCATTAAAACTTGATAATACTCGGGGCACCTGAGTGGCTCAGTCATTAAGCGGTTCCCTTTGGCTTAGGTCATGATCCCAGGGTCCTGGGATGGAGTACCTCATCAGACTCCCTACTCAGCAGGAAGGCTGCTTCTCTCTCTCCCACTCCCCCTGCTTGTGTTCCCTCTCTTGCTGTGTCTCTCTCTATCAAATAAATAAATAAAATCTTAAAAAAAAAAACCAAAAACTTGATAATACTCAAGTATTATCTGACCCATGCATCCTATTTTTCTCAATGCAAACTAAAATCATACCTTTCAGCTTACAGTATTGTTCTACAGAAAGAAAACAAAACTGTAAACTTGGTACATTAAGGAAAGGCATTAGAGAAAATCTAGGACGTGAACTGGGATTTAAAGATTGTTTAGGCACCAGATAGAAAGGAAGAGATAAGTTAAAAATGTTTTGAACACAAACTTAGCAGGCTTGACGTAGGGGGATCTAGAAATTGAACGTTAATTGTTGGTTAAACACACACACACACACACACACGAATAGATTGCTGTGTTTCTTGAATGCCAAGCACAATTTATCTTGTAGGTAGTAAGTAGCCATTGAAGATTTGTGAAAAGGGATAGGATATGAAGAAGTGATTATTTCAGAAGTTAATCTGATCATGCAAGAAGACCAGATCTAAGACTTGGTATAATTCAGTTGGAAGGTATTATCGGTGGAAATAAAAATAAATGTAACAAATAAGGAAATAAAAACAGTGGATCATTTCTAAAGTTTGGAGGTAAAAAAGCTTCATGTTAGCTTATCAAACAAACAATAGTAACCGGACACTTTTTTCAAACTCCTTATGGAGATGATACTTGAAACTTCAAGAGAAAGTTTCAATAGTGAGTTTTGTAATTGAAGAACCAGGAGCCAAATGCCAAAACTTATGGAGGATTACTTTGTGGGAAGAGAATGCAGCAGGAGACAAGTAGAGACAAGGGATTGGCCAGGTTGGTGTACTGGCAGAAGAGCTGTGGGAAGAGATTTTAAAGATGGAGTCATGGTCTGGCATTTAACTTAGTAATTCACAGCGCACACCTTTAAGGACTAAGAAAACCAGAAGCGCTTGACGGCAGCACGTACTTCATCTGTAGTTTCCCTGGACAGGTCCCGGGCTCCTGCACCTCGCCATTCACTGCCCTTGACATGGTCAAACATATTCTCTCCTTTGGTCCTGCAAATGCAACGGGCAAATACAGTTTGCAGCAGTAATTGCAATCTGTATTTTTCAGTTTAAGAAATTGAATCAGAGTAATCTAAAGCATATTGGCCAAGGCTACAGGGCCAGCAAACTGGGTTTATTGTTGGATCACTGGAAAATTGCACTTGATCACTGTTCTGTTTGGTATTATGATAAATTAGCAATCTTTAGTAGTTATTTAGGTGTGTTTACTCCCTATACAGAAGGTTGTTCAAAAAGAAAGAAGAAATGGATTTTAAATTGTTGATTGAAACTAATGCAAGTGGCAGTTGAGGACATTGTGCCCTGTCCTCCCAAAAGTAATACGTCATAGGATTGTTATCAGAACAGTTTGTAAAACCTCACTGTGATTTAATATACTCATTTGTGAAAATAGGGATAATATCTATCTTCCAGGGTTGCTATAAGAATTAAACGAAGTGATGGTGATGAGAAGAAGAGTAACTTCTCATAGTTACAGCATGTTATTACGTGCCTGGCACTACTAATAAGCACTATGTGCACTTATATAATTCTTAATAGACCTGTGAGGTAGGTAATAGACTTATCTCCATTTTACAGATGAGAATTACTTTACAGATGAGATCAAATAACTTGCCCAGGGTCACAAAGCTGCCAAATGACAGAGCCAAGATGCAGTCTCACTGCAGACTTGCTTCTAACCTCTACACTATACTGTTTCCTTTAATATAAACAGTGAATGTGAAGCAGAAAACCTAGTATGGTCCATAGAAACTCCTGTCTGTAAATACTAGCTTCCCCTTTGTGATACCAGCTCAGAATGTATTTATTAACATTATTACTACTGAAGAAATGAAAAAAAATGGATATTCTAGTTTTTTAATTGCTTTACTTGAATTTTAAAATTTCTTTCCTAGCTCAATGTCAATTGCTGCAAGCTTAGTGAGTGAAGATACAAAGACCAAGTTTTTGAACAAAATGGGCCAGTTGACAACATCAGGTGCCATGTTGGCCAATGTGTTTCAGAGAAAGAAGTAAAAGCAGGAAGGAAGCCCCAGTAGACACTAAGATGGACTCAAGCAGACTGGTTCCTTGTACTTGAAGTACTTGCCTTTTTTATTTCCTTGTTTTATGTTCTTGCATTATAATTTTATCCTAACCTCCAAAGATATTTGCACTGCTTTTGATTATTGCTGTATATCTGTTAATTTTGGAGTTATAACTGTGGTGATAGAAAATTGGGTTTATAGTCTGTACCAAGTTTCTCTTCTATGTTCTTGTCTTTTGGAATAATTTTTTTTTACATATATATATATACATATATATATATAGTGAAGAGTTGTTTTTTTTTTAATTTTTGGATGGGATATTAGCAAATCTGTATTATACACTAAGCTATTACAATGGTACTTAAAATAATGTAAATTTGAAGTCATTGTTATAAAGTAATAAAAGTGGAGATTACTTAAGTATTTAAATTATGAAAGAATAATGCAGACTTTTTATTGTTTCTTAACTGACTAGAAAGAGCCACCAGCATTACTCTGTGCCTTTTGGACTTCAGTTTTTGTGTCTGTAGGAATTGTGTGCATTCCATTCACACAGTATTTTATAATGCTGTGATGAATTTGAGTTACAGATCCTACAGAAAGTAGATTATAATGAAACCTTCCACATTTCAGAGCTCTCATGAATATTCTTTAAGTGCTATTCAAACCTCCCCAGCACTTACATGCATATAATGGAAAGACAGCACATAAACACGGCGGGGGGGGGCGCGGGGGTAGTAACCAAGGTGAATTTTGAAAACTGATATGTAGTAGATTTAAATACTCAAAAGTAAACGTAGGTAAGAAGAGCTAATAATTGTGAAATTCTTCCCCAAATTTAAGTACACAGGAAAATATGGTTTGAATTTGAAATTTAACACTGACTTACATGAAATATTTTATTTAAAATATTTTCTAATGATTTTGATTTCAGAGATTATCTTTTCATTCTGTGTGTTACAGAGAAGTACCGAAAAGTTAAGGACATTTGGGGGCTGCTTTTTTCCCTCTAAACTCAAACTGATATTAGCTAAATTACTGTTGGTTAGTTAACACCTTGTCCCTTACAGTCAGTGACTATTCTTGTGTTTGATCTATATTACATAGAGTCTTAAGTCAGTGTACAGCTCCACTGGAATTGGACAGTTGTCTCTGCAGTAATGCAACTTGAAGTAGAAAGAGTGGGACTGGACATAGAAGGGGATGACTGGTTTGAGGGGGTAATGTGAGGCCTTTTTGAAAAATGAATATTTTGGTAAAGAGAATTCTTGTTTGAGCACAGTTGATGCATATAGGCGATTCTTGTGTTTGTTGTATAAACTGTTTTAATACACTTGGCACATAGTTGGATTACATTCACTTCTGGAAAAGATAGCTTACCACACAGTCAAGCTTATAAAATGAGTTGCCATAAACAAAGCCATTTAAAAAGTTCATTCTGAAATTATTTCTTTTACCTGTAGTGACACAATTGTTAAAATTAGTCTTTCAGAAACTGTTGGATTCTAGGCATTCCTGAGAAATTGAAAGTGGCTACCTTTCATGTCAAAATTGTTGATCTATTATAAATAAAATGTTTTTGCATATTTGTTTTTGTTTTGTTTCTGGCTATGTGTATTTATTTTCATTTTGAAGCACTATATATTCTGTATCCAAGCAAAAGGAAATGAGAAGGAATGTATTCATTGAAATGTACTATGTTATTTAAGGAATATAATTTATATAAATTACCTATTTAATTTACTTTTACTAAAAGAAGATTGCTGCTCTAAAATGAATATATTTCAGAGACAGTTTAAAGGAACTGTTATGGTTCTCATTTGCTTTGAAATGCAGTAATATAAATATATTCGTTACCAAATGTATGAATATAAATATTTTTATTGTGATAATTTTTATCAGTTTGTGAATCCATTTGTCTAAATGCTAGTGTTTTCTTTAAAAGGCAGCATCTAGTAAGATACACAATATATTTCAAGGGAGTCTCCCTTATTATGCTGTTAAGCATCTTAATGTCAGTAAGACTTCATGTTTATTTTCACAATGATTTTTAAGGCAAACTATGATTCTTTAAAGACCAGATAGACTAACCATACTAATCACTGAAACTGAGTGTGTTCTTCCAAAACAGGCCATAAAATTCCCAAACTCACTCTTTTTACACAGAAATAAAAACAGTACAGATTTAAATATTTGACTTAACAAAAAACTAAGTTTGCAAAGTAAACTTGATTTAAAGCTAATTTGAAATTATGCCTGTGTTTCTAAAGCAAGCCAGAAATTAAAAATTGTCAGAAACCCAGAAATGCCATAGCTAGCAATTTTGCTGAATTACTCCAAGAACTATGCTTGAATGATAGCAGTATCTAACTTTATATGTGGATGTCCTTGACTTCATTTGTTTGCACCAGTCACCCCTTTTGAAAGATTACTTTGCTAAACACCAAACAGACTTGCAGCCTGAATGAAATTGTAAATAATTTTAATAGAGTCTCGATTCAGGTTGCTATCTAATTCCTTTTTTAACAGGAAAGAAATACTGGTTCAAATAAATAGTCTCTGATAGAGTTTGGGGAGATGAAATGGCTATGTATTGATTTGTCTTGTCATGATCCCAATTTTTAAAATAACCTATTTTAGACCATTTTTTGAACTTTAAGGACAGGACTATCTCCAGACATCACCTTGTTGATCTTTGAACTGTGAGAGCTAACTACAGTGAACATTGTGTGCTAGTTACCAATTCCTTAACTATTTTTGTATAAAGAATGTATGTTTGAAGAGTTTTGTAATTAGCAATTCTAATTCCGAAAATTCTCCAGATTGGCTAGGTCATAAAATTCCAACTTTGTCTTGGATGTTAACTCTTTTATAAAGCAAACTATGAAATAAATTTAGCTTTTCATATGAATAGATATGTGTTTGAAAGTTCTCATGTAACTTTACAGTATGCTTGTTTTCATTACTATTTTATTTCAGTATGTTTAAAAAATAATAGATTAAAGGTGTTTGCTAGTAATAAAAAATAATGTATCTGGTAGATTTCTGAATCTTGGCAAAATAATTGTGTTTTAGGCTATTTTCACACTACAGATGGATGTTCTGCATGCATTTCGTCTATGGAATTTGCACTCTAGTCACAATCTCTGAGTGGCACATCAGTCTTCCGGATTTTCCTATCAGAACTAACTACAGGAAACTTTGCCTTCTTTATAGTTTACTTTGTTTGCATGTTTAAGAAAAATCTTTTAAAATTCCTGTTCACTGTAAGACCACACCAGTCATAAAGTACATGATAGATAATGAACTCAACACAATATATGCTATAATATATAACTATACTATATATAGTATATGTATATTATATGTAATATATAAATATATATATTTAAATGATAGCATATAAATAATTTTGATGATATATAAATATTTCCTTTGGTTCAGGGTGGTGACAGATGTAAACTATTTACTTTCCTTAAGAGTCTTCAGTAATAGCTGTAAAATTCTGTCCAAAGCATATCTATATTGAAAAGTATATTATTGGGGTGCCTGGATGGCTCAGTTGTTAAGCGTCTGCCTTGGACTCAGGTCATGATCCCTAGGTCCTGGGATCAAGCCCCACATCGGGCTCCCTCCTTGTCAGGAAGCCTGTTTCTCCCTCTTCCACTTCCCCTGCTTGTGTTCCCTCTCGCTGTATCTCGGTCAAATAAATAAATAAAATTTAAAAAAAAAAGAAAGAAAGAAAAGTATATTACTATTTTAAAATCCTTTTAATACATTAAAGACTAATCCATTATATTTATTTCAGTTAGATCATTGCATGAATAGATTCCTTGAGGGATTTCAATGTAGTAAAATTTATGTTGGCTTTAAGCTGGCATTTTGTGTTATATGTAATAGATATTAAATTTTTCATCAGTGATTGTTATTTAGGGTTATCATTTGTTGACAATCTACGTTTCAAAATTTTTATGGGCACCTGGGTGGCTCAGATGGTTAAGCTTCTGACTTTGGCTCAGGTCATGAGCTCCAGGTTCTGGGACCGAGCCCCATGTCCAACTCCCAGCTCAGCAGGGAGTCTGTTTCTCCTTCTGCCTCTGCCTCCCCTGCACGTGCTCTCTCCTTGTCTCTCAAATGAATAAATAAACTCTTAAAATAAATTTAAAAATAAAATTTTTAAAAACTATTCTTACTGGAAAAACAACCTCTTTTTAAATTGTTGGCATTTCCAACCTTAAGATATTTTTAGGATATGCATTTTCAATGAAGCTGAAAATGTTATAAGTATCTTATGTAACATATATATTGCTAAGTAAATCTAATGATTTCCCAGTGACTTTACAGTTTTAAAGATGCTTTATCTACATTTATGATAATTGACAATTCTTTAAATTTTTAGCTTCCTCTATTCATAAATCTCCCTGTTATGTATTAAGTATTGAACCTAAGGTGAATGCTTTTCATAATGTAAATCATTTCCTAATTTCATTTTTATATGAATTTTATAAATATTTCCTTTTTAGTAAGTTCTTTTTTGTCTTAGAATCAAAAAGCATGGAAATAATAACATGCTCTCTATTTCTTACAGGACTTAAGGACTTACACAATAGTAAACCTGAAAGTATGTTAGCACTTAGTATCAGGAAAGTTCAAATTGGATTTAAAATAAGCCCCTGAATAACTAAGGCATGGGTAACTGTGTATAACCTCCTCCCCCATACTTCTGTTTTCTAGTAAGTGTATAGGTTACCGTGACATGCATCATTTACCTAAAATTGCAGTAGAAGGCAGAAACCACTTTTGATTGTTAATTTTGCCTACTTTAACCATTCCAAGAGTTTCCAACCTAGTGAAGACTGGTAAGGTAATTTTACTTTTTGCTTACCAAAACTTGAAATTAATTTTTTTCAAAAGCCTAATAAGTAAATTAGTCCAATAAATTAATTTGTATTACATTATTTAGATTTTATAAAATATTTTATTTACCCTTTGCAACTTCACTCATGTCTTTTGGTATATATTTGATTCTTATAGTAATTTACAGATTTCTTTGGTATGTTATTTGAAGTTCCTTATAACTAAACTTTTCATACTAAGGGAAGAAAAATAAGAACTGCCATTTCTTGAAAATAATTGGTTCCTAGTGTTATCTAAGAGAAGGAAACTCTTCAGTTAACCATTGATCATTGATTTCAAAAGTCAGAATCTGGTTTCTTGAAAACATTATGAAAGTTTTCACATCTTAGGAGGTAAATGCTACAAACCAAATTTGGAGACCGTTTTGTTCTGTCATACTACTGAAGGCACGGTGTTGTAGTGTAATAATCCTCAAGAAAATCATGGAGAGGCAACAGACTAGAAATGGATAAATCTCCTGATTTTCAAAAATGAGAAGCCAAAAGATAAGAAAAAATATGGACTACCATTCTAAATCTATATAAAGCCTCTTTAGGTTGGCCTTTTCGGACTACTCAGTCCAAAGTAACCCCTATAATTCATTCCCTAAGCTCTCCCTGTTTTCTTTCTTTCATAATTGTTCTTCTCAGTACTCATTTTCTTATTTTTTATTGTCTGTCTCTCTCACTAGACTCAGCTCCATGAGAGAGAATGTTGTCTATCCTTTTCAACCAATATGTCTCCGGTATCTGAAGAATGCCTGGTGTATGATAAGTACTCAACATTAACTGAATGGAGTAATGAATTGTGAGCTTGAGACTCCCAGAAGAGGATCAATTTACTGAGCCTACATGCCAAACTAACCTACAGTCCTTTTCATAGAGCTATTATATGTTGTAGATCAGGAGGATTGTGTAGTCTTGTGCATATTTTGACCTCAGCAAAATATTTGACTTTGTTCCTCATAATGTCCTTATTTATATCTAAGGTAGAATATATGGAATAAATAAAAGTGCAAAAAAGAATTGTGCCATGTGTGTATGGTCTAAAAAGCTCTGCAGAGTTTATATTCGTATCTGGCTCTCTGCGCAGCACCTCTTAACCAACAAACCTCACCAAGTCTTCCAAGTGATCTGTCAATGTAGAGAAGCCATCCCTTTTTAAAGATTGTAAAGTCATTCACCATTCAGCATACATCTGTGGAGGACGTGTTTTGTGCTAAGCATGAACGAGACTGACAAGACAGCTTAACAGCCGGACGAGGAAACAAACAGGTTGAGAAAGTAGGGCTGAGGAAGACGTACGTTAGTTAGGGGGGATTATCTTTATGGTTTGCTTTGAAGACATCTGTGAGGTAACATTTTACCTGAAAACCAGGAAGAATAGGCTTTGAACATGTTTTCACATAAAAGAAAAAAGAGCAGTATGTGCACAGGCAATGAGATGAGAAACAGTGTTGTGTTCAAGGAATTGGGGGAAAAAATGACCAATATGGTTGAGACACTATCAAAAGATGAAGTTGGAGGTGGATATAGCCAGATCATAGAGAGCTTTGTACACTATGATTAAAAGTTAGAAAGGGGAGCCTTTGAATAGTTGAAAAGTAATTGAATAGTAGAATGGCTTAATCCAGTTTATATTGGATATACTTGTGCTTTGTAAGATGCTTTTGAAAAGGAGATGAGTAGAGGCTAAAGGCAGAAGCTATTGAAATGCAGTAGCCTAAGCAAGAGAGGATGGCAGCCTGAGCGAAAATGGAGGGAAAGCATCAGATCTCCAACATAGTTGGAAGCAGAACTGGCCTGACAGTTTGAGTGTGAAGAGGGAAGGAAAGGGGTAAACCCAACATGTTGCTGAGATTTCTGACCGCAGTAACAGAATAAAATAATGGGTGATGACAATAGTGAGGAAGTAAAGAACAAGTTTGGGGGGTTAATCTACATTTTTGTTCTAGATAGGTTAAATTAAAGATACCTGAGCACTACCTATGGAAATGTTAAGGAAGAAGTTATCTAATGAACTATTGGGACTTCATCAAAATCAAAAGCTTTTGCACCGCAAAGGAAACACTCAACAAAACCAAAAGACAGCTGACAGAATGGGAGAAGATATTTGCAAACAACATATCAGATAAAGGGCTACTATCCAAAATCTATAAAGAACTTATCAAACTCAACACCCAAAGAACAAATAATCCAATCAAGAAATGGGCAGAGGGGGACGCCTGGGTGGCTCAGTTGGTTAAGCAGCTGCCTTCGGCTCAGGTCATGATCCCAGCGTCCTGGGATCGAGTCCCACATCGGGCTCCTTGGGACGCCTGGGTGGCTCAGTTGGTTAAGCAGCTGCCTTCGGCTCAGGTCATGATCCCAGCGTCTTGGGATCGAGTCCCACATCGGGCTCCTGGCTCAGCCGGGAGCCTGCTTCTCCCTCTGCCTCTGCCTGCCATTCTGTCTGCCTGTGCTCGCTCTCTCCCCCTCTCTCTCTCTGATAAATAAATAAAATTAAAAAAAAAAAAAGAAAAAAAAAAGAAATGGGCAGAGGACATGAACAGACATTTCTGCAAAGAAGACATCCAGATGGCCAACAGACACATGAAAAAGTGCTCCCCATCACTCGGCATCAGGAAAATACAAATCAAAACCACAATGAGATATCACCTCACACCAGTCAGAATGGCTAAAATTAACAATTCAGGAAATGACAGATGTTGGCGAGGATATAGAGAAAGGGGAACCCTCCTACACTGTTGGTGGAAATGCAAGCCGGTACAACCACTCTGGAAAACAGCATGGAAGTTCCTCAAAAAGTCGAAAATAGAGCTACCCTGCGACCCAGCAATCACACTACTGGGTTTTTACCCTAAAGATACAAATGTAGAGGGGCGCCTGGGTGGCTCAGCGGGTTAAGCCGCTGCCTTCGGCTCAGGTCATGATCTCAGGGTCCTGGGATCGAGTTCTGCATTGGGCTCTCTGCTCAGCAAGGAGCCTGCTTCCCTTTCTCTCTCTCTTTCTCTACCTGCCTCTCCATCTACTTGTGATCTCTCTCTGTCAAATAAATAAATAAAATCTTTAAAAAAAAAAAAAGATACAAATGTAGGGATCCGAAGGGGCACGTGCACCCAAATGTTTATAACAGCAATGTCTACAATAGCCAAACTATGGAAAGAACCTAGATGTCTATCAACAGATGAATGGATAAAGAAGATGTGGTGTGTGTGTACACACACACACACACACACAATGGAATACTATGCAGCCATCAAAAGAAATGAAACCTTGGCATTTGCAATGACGTGGATGGAAGTAGAGCATATTATGCTGAGCAAAATAAGTCAATCAGAAAGGCAATTATCATATGATCTCCCTGATACGGAGAATTTGAGAGACAATGTGGGGGGCTTGAGGTAGGGAAGGAAAAAATGAAACAAGATGGGATCAGGAGGGAGACAAACCATAAGAGACTCTTAATCTCACAAAACAAACTGAAGGTTGCTGGGAGGAAGGGGGTAGGAAGAGGGTGGTTGGGTTATGAACATTGGGGAGGGTATGTACAGTGGTGAGTGCTGTGAAGTGTGTAAATCTGGCAATTCACAGACCTGTACCCCTGGGGCTAATAATACATTAAATGTTAATTTAAAAAAAAATTTTTTTAAGTTAAATGGATCTCAGGCTAGACTATGGAGTCACCAATATTTGGATAAAGCCATGGGGCTATATGAGATGGCCTGGGGAGAGAGAAACCATGGAGAAGAGGATCCAAATCTGAACCCTGGGACACTCCCCATATTTCAAAATCCAACAGCAAGAACTACTACTAAAAGAATTGGAAGGAGCATACAGTGAGATAGGAGGGAAACCAAGAGAGTGGTTTCATGGAAGCAAAGAACCTTTTTTTTTTTTAAAGATTTTATTTATTTACTTGACAGAGATCACAAGTAGGCAGAGAGGCAGGCAGAGAGAGAGGAGGAAGCAGGCTCCCTGCTGAGCAGAGAGCCTGATGCGAGGCTCGATCCCAGGACCCTGAGATCATGACCTGAGCGGAAGGCAGAGGCTTAACCCACTGAGACACCCAGGCGCCCCAGCAAAGAACATTCTAAGGAGGGTCAGTTTCTACTCACAGGTAGAGATGAGGATGGATCTGAAACCAACTGGAAGATAACCTCAACAGTAGTTTCAGTGCATTGATGAGAATGCAAACCTGATTGGAGTGGGTGAAAGACTGTGACTAGAGATGACAGCTCTTTTAAGACATTTAAGGGAGCAGAGCTATGGCAGGTAGGAAATAACAGGAGGCCATTTTAGAGTATTTTTAGTCTTATTTTGTAATAGGAGAAATCAGATCGTGTTCACGAATGAGAATAAGCCAGTAAAATGAAAGATGATGATGATGCAGCAGCAATAACAAGCAAAAATTGTGCAACCAAAGTCCTTGGGAAGGCGAAAGAGGTTGAGATTCAGAGAACAAATGGAGGGACTGGCCTTCATTATAATAGGGGTGAAGGCAGAGAAAAGATGCATGTGGAGGTGATTGGGTAGATTTAGTGGTGGGAAGATTAGGGGGTTTCCACTTAATTCCTTCTGTTTTCTCAGTGAAGTATGAAGCATGGAAATCAACTGGGCTGGCATATGGAAAGTGTTAAATGTTTGAGGAGAAAGAAGGTAGACATGGTTGTCTCTGTGAATGGCAGGATGAATTACTGAGGGAATTGCAGAATTGCTAAGCAATTTTGAAAGCCCATTTGAGAACAGTAATTGTGAATTTAAAGAGAGCTAGTTAACACAATGAATTCTTTTTCTCCAGCCAGGAGCAACTCAAGAGCAGGTGTGCAATATCAGAGAAGTATAAATAGGGCTGGGTTTTTCTAGACGCTTAAGAGGAGAAGAAAGGACAAGGACTTTAAAGCTACTTGTAAAGTAATGATTATAGCGATGGACCATAGAATCCAAACTGGAGAAGGGGAGAAAGGAAATACTGGAGTGAGGGGGGAAATGAATAATCCGAGGGATGGGTCCCAATAAAATAAGTTTTAGTGAAAATATTCAAGTAGGTGAACTGGAAAGATACTTCTTTGGGGGGTAAAAATAAAAAGCAAATAAGATATCTGTCCTACCTCCAGGCTGTAAGGTACAGAAGATTTTGAGAACAAAAATGAAACGCCTCCACTCTGAAGCTTAGCAGGCAGGTGGTGTCTTAGGGAGAGCCAGGATTCAATTACACATGACCCTTGAACAACATGTGCTTGAACTGCACAAGTCCACTTATACATGGAATTCTTTTACAGTCTAGAGCCGTAAATGTATTTTTTCTTCCTTATGATTTTCTTAATAACATTGTTTTTTTCTCTAGCTTACTATATTGTAAGGATATGGCATATTATACATGCAACATACAAAATGTGTGTTGGTCAACTGTTTATGTTATTGGTAAGGCTTTAGTGGGCTCAATAGTGGCTGTTAGTAGTTACGTTTAAGGGAAGTCAAAAGTTATATGCAGATTTTTGACTGTGTGGGGTCTGTTCATGAGACATACTGGTCTATAGTTTTCTTGTAATGTGTATGTCTAGTTTTAGTATTAGGGTAATGCTGGTCTCAGAGAATGAGTTAAGTATTCTCTCAGTTTCTATCTTCTGAAAGACCACAGAAAATTGGTATAATATCTTTCTTAAATTTTGATAAGAATTTATCAGTGAACACATCTGGACCTAGTGCTTTCTATTTTGAAAAGTTCTTAATATTTTGATTCAATTTCTTTAATAAATATAGGCCTATTCTGATTCTGAGTTTTGGCAGATTGTATCAAGGAATTGATTAGTTTCTTCTTTTTTATTTAAGTAATCTCTACACCCAACATGGGGCTTGAACTCACCACCCCAAGATCAAGAGTCACATGCTCTACCAACTGAGCCAGCCAGGCACCTTGGAATTGGTCCATTTCATCTAAATTGTCAAATGTGTGTGCATAGAGTTGTTCACGGTATTCCTTTATTATTATCCTTTTAATGTCCATGGGCTCTGTAGTGATGTCCACATCCTCTTTCATTTCTGATAGTAGTGATTTGTGTCTTCTCTCTCTGTGTTTTTCTTAGTTAGCCTGGCTAGTGGCCTCCTGGTTTTATTGATCATTTCAAAGAACCAGCTTTTGATTATGTTTATTTTTTCTGTTTTTCCTGTTTTCAATTTCATTGTTTTTTGTTTGTTCGTGGTTCTCTTATTGTTTCTTTCTTCCTTTTACTTTGGATTTAATTTGTTCTTTTTGTAATTTCTTTTTTTTTAAATATTTTATTTATTTATTTGACACAGGGAGAGAGATCACAAGTAGGCACAGAGGCAGGCATGGGGGGTGGGGAAGCAGGCTCCCCGCTGAGCAGAGAGACCGATGCGGGTTAAGCCTCTGCCTTTGGTTCAGGTCATGATCCCAGGACCGTGAGATCATGACCTGAACTGAAGGCAGAGGCTTAACCCACTGAGCCACCCAGGTGCCCTCTTTTAGTAGTTTCTTTTTTTTTTTTTTTTAATTTTATTTATTTATCAGAGAGAGAGGGGGAGAGAGCGAACACAGGTAGACAGAATGGCAGGCAGAGGCAGAGGGAGAAGCAGGCTCCCCACTGAGCAAGGAGCCGGATTCGGGACTCAATCCCAGTACGCTGGGACCATGACCTGAGCCGAAGGCAGCTGCTTAACCAACTGAGCCACCCAGGCATCCCAGTCCCTCTTTTTGTAGTTTCTTAAGGTAGAAGCTTAGGTGACTGATTTTAGATCCTCCTTTTCTGATCTGTGTATTCAGTGCTTTAAGTTTCCCACTAAGTACTGTTTTGCTGCTACCACAAATTTTAATAAGCTGTGTTTTCATTTTCATTTAGTTTAAAATATTTTGTACTTTCTCTTGAGATTTCTTCTTTGACCCCATGCATTATGTAGAATTTTTCTTAGTCTTAACATATTTTGGGATATTCCATTTATCTTTCTGTTACTGATTTCTAGTTTAATTCCATTGTGATCTGAGAGCTGACATTTTCTGATTTCCATTCTTTTGAATTTGTTAAAATGTGTTTTATGGCCCAGAATATGGTGAATGTCTTGGTGAATGTTCCATGTGAGCTTGTGAAGAATGTGTTTTCTGCTGTCCCTGGATGAAGTAGTTTACAGATGTCAATTATATCCAGTTGATAGATGATATTATTGAGTTCAACTATGTCCATACTGATTTTATGTCCATTTTTGAGACAGTTGAGGTCTCCAACTGTAATATAACTGTAATAATAGATTCATCTATATCTTTTTTTTTTCAACACATAATGTATTATTAGCCCCAGGGGTACAGGTCTGTGAATCACCAGGTTTACACACTTCAGAGCACTCACCATAGCACATACTCTCCCCAGTGTCCATAACCCCACCCCCCTCTCTCTATCCTCCTCCCCACAGCAACCCTCAGTTTGTTTTGTGAGATTAAGAGTCTCTTAGGGTTTGTCTCCCTCCTGATCCCATCTTGTTTCATTTATTCTTTTCCTACCCCCCAAACTCCCACGTTGCTTCTCGACTTCCTCATATCAGGGAGATCATATGATAGTGGTCTTTCTCTAATTGACTTATTTCGGATTCATCTATTTCTCCTTACAGTTCTATCAGTTTTTGCCTCACATGTTTTGACACTCAGTTGTTAGGCACATACCATCTTAGGATTGTTAGGTCTTCTTAAAGAATTTACCCCTTTATTATTACATAATGCCCCTCTTTATCCCTGATAACTCTTTTGTCTGAAGTCTGCTCTGTCTGAAATTAATACAGCTACTCTTGCTTTTTTTAATTGGTGTTAGCGTGGTATATCTTTCTCCATCTATTTACTTTTAATCTTTATGTGTTTTTAAAGTAGGTTTCTGGTAGATAACAAATAGTTTGGTCTTGTTTTTTGATCTACTCTGAGACTCTCTTTTGACTGGTGCATTTAGATCATTGAGGTTCAAAGCATTGATATAGTTGGATTAATATTTACCATATTTATTACTGTTTTCTATTTGTTCATTTTGCTCTTTGTCCATATTTTTGTCTTTTTTTTCTTCTTTTTGTGGTTTTAAATTATAATTTTAAATGATTCCATTTTCTTTCCTTTCTTAACATATCAATTTTCCTTTTTTTTAAATCAGAGTTTCCAATATATATTTAAAGCTAATCCAAGTCCAATCTCACAGAACACTAGAATACTTCAAAGGTAGTGCAAATAACTTATAATAACAAAAAAATCCTAATTCCTTTCATTCCCTGTATTATACTGTCATTCATTTCACTTACATATAAGCATATATTAACATGTATATAATATATACGTAAGCATACATAAATCAAGCAAAGCATACATAAGCATACATAAATCATAAATAAATGATATATTTTGAAAAAACTGTTATTGGGGCACCTGGGTGGCTCAGTGGGTTAAAGCTTCTGCCTTTGGCTCAGGTCATGATCCCAGGGTCCTGGGATCGAGCCCCGCATCCGGCTCTCTGCTCAGCGGGGAGCCTGCTTCCCTTCCTCTTTCTCTGCCTGCCTCTCTGCCTGTCAAATAAATAAATAAAATCTTTAAAAAAAAAAAAAAGAAAAAACTGTTATCTTTTAGAGTAAGAAAAGAAAACGTTTTTATTTTACCTTCACTTATTCTTTCTTTAATGGTTTTCCTTTCTTCATATAAATCTGAGTTTCTGACCAATACTATTTGCCATCTCTCTGTTAACATTTCTTGTAAGGCAAGCCTGGTAGCAACAAATACATTCAATTTTTGTTTACCTGAGAAAGTCTTTATTTCTCCTTCACTTTTGAGGGGTAATTTCACAGGTTACAGAGTTCTAAGTTAGTTATTTCTTTCAACACTTTTCATCTCTGCACTCTTCTCTTACTTGCATGGTTTCTGAGGAGAAGTTGGAAGTAGTTCTTATCTCTGTAGGTAAGACATTTTTCCCCCTCTGTCTTTCAGGACTTAATCTTTGACTTTCAGGACTAATTAGTTTGAAAATAATATGCTTATGTGTATTTTTTCTGGCATTTATGCTGATTGGCATTCTCTGAGATTCTTAGACCCATGGTTTGGTGTCTGATATTAATTTGGGGGAATCCTCAGTCATTATTGTTTCAAAGATTTCTTCCATTTTCTTTCTCCCTTTCTTCTCCTTCTGGTGTGTCCATTATGCATAAGTTTTTAGTTGTCCCGGAGTTTTGGGTATTGTGTTCTGGGCTATGGGCCCTCCACCCCACCCAGTGTTTTTGGTTTGCTTTTCATTTCTGGAAGTTTCTGTTGAGATATCGTCAAGTTCAGAGATTCTTTCCTCAGCCATATCCACTCTATTAATAAGCCCATTAAAGGCATTCTCCCTTTCTGTGCAGTGTATTTCATCTCCAGTGTTCCTTTTTGGTTCTTTCATCTCTCTGCTTACAGCCCTTGTCTGTCCTTGCATGCTATGTGCTTTATCCATTAGAGTCCTTAGCACATCCGTCATAGTTGATTTTCAGCTCCCCGTCTGTAATGCCCATATCCCTGCCATGCCTGGTTCTGCTGCTTGTTCTGTCTCTTCAAATTGTATGTTTTGCCATTTGGTATGCCTTGCAATTTTTCCTTGATAGCCAGATACTCTGTGCTGGGTAAATGGAACTACTGTAAATAAAACTTTAATAATGTGGCAGTAAGGTGTGCGGGAGGCAGCCAGTATTCCATGCCTCTGCGATTAAGGCCTCAGCCTTTTGCGAGCTTGTGCCCCTGGACTGTGAACTTAACAAGCATTTCTCAGTTTTTCTTCCCCCCCTTAGTGAGGCAGGCGGGTGAGAGTAGGTTGGAATTTGATAACCCCCTTCACCAGGTTAGTTTGACTCTGATAAGACCCATCAGGTTAGGCTCTGGTTAACTAGTTTCCCCTGAGGGCAGGCCTTGTTCGGAAAAACCAGTTCAGAGTGGTTCCTTTTCCTCTCCCTCTGCCAGAAGCACAGGAGATTTCTAGGATATTTACTGTGAGAACCTGGTTGAGCTCCTGAAGGTAAAACTTACAAAAGTAGGGGGAGCCCTCTACCATTGGGTCCTCCTAGAGTTCTTCGCTCAGACCTGCCCCCTCTGAGGCTCCAGCAATTCATCAATTGCCCTTGGGGTTTTCCTGCCCAGCACTGGTTCCCAGGGCGATTCCCGCTCATGAGTTTCTGAGCTGGTAACTTGGGATTCTCTGGATTTGCCTGTCAGTTTCTAACTTGGGGGGCAGCAGTATGCCCTGTGACCTCACTTCACTTATGGATTTTGAGAAGATGTGTTGATTTTTCAGTGTGTCTGGCCTTTCACTTGTGGTTAGGACAGAGTGGCAACTCCCTGTGTGCAGAACCGGAAATGGGAAGCGGCACAGATTTTTTTTTCTTAAATGCAAAATACAGAAAAGAGGGTCAAAGTCATATGAAGGAGAAAAGAAAGAATGGGTAGAAATATTATTTGAAAAGCAAAATGGCCAAGAATCCTCTCAAACTGACGAGCTATCAGAAAGGTCAACGAACCACAAACCAGGATAGATTCCAAGAAAACTAAGTCTACATATGTCACAGTAAACCTGCTGAAAACCAAATACAAAGAGAAAATCTGAAAAGCAGCAATTATAAGACTGATAGTTTACTTACCAGTAGAAACAAAAGAACGATGTCTTTAAAAAGCTGAAAGAAGGGGCACCTGGTTGGTCCAGTGGGTGGCACATGCGACTCTTGATCTCTGGGTCGTGATCACATTGGGTGTGAAGCTACTTAAAATAAAAATAAATAAATAAATAAAATGCTGAAAGAAAATAACTGCTACCCTAGAATTCTATATTCTGCAAAAATATCTTTTCCAATGAAGGTTGAACTAAGATATTTTTATTTTTTTTTATATTTTATTTATTTATTTGTCAGAGAGAAGGAGAGAGAGAGAGAGCACACAAGCAGGCAGAGAGGCAGGCAGAGGCGGAGAGAGAAGCAGGCTCCCTGCCGAGCAAGGAGCCCATACAGGACTCGATCCCAGGACTCTGGGATCATGACCTGAGCCGAAGCCAGCGGCTTAACCCGCTGAGCCACACAGGCGTCCCGAACTAAGATATTTTTAGACAACACTTGCGCACACACACACACACACACACACACCCCAAAAAACACAATTTTTTATCAGCAGACCCACACCGAATGAAAAACCATAAGAAATAATTCAAGCAAAAGGAAAGTGACCCTACATACCAATAGAATTAAAAAGTTAAGATGGAAGGACATATTCCTGTCACCAACACAAAGGGGCACCTGGCCGGCTCAGTCAGTAGAACATGTGACTCTCTCAAGGTTGTGGGTTCAAGCTACATTTGAAAAAACAAAAGCTTTAAAAACCCAACACAAGAAGAAACAAAATCTCAGTAGCTCTAGATCTATTAAAGAAACTAACCTTGTGACTTCAAGCTATGCCACGAAGAAACCCCAATGCCCATGTGGCTTCTTCAGTGAGTTCTACCAAATAGTTAAGAAGAAAATAAAGGCATTCTTACATGTCCTTTCAGAGTTTTTCCATGTATTTCACAGTCTTGCCCAGCAACATCCCAACACCATAAATTGACCCAATTCAAAAAGGATAATGATGGGCCAATCTCGTTGATATGAAAACTCTTAAACTAAATATCAGCAACCTAATTCCACCAACATGAGAAATAACCCAAATATCCTTCACCAGTAAAATGACAACTGAAAAGGGGTATATTTTATTTGTTTATTTGACAGAGAGAGATCACAAGTAGACAGGCAGGCAGAGAGAGAGAGGGAAGCAGGCTCTCTGCCGAACCATACATGGTTTCATACAACGGAAACCATGCCGTCATGAGCTCGATGACTCCCACAAACACGAGCAAAAACTATGCACAAGGGGCACCTGGGTGGCTCAGTGGGTTAAAACCTCTGCTTTGACTTAGGTCATGATCCCAGCGTTCTGGGATCAAGCCCCATATCGGGCTCTTTGCTCAGCAGGGAGCCTGCTTCTTCCTCTCTCTCTCTGCCTGCCTCTCTGCCTACTTGTGATCTGTCTCTCTGTCAAATAAATAAATAAGATCTTTTTTAAAAAAATTATGCACAAGATAATACTACAGTGCAGACTCCATTTATATAAAGCCCTAAAGCAGACAAAATGAATCACTGGTATTCTAATTAAATCTATCAAGAAAGATGGGGTAATGATTAAAGGGGCTTTGGGGGTTCTGTTCTACTTCATGATTTGGGTGCTGGCTCCACGTACGTCTTCATTTCATGAAAATTGGCCATGCTGTACACTTGATGTATGATCTACTTCAATAAAAGTATTGCTGAAAAGAAACCATTCTGTCTCCATCTAGACTGAAGCATGAGTGGTCTATTATGGCCAGTCTGAACCTGACCAGTCTGAAAGCAGAAGTGGCCAATGGCATATAGGAGAATACCTGTCTTTGTGTTCATATGTAAGGGACATACAGCTGCTTTGTCCCTCGAATCACTAAAGTAGGGTTAAGAAGAAGGGAAGTAGAGGAAATAGAAATTCTCTCTCTGTTTCACTTGAAACCATTTTATCTATAGCAAAATATCCAAACAGTAGTGATAACTGTTTTACAGTTCAGCTCAGAAATGCGTTTATTTTGAATACCAAATCCATAGAACTAAAAAAAAAAAAAAAATTCTTGTCTACCAAAGCAAGCAAGATAGGTTTCCATGTATACAGATCAAAATTTCTCATAAATTCTCGTGTTCTGTTCAGGTATCGTTACGGATAGTATTGTGCCTTAATTTATCTCTGAATCAACACTCATTTATCAATGCCTTACTTTTGTTTAAAAAGTGTTTTATGGGCAAGATGAGAAGAAGAACAGAGCATAACAGGGTAGGTAAGGAAAACGTTTGTGTTTATTAGTAAGTTTTCACTGCAAGAAAGACTTGTAAAGCCCTACACTTATTTAATAACTTCACTTTTTTTATAAGTATTTTTTTAAGATTTTATTTATTTATTTGACAGAGAGAGATCACAAGTAGACAGGCAGGCAGAGAGAGAGAGGGAAGCAGGCTCTCTGCTGAGCAGAGAGCCCGATGTGAGACTCGATCCCAGGACCCTGAGATCATGACCTGAGCCAAAGGCAGCGGCTTAACCCACTGAGCCACCCAGGGGCCCCAATAACTTCACTTTTTAAATGTATTCTCCTTAGCTCCTTACCGCAGTAACAGTAACTATTTGATGTCACCATGTCAAAAAATAAGGATTTCATTAGGAAGATCATGTCTTTTTGCTGCTGCTTAAATGAAGATTAAAATGTTACATTAAGATTAAAATATTACATTAAGCTGTAATATAAGACTTAAAAGCTATCCACTAGAAACAAAAATGATAGCTACATTTTTACATTACCTTTGTGATTCTGAAAACTGAAGAGTTCTTGCAGAAGTGGGAAGTGGTGGGGATTTCCAGGGTGAGATGCACACTATCTATATAGAAGAGTTTTCATATAAACCTATGATTCCTGTATTTGCGTAATGTACTTTGTTTTTCCTTAGTACAAGTAAGTACAATTCATTGTCAGCTGATTACTTTTTAAAATCAGAAACATTTAACTTTACTATATAGTAAAATATCCTTTGCCTAAAATGTATTTTTATTTATTCCATATAACCAAAATTTAATTGTACATGTGCTGGTAAATGTGGGTTTTCTTAAATCATAAGTAACATTTAAACTCGTTTCTGTGAACGATGAACAACCTGACTGTAATATGTACTTCCTTCACTTAAGAGAAAAAAACTATTTGAAATAACTTTCATGTTCCTAATAATAATGTTCTTTTTATAGGAAAGAGGACATCCTCACGTCCGTTTTGGTGGATTTTGTTAACAAATGGTATTCTACATTAATATTTATAAAATATGTAAATTATGTGAGTGATAGTTCTGTGAATATAGAAATAGAGTCTCCAAAGAGTAATTTTGTTTTGTTAAAATTAAGCTCTTTTCTTTTGCTAGTAGGTTTAATGTGTTAACATGGGCATTCTATTGTTCAAAGTGCTTCCAAAACCAGCACACTCACCTCTGGGGCTTTCCAAGCAGAAGTTTAAGTCCTTTAATCTTTTTTGAGAAAAGAAGGGGGTAATGTTGGAAATGTGCCAGGAATAAGCCTTGGTATTTCTCATGAAGTGCCACAGTGAAAGTACCCTCTCCACGAGTCAGTTCCTTGTAGCAAAATCCTAATCTCTTCTGGCTTTCACACCATTATCTTTTTCTAGAAAGCCTTTCTCCATATTCCAGACAACAGTAGTCCAGATAACTAAATAAAGTTGTTATTTTCTCCTTTCTCTTCATCAGCATACCTGATACTAAAAATTGGTGCCTCATAAGTCAGAATAACACTCGAGAGCCAGATAACCAGGGTTTGAATCCCAGTTCTGCCACATTGGCAAGTAACCCTAAGGCAAGTTGTTAACCACTCTGTGCCTCAGTTTCCTCATCTGTAAAATGGGACTAATAATAATGATATTCCTTACAAGGCTGTGGCAAGGATTAAATGAACTTGCATGCTTAAGTATGCTATTGGTGTTTGCTATTATTATTGTCTTTCTAGAAACTTCCTTTACATCTATGGATAAAATCATTTTTATAATTGTTTACAAACAAGGGATATTACTCTGTAACTTGCTTCTTTTACTTAGTATATGATAGACATCTTTCCGAAACCAGCTGCCTTATACTCTAAACTACAAGGCACTAGAATTTTTTCTACCATTTCTCCAAGAGCATTCACATTTTCCTCTTTTTTGGGGGGGGGCGGGGTTTACAAAAATGCTAAGGTAAATAGGCATCCTTATATATCTCTCTTTATGTCTTGATATATTAGAGTCCTAGACATGGAATTGCTTTTTTAGAGGATATTTGCACTTCTAATTTTTTTAATTTTTTATTTATTTAAAAAAATTTTTTTTTAGAGAGACAGATCACAAGTAGGCAGAAAGTCAGGTGGGGGGGGGTGTGCAGGAAGCAGGCTCCCCACTGAGCAGAGAGCCTGATGGGGGCTCGATCCCAGGACCCTGAGATCATGACCCGAGCCAAAGGCAGAGGCTTAACCTGCTGAGCCACCCAGGAGCCCCTGAACTTCTAAGTTTTTAAAGGCAACACTGTCAGAGCATTTTCCAAAAGCCCCGAAGTAGCTGGGCAGGCTGCACAGTCGGGAGTTACAACGCAAAACAAGGGGTCTGACTACAGGAGCACAAAGCTGGGAAGGGGAAATGGAAGTGTGCTGCTCTACAGTCCTTACACTATACGTCAGGGGACAGAATTGTTTCTGAAGGTGGACTGTGACAAGTTACAGATGCATGTTGTAAATCCAGAGCTAAAAAAAAAATAAGCAGGTATATAAAGTAAGCTAACAGTGGAGACAAAATGGAATCCTAAGAGCCCAAAAGAAGATGAGAACATTGGAACAAAGACAGAACAAACAGAAAACAAATAGCAAGATAGTAGACTCGAATTTCACCATCTATATAGTCACATTAAATGTGAATGATCTGAAAACTCAAAAGATAGAGCCTGTCAAAATGGATAACATGAAAAAGCAAGACCCAATTATATGCTGTCACTTTACATAGATATAAATTGAAATAGAGGGTCCAGGACCCAGGGACATGACGGAGCTAGAGGGTCTGCACTTTCGAGACTCGGCCCATGACTTTCTTTACCTGGTGCCTCTACTCACCTGGGCTTTGCCTACCTGACACACCCCTGAAACCCACTGAGGACAGGGCAGATGCTTCACCTTTCTGAACCTTCCAATAGCTGTCTCCATCCTCGTCCTTGTCCCACTGGCCCTTCTGTGGCCCCAGGATATCCCCTGCCCTTCCTAGTTCGGGCTCCTTCAGAGGAGTTTGCTTTGAACCTTTGAACTCCCCAAGCAGCATCTTACACCTTCAGGCCAAGACAACCATGTGGGGCCAGAGTTGCAGGGTCTCAGAGGTGGGGCTGCAGAGGCTTGCGTGAGGTCCAGTGTCCACCCTCTGGCCACTTGGCTGAGAGCATGGTAGGGAGGGAGGGTGATATATTGGGGCCCTCCAGGCTGGCCTGCATCTCACCGCTTCTCCTCTGAAATCCTGGTAGTCTGTCAGTGAGAGGTCCTTGTCACCCTCCCCTTGCCTTCTCCCGCCCTGCAGAGCCCTACAAGTATCAGGCATCTCTATCTGTGGTGACCTGGCTGGTGTGCAGATGGGCAATGACTGCTGGGAACTCCATTGCCTGGAACAGGTGTCCAACCTGATGGCCAGATTCCAAGTGACACTACTGGGGGAGGAGATGACTCTTTCACTGAGAGTGTCTTCTTTGGAGCAACTCGGCCCCACTACCAGTGGCAGTGTTTGTAGACCCGAAGCCCACCATCATTGATGAAGTTTGTACCAGAACCTATCACGAGCTCTTCCACCCTGAGTAGCTCATCCCAGGCAAGAAAGATGCTACCAATAACTATGGCCCTAGGCACTACACCATTGGCAAGGAGATCATTGATCTCACCTTGGACCAAATTCAAACCAGGGCACAGATTTTCAGGGCTGCTTGTTTTCCCACAGCTTTCGTAGTGGTACTGGTTCTAGGTTCAATTCCCTGTTGATAGAACCTGTCAGTTATGGAGAGAAGTCCAAGCTGGAGTTCTCCTTTTACCCAGCCCCCAGGCTTTCACGGCTGTAGTTGAGCCCCACAACTCCATCCTCACTCCCCACCCCACCCTGGAGCGCTCTGACTGTGCGTTCATGGGCACAATCGAGCCCATCTACGAGCCCATCTACGACATCTATCTTAGAAACCTCAATACTGAATGCCCAACCTGCACTAATCTAAGTAAGCGGATCGGTCAGATTGTGTCCTCCATCACTGCTTCTCTCAGATTTGTTGATTTGACCATCCTGGTACCTTTATCGCCACATTTACTTCTCTCCGGCTACATGTGTCCTTGTTATGTCTGCCGAGAAAGCCTACCAAGAATAGCTAACTGTAGCAGAAACCACAGATGCATGCTCTGAGCCAGCCAACCAGAGGGGGAAATGTGCCCCCTGCTGTGGTAAACACATGACTTGCTGCCTGTTGTGTCATGGCGACAAGATTCCCAAAGATGTCAATGTTGCCACTGCCACCATCAAGACCAAGTGTACCATCCAGTTTGTGGACTAGCGTCCTACTGGCTTCCAAGTTCCCATTAATTACCAGCCTCCCACTCTAGTACCTGGTGGAGATCTGGCTAAAGTACAGTACAACACCACAGCCATTGCTGAGGACTGGGCTTGCCTGGACCACAAGGTTGATCTGATGTATGGCAATCTCGCCTTTGTTCACTGGTATGTGGATGAGGGCATGGCAGAAGAAATTTTTCTGAGGTCCATGAGGACATGGCTGCCCTTGAGAAGGATTATGAGGAGGATGGAGTGGGTAGTACTCAGGGAGAGGACGAAGGTGAAGAGTACTAACCTGTCTGCTGAAATTTTGCACTCTCTTGTCTTGGGACTGTCCTATTTCCATTGTTCTGTGAAGCTGTCCATTGTGGCCTTAACTTGTCAACAAAAGTGATTTTTTTTTATTATTATCAAGAGGCTATTAAATCACTTATTGATTATACACAATGAATGATACATAAGCTTTAATCCCATCTACAACTTTATCTGATACCATAATTCAATTTAGATATATTGCATAGCATGTGCCAACAATCATACTAGCCAAATAACCAAATAAACTCCATGACTTTCCTTAGGTGACCCTTTTAATGGTGAACTCCATGTCACAACACATTAAATTTCAGTTCAACAACACCAAAGTTTGTGGAGACAATGGCTTCTGTGCCCAAGCAGTTTGCAAGTAAATTTCAAATGGAACCTGGCATCTCCTTGAAGGAATTCTAGTTTCACCCTATTGGGGTAGTTTACCAAGATGACTTCAAGTAGACTAATTTTACACAGCACATTTTTTTAAGAAAACACATTTATTCAATGTCATGATTAGACAATTACATTTAGCAATCAACAGCATGGGTGAAAAAACAAACAAACAAAAACCTAAAGACCTTTTTTGGAATGCTTTACATTTTCCACAGGATAGAAACTAAAATAACCTGTTAGACAATTAACAAATACGGTCCTCAAGCTTTTTGCCCATACACGTGAGTATTGTCTGAAACGTGTCTTCTTTGGAGCAACTCGGCCCCACTACCACTGTGCTTGGCTGAGTTCACGGATCTGGTGCAAGTGGTTTCCACGTTGCTTCTCTGGCTCTCCTCTCCTGCTCAGTTTTGCTTCCTCGCAGGAATGAAAACTGTCTGCCACTGCCATTAGCTACCACTGCTGCGGGAACCACCACAGCCACCTTGGTTTCGTGGTTTGGCAAAGGATCAGCTTCCACCACCATAGATGCCAGAGGCACATTCTGCCTCCACAATTTCCTCCTTTCAAGGGCCCCAAATGTGAAGATTGATTGTTGTCATTGCCAAACTCATTCTAACTTCCGCCACTTCCAAAACTGCTTCCAACACTAACAAATCCATCATAGCCATTCCCGCGCCACCATACCTGCCACCACCACAACTGCCACCAAAGCCACCATGCCCAATGAAGTTCCCTCCATGGCCAAAGTGGTCTTTTCCACCAAAACCACCTCCACGGCCACCACCAAAGTCTCCAGAACCACTTCCACCTCTTTGGCTGGATGAAGCACGAGCTTAGTTAGCTAGGGCTACCCTTACTTCCCAGTTGTGGCCATTCACAGTGTGGTCTTTTTGAATGACAGTCTTATCTACAGAGTCATGGTCCCCAAGTGTTAACAGAGCAAAGCCTCTCTTGTTGCCACTGCCTCAGTCAGTCGTGATTTCAATCACTTCAATGTTCTCATGCTGTTCAAAACAATCTCTCAGATGACGCTCTTCAGTGCCTTCTTTATGCCACCCACAAAAATCTTTTTTTACAGTTAAGTGGGCACCAGGTCTTCCAGAATCTTCTCTTGAGATCATTCCCCTTATGTGACCTTGCATTCATAGCTGCATTTCCCTCCTTCACAGTGGCAAACCCGACAAACAGCCCAAAGCCTCTGTTCCGCTTGGTGTTTGGGTCTCTCATTACCACACAGTCTGTGAGCTTTCTGCGTTCTTCAAAATAGCTCCTCCGACTCTCCTCAGTTGTTTCAAAGCTCAGAGCTCTCATGAAGAGTTTCCACAGCTCATCAGGCTCTTTGGGAGACTCTGACTTAGGCCTGACATTGGAGGGGAGACTTTTCGATGCTTATTCGCCAGCATCCATGGGCAGAAAAGGCTGATGTTTCCTTTACGTTTCTATTTTAAATGTTTAAGAAAAGGATGATATGTCCCATGTAAATGCTATTCATAAGAAAGGTGAAGTGGCTATGTAACTAACATGAAACTAGACTTCAGAAATGAAAGTTGTTTTTTATTTTTTAAGATTTTTATTTATTTATTTTTTTATGTATTTGAGAGAAGAGCACACAAGTGGGGAGCAGAGGGAGAAGCAGGCTCCCCACTGAGCAGGGAGGACCCAGGCTGGGCTCAATTCCAGGACTCTGGGATCATGACCTGAGGGAAGGCAGATGCTTAACCAACTGAGCCACCCAGGCACCTCAGAACCCAAAGTTTTATCATGGGTCAAGGAGGACCTATAATAATGATGAAAAGTCAATTCATCAAGAAGACGTAATAATTCGAGATGTTTATGCCTATAGTCTGAGCTTTAAAAACAAGGGGGGGGGCGGGGAGGTTGAGAACCGAAAGGGAAAAAGAAATAAACCCACAGTTATTGTAAATTTCCAGTTTTCTCAGAACAAGTAGAAAATGATATTTCAAGCAATTTGACCTAATTGACGTTGAAAACCCACCTGACCTAACAGCGGCGGAGAACATTCACTAGGCTACACCATGCGCTGGGCCAGAAGTAAGGCAAGTCGAGAGTTCTCAAGAACTACAGAACACCGGACAAGTATTTCTGGGGACACCGGACAAGCATTTTCAATCAAAAAGTTATCTATTCCAAGCAGCGGGTGTGTGTGCGCGTCCAGCGCCGTGTGAGGGAAGACGCCCTCCCCAGCAAGGACAAGGTGAGAACAGGTGCAGCGCCCCGAGCAGTGGCTGTTCTAGACCTGGAGAGGGACGCGGCAAGGCGGGTGTCTGGGCGGGGGCGGGAACAGGGTGGCGGCTGGCACCCAGGAGAAAGATCCTGGAGGCGAGGCGAGAAAAACCGGCTGCGGGCCGGGAAACTCTGAAGGAGGCTGGTAGGAAGCGTGCGGGACGGTCTGCCGCGGTGACCTTTGCGCAGCCGTCCACGAAATCCCCACCGAAGGTCGAGCCTCTCCTGGTTAATTCCGGGGTGGGGGGTGGCATCCAGCCTCGCCGGGGAGGCCCGGTCTACCAGGGCAGAGCGCGCGGGCTCCAGGCGGCCGCCGCTGCCCTCCGTCCCCGGGAAGCCGGCCCCCGAGGTCTGGGCGCAGACCGGCCCGTGCTCGCGAGCGCGGACGACGGCGCAGGCCAGGCCAGCCCCTGCGGCCACCGGCGGCAGGAAGAGCCGCGGCGTGGAAGCTCCGGGCGATGCCGCAGGGGGTGCGGGCGGCGGGGCGGCCAACCCTCCGATCGTCCCCGCCACCCTCACCTCCCAGCCGCCGGGGTCCGCCCGCGCACCCGAGGGTCGGAAGACGAGCGCCCTGCGCTCGGGCACCACCTGGCGGGCGCGGCCCGGGCTCTGGCCGGAGGGGGCGCCGCGCGGGCGGGCGGGGACAGGTGGCGGGGCGGGGCGGGGCGGGGCGGCGGCGGGGCGGGCCGACCCCCGGGTCCCAGACAGGCGCGCAGCCCCGGCCGCAGAGGCCGCAGAGCGCGGCGCCCGCCCGCCCACCGCGCCATGGCCCCGCGCGCCCGGCGGCGCCGCCCGCTGCCCGCGCTGCTCGCCGTCTGCGCGCTGCTCGGCCCGCTGCAGGTAAGGAGGCCGAGGCCGCTGCCGCTGCCGCTGCCGCTCCCGCTCCGGCCCCCGCCCGGGCTCCGGATCCCGCTCCCGCTCCCGCTCCCTGCGCACCGGGGCCGGCGCGCGACGTCTCCTTGGGAGCCGGGGAGGGACCCGGGCGCCGGGGCTGCGAGGCGTCCTGGGACCCGGGCGGAGACGCGGGAGGCGGCGGAAAGGGGCTCCGCGGCTTGGACGGTGGAGCGACGGGAGGGCGAGTGGAGGGGTGATGGGGGCAGAACCCGGGGTCGCGGGGCCCCAGCACCCGGACACGGGCTTCCGAACGTCCACTGCGCGGCGGGCTTTGAGGTCAGTTATCCAGGTTCCCAGGCCGCTGCGGGGCGTCCCCCGCGCACGCAGTCAGCGAGCGGGAAAGTTCGGAGCCGCCGACGTGCCCGCCTTGGCCGAGCGCTCCCGTGTCCAGCCGGTGCTTCCGGGCCAGTCCGAGCCCCGCGGGAGCGCTAGGCCGGGCCCTTCACCCGGCTTCGTACCCTCTCCCCGACTCAGTTTCCCTGGTCATCCGAAGACCGAGAGAGCAAGGCCAGTCGCCTCATGGGGATGTCTGGAGCGCGCGGTGAAACCGAATTTTGGCAGTTTCTGCGGGAAAGCGGACAGAAGATTTCCTTTTTATGCCCCCATCCTGCTTTTATGCCCCCCCCCCCCCGACAGCTTCAGGTCCACCAGCTCAGGCTCTGGCCCGGAATAACCCTAGAATCACTTGTCCTTGGAAACAACTTTGGTGACTTTAGGACAGAACACTGTTGGCTGTTGGAGAAACCAAGGCCCTTGGGGTGCTTCAGGCTCTGGGGGCGGGGGCGGGGGCAGCCCGAACTGCGCCCTGTTGTGCGCGAGCTGGGCTCAGGCTGGGGCTGGGACGCAGGCAAGCCCAGCGGCGCGGGGCTCATCCTCGCTGGGGCTCCCCAGCCCGGGATGTTCCCGGGGCTCCGCCCCCCCCCCCCCCCCCCATTCCGGGCCATCAGCCCTTGCCCTTGGGAGGGCTGCTTGGCTTTGGCGTGAAGAGGGCGACGTGCCAGGAGATGAACCTCCCCTCAGATCCTTGTTGCCGCCTGGTTTTCAGAAAGAAGTTTCGTGACCACATCACTCAGTACCGTTGCCAATAAATAAACTGGTTCCTGGTTTTCTGTCCTCCTGGAGGAGAGCTACAGAGCTGCAACCCCAGCACCGCAAAAGCTATAAAAACCTTGTACACTTGGAAGTTCCTCAGAGGGAAGAGTAAATGGAGGTGGTTTTCGTGGTTTTCAGCAGTTTCAGATTTCCCTTCTCTGTTACTGTCAGATTGAGGCAGAAGGGCCCAGAACTCCGTGTGTTTGGGGTGGGGGGAAGCTGTCTTGGGATTTGAAGTCTTGACAAAAGTAATAGGAATGTGAGGTAGGCTCCAGCAGAGAACTCTCTGGAAGGTGCATTCTATTCCGCTCCTATGGGTATGGGTCTCTTAGAATGATTGAGGGAAAAGAAGGCGGAAAAACCTAATGGAATTGTTTCATTTTAAGCATGTCAGGTGTTGCTTAATGAAGTGCTGGACAGGTTGGACAGGGTGCTGCCTCATTTAAACAGTTAGCTACCTGAGAAAAACCTACCCAGTCTGCAGTTTCAAAAACGCATCTCACGCTGCTATTGCAAAAACTATGCACATAACATCTCTTCATTCAACGCGGTAGGTCTGATATGAGCCGCTGATGCTACCAAAACAAATCTATTTTTCGGAGATAGCTTTCAACAAGTGCTGTTTCCCCTCCCTTTCCCTTTTGGCCACTCGAATTCGGTGCAGTTTTGAATCACCCCTAAACAGGAAACCAATGATACTTCGACAATTCCAATCGAATGCTAGGAGTTTGTGCCCAGTGTCGCCAGTGGGAATCCTTCCGTTCTGCAAGGTGGAGCCAGGTGCTGGAACCGGGGCGGTTATGATCCACAGATGGTAACGTGGTGTGTTCTCGCAGCGTGTGGCTCTCTGCGTGTTTCATGACTGCTTCTTGGGCCAACCTATTCTACGTGTTCAAAAAAGGGAATGGCTTCGGCAGTCCACTGGCATTAGCCACCACACCCTGGGCACGGCTTGAAGAACGCTGAGTGAGAGGCAAGGATATTGCTTTCTATAAAATCGCTGGCAAACCTGGCTTCTAGAAAGTGCTTTATCTACGACTTTTTTTGAATGAAACTATTTCATCGACATTATGGTGGATAGATAGAAATGTCCCTGGAAGGCTGAAAGTTTTGCCCTTTATTTATTTATTTTTAAAGATTTTATTTGTTTATTTGACAGAGATCACAAGAAGGCAGAGAGGCAGGCAGAGAGAGAGGGGGAAGCAGGCTCCCTGCTGAGCAGAGAATCCGATGCGGGGCTCAATCCCAGGACTCTGGGATCATGACCTGAGCTGAAGGCAGAGGCTTTAACCCACTGAGCCACCCAGGCACCCCAGGTTTTGCCTTTTAAAACCTCTGTGTGCCTGTATCTGTGAGGGAATTTGTTTTCAGTGTTTGCCCACAGACAACAACGCTTTATGTTTTTATGTTGGTAGTTCTGCTGTTTATTCCAAGTAAGAAAATAGAGAAGCTCGCTGCTGTTTTCGCTAAGGTCACTGATTAGATCAAGCTGGTTTTTGTCCCCAGTTATCTAAGACCTAAGGGCAGACCCATTGAGACCCAGGCCGACAAAGGTTTATGGCTTGTGACTCCAGGCTCATGAGAAACAGGACGGAGACAACAGCGTTCACAGGCCACTGTCTAGTCAGAGGACTAGACGGATGAACCTGTAATAATAATAAGGCAGCATGTGATCAAGGAAGTGCAGCGTGGGGGCGGAGAGCAGGAGGGAACCAGTACAGCTAGAGCAATCAGGGCGGACTTCTGGAGGAAGGGGTTTTTCCTGAGTAGTCTTTACAGCGTGGACAGGGAATCAAGGGCCAGAGAGGGACTGAAGCCAAGAGGCTGTTGGGGAAAGGAAGCTTTCTAGTCAAGAGTGTGGTGTGAGTGGTTCAGGCTTAAAGGAATCTTAAAAAAAAACAAAAACAAAAACAAAACTCACTTTTTTTTTTTAATGACTTTATAAATACTACAAAGCACTTAATCAGGAAAACCCACAACAGACAAGACATTAAACACCTACAGTTTCTGAGCTAGCTTTCATATGGCCTTTGCTGAGGTGGTAAGGTAGAGTCATCAGAGACAGAGAAGCCACAGGGCCCTGGAAAAGCCTGTGGGGAGACCCCACGGAGGAAATCCCCTAGAGAGGAGCTGTAGGCTTTGGAGAGGCACCTGCTAGCTGTCCTCCTGCCCCTCCTGTCCTAGAGAGAAGACTTGGCTATAGGTTAATACTTTGGAGAACCACAAACGTGTAGATCGGTGGTCTTCTGGTCCATTCTGTTGATAACAAAGTATTTCAGATGCCTCGCCTGCTACTTCCTTCCCACTACTCCCCCCACCCCCGCCACGACAGATCTGTAATATAAACACATTCTCTGTGTTGATAAGGAAATATGAGCTTGCTTTTTCAGTTATCTACCAGAAATTCTTACACCAGGAAAACCGAAACAATAAAGGTGTATCTTTGAAGGTCAATAAATCAGTGCTTTATGAGGCCGTGAAAAGGGGAGTTCCAGACCAGGGCCTCCTTTGCAGAGAGTGTTGTGTTGAGAAGGTGCTGCGTGAACTTTATCACCATGTCAGTATTAAAATTTCCCCCGTTGTATTTTCCTATTTTTGAAGTACAGAGAAAAACTAATATTGTTTTTCCCACATGGTGTGTCTAAGGTGCCAGAGGTTTTGTCTGTTGTCTAGGCCATTTTTGTTTTGTCTTGGTTAGGTTTTGGGTTGTGTTTTTTTTTTTGTTTTGTTTTGGTTTTTTTTGCTGATATGGGTCTGCACCCTGATGGTCATTGGCTCTCCAGGTGATTCACTCCCAAGGGCACCTGCCCGCCCAGTCGGGTGGCCTCCCCAGACTGCCAGTCCGCGTCTCCCGGCAGCATCCCGACCCTAGCCCGCAAGGGAAGCACCCCTCACGGGGCCTAAGGCAACCTGACCCCACCTCCGCGCACCCAGAGCTGGTCTGGGGAGCATTCTGCCCAGCAGGTGAGTGTCCCCCCCCCCCACCCCCAGCAGCAGGCACTGCCAGGCTCTCCACCTGGTCGGCAGAAGTCAGTCCCTTTCTCTTTGTGCTTCTCTCTGCTTGCAGTGGGGTGGGCTTCCCGCAGGTCCCACTGCTAGAAACTCCTTTCATGTTTTTTGCGCCGAGAACACGGAGTCGGGAGAAACCAAGAGTGAGACAGTGGGCTTCAGCAAAAGAAAAGACTTGGTCGGTCTAAAGTTCGCAGTGAGCTTTTGAGGTTGAGCCCGGAGTGGGCGGCGAGTGAGATTACGCATGGCCCCATATCTCTGTCCTCATTCCGAGAGGCGCGCTCCGTCTGTTTCCTGCCACCCAGACCGACCTGCCCGCGCCCCTGCAGGCTTCCCCGCTGTCTCTGAAGTCAAGGGCGGGCGCGGCTCTGCCTCTGCCGTTCTCACAGCAGCACACGCACACACACACACACACACACCCGTCAGCAGTTGGAAGCACATGCTTCAGGGATGTGTGCCGATAACCTGACGTCTGCATTCGCCGCCTGGGCCCCCTCCTCTGCCTGGCCCCTTCCCAGCCTTTCATGTCCGCGGGCTGCTGCATCGAGAACAGGGGACCCAAGAGTGAGAAGTGACACCGAATCTGTGTTCATGTATTTCAACAAAATGAGCACTCACTACGGCATGTGGGACACTCTGCAACAGGCAGAGGAGACAGAGACCAGGGCCATAGCCAGCCCCCCCACACACCCCCTCTCCAGGAGGCGCACAGCTAGACCTGCGCACAGAGATTCGCGGAGGAGGCCTGCTACTGGGAGCATTTTCCAAGTGTGGCGGGCACCCGGGACAAGGAGTGCTTTAACCTGCTTGAGAGAAGAGCGCCTTCTTCCTCATGGTCCAGTCTTGTACATCTAAAGCCCAGAACGAGGGACAAGGGGGCAGCATTTGGGCTGGGGGACCCCGGGCGGCTGATGCCAGGAGATGTGACAGTGCAGGGTTTTCGGGGAACTCTAAAAAGGACCGTGCTCCTGGACTCCCAAGGACATGTGGGGAGAGGGAGAGAGAGCCAGCCCTGGAGAGACTTCTATGCAAGCAAAATAGTTCAGATTTTATCTGGCTGCTCTGTGAGCTGGGGAGGGTCATGCTCAGATTTGCCCGTTACAAGGAAGGGGGTCGGGGGTGGGTCCAGGGGGCAGTAAGGAGGCCACTGCCCTGGTTTGGGGGGAGAGCCAGTGAAGGCTGGAATCAGGTCGGTGTAATGGCAAGAGAAAGGAGAAGCCAAGTGCAGGAGTGATTTCAAAGCTAGCCGAACAGTGCTAGGCGCCCACAATACAGGGGCAAAGGATGTGGTTGGACTGAATACTTAAAAAAAAAAAAAAAAAAGATGTGATGGGTGTCAGAGTAAAATAGCTGACCATTTGAACTGTGTTTCTCACAGCTCATTAAGGAGACTTCTGTCCCAGGTTCAAGTCAAGAAGGATTTTTTTTTTTTCCCTAAGCCAGTAAGAAATGAATTTTAGGCCATTGAATTTCAGCTGCTTTGGATTATTTTACTGTGTGGAGAGACAAAGTTCATCACCCTCCAGCGAGGTAAACAAGCTGAGAGCCCCCAAGGCACTGGGATTCATGGGAAATTAGTGTGCTCTGGAATTTAGAGCCATTTCCTGACTTAAAGGTGTCTTTGAATCAGAAGTTCAGGATGTAGGCAGAATCTGAAACTCTCAGACTCAGGCAAGAGAGAGATAAGGGGCCAGGGATCCCAGAGGGTCCATCATTAAAGCAGGTGTGACCTGACCTGCGGTCCTCCTGCACTGGCCTCAAATATGTCCCCTGCTCCTAAATAGAAACCGTATTTACCTGGGAACCAGGGCGCGGCAAATCCTTTGCACTTAGAAACAACACATTTTCCCAGTGGATTGTGGTGCCTACGAGAAGCGTTTCCCTTTCTCTCTACCCAGCTCCCTTCTGCCTCGCCTCCACCACCCCAAATCTAGCCGAGCAGGTGACACGGAGGCCCTGTGGGCACCAGCACAGTCAGAGAGCTGCCAGGTTTCAAAGTGGAAGGAAGAACCGACTGCAAAAACTATGCTTCCAGTTTATCAGAATAATAATAACTCATTACATTTCCTGTTCTCTGTGGAGAGTGCAAGGGCCACTTCCTCCCGCCACCAGAAATTTGAAGACTTTCCATTAAAAATGAGGAAGAAAAACTCTCTTAACTTTTCGTGAATGTGATGGTTAAACCTGGCAAGTGGGCAGGGAGGCCTGCGGTGGTGCATAAATCCTACTGGCCGCGCAGGGCTTGGTCCGCGTGGGTTCCCATGACACCCCTGAGTTGGAAAACCAACCACTTCCCCAAGGTATTGATTTTTTAAAAAAATATTTGTGACTCTTTGCAATGCGGATAGCAGTGAACTTGACAGTGTGTATCTTTAAGTAGCACGAACAACTTGCCAAACCCCTGTCTAGTTAAAAGAAACCTGTATACAGGGCCCTTCCCTCCCCTCAACTTTGTACCCAAGATATTAAAGCAGAATCACATCGAAAACTTCCCCGGTAATCGAGAATCTGTTCCATCTTAGAGCAGACTGGAGATTTTTCACATCCGCCTTCGCTAAGCCAGCTCCCTGTTCGTAATTCCCTATATCAGGAACTTCCCTATAGCGGACCTAAATCGAATATGTCACAGTTTGACCCCATTTCCTCAAATTTGTTCTTTCAGAGGGGTAAAGATCAGTTGGTCAATGTTCTTTATTTTAATGTTTCCATTGTTGAAGATTGTTGCCCACAACTTCCCTCTGCCCAGAGTTATTCATTCTGGTTCCTTGAACCTCTCTGTCAGCTTTTTTTCCTTTCAATTCAGTGGATCCTGATTTATTACTTAGTGGCAAAAACTCACAGACATCACAAACATACAAACAGAAGGCCAGAAGACCCCGTGGAAAACATCAGACCTCTGCCACATGCCCTTGACCCGAAGGCTCCCCATCTGGGAAGGCAGACGAGACAGGACAGTCCACACTCCTTGCAATGCCGAGGGTCTAAATCCCTACAAAAGAGGAACCCGGTAGATGGCCAGGAGCACGGGGCAGGGCGGAGGGACGACGGGAGAACTGAGCACGTAGTTCCTGACCTGGTCCTGGAGGGTGGGGGTGTCTCTGAGGGCAGGCAGCAGGGGAAGGGGCACGGGAGACAGGGCAAAGCTGAGACCAGTCCTGATGTCTGGAGTCCAGGGCTGGCCAGAGAGACCAGGAAAGGGTCAGGCCGACGTGGCAGTGGAGGGAGTGTGGGCTGACTCGTCGTGAAGGGCTGTGTGGACGAGCCTCAGGAGCTGAGACGCGACCCCGTGGACAGTGTGGTCCCTGGGTCCGGCATCCCCAGCACCTGGGAGCTTGTTAGACATGCGCATTCCCAGGCCCTACCCCATGTCACTGCATCAGAACTTCTGGAGGCAGGGTCAAACAATCTCTCCAGGGGATTCTGAGGCACCAGTAAGCTTGAGAACCCCTGCTGGAAACCCTGGGATTCCCTAAAAAGATTCTGAGCCAGCTCGACGTTAACATTGTAGGATCGGTTATATTAAAAACACCTGCCATCTGTTGGCTCCCTTCTGGGTGCCAGGCTGTGCTTGGTGCATTCACTCTAATCCTCACTTGGACAGGACGGGGGGGCGGGGGGCCCAGGGAGCCCCGGGTCGCACAGCCTGTAAGTGGCAGAGCTGGAACTCCTAAGGGCCCCTCCAGAGGCAGGGCCTTCCCCCGCTCAGGGAAAGCGCTCACGCAGCCGACTGCACAACCCGCTGAAGACCCGAGCGAGACCCTCCAGGAGTGCCGGGACCGAAGCACGCTTTCCGGTGTCTTTGGAAATACCATAACCAGGCTGCTCCCTCATGAGAGCTTTCTTCTGTTCACTGTTGTTAGGCAAAAAGAAAAACGCTGTGACTTGACGCAGGTCAAGTTTCAACCAGCGCCCTGAGTACCCAGTCCAGTGTCCCTGGCCAGTTGATCCCTGACTCAGGTGGAAAAGAAATGTGACATATTGAATCACCCCTGCCACTTCCTGGTGCAGAGATATCTCTGACTTCTCTGTGTTCCCCCCACCGGGAAGACACCAGACTATCGCTCACCGTCGTCCTGAGTGTGTCCCTGTCTTGCCACCTGCCCCGTTCTGTGCCAATGAGGTAGGGGAGGGGAGACAGGTGAAATGTAGCTCTATTATCTTTCTAAAGGTTCTCTATGGCTTAGCATTACTATAACCACAGTGGATCTGGGGACACCTCTCTTGGCCCAAATGACCTGACTCCGATTTTGATGTCTCTACAGCAGCATGCTTCAGAATCCTTCCTATTCCGAACGGCCATCTTTTAGTGTTGTAGAAGTCACTGCCCTAAGTAGTAAGAGAAAAGCTCCAAACAGGAGAGTCAGAACATACCTAGCCTCTGGTCACCATCACGTCTTGAGCTTTTCCTTGGCGTGAGAGGAGGAGTCCCCAGTGGGGTTTGTATTACCCACACCCAGTAGCAAGAAACTTGGACACAGACCCCAGACCTCTGACTACGGAGGACCAGTCACAGGGACAGCTGAGTTCAGTGGGAGCATACCTGAAATCTGTCTTAAAAGTTAACCCTTCATTTCTAATGGCTCCAAGGTTTAAAAATTTTTAAATGAAATCATAAAACATTGCCCACCACGGGGCTCCTAGGTGGCTCAGTGGGTTAAAGCCTCTGCCTTCGGTTCAGGTCAGGATCTCAGGGTCCTGGGATTGAGCCCCGCATCGGGCTCTCTGCTCAGTGGGGACCCTGTTTCTCCCTCCCACTCTCTGCCTGCTCTCTGCCTACTTGTGATCTCTCTCTGTCTCTCAAATAAATAAGTAAAATCTTTAAAACAAAACATTGCCCCCTTCCGATGAGTTCAGATGAGTTCAGACGAGTTCCATGGCTCAGTTGGTTCCGGGTGACCAGGCCCTTAAGGTCCTATATATACGTCAAATTGCATACGGGCAAAGGATCAGAATGTACTGCTGACTGGTTGTTATCCTAAGGGTGCAGAGCGGCCCTCGCAGGCCGGTCGGTGCAGAAGGGGTGAGCAACAGGCCGCTCGTTCTGCCTGCCCCAGGAATGCAGAGGGACTTCAGGAAAAGGGCCAGGGGCACCCATTCCCGGGCCTGAGGCCGGGCCAGCTGTGTTGTGTGCTGGTTGGGCAGATCTATGTTCTCCTATCCCTATTAGAAAGGAGAATTTGAGGCCAGGAAGAGATTTCTAAGCTCAGTTTTGCAACCGCCTTCCCTCAGGGTGGCTCTCACTTTGCCCCAAATTGGTGGAACTCTTCTAAGCCCATGCTTGGAAGTGTGAGTGTAATCCAGAGCTAGGAGAAAACGATTGTGTCTTCTGGAAAGGGAAGTTAGGAGCTCACAGTGGTCCTTCAGGAAAAACGATTCGTCAGTTCAACAAGAATCTGAGCTTTTGCTACGGGCCTTTGCTGCACCCCTAATTGTTTTAGCCGGTTACTCTCTCTTCTTTCAGGACGCAGGAAGTGAGAGAAAGGAAAGCCTCCAGCATAGTGCCTGGTACACAGGCGGTGTGTCGTAAGGGCCGTGTGTCCTAAGGGCCGACTCTTCCTTCACGCCCACTCAAGATAAATGGCGTCTGTATCCAGTAGTGGGAGGTGGTTCTCAATATCCATTATATGGATGGAGATGACTGTGTGGTGTTTGGGGATATGAGAAAGTTCTGGATCTTGGTCTTTAACATGATCTCTGACCTTGCCACACAGAGACCAGCTGCCGCAGAACCGGGAGCCTGTTAGAAATGCAGGATCTCAGGGCCTGCCCCAGACCTATTGAAATCATCCGATCTCTGGGTAATTCTGTGCGCGTCTGAGAAGCGCTGGACTTCACTCTGAGGGCCAGGGACCAGCTAGTCCCTTCTCTGGCCACTTCAGGGGCTCGTGGTCTTAGTAGCTCGGTGCATCCCCAGAATGAAGGCCGGGCCTGGAAGGAGGCTTGGCCTTCTGAGGCCAGCGCGCTCTTGGAAGCACAGGGGTCCTTGACTTTAGCGGTGGGCACAACGGAAAAGTAACTCTCATCTCAAATGAATGCAAGCTTCAAAAAAATCAGGATGTTGAGAGAAAGAAAGAAAGAGAGAAAGGAAGAAAAGAAAAAGAAATGAAAGAAAAAAGAAAGGGAAGGGAAGGAAAAGGCAGGCGCGGGGAGAAGAAAGGGAAATTCACTGGAGCCTCTCGGTTGATAATACAAGGACAAGTCAAAGCCTTCCTAATTACTGTGTTTAGGAAACAAAGGGTCCTTGCACTTTCCTTTCAAGGAGCCCACAGCTGCCAACTTGTTTCCCTCTTTATCTGTCTGGGAGACAAAGACACTTGCAATTGGAGTTTTGAAATGCAAGGTTATTTCTTCATTTTCCCTGGGGCCGTATGTTTTCTTTTCAAGGAACAGAGATAATGACTGTATTGTGAGGAAAGCAAGGAAGAGGGCTGAGCAGAAATCAATAGAGCTTTGACGGGCCCCTTTCTGAGGGAGGAGAGAGTGAGTGCAGCCACCGTGCTCCTGGTTTTCCTTCAAGAGCACACCTGGAACCCAGGTTGGGGGGTGGCAATGCTGATGGGGCCACACACGCCTTCCAAGACGCGGATGAAGTCACTCACCGAATGCTTGCTGAGTCGAAATGGCCAGTATGTCCAGACACTGAATAGGCCGTAAGTTAGTGTACGTTTTTGGGGTGTTTTTTTTGTTTTGTTTTGTTTTTTTGCATCACACTTGACCTAAGTCAGATTATTTTTTTTCTGTGCCTAATATCTATTCCTAAAAAATCTTACAGCAAAGTGGTTAAGAGAGTAAATTCATGGGGAACACCTGGGTGGCTCAGACAGTTGAGCGTCTGACTCTTGATTTTAGCTCAGGTTGTGATCTCAGGGTTGTGGACTCCAGCCCCATGGTGGGGGCGGGGCAGGGGGTCCACGCTCGGGGGGGGGGGGGGGTCTGCTGCAGAGTCTCTCTCCCTCCGCCCTCCCGCTGTGTCCACGCGTGCTCGCTCTCTCTCAAATAAAAAGAAAGAAATCTGAAATGACTAAGATAACACATTTTGCATCATGTGCACCTTCCCACAGTTAAAAATTTTAAAAAGTTCACCTCTGATGGCAGATGTTGTCATCCCAGCCCTGATTATTTAAGCCTTGACGGTGTCCGTCACCCTTGCCAAGGGAGCCCGCCGTCAGTGCCACCCAGTCCTGGCGCTGCGGGGGCGCGTTCCCTCGAGATCGGGGTGATTATGTAATGAGTTGTGTGACTTCCTGGACCGCCCTCCCCTCACCGCGCAGGGCCCTGGGGCCCTGATGCTCTTCCTGACCCGGCCCTGCGCACTTCTTGGAGTTCTGCAAACGCTCCTTACGCCCACAGACAATCCTCCTTCTCTTGACACTTGCTGTGAACTTGGCTTCTTCCCTTCCTTTATCCGGGTCTCTACCAATGTCATCTGACCCGCACTTCCTTTCCCAGGCTCGTCACATCACTTCGCGGACCCAGACTGCGTTCTGGGTTAGCCCGTCCTCTGTGTTCTACCGTGGACGCTAAGCAAGGACACTCCTTCTACTCCCTCTCCCCGGGGCTCCCCCTGCTTCCTCCTCTGCCTACCTGCCCAAGCACCAGCCTTCACTTCTCCCTGCTCTGCCTGCACGCCTCAGCCCTGCCCCCCTCACCCCTGCCCTCTGGGGTTTGTGCGCCTCCCTCTGTGATCTCTTCCCAGTCCCGGAGGCTCTCTCTCCTTCCCTGCCCGTGACCAGGGCCGGTCAAATGCAGACACTCGGTGTACTTGGATCTTTCCAGTCCATGCAGCAGCTCTTGCTCTGTTTCGTGGGTCTCTATTACAGTTGTTCGTCTGTCTGTGCCTGTGTCCGGTGCTAAGCACTTTGAGAGGCCAGGGATGGGCTGATTTCTTCAGTCCCGCACCCAGCCAATCCCTTGCCCAAGTATGAGGGCTCAGTAAAGACACCTTTGAGGGTCTGATGATAGCAGAGCTTTCGAAGTGATCACTGCCTTCTAGTATTAAACCCTAGGCTAGAGCAGGATTGTTTTCTGGTCATAAGCACAGCAAATGACAGGCAAAGGAGTGACTGGCCTTACTCTGTTACTTGCACAGTGAGTAAATGAATCACAACCGCATCATGGAGTGTGGTCTCTGTGTGGGGAGGGGGTTGATTCATATTTGTTATTTTCAGTGAGACAGTGGGAGTTGACCAGCTGTGATGAATATCCTTCGAGTCTGAGTTTTACATCCTCTTTGTTACTGGAAACATATTCATAAAATGCATCGCAGAATGTTCCAGATCTTTTCAAGATTTTATTTATTTATTTGAGAGAGAGAGAGCAAGAGCGGCATGGGGGGTGGGAGGGCAGAGGGGGAGGGAGAAGCAGGCCCCCCGCTGAGCAGGGAGCCCGACATGGGGCTCTGTCCCAGGACCCCAGGATCATGGCCCGAGCCGAAGGCAGATGCTTAACTGACTGAGCCACCCAGGTGTCCCCTGTTCCAGATCCTTTAATAGCAGGTCAATTAGCAGAGTATCTGTGACAGTCATAATGTTCTTTACAATCAAACACAGTAGACTCATCTTTTCATGTTAATTAGAGAATACTTGAGTCTCAATTTTAGCAGATTTTTTCCCCCAAGAGTTGTGTATAAACTATATTTCTGTGAAATGAATTATATTTTAAATATTCAGGGCATTTTCTGTTCAGACCCTCTGATTCTCTGTACCCACTTCTGTTCTGACTTGAGCCATGTACCTGGCTGGTTCAAGGGTGTCTCCAAGTGTTCAGTGGTCCCATAGCTCAGTATCTCCCAGGTCAGGGCAGTATGCTACGTGATCTGTTGGCATGTATGGAGGGGGGTCCCCAAAAGCTGCCCCTTTCTTCTCTTTGTGCCTTTATAAGCTACTGTCTTCCTAGATGCCTGTGTAACGTTGTTCCTAAGTGGGGAATCTGAAGCTTTTGTTGTACAAAAGGAAAATAAGGCTGATACTCTGTAAATCTCCAAGCCTGAACTTCTGTCAGTTCATTTAAATGAAAATGTGTAGAAGGCATTTGGTCATAACTCAGTTATGTCCTAGTTAACAGAAATCCCTGGCAGATAAAATCTAGCAGCCACTTTACCAGCAGCCGCCCTGAGTAAACTGTCTCTGCCCTCATCCAAGTGCACCCCGTGTCACAGACTGAGCCCCCCAGACAGAAAACCACTGAGATGAGTCTGACCACTTGTCACGATTTCAATCCTACGAGAAAACACTTCTTTATGTGAAATCAAATATGCTTTTAAAAAGGGCATGTTTTCCCCCTGGGCGCCTGCATGACTCAGTCGGTTAAGTGGCTTCATGGGCTCAGGTCATGATCCCGGAGTCCTGGGATCGAGCCTCGCATCGGGCTCCCTGCTTAGCAGGGAGTCTGCCTTTTCTGCCCACCCCCATTGCCCCACCCCTGCTCATGCTCTCTCTTGCTTTCTCTCTTTCAAATAAATACATAAAATCTTAAAAAAAAAAAAAAAACTAAAACCCACAACCCCCCCCCCCATTCCCTGACTCAGGGAAACTGCCAGGTCTTCAGAATTTCCTGCAGGTCCTCTCCTTCCCATTTCCATCCTCTTCCCCTTTTCTGGTTACAGTCTTCCCTTTACCTCCTCAGGGAATGATCTGCTCTAAGTGACGGATGCTTACCAGCCCTGCCCAGGTAGGCGTGGTGGAATCCAGCGCCCCCATCACTGGCCACTGGCCCAGGCATGGCCGTTGTGCTGAGCGAATAAGGCGGTTGGTTACCTCACTCGTTCTTCCACAAACAAGTTAGTAGAGACATCTCAGCTTCAACGGGGGGAAGTGGAGCCTTCCTTTTTCTGAGTACTGCTGCCTCGTGTGCATGGATGATCACATGTGATCTCACGGCAGCGGGAGGCGCGCGATGATTAGCCCCATTTTACAGGTGAGAAGACTAAGGCTTAGAATGGCCCTCCCCCTTGTCCTCAGGTTGTAGAAAGGTGGCCAGTTTTGCTGAAGCGATGTCAAGCTCCTCCTATCCCAGCCAAACAGGAAGCTCCGTTCTGAGCACTGGTGGGAGGACGCTGGAGCCCACTGCCCTAACCGTGCGGCGGCCGGGCCAGGCCCTTCCTCCCGGTCCCATGCTCCCCTCTTCCCGTGTCCCCCCGGCCCTTCCCTCTGTTCTGCTGAATTCCTGCATGCTGGCAGGTCAGACTTTATTTTAGTTAATATTTCATTTTTCTTTCTTTTTTTCTTTTTTCTCTCTTACTGGACCTCTGAGCTACAAATGATTCCTGTGTCATTTGCACTTCTGGTTATGAACTTTTAACCAAGAAGCATGAGGGGAGGATGCTTTCTTTTTATCAGTAGACGGATGACTGTGCTGTGGTCGAGGACCGATAGAGAAGAGCATCGGGAGACTCCTGGAGGAGAGGAACTAAGAAAGGAGTAACCTCAGGGTTCCTCAGAGCATCTCCGTGGGGAGGGTGCTGACCTCTGAGACAGCTGTGAGGGGAGGACCTCTCTGGCCTGCCTCCGCAGCCAGAGGAGAGAAGTCGTCGCTCAAGGAAATGCTCGAGCGGCGGCAGCGTTTGCTAGGTTGCTCTGATCTGTACAGTCGTCTTTATCGCTGTTATCTCTTGTTTGTCACTTACTTGTTTCTAGAAACAAAGTCTTCAGGGACAGTTTCCTGGCGTGAGACCATGCTCGTACACCAGCTGTCTTGGTATTTGGAGGGACATAGCTCCCTGGTCCCCGGTACTCCGCTCTGAGCAGGAACAGTTTCAATGGTGACTTTGTTTAAGGACGCTTTTTCTCAAGGGCCGCGGGACTATTAAGTGAGGTGTTAGTTTCACATTTCATAGTTTCTCTCTTAACAAAAACCACATCTCTCAGTTCTGCAACATTCAGAAATCTGATACCATCTTTACTTAAATTATAGCCAAATTTCTCAAATAGAGTCACAGATGATATTTTATAGAATGAAATCTATGGAAAATCCCTCATTTGTTTTTCTGGGTTGAGTTCTTTTTCCCCTTGATCTGACAGAAGGGGCCAAGCTTCTTTCTGCTCTGTCAGATGTCAGCATGAGTCTTCAGTAGAGCCAGAAAATAATTTTAGTTTCTGTGATGACTTTCACTACAGTTGGGTTGCTTAACAGCACAAAAAATAAGTATTTAAGTCAACCTTCTCTACAGGATCTAGATACAGACCCACGGGTCTCTGTCACTCCACTGGTAGAGAGGTTGTGTTTCTTCAGTTTCCTTTTTTTTCAGAATTGGATCCTATGTGTCTTTGCATTGGGAAATAAATCCACGCAGCTTTATACAGAGAAACCTGATTTACAATTTATTATCTTCCCCCTTCCCCCCAAAGTCTTTGTACCAACTGTGGACATGCTTCTTCCAGACAAGTCTGCCATCTGTCAGAATAAACAGCAGCCTGTACGCCTCAAAAAAAATATGCGCGCGACACAAAACATACAAAAAAGTAAAGCAACAGAAGGCAAATCAATTAAGTGTCACATCTTGCCATTTTAGCTCCTTTTTTTAGGACTTTCCAAGGAATGTATGCGGGTGGGTGGGCAACAGAAAGCCTATTTGCCATAAACAGACTCTCGTGTTCCTTATTCATTCAGGGGAGGTGTAGCAGAGAAAAAGGTTAGTTGACATAAACTGTGGGCCAGACATTGTGTTAGTAGTTTATTAAGAACTGTAGTAAGCAGGTGCCTGCATGGCTTAGTGGGTTAAGCCTCTGTCTTCGGCTCAGGTCATGATCTCAGGGTCCTGGGATCGAGTCCTGCATCGGGCTCTCTGCTCAGCTGGGAGCCTGCTTCCGCCCTCTCTCTGTCTGCCTCACTACCTACTTGTGATTTCTCTTTCTGTCAAATAAATAAATAAATAAATCTTAAAAAAAAAAAAAAAAAAAAAGAACTATAGTAGGACCCTGTCGATACATAGCTGGTTTTTCTTACTCCCACTAAGAAGTCCAAGTACTGTTGTATTATTCACCAAACACAAGGGCTGTGAACAGACTTGCACCAGGCTGACCTCCAGATCAGCTGTTTCGTAGAAACAGTGGTGGATCCCAGGTCACTTCTCCCCTACACCTGCCTGGGACGCACAGGGGAACGGTCGCACTGGTCCTACTGGGAGAAGTGGTCGGGAGGAGAGTCACGGAAGCCTGTGGTTACTTTTGGATTTTACATCACATGACTGTAGTCTTTAGTAACTAGACATTTGTTTGTTTATTATTTGAGCGAGAGAATGAAAGCGCCTGCGCGAGGGGAGGGGCAGAGGGAGAGCAAGGCGGACTCCGGCAGACTCCGTACTGAGTGTGGAGCTGGACCCGGGGCTGGAACTCATGAACCCGAGATCACGATCCTGAGGTCATGACCCTGTGCTCGCGACCTGAGCAGGAACTAAGAGTCTTGACGCTCAACCGACTGAGCCACCCTGGCACCCCTAATAACTAGAAATTTAAAAAAGTGGTTCCACTTTATTTGTTTAATGAAGACAACAATGGTTCAAAAGCTCTATTGCTTTAGAAGGAAACAAGTCAAACTTAAAGGAGAACTGGAAAAAAAGATCCGGATAACTAGGAGGTTGTGTATCTCAATTCAGTTTCCAAAGGCCTTCTGCTGCTGGGTCTTGAGCAAACAAGAAGACTGTAGGTAGACCAAGAAATCACCCCATTAACTGCAGCCTTAGGCTAAGTTCCCCTATTCTCCGGGGGAGTACGGTTCTGTAACACTGGAGCAGTCATTTATCAAATTACTGCCCTTCTACCGTTGCTACGGATCATAATAGCTACCACCTCACAACAGAGAGCTTGGTCTTGGAGGGTGGCCTCAGGCTCCAGTTCTGAGCAGTTGGAAGGGAAGGCTTGAGGACCAGCAGGGACTCCAGGGGCCTGGTGAGATGGGAGACATTGGAACCCAACTCTGTCGGCAAAAGAAAGGATGGGACTGGGAGGGGCTGGCGGGCGTCCATTCATTCACACCGAAACATGGTATTCAAAGGATGTACCTGGCAAGACATCCAGGCAGAAGGAGGCTGGCATAGAGGAGCTGCAGTGCCTGAAGGAGATCTAGCGCAGGCTAACCAGAAACCAAACCCTAGCAGGCAGGCCTCGGGGGCTTGGAAGCTGGGAGGCAGACAGGTAGACTCAGTCTGGCCTGCAGCTCTGCGAGACGAGGCAAGTCTCCAGGGGACCAGCAGCAGGCCAGCAAATCAGAGATTTGGATTTCCTAATCATTACAAGCACAGGTACTGTGGTTCAGAGAGCAGCCCGGAGCCTGTTCCTGGGAGTGGAGCACAGCTCAGGGTGAGACTAGCACAGGGAGGCCACGGCGGCAGACGGCACTGGGTCGGGGGAGCTGCGAGGTCCTCTAGTGGGAGGCTTCAGCCCGGAGCTCTGGAAAAGGAGGGAAGGAAAGTTGGTAGAGAGCCGGCCGCGAAGGGGAAGGAAGACAAAGGCATGACTTGCCTTCTCCAGAATGTGCAGCCGTCCTCAAGAAAATGGCTCGATTCTTTCTGTTAACCCCCAAACCATAGTTCTTTACGTATATGTGTATGTAGCCTGTTGCGTTGTATTTGTGTTGCCATCGTGAAGGTCTGAAGCCACACTGCAAAGTACAGAATGTGCCTAAGAACAAAATAACATTCTGTTTAAGCTGTACCTCCAATTAATTTTCTGCCTCACCACTGCAAGTTTTCCAGAAGCAGAACGGCTGCCGCTTCTGAAAAGATCCATAACCCTAGAGCTCTGTCAGGCAGCTATGTTGTTTTGGGGGTGATACAAATGTTCTAGAATTATATGGCAGTGGTATTTGCGCGGCCCTGTGAATATACTAAAAACCACTGGCGTGTACCCTCTCAAACGGTGGATTTTATGTGAGTTATCTATTGATTTTTAAAAAAGAAGACACGTCCAGGTATAGAGTCACAGTGAGCTTAGGAGCGAGGAATGGAATCGAAGGGTCAGTTTGAAACTCAGTTTTAGAGCTACGACACCTGCTCACCTCTGGAATCCGTACACCTCCCCCTTCTTGCCAGGAGGTATAAGGCCCCGGGTTAGACAGCGGGCTGAGTGGATCCTGGCCACGCTCCCGGACGGGCGGACAAGCCGTCCACCTGCTCACATCCGATGGTGCACGCCGGACCGTGCTGTGGAGCCCAGGGCAGCGCCAGCAGGCTTGTGACAGCGTCACAGGGTAGCCCTCTCACCAAATTCCCCTAAAAAGAACCTCTCTGTGTGTACCGTAAAGCCCGAGTTTATCTCACAGAGACTGTTGCAGCTTGCGGACGGGGCAGAAGCAATTGATAACCTTGATCAGCCTCTGTCGTCGGGCGCGGGAGCGCTCACACGCCGGTCGGCTCAGCCCAGGCCAATGGGGCAGGATTCGCACGGGCCGCCTCCAGCTTTTCCGTGTTGCTTGGGCCCGTCTCTCCTCCATGCCCGTTGCTGTGCGAGACGCACCAGGGCTGCCCACTGAGTTGCGGCTGCCTCTAAACACGGGAAGGGACAGAGAAGGGGAAGGAGGGGTGGTTTCTGGGCGGTCCTTCTTGCTGGTTTCGTCGTTCAGCCCTTGTCCCACGGCTGCGGCGCGGAGCCCGTGCCCACGGGGAGCGCCGGGCCGACCTGGCCTACCTTCAGCCTTTCCGGCGCAACGGGCTCTGTGAGCCCATTGACCATGTCGTTGACCTCAGAATGGTCCCTGCCCCTCCCCACCTCCCTCCATAAGCCCTTGCCGGTCCAGCGTGCGGTCAGACAGGTCCACATTGGCTGTGTCCCCCAGAGCCCACTCCGCTGGCCTTGGGCTTTCTGGGTGTGGGGCTCTCTTCAGAACTGAGGTCTTCTGGGGCTGCACGGCTGCTTCTAAGCTCTGTGATTTCTACACCTTCAGTCCAGTCCGTCGGGCGAGCCCTCTGTGAGCTCTGTCTGGGCTCCCACCACTCTGCTGATGGGCCTCCGGTGCCACCCCCACCCCACGTGCCACGGCAGGCCTCAGTGGCTCTGTCTGACCTGTTCACACCGTTTTTTAAAAAGATTTTATTTATTTATTTGACAGAGACAGAGAGAGGGCACAAGCAGGCAGAGGGAGAGAGAGAAGCAGGCTCCCCACCAAGCAAGGAGCCTGATCCCAGGACCCCGGGATCATGACCTGAGCTGAAGGCAGACGTTTAACCCACTGAGCCATCCCGGCGTCCCCTATTCACACCATTTTAAGTGGTCTTCCTTGCCTCTCCTTCCCCTGCCGGTTGCTTTTCCCTCCTCTGGCTGATTTCTCCGTATCCTGTAAGACAGAGCTCACCTATCACGGCCTTTAGGACACCCTCCCTGACCTTCTCTTGCTGAGGCCGGGGTCTGTCTGCCCCTGGGTAGGGGCAGAGGGACGTAAGTCCCCTGGCATGTGTAAGCCCCTTGAGGGCAAGGCTTGTAACTCAGGATCCCTAAGACCCAGGAGGGATCTTGGTCCTTGGTCTGCGGCACCTCGTGTCTGTTCAGTCAGACCCCCTGCTGGGTGGTTGCCCTGCTCAGTGTCCAACGTGACCGCCTGTCCACAGCACTGTTGTTGTTTCTCTCACTCCGAGAAAGCTGATGCAGAGAAGAGCTTTTCTGTGACAAAGTGATAAGAATCTGAGTGACGGTAGGGGACTTGGCTTTTTGTTTTGTTTTGTTTTGCTTTACCTAGATGGGCAGATTTGGAAATTCTGTTTGTACTAGACTTATACAGAGGCTCAAAAAGCTTAAGCAGCTTGTCAGGGGGTCCCTCAGCCAGCAGGCGGTGAGGACTCCTTCAGCCAGGCTCCGGGCTCCAACCCCTCAGGGTTCCTATGACATCCTGCTGTCCTGCTTTAAGACATTCTCAGCAGGTTTAAATTTTTAAAAGGTAAGCAGTATTAAAAATCAGAGGAAGTGTGTAAGACCAAATTTGACATCCCTGGTATATGATAGCTATAGTAAGGGTCTTCCTTTATGTTCTCCTACAGTCTTGTGACCAAATTTGTGACTATAATGCATCATATTACCAGATATTTTTTAAAAGACTTATTTATTTTAGAGAGAGAGAAAGAGAGGGAGAGCCTGGGCTGCGGAAGGGGTAGAGGGGGAGGGAGAGGCTCCTCTTGCAGACTCCTCGCTGAGCACGGAGCGGACTGCCAGCTCGATCCCACGACCCTGAGATTAGGCAGGACCTGCGCAGAAACCAAGAGTCGAACACGTAACCAACTGAGCCACCCAGGCGCCCTGTAACCAGAATATTTTTAAATGCTTTAATGGATTTTTAAGCCAGTATCAGTTGGCTTTATATGTTCTTAGTGGGGAGTGGTCTAGTGCAGGAAAGTGACATTTTGGAGGGAGGTAATATCACATAGAGCAGTTTCAAGACTGTTTATTGTATTTTCTTATGCTTTTCAGAAATGGAATTCGGTGATTCATTTTTTATTTTATCCAGAAGGGACTTGTGCAAACTCTCTGTCTGATGTCCATTTTTTTTTCAGGTGACTTTTCAGATCACCCCTCCGTGTGCCCGTGAGAGGCATTATGAGCATTTTGGACGATGCTGTAACAAGTGTGAGCCTGGTGTGTATTTCTGAGCCCTCTTTCCTTGTTCCTCAGAAGTGGATGGGGCTTTCATTTTATCTTTTAAATTCAAGGGATAATTTCAATGCTGCCAGCTTAAGAAAAAGCAATTGGATAGTGGCAGGGAATAATGTGTCCCTCTGAAGACAAAAACCTTTCGATAGATAAAATCCCTTAAAAGCAGTTGTAGAACCTAGTACTTAATTTATACTGGAATATGGTTTTCCAAAACACTATTTCTTGAGAAAGCATGGTTATATTTTATATATTTTAGCACTTTGCAATTCGAACTTTCAACATATAAAATGCACCTCTTATTTAAAAGTATTTTACAGAAAAATTTCTTGGGGGGAATAACCATACTGGAATTGTTGCTGCTGCAAATTGCCTAAACCCTGTTATATCTTCTCCTCACACCCCTGTTGAGAGGCAGGACTGCTCACCTCCCCCCACAGCTGCTCTGCCAGAATGAGGCCAAGTGTTTCTACGGCCTCAGTGAAGTCCCGAGTCCGCAGTTTCTTCCTTACTCACTCATTGTTCTAGAAGCGGTGGTTAATTACATCCGGACATCAGGATCCTTTAGCCATTCAAGCTATAAATATTTCTCGGATATGTAGAACCAAGACCCAGTGATTGTGGGAGCATGCGTGTGTGAGTGTGTGTGAGTGTGTGTGAGTGTGTGTGTGGGGGGGTGTGGGTGCACGTGCGCGTGTGCATGTGTGTGTTACTCTGGTCATTCTGTTAATTGAGGGCCCATGATAGATGTAGGACAAAGGAAGTTAACACTCCAAATTGGCAGTAGAGGGGATCTTGAAGATGGGAGGACAGGGGTACAATGAAATTCTTGCTTAGCCCCCAGGGAGCCCCTCAAAATTTTATAGGCACGTTTGAAGACCATCATCTTTTCCTTGGTCAGCAGAGGTGTGTGGTGGGAAGGGTGATCTTTTACTGAGATGAACTAAAATGTGGCTGTGACCATATAGACACAACCAACCTAGCGGAGATTATTTATTTTTATAAAAGATTTTATTTATTTGACCAAGAGAGTACAAAGAGGGGGAGGGGCAGAGGGAGAAGGAGAAGCAGACTCCCCGCTGAGCAGGGAGCCCAAGGTGGGGCTTGATCCCAGGACCCCAGGAGCGTGACCTGAGCCAGAAGCAGACGTTTAACCAACTGAGCCACCCAGGCGCCCCTCGGGGAGGTTGTTTTAGCCAGCTGGGCAGCCTGAGGAGCCCATCACTGATACATGTCTCTATTCTGTGTACCAGACTGTGTTAGGGGACTTCCTAGGATCACAGTCATTTAAATGGTCTGGTAAATTGCTGTATTTCTGTTGTTATTTTAGGGGGGTATTTTTCATTCGTGCATTTTTTTGCTTCTAATTGAAGGAAAGTACATGTCTTCTAAATGCACTACTACCTCGGAAAGTGTATGCTTGCCCTGTGGCCCAGATGAATACTTAGACACCTGGAATGAGGAAGATAAGTGTCTGCTGCATAAAGTTTGTGACACAGGTGAGTCAGTCATGTCAGCAGGGAGTGTGGGTAAGTGCTATTTTTAGATACAGTAGTGCTCTCTCTTTTGGAGGGTATAGGAAGAAGTCTTTGACCGTGGACCCCCAGAGGTAAGTGCTTCAGATCCCAGAAGCATTGTATTAACATTCTTCATTGAGAACCTTCTTTCTGGAATATAATTGTGTCTCAGTGTAATCACAGAGCACACGTGTTACAGCTGACAAAATCTTGCCACAATGTTTCTGTGTATGTTGTTATTTAATTTCCACAGAAACCCCACCAAGTAACCACAGTTATCCCATTTTAAAGAGGGAGAATGGGAGACCAGGAGAAGTTCGGTTACTTTTCCAAGGTCAACAAATTAGGAGCTGAACTCAAAGCCAGATCTCTCAAGACTTTTTCCTGAACCTTAAGTGTCTTCCTAACTCTACAGTTTGATCTTACAGGGGTGCTATAGTTTTTTGTTTGTTTGTTTTCTACTCAAAATTTTTTAAAATTATAATTTAATTGTAGGAATCAGAATCAAATATGTCCCTTAACCTAGAGGTACCTTTCCCTCTTTTTTTTTTTTTCTTTTTCATTTTACTCTGTTAGAGAGACCACATTGTCAGTCCTGTGGGTTACAGGAATCCTGTAGGTCACAGTCTGATTTCTGCTGGTTGCACTCCTTGGTGTCATTTAATGTATTTTTCTGTCTCCTGTATTTCCTATGAGTGGTTGTTGGATCTAGAAGGCTGGTCAGAAGCTGGTTTGTAGTTTTTATTTATTTATTTTTATTTTTTTATTTTTTTTGCAAAACCGTGTCACAGTTGGCATAATCTAGTTACATCAGGGTCGTATAGAAACTGTTTATCTCTCTTCTTGTGATACGAGCAGCTGTTGACCATCATGGCCTAGACCCATTTTCATGAAGAGCTGTAGGTAGATGACCTTCTATCATTCCTCCTTCATGAATGGCTGGATACTTTATGAAGGGAAGCTTTCCTCGGCAACTATCCACCTCCCTGAAGTACAATCTATATGGGAAAGGCAGAATGAATGCTTATAGCTTTATTTACCACTTTCCAAATCATAATTTGATCTCTGTGCTTTCTCCAAAGGATTTATATGACTATGATAAACTCAGCCATTCAGACATATTTGAGGTGTTTTCATCTATTACAGTTCCTAGGTGTATGGATGCTTGGATTGTCTCACCTCTTCCAGGGACCCCCCACCCCCCAGCCCAGTCTTTGATATGACCCCAGGTGACCCTAAGAGTTTTCCTTGCTTCCAGGTTCATCCTGGGCATTCCCTGCCTCAAACCTTGAGTCAGTCATTTCCTTAAGAATTCGTGATTGCTTCCTGCAGAACCTCTTATTTAGCAACGTCAGTCTGGGTGCTAGGGAGGTTCACTGCTACCGGACTGATCCTTGTTTATAGGTTCTTTTCAGTGGACAGAACTAGGAGTGAAGTATTTTTTTAAAACATCATAACTTTCTAGTGGGTTAGAGACAGCTGGCAGATTTTGGCCACAGAAAGTAACATGGAAACTCCACTGAGCAGAAGCATCTGATCAAATCTTTTTTCTTTCCCACTGCTTAGTAATGACCTTGACTCACTGCTGTCTCTTGGAAATAAAGATTCATTCTGTCTACTGCCAAAGTTGATTAAAGCCCCAAACCTGGTACATTAAGATATTTAAAAACATGTCAGAATTGTTCACCACCACACAGGCTTGCGTTCACTCACAACTAACTGGGGCCATGGGACTAGAATTTTCCAAAGAAGTGACTGTGTCTGTTCTGGGTGTTAAGCACATGTTTAGGCAGAGTGGCCTCCATGCTGCACCAGTGACCTGGGCCTCGCAGGATAGACCCAGGAGGGACACAGGAAGATTTCTCCAGGTTTGCCACGCTCTGGTCTGAAAGCAATGGAAATAGGAAACGTCCCTTCCCTGCTGGCGGTAACTTGAGACAGCAAAGGAGACAGGGTTCTGGTTTGCCTGTTTATCTGTCCCTTGGAACTCTGTCCTAGTCCGTTCAAGCTTCTATAATAGAACAGCACAGACTGAGGGGCTTAAACAACAAACATTTATTTCTCATGGTTTGGGAGGCTGGACGTGGGGGACAGGGTGCCAGCATGGTTGGGTTCTTGGTGAGAACCTGTGTTAGGATTTCAAGACACTGTTTTCTTGCTGTGTCTCCAGATGATGGAGAACAGAGAGGGAGGAAGCAAGCTCTTTACTGTCTCTTTGGTACAGGTACAAATCCCACTCGTGTGCCCTCCAACCTCATGGCCCTACCACCTCCCAAAGGCTGCGCCTCCTAGGACCATCACTTTGGGGGTTAGGATTTCAACATGAGTTCTGAGGGGACACAAACATCACTCCATAACAGACTCCTATAAGTACTCAGGAGTCTAAGTCCATGGGTTATGGAACAATCCAGGAGCGATAGGGTCCTGTAGAGGTGGAAGGTCTGTTTCAAATAGTATTATTGTGTTTCATTGTGTGTGTGTTTGTGTGTGTGTGCAGGTTGATTCTTGTTAGTCATAGAATAATGTCAGTGTTCTGAACTAGCAAATACTAAACCATTGCTCCTAAGCGAAATACAGGGTTAGGTTCCTATGAGCCTCTGGTCACATTTTTGTGAACTGATCCACATATAAACTTGTTTTATGTGTGTTTCTGTTTAAAAATACCTTAGCAAATACTTTGATTCATTAACATTGAACTTAGAACCGACAGTGCTGTAACTCATGCCTGAACAAAGTTTATCTGACATGTATTTTGCTCATGAGACACATCACAGCCTTCTTGGTCCTGGAAACGACATACAGCACTTCAGCACTGTGACTGTGGGCCATTGTGAGCGTGGAATCACTAACAAAAAGCACAGAAATGCCCAAAATGGAGCACTAAGTAGACCACAAAAAGGAAGCTTACTTCCAGTCTAAGAGCTGTAGTGAGAAGGCGGAGTGTGACCTTGTTTGACCACAGCTGAGAGTATGCACATCCCGCCCATGGCTGGAAATTTCCACCGTTCTGCATGTGTCCAAGATTGACTGCCCAAGTACCAGGAGCACTGATTTGGGGGTCACACTGAAGTGTTAGTGAGTGGGTGAAATTGCAAATAGGAGGCAACAAGTAATGAAGATAGACTGTGTGTCAGCATGACCTCTATTTCACCAAAACTGGAAGGGGCAGGAGATTTGGGACAAGAAGGAGAGCACTTTGCTATGTGTTGTGAGAGGAGAGACAAGTAACACACGGATGACCCTAAGTAAGGGGGCGAGGGGTGGGTAATTCACTTCCAAGTGTGCCATCAGGGTCGGCCTCTGTAAACACATTCCCTTTTCTAATTACCTGTGACCCCTGTTGCCACAACTCTCGATACTCCCGTGGTCCTGCACGGTCCCAAGATGAATCCCCAGTCTCCAGAACCTACACTCCTAGGTTCAGTCTAGCATTCCTGTTCAGAATATGTCTCACATTTGCGTTTACTAAAAACCAAGAAACTGTGCGGTCTATTTTGCATTGGCCAAAAGAGCCAAGGATCCTCAACTCCCCAGTTCTTAATCCTCCTCCTAGCCTTAAAACTATTAAAAACCCACAAGACTCTCAGTTACTGGGAGTGGAGAGAGAACCAGCCCCACTGGGATGTTTTAGCGCCAGCACAGGAAGGGGCTTCTCGGAACCCACTGCCCTGCGCAGCCAGGCTGCTGGGGAGTTGCTCGCGGGCCGGGGGTTGCGGGAGGCGGAAGGCGAGCAGCCTGAGCAGCCGTGTCTCTGTCTCCCCGCAGGCAAGGCCCTGGTGGCGGTGGAGCCCGGCAACCGGACGGCCCCGCGGCGCTGCGCCTGCACCGCCGGCTACCACTGGAGCGCAGACTGCGACTGCTGCCGCCGCAACGCGGAGTGCGCCCCGGGCTTCGGCGCTCAGCTCCCGGGTACGGGTTCGCGTCGCGTGGCCCGAGGCTCTCGCCGAGCCGCGCGCTTCGGCCAGGGTCAGAGCGGGCTTTGAGGGGCGTCCCTGCATCACTCGTGCTCCGGAGTGGCAGGGGACCCGGTGGCGCTGGGGCAGCTCCAGGAGCACCCGGGGAAGGGCCACGTGACCCTCTTCCAGGGGAATGAGAGCGCGCGGTGCATGTGCTCCCTGGAACGCTCCTCCCTCTGGGAAACCTGGGGATCCCCCCTTAGGCGGGCAGGGGTAATGCAGGGGGCCTCAGAGTTTTTTTTTTTTTTTTTTTTTAAACTGGCACACACATGCCCCCCACCCCCTTGGAAGAATTCTGAAGAGCCGTGCGCCCCTGGCAGATTTTTAAGTCGGCAGCTAACGTTTTTTATTGCCAACTTAAAGAGTTGCTAAGGAATTCGTTTCCAAGGAATTTTAACAGCAGTAACACTTTTAAAAATGGAATTCGGCGGGATCCAAACACCGTAGCAATTTGATAACACCATCATCCTTGTTAAAATGCACTCATCGTCCTTCACCGTTGCAAGATTTGTGCAGTCTCGTCCCTCCTTGGATTTGTATCCATTTCACCTTCCCCAGAGAATTTTACCCTAATGGGTTTTATGCTTGGAGGGCTTTTACTAATCACCTTTTCATGCACTTTCACATCAAAATTATGCACCCGTTTGGGATCGTAATTTTAAAAAATTTCCTGTGATTCAAGGTTCTAAGAGTTAAAACACTTCCAGACTAAGTTGTTTTACAGTTATTACAGGATTGTCAAAAAGTGCTATATTTTGCTATATTATAGTTGTAAAAGCTTTACGAACTTAATATTGAGTGTTTTTTCCTGATTCATATATTCATGGTTGAATATTATTTATTGCTAAAATGTAACAGATTTCAACATTAATTCTGTTTGCACTAAATGCTGAGAAACTCGCTCACATAAATAACTGAATGGCTAAGGAAGCCTTCTGGTAGAGGAGTGTGCGTCAGTTCTTTCAACACTTTCTGAGTTACATGTCCAGGACACAGTGGTGTGACATCAGAAGCTGTTTTTATTTTTTAATTTTTAATTTTTTTGATTTTGAAGATTTTATTTATTTGACAGTGAGAGACATAGCGAGAGAGGGACCACAAGCAGGGGGAGTGAAAGAGGGAGAAGCAAGCCTCCCGCTGAGCAGGGAGCCCAACATGGGGCTCAACCCCAGGACCCAGGATCATGACCTGAGCCCCAGGCAGATGCTTAATGACTGAGGCACCCAGGTGCCCTAATAGCTGTTTTTAATCATCTCTCAGTTAAGAACTCAGTTGTGTTCTCAGTTTTGTTAAGAGTAAAAAAAGAGATATCTTTTTGCCAGAAAAGTAGTTCTTAGAGTTCTTTACCTTCCTGATTTCTGGAAAGTACCCCAAGTGGTTTTTTTCAAGGTGTAACAAATGATTATCCATACCTGTTAATCTTTCACTTAGAGGCATCTTGTTTTAACCCAAAAGACTTGGCCGGGGGTAGGAGAATTAAAAGATAGTATTCATTTAAATTCGTACGGAGGAAAATGTCCGTCAGAGTCTCACTGGTCCCGTCAGTCCTTATTACCAAATGTATCAACCAAACCAGATGAGCTTTCTCTTGGAAAAAGTCTGACTTGATTTTTTTTTTTTTTTTTTTTTTTTTTTTTAAAGAGAGAGAGAGAGAGGATTGGGGGAGAGGAGCTGAGAGAGTGAATTTTCAAGTAGACTCCCAGCTGAGGGCAGAGCCTGGCTTGGGGCTCCATCTCATGACCCTGAGATCACGATCTGAGCCAAAATCAGGAGTCCAATGCTTAACCAGCTGAGCCACCCAGGCACCTCCTGATTTTTTAATTATTAAAATAAATCTCCTGATGACAGCCAACTTCCTTATGAATTTGACTCTAAGACAAGGCTAAGAGCCTTTCCGCATCGTAGTGCTCTGAATCACAGGAGCTTTGCTCTTAGCAGTATTTTGATTTGTTATGGGTTTTGTTTGGTTTGGTTTGGTTTTGGGGTTTTTTTGTTTGGTTTGGTTTTTTGTTTTGGGGTTTTTTTTTTGTGTTTGTTTGTTTGTTTGTTTGACATAGCAGGATTTGGAGTGGATAAGCAGCGTGCCTTCTTTGTAAAATGGGAACAGGGTGATTGCGTCAGGGGGAAAGGGAAAGGAGGACCTGCAGGACGCCCCTGGCAGGTCAGTGCTTCAAAGAGTTAACGGGAACTTAAGTGCATGGATTTAATGCCCTTAAACCTACATGTAACTCGTGGCTCCTTAGGAAGTTGCTTTGTTTTTAGGGGTTACTCTTCTAGAGTGTGTTAATATTGTAAAAAGCTGTTTGAATTCATGTGAGCAGCTAGATGTTAACTGGGCTTTTGTGAAGATCATTACAAGGCGACTCAGATTCCTGGATTGAGGGGGGGCACCCTGCTTACTGAGGCAATTGCAGAAATCTAGAATGCACTTCCCATTTTTGACTTTGGACCAAGAAAATGTAATTCCTTATTTTAGTGTTTTAGTTATGACAATAAATCACAGAGGCGCTACTAATTTCAAGAGTAAATTGTGGTTTGGGCACGAGTCAATTGCCTGATTATGATACCACGTGGAAGCCAATGTTGTTCTTTATTGGAATTACCAAAGGGCCATCACATGTCAGTTGCAGCGAGGCTCATAGACGTAGGAAATTGGAGACATGTCCTATTTTGATAATGGAGTTGATGAGGAAGGTGAGAGTGCTGGAGAAAGCTTCCTAACCAGGATCAATTCCTACTCTCACTGCCGTGGCTTGGGGCAGGGGTCCAAAATCCATTCTACCCTTGTGTTGATGTAAATAGAGTGTTAGTGGAACACAGGCACGTCTCTTTGTTTGCCTATTATCTCTCATGCTGCAAGTAATTACAGCAGAGATCAGAGGGCCCGCAAAACCTGAAATATTTATCATATGGCCCTTTCTAGAAAACATTTGCTGCCAACTCTTGATTTAAGAGAGAGATTTATAGGGGTTTATTGGGGGGGGTTGTTTTTGTTAATGGTTTTGTTTGAGAAAAGTGTGTTACAGTCACTCTTGTGTTCGGACTGGTAAGATTTATCTGGTCAGAAGGAGTCGGGACAGGAAGTTTGCCTTAAAGGTGGGAAAAGGACAGCAACTGACTGATATAAACTCAAAAGGCTGAAAGGGGAGGGCAGACAGGTGCCTGGTGAAAACACGGGAGATAGCAGGTGTCCCAGCTGGGAAAGAGGCTCAATGACCGGGACAGTGGCTCTGAACAGCCAAGGGGCAGTGCCTAACTCAGATACTGAGGTCAGTTACCTTGCTGAATGTAAGTCAGTAACCTCCTGCTGGGTCTGGGGGCCTTCTGAAGCCAGGAGGACCCAGAGCCATCAGCCTCAGGAGGCGAGGGTGGGAATGGAGGCCAGAGGCCCAGGGGGCAACTCCTGATCTCTGGTCCTCTGGAACATCGTCCTGGCCGATCTCTAAGTGTCTTTGTTGGTTTCGCTTGTTCTTTTGTCCGTTCGTTTTTTTGACAGTGCAGCTCAACAAGGACACGATTTGCAAGCCCTGCCTGGTCGGCTACTTCTCCGACACCTTTTCGTCCACTGAGAAATGCAAACCCTGGACCAAGTAAGTGGCAACAGGGGAGCCAGGAGAGTGTGCTGAGTTCGAAACTCGACCTGCGCTGTCTCATCTAGGTTGAAACCAGACTGATTGCGTTTGGTGAGGCTTCTGCTCAAACCCATTTTCAGAATGAGAAAAAGTCTGTCAGTTCAGCAGGGGGAAAATCAACCAGGCCAACTCATCTCCAGCTTCACGGGCAACAGGAACTCTGTGTGACTTTTCAGATTCGGATGGACCAAATCTTTGACTTACAGTTGCAGCTTCTTTTGTCCTTTTCCTACCCTTAGTTACTTGAAAATGATTTACGATGTTTATTATCCTTCACTCGACACTCCCACCGCGCCACCAGTTTATTGGTCCAGAAACGTGTGTGTGTGTGTGTGTGTGTGTGTGTGTGTGTGTGTAGTGTGTGCGCATATAGAAGCCTCCTGTTTATGGAAATGTTTGCATATTCTCAACACTTTGGGTTTTTTAACATAATATATGCTAAAGGAAGCTCATTCCATATTTGTTCACTTAGATCTTTGTGGCTTCTTGTAGCTTAGAAAACTTTTGCTGCCAACTCTTGGTTTGTACCATAATTTATTTTGGTAGGGATGTACATAGAGACATACCGTAGTTTTACTTAATAATAATTTACTTAATAAATTCCCTGTAGGTAGTTGTTCCAGTAGCTTCTAGTCTGTTGTGGTAAGAACTAATTCTGCAATGAATCATCTCATCTATATACTGGGTTTCACACTTAATGTGAGTGTGTGTGTATATACATATATATACATAATATGTATATATAGTGGAATTATATGTGGAATTATATTTATAGTGGAATTTTTGGGTCCTTCCATTGCATGCTTATTATTAAATACTAATATAGTCCCAATATATTTTTTAAAGATGTATTTATGTATTTGTTTTAAAGGGGGGAGGGGCTAAAGGGGAGGGAGAGAGAAAATCTTTGAGCAGACTCCCTGCTGAGTGCAGAGCCTGACATGGGGCTCGATCTCAACTACCCTGTGTTCATGACCTGAGCTAAAATCAAGAGTCAGATGTTTAACCAATGGAGCCACCCAGGTGTTCCCCACCAGGAATATATTAATTATCATTAGATATTTATTTTCTGATCCATTTATCCAGGTTTTATGTTAAAAAGATTTTTTGTGTTTTCAGCTTCAGAAGAGCTTTCATCCAAAGTTTATCACTCAGACAAAGGCAGCTGAAGCACTTGGCATCTTCTTCACTGAAGACACAAGTGTACTCTCTTTCGGATCATAGTGTCAGAGTGGTTTTTGGAGAACCCTGGTAGTGGTTACTTTTGCTTATTCATTGGTCCACGTGTAGACAGACACTGAGGATTCAAACATGCAGGAAGACCTCTCAGTTCTCCTGGGGAAGCTAGCAATCTAGCGGAGTAGAGCCCTTTGTGCCATGTTTTCTTTTCTTTTCTTTTAAGCAAGATTAGAAAAGCAAAGCAGTTGACTATCTTTACCTCCACAGCTGTAGCGTTCTTGGAGAGACAGAAGCACATCACGGGACTGATAAGTCAGATGTGGTTTGTAGTTCTTCTCTGCCATCTGCAAAGCCACCAAGAGGTACGTTTAAACAGAGTGGGTTGGCTGTAGCTGTGCCCGGTCTAGTCAGCAATTCTAGATTTCTCCTGAACTACATGCTTTGTCTGAAGGGGTTCACAGGTCCCTCATCATCCCATTTAATCCGTGGTCACTTTTATCAGTATTTTAACTCCAGATATGTTGTTTATTTGGAAATTTCCACTCTGAAGTGGATAACTAATAAAGTATATATATATACAAAAAGAAAGAAAGAAAGAAAGAAAGAACAGAAATGGAGCTACAAACATGAATTAAAATACCCCAGTGTGGCAGGATTGTGGAGGGCCCAGTCAGGGTGTTTGTGGGAGATTTGGGTCACCAACCAGAGTTAGAATATAGCTAGCGGTTTACATGGCACATTTTGTAGATCAAGTTAACCTGAGCCTAACAGAGTTGCCAGTTCATGGCGGAGGCTGATTGTCCAGGGGCGAGAGATGGTGAGAGGTGGGTCCCGACGCGGCAGTGCTGGAAACGGAGACACGGCAGGAAGAACCCAGGCCGCAGATTACTAGGGTTAATCAACTAAGAACATCAAACGCTTAGATTTTGACATTTTGGGAAATAGGAGGGTATCTAAGCATTCTGGATATGGGGTTACACAGAGTAGCCTATAAGAAAGAGCATTTAAAAAGATAACATTGAAAATAAGAGAGGGAATAGAAAGTTATTTTTTCTTTTTTTAAAAAAGGTTTTATTTATTTGACAGATATTACAAGTAGGCACGGGGGGGGGGTGCGGTGCGGGGAAGCAGGCTCCCCGCTGAGCATAGAGCCCCATGTGGGGCTCAATCCTAGAATCCTGGGATCATGACCTAAGCCAAAGGCAGAGGCTTTAACCCACTGAGCCACCCCGGCGCCCCCAAAGATTTTTTTTTTTTTTAAACAAAAGTGAAGATAGAGAATTAATTACTCTTTAACCCCTTTTTCTCATTGTCTTTCAATACAGAGCCCCTGATTTACTTGCCCAGTTTAATTATTCTGCTTCTCTTCTTCTCCGTGGCTTTGGTTGCCGCTGTCATCTTTGGTGTTTACTATAAGAAAAAAGGGAAAGCACTAACAGGTACTGTGTCCACGCTGGTTTTCTGAAAATTAAGCTTAAAGAAAGGAGATACATTTCTAGATATGTGTGCCTATCACTACCTCTGGTGACCCCCCTTGAGTAAGGATCTCTGCATGATTGCGGTTAAACTAAAAAGAAATACCCTTTATACCTAATTCATTGTTCTCCAGTCAAAGAAATAAACAAAAACCTGTGGTGCCTGTTGATGTGTAAGCACACAGAATATGCTGGGTTCGGAACACGGATGCCTCGTAAGCTGTGTGTTCCCGTTGGGGAGGTCAGGCACCATCAGTGTGAGCGGGTCACCTCTATCCAGGAATACCAATGGGTTTAACGTCACGACGTATTTGACATTTACATGAAGCTAACAGAGTGTCATTTTTTCCAAGATTTTATTTATTTATTCATTTGAGAGAGAGAGAGAGCACGAGCAGGAGGAGGAGGAGGGCACAGAGCAGGAAACCCTGCTGAGCAGGGAGCCCCATGTGGGGCTCGAGCCCAGGACCCTGAGATCATGAGCTGAGCCGAAGGCAGAGGCTTTAACCCACTGAGCTACCCCAAGAGCATCATTTTAAAGAAAGGGTTCCTCGAGAGATTTCGTCATGCTTTTGTGGTCAGCTCTTCTCCTCCAGGAGCACTGCTGTCTCGATATCCGTTCTCCCCTTCTGGCTGCGCAGGGTAGCACGTCCACCTCCGCCTCGCTGTGACGTGATCAGGTCTCCTGCGTCCCGGGCGTGGACTTCTGAAAGCCTGCCTCTCGTGCTCTTAACCCCCAGCGGCACGCTATGTACGCCTGGGCCGGCAGAGGTTTTTAAAGAGGGAAGATGCTGTTTGAAGACGGCCGTGTGAAGCAGAGAACAGTGTTAAATGGCTTTTGTTCAAGAGTTGACTCATTATTGAGTAGTTTTATTTAATGCCACTCCACTTCCCTAGCCACCTGCTAACTAGGGATTAGAAACTGCACGGTCCGACGAGGCTCGCTGGTGGTGTCTTGTTTATGTGGGATACACAGAGTTCTGATTTTTTTTTTTTTTTTTTTTTTTTTGTCTCTACAAGAATCTCTTCCTGCCATATCTTATCAGTGAGAAGGACAATGGGCCTACCGGTTACTGAATCAAGATGTAGAGCTGTTAGCCCTCTCTTTATCCATTCACGGGGGCCCCCAGTTTAATGGCCCCCTGGGGCAGGACCGGCCCTGGGAGCTCCTTACCGAGTGGCACAGTGAGTGCCCTTGTCGAGGAAGCGGCCAGGGCAGCAGGGAGCCCCCAGACTGAGGCCAAGGACTGTAAGAGAAGTTGCAGAACTGCAGACCAGCAGATGACGGGGTCGTCTCAACCTGGGGCCAGCAAGGGCCTCCCAGAGGAGACCAGGAGCTGAGTGTGAAAGCCGGTTGGAACGGGCTAAGGTTTGCGCAGCTGGACCGAAAGCCAGAGCCAGCGTGAGACAACACAGGAGAGGAGGCGCGGCCAGATGACGCAGCTCCCCCAGGCTGGGTTAGGGAGTTTGCTCCTGGTGCTTCGCAAACAGAAGGAAAACTAGCCCTCTGGTTGTAGGATAGAAAAGAAATTCAGGGATACAGTAAGACTGGATGGAGACACACGAGTCGGGAGGATGTTTGCTGTCGTCCAGGAGAGAGATGAGCCTAGTAATTATAAATATCTCCTCGTGCACAAGTGTCATTCTTTTACTATCATTTGAGATTATATGGTACGGATCCCTACAAGGGAAGAGCGACAAGTTTCCCTTAATTTGGGGTAACTTTATGTGATTTCAAAACTAGAGAAAGGAAGCAAGAATAGTAACAAAGATGATAACCACAGCTGACATATATTGAACATTTATTCTGTACCAGCCCCACTTAATGTACTCACGACATCACAGCAGCCCCACGAGGCAGGCACCGCTCTCTCCCCTTTCATGATGAAGAAACGGAGACTCAGAGAAATGACATGAACTGGGCAAGGTCAGGGGATACAGATCATCAGCTGAGACCGTGACCTGATTATCTTCTGGAGCATGGACGGCCTCCTGCTTCCATGTTTGTAGTGAATTCAGCATCAAATAGTCAGTGGAAGCGGGGGGGGGGGGGGGGACTTTTATTTTGTAGAACATAAATTCATAGATTTTTTTTCAGTTCGTAGATGTGACTTTTTTAAAGTTACATCAGTTCTGCTTTTTTTTTTTTTAAATAAAGAGTTTATTTATTTATTTGAGAGACAGAGATCACGAGTTGGCAGAGAAGCAGGCAGAGAGAGAGGAGGAAGCAGGCTCCCTGCAGAGCAGAGAGCCCGATACAGGGCTTGATCCCAGGACCCTGGATCATGACCTGAGCCAAAGCAGTTCTGCCTTTTTTTTTTTTTTTTTTAAGATTTTATTTATTTATTTATTTGAGAGAGCGAGCATGAGCAGGGGGGAGGCAGAGAGAGAAGCAGACTACCCCCTGAGCAGGGAGCCCGACCTGGGGCTCCATCCCAGGACTAGGAGATCATGACCCGAGCCTAAGGCAGCCGCTTAAACCGACTAAGCCACCCTAATGCCCCCATCACTTCTGTTTTTAAAACTTAATGGAGACGTGCATTGTGGATGCTACAGAACGTACTGTTTCTCCTGGGAAGCAACAGGGTATAGTGGAAAAGGATTGGGGGCCCCCGGCACTCAGTGGGGTCTGACAGCCTTCCGGCCGGGGACTGCACTCTTCCTTTGTCATACATGCGTACATCCGTGTGAGCCGGTTTCCCGGAAGGACAGTGCCCTAGGTCTGTGTCTTCATCATTGCCCGGCAGTGCCTAGCTCCGTCCTGCCCTCCTAGTCACGGGAAAGTGGTGAAGGGAGTGGGGATGCCTCCAGCTCTGAGTGTGCCCAGAGGAATTGCGTGCAACAGTAGTGGAGGATACTTTGCTTTCCATAGATCAGAACATTCTGTTTGGGGGAGGAGGAGTCTTTGAATTGGTTGATTTTTCTTTTAAATGTTTTCACTCGCAGGGACTCTCCCCGAAAGACTTTCAGAGGATCGTGTTTAAAGAGATATTGAGCTGGCATAGTGATCGATAATACTGAATTAGACGAAGTAATATGAAGTTCTTATCCTTACTTTGTTTTTCTAGCTAATCTGTGGCACTGGGTCAATGAGGCTTGCGGCCGCCTAAGTGGAAATAAGGTAAATTGAAATCTTAAGAGCCTCCTTAACACCCTTTTAATGGTTTAGGCCAATGTGGCTGTTATCAGTCAAACCTCGAGCCCCGCTGTAAACAGGGTGCTTCCTTGAGGGATGGAACCTCGAATCCCAGGACTGATCCCCGCCCTCAAAGCCCAAGTGGGCGCCCGTGGTAAATGCTCTTTTCTTTGTATTTCCTTCCCCATCGTATCCGTGAGCATAATTATTCATGTTGTTGTTCCAGCGCCAATCTTGATTGCCTGGGACAGGTGCCAAGCAGGAAGGAGCTGCCATGTCCCTCCAGTCTTTAGTTATTTTGGTGACTTTTCATTTTGATATAATCAAAATTATAGAAAAGCAGTAGGAATAGTACCAAAAAACCCCCAAAACCCAACCTCCCCCACACCCTAAACTCAGACCCACCAAGTGCTCACACTATCACAGTGCAGTACCGTTTGCTATCTCTAAGTGTGGCTGTGTGTGTTTTTATTCAGGGACTATTTTAAAGTGAATGACAGACATCATGCTCCTGTACCCTTAAATACTTCCGTGTGGATTTCTTGAGAAAAAGCACATTCTCCTATATAACCATAGCACATGTATCAAAATCAAGATAGTTAATCATGATACAAACTATTATCTGATCCACATGTGATATTAAAAATGTCTTTGATTATCCCATCATGTTCCACAGATCTATTGTCTGCGGTATAAAGATAGATACCGCAGGCAATAGATATATTTAAATATAGAGAATTTAAAATGTAAATTTTAAACCACGAGGTCATCCTGATTCTTCCAGGTCCAGTTCCAATACCACGGGATTCATTCGGTCTCTCCCTTACCTGGATTTGAATCTTCCTTTTCCGACAGGACGAAGCCTGGTTCCTGTTATTCTCAATATATTTACTCAATTCCTCAATGCTAGAATACACAGAAAGTAGTTTCAGAGTGTTTGAACTGTACTACAGAAAAAAACAAAACTGCTAACTAGAGTTCCTTTTTTGTTTACTTTTTTTTTTTTAATTTAGATTGAATATTATGGTCCAAATACCGTGTTGTAAAGTTACTTGAGTTAGGTCTTCGCTTTGCTTCAGTGTGAACACGCTATTCGTTTGAAATGCAGTTTGATTCTCTGGTTCCCATATTCTATTTCAGGGTTCTCCCTGACTCTGTAATCTTAAATAACACAAATAAAGTGTCATAAGGAGGTTTCCATCTATACTTGTTGTGGTGGAAATAATTACTCTAAACCATCTCCGGCCATGGTTAGCAGAAACATGTTCTAATAACTCTGGGCATTAATACTTCTGCCTTCTGAATTTACCTCAGCAGGAGTCCTCAGGCAACAATTTCAGCAGCACTCCTAGGGAGGCCTCTAGTCAGCGTGAAATTTGTGATGGTGTCTTACTGCTGACTCTGGAAGAGAAGATGTTCTCTGAAGATCTGTGCTGTCCCGACGGTGGCGGTCTCTGTGCGGCGGCGTGTGCAGGCGGCGGGCCTGGTGCACAAGGCCAGGAGGCCGGGATGCTCACCCTGGTCAGCGAGATCCAGGGGGACCCCTTCCGGCAGATTCCCATGGAAGACGAGTATGTGGACAGGCCCTCCCAGACCCCAGACTCTTCTTCGCTGTTCCTCACCCAGCCTGGGAGCAAGTCCACCCCGCCTTTCCCCGAGCCCCTGGAGGTGGGGGAGAATGACAGTTTAAGCCAGTGCTTCACTGGGACAGACTGCCTGGCCGATTCTGAGAGCGGCCACTTCGCAGAGCCCCTGGGCAGGACTGACTGGACTCCCGTGGCCTCCGAAAAGTACTTGCAAAAAGAAGTGGAGGGCGGCCACTGCCCGCCCTGGGCAGCCAGCGCCAGCTCGGCCGATGGCTGCGCAAACTGTGGAAACCCGGCCGGGGAGGCCCGGCACCCCCTCCTGGCTTCGGCGAGCAGCGGCCCCTGGCCCCAGTGCGCCTACAGCATGGGCCTCCCGCCTGAGGACGCCGCGGACCGGGCGGACCAGCCCGCCGACGGGGCGGACGCCCGGCTTCCCGGAGCCGCGAGGGGAGGCCCCGGGTCCGGGAGCGCCCCCGGTGACCCGCCGCCTGCCTCTGGTAAGTGATGCTCCTGCTGTGTCTCTTGCTTCGGAGACAAGAGGCCTGTTCCTGGGGCAGCGTCTGGAGGCCAGTGTCCCAGACCGTCTGGGGAAGGACGCTAACGCGGGGCAGATTGCCCTGGAACCTTTTCTCCTGATAGGCTTCTTGGCAGGGTGCGTTTTGATTGAACGCCCATGTGCAGTCTGTGGACTGTGACCCTGCCCCAGCCCAGGGGGTGTCTGTTCGCTGCCCCGCGCCCAGCACCCACCGTCCGCTTCCCTGTGCCCCGCGCCCCACACCCAGCACCCACCCTCCGCTCTCCCGCACCCAGCACCCACCCTCCGAAGGCAGCGTGGATGTCGGGGTTGCTGACGTTGAGGTGTTCCCTCAGATCGCTGGGGTTTGGTGTTGTTTTTAAAGCAGCCTCTACCTCAGATCTCCTCTGAGAAAGCCTTTATGATGGTCAGGGGGACAAGCAGCATTGTTTGGTTCATCCTTAATTAATGAGTTTTTATTCAGAGTAGCTTGTGGGTTCTATACCTAATTAACGATGCAGTAAAACTGTCCTCAAATGCTCTGTAGGCGAAGCCCCTTTTACAAGCGCCGCCTGTGGTACATGTAGGGAACCAGGAGGGTCATTTTGCGATGGAAAATCGCGGTAGAGGTTTATCACTACTGTGCCGCTGGAGCATGAATAACCCACCAGTTACAATAGTAGAACTTTTTTCCCCGCACAAGGGTAAAACACCATCTGTTTTATGTTGTAGCTAGAAGGAACTCTGCCGCCGATGGGGAGGGCTCGGGGACCGTTTACCACACCGAGGCTCGGGGATCTCTTGGAGAATCTTCTGACAGCTATAGACACTCGCTCCAGAAAAACGAATATATGGGTCTATGCTATTTAAGGGGCTTCACAGAATCCTCCCACCCTCAAAGAGAAAAAAGGAAAAGAGCCCATTTGCGGGCCTCCTTTATCCTGGGATGCCTTTTCTTCTTCGCTTCTGCCTCTTTATTTAGACAGCAAGTAGTGCTGGCAGCTGCTGTTTGAATTATTTTATAACCCAGGGGTAGCTAGAGTCTGCCCTGAATGGAGACTCTTCTGCCTCGTGTTGAGGATGGCTCCTGGCTTGTTTGGCAGAACAATGTACTTTGATCGCTCTCCCAGGCTTGGTGGTTTTGCTGCAACTATACAAATTCACTGATGTGTAAATTCTATAACATCAGTTCTCAGTCAGGCTGAAAGGAGGAGATACATTTGGGGATTTTTTTTTTCCCCCCAAGAACTGATTTGTTGGTTTGTTTTTTTTTTTCCCTTTCGAAGACCTCCACCTTAAGATTTCAAGGAATTTCCATAACTAAATGTTTAGTCCTCCTGTTCCTTTGTAGAATTCAATTGCTTCTTTCCGTGGTTGATTTTCTATCTGTTGGTCATAGAGACATACAGAATGCAGGTTTCGGGAGCTGGGGGTGTGGGGAGGCCACAGCTGAGTGTGGCAGTGACCGTGTCCTGGTACCATGGCCAGGGGCAGACCAGTTTTTCAGCGAGTGACACCAGGAAGGGGATGTTAGCCACTGTGTGCACATGGTCAGCAGCTGCTGGAAGGAAAGAGTTGCCCAAATTTAAAGAGATCTTTTTCCCCCTTAGTGCCATGCAGCCAAAAGCCAGACCTGTGCTCTCCTAAGAAGAGTTAAAACAGTGCCCTAGTCTGGTTTTCATTACCGTTTCTTTCTCCCGCACTAAACCGCTAGGCATGGAGGAAAGGAGGGGGGAAAGTGTGTCATCAACTAAATGGTGTTAATTTGCAGAAAGTTTACACTGCTTTCTCTTCTCTTTCGTCTGGTGCTTAGCCATGCAAAACATCCGTGGTGAGTCGGCCTGCGGATGCCAGCAAGAGGGCCGAACTCATTCTCGCCTGAGGAGAAGCAGCGGCCAGATTGGTTTTTTTAAGCTGTGCTGTTCTCTCCATAATTACTTCTACATGAACAGGCCTTCTGGTTTCTGGTCAAAATAGCACTTTCTCATCATTGCTTTTATGCCTTTTTTTTTTTTTATAAGAGTGTCATTATTTATGTTCTATAAAATCTGTGAAAGAGTGTGGAGCTTGGGTGACAGATGAGAGGGAACCTAATCCTGTTTGATCTCCTGAAAGCCACTGGAGGTGGCCTTTTTGGTTAGGTTTTCGTTTTTTATTTGTGGGTTATTTAAACACACACACACAACCAAATCAAGCGGTTTCTGAGAAAATGACATGATTGGGTACTTCCTCAGTAGGGAGGAATAGCTCCTGGGCTCGCAGCATCCCTTTGAAGAGAAGGGTGGCTCTTCAAACAGTTCTACAAGGGTAACTTTTAAAAATAATATCCACTGTTAAAGCTATTCCAGCAATGTTATAACCTTCCAAGAACAGTGAGAATTATGCAAAGACCAGTAAGGGGAAAACATGTGTTTGGCTATGTCTTATAAAACCATTTCCTAATTTACATCTGACATTTCTGTCCCGAGGACATGATGGCGGCCACCTTGGTAATAAATCCTTTCACCTGGAGTTTGGAGAATTCTCACTGTATCCAGAAAAGTAGTGCATGGGAAAGAAAGAATCACTTCTTACAACCAAGGTGTCTGCAGTGGCCGGGGACTTGCTTTTGGCTCCCGAAACCACTTTCTTGCGTTGGCCACTTCTGAGCTGGAAACAGGTGTTTATCTACGGGGTCCACAGCGGTTAGCAATGAACAGCAGCATCCTATTTGTTTTTCTATCACATCTTTACTGAGGGTCTACTGAGCCCTGGAGACTGGGAAACCCCACAAAACAAGTACAGATTGAGGTCAGGGAATGGACAACTGAAGAAATCAGTAACTGGAGACAGCAAGGCCTCAGACAGCCTGCTGCCCCTTCCCCTCGGCCTAGCACCCCTCCCACCCCCCCTTCCCCACCCAGCCCCGCTTGTCACTCCACCCCTGGGCCTGCTCTCTCCTCCCATCCCCCCACCCAAGTTTTGGCCAGAGCCAGCCCCTTTTTCTACAGTCATGTCTCACCTGCCTCTTCTGCTCTTTCATGTGTTTCTGCTTGTGTGAACTGCCTTGGACCCACACTGTCCACTTTCCCAGAGCTCCCACTCCTCCTGTCCTTCAAGTTGCTGCTCCAGCGCTACTTCTGAACCAGGGAGGGCAGGTGTGCTGGCTGCGCGGGCACCCTCCCCCCCACTTCTGTGCGCTTTCTGTCTTTCTCACTGAGCCATGCTGGTGCACGTCTTTATCAACAAGGGGGCTCTAGGTAGCACACCATTCAGTGGGAATTCCCATGACCTTCTCCACACCTGATCTTTCCAGTGTCTCCAAGGCAGCTTAGTCACAGGATGTGAAGCTCATTTATTCAGCGAGTCATGGGTAACTAGAGGAACAGGAGACCATACCTCCTTGTCTGTTCCCTAAACTCACTCTCAGCCTCCCGCATCTTCAGTCTCTTCTGGGAGCTGGAGGCCAAGCAGGGCATGGCAGGACTGGCATGAGCTCTCCTGGACGGACCTCAGTCTCCTGGGTGGAGGAGGCAAGGTGAGCTGCTGCATGCAAGAGGCAGTGACACGCCAAGGCTGGTTCCTGGGAGCCGAGGGCACTGGCGGTTGAAAGGCACTGCCTGACCCCGTGTCTCCCTAGCCTCGGTCGGTCTCCCGTCCCTGGGTCCCCCTCTCTTGAAGTAACTATCTTTGACCATCCATTTCCGTCCTGAAAAGACAGATAAAGGTTCTCCTACCTTAATTTTCTTCTCTTTCTCTCCCCAACCCCCAAGCAATAGGCAATGCTCTATCTAGTTCTAACTTCCTTTTCTTTCTTGCTGGAATGCCATCCATGAGCTTGTGTTTTGCTTTTAGCTAAGTACTATAAGGGCTTATTTGGTTATTTGGTTATTATTTGGTTATCTGGCAATATTCATTGGTACTGAAAGTCAGTGCATTCTTTCAAAATATATGAAAAAATATGTTTACTGGATACTTTAATTCAGTCCTGCTTGCTTTCTTTCTGTTCTAATGGGGCTCGTTTTGGAAGAGTTTCATTCGTAAGCCATTCTAAGTAACTTTCAAGCATGATTCAGAATGGAACTATTAAATACTTCTTCCCTTCCTTTATCATCATATACTCCGTTTCTTCCAAATGCCTAAAACAGCACTTGCATTTCCATAAAAAGGAAAATCACATGAGAAGCATATGGGTTAAATATAAAATAAGTTTTTAAAAAATTCCAAAAGAACTCAGTGTAGCCTGGGTAGTTTGAGTGTATTTGTGTATATTTTTAGTTCTGTTCCTTGGAAGAAAAATCTACATGACAATTGGGTGGTATTATTTGCTATAGTTCATGTGATTTAATATTCACACGTTATGCATTTTAAACAACATAATAAGCTTTTGGGAAGAAGAGTGTGCATTACCTTGCTTAAAAATGTGAATTCTCTCAGAGATTGAGTTCTTAAAATGAAGCTTGTTTTCTTTGCCCGAGAAAGAGAGACTCCACGGAGGGGCCGTGTCAAGCAAGGACTTAGGCAAGTGTAGACCTCTTTCTGATTAGGATGGACACTTCATTTGTCCATTGCTTCTGTTGACGTCAATGCTGTTTTTAACCGTCTCGAGTCACCTGAAAAATTTGCTAGTTAAGTTCCAGTAAGTCTTAATGTAAACCCAACCGACCCATTTTAAATGTTAGAAATTCTTCAAAATTTCTAATTTCATAAGAATCCTCGTGTCATTCTGGCTCTCAAATCCCACTTTTAGGTAGCTTCAAATACAATGCCCAGTCACCTTGTCTTGAGAGACGAGGAGACGCTGCTCTCCTGACCCTCTGCCTGTGAGGCCCGCACCTCGTCCCACTGCTCTGCTGTCATTACATCGATGCCATCGATACTGATTTCCTCTGTTCACGGTGTGTCAGAGACCCTCCAGGGTGCCACAGAATAAGGGTCTGGGAGAGCTGACTACTCTGGCTGAGTGAGGGGCTGTGGCCAGGCCAGGCCCAGAAGTTTCCATGGGCAGGAACGCTAAGATCTGTGGGAGTGATGCCTACCTTGGCCTGTGGGTCCCCGCGCTTCCCCCAGCGGTCTCCAGGAGGTACTGTCTTCACTATCCCCGGTTCTTTGGGGAGGAAAGTTCTTTCCTTCATATACCTCCAACCCTGTCTTTTTCTCAAGTGGCAGTGAAGTTAAAATCAATGCCAAGGGCAGCCTACCAGGGGAAGGTATCAGAAGGGCAACCTTGTCCTCCTGGAGGCTGACTAGACTAAAAGTCTCAGGCCTTTGTAAGGCATCTTGAATAAGCCTCATCTACACCTTCCTTCCCTTTTCATATTTCCCCTTACCAGCTGCCAACAAGGGCTGGGCCCCTCCCCAACCGCAGAACAATCCAGGGCTTCCTTGGCCCTCAGTGGAAAGAGTTACCCCTTTGGGGCAGATACCAACCATAGAAGCCATCCAGCCGTGCCCAAAAGGAGACCCCACAGTGCCTGCAGGATCACGTAGCTTGCTGACATGGGGACCCGCTGACTCGTCCTCTCCAGTCTACTTGCCTAGCCCTATAACACCTTTCTGTCCTAAAAGCTAGAAAGCGCATCAGAAGGAATTATTTGCTATTGAGAAGGACGGTTCAGGACTGAGGTGTATACAGAAGAAGGCTATTACCGACTCATTCTAAACCTTGATCCACGCCCATGCCACAGACAAGTCATCGCTGACTTGTGTGAGGAGAGAGAGACCATGGGCTTTAGGACAGAACCATATGATGAGGGTTCAAACCAGTGACCGTCATAATGATGAATTAGTTTGGCAAAGAAAACCAAAGTTGCTTGGATTTCTGGAGGAAAATGTCCTCTTGGTCTTCAAGACATGTTGAGATCTTCCAACAAGACATGCATTGAAAAATAACATTACTGCCCGGCACATTCTTCCCATCTGTCTCCCTGGGAGTTCCACCTGCCGGGAGACGTAACGGCATCAGCGCGCCTGTGCCTTGTTGTCGGCAGTTTCCCAGCATTTTCAAACCCATCACCTCATTTGACCCCTACACCGTCCTGCAGGCAGGCGTTCTTTCTTTTCTTTTCTTTTCTTTTCTTTTCTTTTCTTTTCTTTTCTTTTCTTTTCTTTTCTTTTCTTTTCTTTTCTTTTCTTTCTTTTCTTTTCTTTTTTCTTTTCTTCTTTTCTTTTCTTTTTTCTTTTCTTTTCTTCTTTTCTTTTCTTTTCTTCTTTTCTTTTCTTTCTTTTTTTCTTTCATTTAACAGGTGTTCCATGCTGCTCTGTGCGGCCGCACCTGCCAGGCTAACAGGGCTTGCAACTTGATCCTCATTTCACAAACAATCAGGCCGACATCTGGAGAGGTTGTTAGATGGCTTGTCCCAAATCCCACAGCTAGGGCGGGCCAAGCAGGACCAGACCAGAGCTTCCAGACCCCTGCTCTCTCCTCTGTCCCTCCCCACGTACCCTGCTGGACTTGGACAGCCGCTGAAACCTCATCCCTTTAGTCAGCACTGAGCACCTTCTGCTCTTCAGAGGCCGCAACACTAGGATGACATTGACATTACTAGATGACTAGCGGGTCAGTCTGCATTAGGACAAGCCATGAGAGAAGAAGGCTCTTTGAGAGTTTCCCTTCTTAAGGCAGTGGTGGAGGCGGGAGGGGGGAGAAAGAAGTCAGCCTGGAATGCCCCCATGCGAAGTAGCCGGGAGCTGGTGTTTGCAGTGCAGCCAGCCCGGTGTGGGGGGAGCTCTCAGTAAATTCTGGATTGGGAGCACTCACACCTAGGAATACCCAGGCCCTTCTGCTCCCACTTGGCGAATGGCCATCCTTACTAAATCGTGTTCCCTGCCCCAGGACTGTGAGCTGATCCCGTTGAAACTGGTGAGCTGGTAAAAACAAGTCAGTTTGAAAAGCATGAGAACTGTTTCTGTGAAAACCGTTCAGTGCTTCTGGACTATTCAAAGAGTGATTCCAAAATCTGTTTGCTGTGGAAGCTGAGGTGGGTGAGACAACTGTGAAGGAACTGTTGAGGGAAGACAGCTCTAGAAGGATTCTGCACTCAGACTGCTTGGCAGGTGGCTTGGTTCTCATTGCACCCTGAAGAAACCAAAACTCGAGGCTGTAGGCAAAGCATCAGAGGTAGCATTGATACCATCCTAGACTTTTCCTCAAAGGGACGAGCCTCAGTGCTACACCAGAAAGTTGGTGTCAGATGTTTCCATAGCAAATAACAAGTGGCTTGAGCATCAGGGAACTATATCAAAGGATCCACGTTTCACTGGCCCAGGTAGATAGCCTCTGTGACTCAGTGTCTTCCCAAACCTCGAGTTCTGTATTGGTACAGAAAGTCAGATTCACAAATACTTCTGCAATACTGAAAGATCTCCAACTTAGAAGAGGTTACCTCCAAAATGAATCACACTAAATTAAAGCATCGATGTGGGGGAAGACCCCAGAGCAACAATCCTAAGAGCTGCCAGCCACTCAGTACCTGCTACATCATTTCCAAAGCCCAGTGAAAAATGAGAACATGAGGTGTCCATGTGCAGAAATTAATAAGTCCAAGATGATGACAGCAGAGCATTAAATCAAGCATGGCCTTCTGAGGGTAGGGCGCCATTAACCACACAGGTCACGTGCCCCTGAAGATGGCTCTACTGCCACTTACTGTCACTGGCAGATCAGTAGAACTTTTTTAGGAACTCCAGTCTATGTCAGTTTACTACTTTCATAAAAGTCAGCATGGACGGAATGCACTCGGACTTAATTGAAGGACGTCTTTGTCATTAATTTTACCTTGAGTTAAAAAAAAAAAAAAGAAATGTGAAAAAGAAAATTGCTTTAAGGGGCACCTGGGTGGCTCAGTGGGTTAAAGCCTTTGCCTTCAGCTCAGGTCATGATCCCAGGGTCCTGGGATCAAGCCCCGCATCGGGCTCTCTGCTCAGCAGGGAGCCTGCTTCCTCCTCTCTGCCTGCCTCTCTGCCCACTTGTGATCTCTGCCTGTCAAATAAATAAATAAAATCTTTAAAAAAAGAAAATTGCTTTAAAAAAAAGATTTTATTTATTTATTGATACAGAGAGAGATCACAAGTAGGCAGAGAGGCAGGCAGAGAGAGAGGAGGAATCAGCCTCCCTGCTGAGCGGAGAGCCTGATGCAGGACTCCATCCAAGGACCTTGGGATCATGACCTGAGCCAAAGGCAGAGGCTTTAACCCAATGAGCCACCCAGGCACCCCCAAAAATAAAATTGCTTTAGAATCTTACACTCCTTCTAGATACCTTTTCTTTACATCCTAATTGTCAGGAATTTAAAGGCCTTGTTCTTGTCCATCCCCGCCATTATGTCTCTACCCTAGCTCCAAAAGAATATTCTTGATCCAGTCTCAGTCAAAGGATTCTGAAATGTTTAAATATATCTCAGGTGAAAAGTTTTGAGTTCCATTTTAGATGAGAAAAAAAATAAGGATATAGATCCTATGGAATATATCAAAGATATTGTTTGCCATGAGGCAAATTGGCATGGGATGAAATTCTTAATGTGCATAATTAAACAAGATCTTGATGTGCAAGATGATAAGAAAAAATGGGCTTTGACTTGAGCTCAGACAAATTGAAGATTCTGGCCAGGAAGAAGGTCAGCAACAGTGGATTCATGAGGATGATTTGTTGGGAAAAAAATTTTTAATTAAAATGGGGGAGAAATCATATGTACCATGACATAAGTGGATAAATCTCTGTATGAAGAGGATGAAGAAGATGGGAGATTAAATTCAAAGCCATAAGCTAATCACATAGTGGCTAGCGAAGCCCTCTGTGTAGCTCTCCATTCTACTGAGACCAGCAGAACCAGAAGCCAGTGATGTTCTAATAACAGACTAGGGGAACTATATGCAGAAAATCACACCTTAAAACAACTTTTTAAATTGCTGCTTTTATTTTTAAAAAACATGGTATGTTTCAGTTAGAATAGAATGTTGATGGTATCTTCATACTGTTGTTAATTTCTCACTTTGATGTCTTCACTAACTAGTGATCTCTCCACTGGGAGGACTTCAGTGTCATGGCGCCCACTCCTCCCGCAGCCGCCACAGGAGAGGCCCTGGTATCAGCCCAGGGTCAGTAGTTGCTGAGTTACTTGGAGAAGTCATTTACACATCCCATGTCTTGGGCACCTTTTTAAACTTAAAACACAAAACTTAACATTCACATGGATTATTTTTAGTAAAGGGCCATATGTGTTGGCTGATGATAGTTTTTTTTTTTTTTTTTTTTTTTCACATTAACCTCATGATCTTAACTTCCACTCTCTCAGTCTTTAGTGTGGAATGGGAAATTGTAGAAATTTGCAAAGCAAATTTGAGTGCAAGATCCTTCTGTAGTTTTCATGTGTTTCCTTTTTTTCAATAGTTCTCTTGTCCGTTGTCACCGTACCAGTTCAGCCATTTGTGGATATTGTCTTTTGTTTTGCTTTGAGTGACTGACTCACTTTTATTTGGGTCCTTGCACTCACTTGAGTTTTTACAGAAACACTTCCCCTCTTGTATCACATCTACATCTTACCACGTTAGAAACTAGATAGTTAATTAGATTTCCTAATGAGTTCACCCGGTGAAAACAGAACTGAGAACCAACTTGGTAACTGGTGGGAGAAATAAGGCATAGACATACTAGAAAGTAGACCCCTAGTGTAGAGTACATCATATGTTAGGAGCACTTGCTGATAAATTCCAAAGGATGTGGAGTGATCCAGCTAGCCGGTGAATGGAAACACTAGCTGGCCTCCTCCATGTTGCTGGTGGGCTTATTAGGCAAATAAATCCCCACCACCATCTTGAAATATACCCCCTACAACTGCCTGTGACAGAAACAGCGTGAGTCATAAATCTTTCCGATTTGTGGCTCACACGTGACATCTGTTTTCATTTAAAATCCTTGTAGTTCCCTGGGTCACTGGGTCTTCATCTCAGCTCCTCTCAAGGTACCTTGTGGGTGGAAGGAAGTCTCCCCAATGGGATTTTCCTGTAGACTGTTGGTATTTTAGTCAAACTATCCAAAACTTGCCTTCCAAATATGGGGGAAATCTCTTCGTGTGGAGTAGTGCTAGAAAGCTAATTTGTATAAATTATTATGAAGCTGGGTCACAGTAATTGAGAAAAAAAGATGAGGACGTTAACAGTGAGGAGCCATTTTGATGTTCCCCTCTTCTCCTCAGAATGAAAGATTCTGTTTCTGATACTGAGTGTTGGGACATTTCTGCATCTGCTTGGTTTATAGCATTCATTTTCCCCTGGGACATTTCTAGATACCAGTTTTTAAAATAGAAGAGTAATAAGAGTAGCGACTTCCCTTGTTGAACTTTGTATTTGTTTCCCCAAAGGCTCACCAATTAAAGACTGATCAAATCTAGTCACCCACAAAGAGGTGATGGTAGAACCCCATAGGGATAAAACACACCTCAGGGTTCAGAAGGAAAGAGTGATTTACAGGATTTCTTTTCTTCTAGTTTAGTCTTATGAATCTCTTTTGTTCCAAGAGTTAAAGGTGTTAAGGAAATTGACTTAACCTCTGCTAAATACTGAGCCTGGGTGGACCCATGGCCCTCCAGGGCTGAACTGGAAGGTTCAGAGGTGTGACAGTCTGGTCACAGGGGAGGCTGGGCTCCTGGGCTCCAGGGTCCTATCAAGCAACAGCCTTCCCTCCAGCAGCGCGCTCCCTCACTGAGGCATCCGACCGCAGCCAGGCCCCTGTCTGTCTGCCGCCGGGGGATCTCCGCGCGCACACCTTTCCCAGGTAACGGCTGCACCTGTTACAGCCCGACACCTGCTGTGCTCGCCTGCCGGTGTCGCGAGTCCCGCGTGGCAGACGACGAAACTGGAGCATGGCCCACAGTCCTGCTTCTCTTTCGCCTTCTCCCCCGCCCTCCTTCCTCAGCCGCAGCGCGCCCGGTGAGCTGACACATGAAGGAACCGCGGGGAGCGTCCCTGCGCGTTGGGACGGTGTCGGAGGGGACGCCGCTGCGGGAACAGCCTGTTCCCTTGGGAAACTTCCCTCACAAGACCAAGTTCTCACCCAGAACCGATGACTCACCTTCTGCCCGTTCTCTCTCCTTCTCCCCCTGCAGGAAATGTGACTGGAAACAGTAACTCCACGTTTATTTCCAGCGGGCAGGTGATGAACTTCAAGGGCGACATCATCGTGGTCTACGTCAGCCAGAACTCCCAGGAGGGCCCGGCGGGGCCGGGCAGCGGCGCGGGGGAGCCGGTGGGCCACCCGGTGCAGGAGGAGAGCTCGCCGCGCTGCGACTCGTTCGCCGGCCTCGGGCCGCGCTTTCCCGACCCGGGTGCCGGCCTGGACGCGCGCCCGAGCGGGGGGCTGCAGGAGCGCGGCGCCCCGGGGCCCGACAAGGCCTCGAGGCCGGTGCAGGAGCAGGGGGAGGCCGAGGCCGGCGCGGCAGGGGCGCGGCGCTGAGCACCCGGGGACCCGCAGCGGCTCTCGGCGCCCCTCAGAGCCGCCTTGCCTGGGGGTGAGCGCCGACCTCCGGCCCTCCGGCCGGTCCTCTGTGGGCACCGCAGGGGCCGCGTCCCGGAGCCACGCGCACCTGCCCTGCGCGCGGACGGGGGCGGGCCGGGAGTGGGGGCGGGGCCCTCGCACCTGCGCCGGGGCGGGGCCTGGGGGGCGGCGCGCACCTGCGCCAGGGCGGGGCGGGGCGCGGCGGGGCCCTCGCGATCTGCTCCCCGACGACGCTCCCTCCGGGTACATCCGCGTGGGATGACCCGACGGTCAGCGCCCGCCGTACTCTGTAGAATCGGGCACTTTTCAAACACCTGCATTTGTTCTGAGCATTTACTGATACCCACAGTCACGTATCAACTGATGACACAGGTACACGGCGCTCCACTTTTACCTCCTTTCAGGGTTTTCGGTTTTCCTCCGTCCCATCCTATTTTCCATTATCATTTCATCATTAGTTTGTCTCTTTATGGCTTATGTTTTAATGATTGTTCTCTTTGGGTCTGCTTCCCCCCTCCTTGTATTTGTATTTCATTTCGGTAACATTTTCTTAATACTCTACCCCTTTTTGTTTTTACTATGTAAGGGTTTTCTTGAAATTCTCCTAAGGGTGCTGGTCTCCTTTACGTATTTTGTGCACCCCTTCTTGAAAGGTTGCCCGGATTTTGGTGATGGGTTTTTGGGGGTGGGGGCAGGGAGGTCTGTACTAAGCACTTTTGGTGAAAAGGCCTGGACTGGGAAGCCTAGAGGGAGGCTCAGGGAGCAAATGGAAGGGCTTTTGGTTTTCAAAAAAAAATTTTTGTGTTCTCATTTTCTTTAAGGGAAACCCTATTTTTTGTGTTCTCATTTTCTTTAAGGGAAACCCTATTTCCCCCCTGAATGTTTCTAAGTTTCTGTCACTCTGCAGGCAGACGGAAGTCGTACTGGGTCCTTCTTTCCCCCACCCCCAAATGGCTCATTCCTGAGGGGAATGTGTTTACTCCTTCCAGCAGAGGCAATCACCTACTTTGGTAACTAACTTTCTAAAATCCGAGTTGGTGCAGCTTGGCATTCTTATTCTTGATGTCTCTCTCATAAATACATGGGAAATAAACAGGACACGGGATAGCCCGAGTACAGGGTGACAAGCAGCTGCCAGGAAAGTTCAGGAAAGAAGGGATGGGGCACCTGGGTGGCTCAGTCAGTGAAGCATCTCACCCTTGGTTCCCACTCAGGTCATGATCTCAGGGTCTCCAACTCTGCTTGAGATTTCCTCTCCCTCTCTGCCCCTCTCCTGCTCGTTCTCTTTCAAATAAATAAATACATAAATAAAATCTTTAAGAAAAAAAAAAAGAAAAGAGGGATAAAGCCAAAATGTTAATTTGCTTTTTCTTTCTCTAGGTAAGAACCACCTAAGTGTATTTAGGCAATAGACCCTATTTTCTTCCTAAATAATTGTGCATCTGTAATTTAGTCTTGTAAAAATGGAAAACATTTCTGCTATTTTCCTTGTTTAAAAACCAAATCCTCATATTGTGAATTTAAGAAAACTTATCAAAGAGATACTTTTCTCTAAGATCAGCTCTCTCGTGAGGAAACACACAGCGTGAGTCAGATTAAAAGGAAGGACCTGACTTCTTCCATCTGTTATGGTCAGAGAGTATTCTCATATACCAAAGAAAAGTTAAAATACCTAAACATATTAAATTAATTTTGTGGTTCTGGTAGGTTTTAAGAGTGCTAATAGTGGTCAGTGTCCAGACTTAAATGGCCATAGGTGCCTGGCTGAAGGAATGACCTTTGGTCGCTGATTTCTCCCTACTGGTGGCAGATCTCTTGGAAACACTGAAATAATAGCGATTATGATTTTTTTGTTTTTGAGAGAGAGGGAGAGAGAAAGTGAGAATGATTGGGGGGGTAGGCCAGAGGGAGAAGGAAAGAGAATCTCAAGCAGGCTCCATGCCCACCGCAGAGCCCAACGTGAGCCTCAGTCTCACCACCCTGAGATCATGACCTGAGCTGAAATCAAGAGTCAGATGCTTAACCAACTGAGCTGCCCAGGCGCCCCTCAGTTATAATTTTTAGTGGAGGAGCAAAGGCTAGCTCTCTAATTTATGGGACTCCTTAGCTTACGTAAAAAGCTGCAGGAAGTAACCGCATTGCCAGGATGATTAGTTTGTGGGAATCTACTGTTTGTTCTGCCCATTTAGTTAACATCCTTCCGAAGAGACATGTCATAAAAATGGAAGAAACTATTATACATTTTGATATGGAGTGTGTTTAACAGACAAAATATGGTTCGCAGAGTAGAATGCTAAGCTAAAGACCCGAGTTTCTACTGTGACTGGAATCATCTCATGGACCCTATTTTCACCTTTCTGTACTTTCCTATTTCTTTTTATAAAAAAGCACTAGCGATCATTTTTGACACTTTCCTTACCCAGAGGTAACAAAAGGATGCTACAGTGAATGTTTAAGTATCTTGAGCTCCTTAAATAAAAGGTGCTAAATAAACACATTAAGAATCTACCTTCAGAAAAAGGTAGTATTCTTTCCCACCCTGATCCCTACGGTCGATATTGATCCAAAGACAATTAAGTGGTAGAAATCTATGACAAATAGAAGTCTGTGTCTATGTGTTACAGAGACGTATATGACAGATGTAAACAGAATAAAATGAAGACAATAATGAAAAATTGTTTGGAGAATGTGATAAAGAGATTATTAAACTCAGAGTTCACCATAAAAAAATGTTTTTAAATGGTTGTTTGAACAGGGCTCTTTGCAAAATAATGGATGTGACTTATTTCTGCTCTCTGTGGTCTGCTATGGTGTCAGATGTTGGTTATATTGTTTCTTTTCGGTGGAACCCTCAGCAACAGAGTTGGGACAGAAAAGGCTTTGCTTTGACGATATATCTACTGTTGATCTCCTGAGAAAATTCTTTAAAATACAGGTTGGCTGTGCAGCGAAAGAGTGGAAAGGGAAGTGGAGTATAGGGTCTCCCGCTCACATTTACCTCCACTACCCGAAGAAGGCAGAATGCATTTCTCTCTCTACCTGTAAGTGCAAAGAACAATTTGAATGTGATGTCCTGGAACCTTCCTGTGATAGGAGGAAGGGGTTTCTGCTATGTACCAAGCACCCCAAGACATAGTGGCTTAAAGTAACCACCATTTATTCTGTGGGTTGGTCCCACCTGGGTGGTTCTTCAGGCCTGCCTGAGCCTGGTAAGGCTTGCTTACCCATGTGCAGGCTGGCTGCGGTTAGCAGGGGCCAGCCTGAGCTCTCTCCATGTGCTCCCTCAACCTCCCAGCGAGCTAGTCTGGCCTTGCTCTCTGGTGGTGGCAGGTTTCTGAGAGAGCAAGCATCCCAGTGCTCGCACTGGTATGCTGTGACTTCTGCCACACTCTGTTGGCCAGAGCAAGACACGGGCAGCTCAGGTTCAGGAGTTGGAGGAGACAGAGCCCCAGCTCTTAGCGGGAAGAGGAGCAGCGTGAGAGAGGGAGAGGGATGGATGCAGGAAGGGGAAGAGTGAGTCCCTTTTACCATCCGTCTACACTGGAGAGTTGTTCAGAATAAAAGGGTGTGGAGTGAAGTGCTCCCAGAGCACATCTGGGAATAAGAGAGGGATGTTCCCAGCCCCCGGGGGTGCTTCCATCTCCAGTGATCACATTCCAACAGAGAGACCCCCACATCCATATTTAAGGACTGAAATTCCTTCCAAAGCCAAATATCCATGGTCGGGGGCCTGTGTCGACTGTACTACTGCATTCCAGCGGCACAAGTCACTGAAGAGCAACTACTGCACAGTCAAGAAGACTGTAGAGGAACCTGGTATAGAAACAGATAAGAGATGTCCCACTCACCCTTTATGCTCATTCAGCAAACCATGGTGAGGTATTGGGCAAAAGAGCGAGCTTGAGCGAGGGTTCTGTCTCTGGTGGAAGAGGCGTCATTTTGAAACATTGGCTCTTTGACAGTCTCAGGATGCATGTCTCCCCTTGGCCATCTGCTCCGAGGAGCTGGGGGGTGCTCTGGGCACCAGTCGCATAACCCCCTTTGAGGGGAGGAAATAAGCATTCAAAGGCCTAAACATTCAGTTGGTGAGTCATCGTTTTTATTTATGCTTGGCCCTGAGCATCCCTGAGAAAGGAGGTGAAGCGGGCTGGAGAGTCCCGAGGCATCTGGGGTCCTCCTAGGGAGCTAGGGAAGACTTTGGGTGTTGCTCTGCCCCAGGGCAGGAGAGGAGCTGCTGGGAACAGAGATTATCTGAGGAATTCCTGCCACAGTTTGACCCCCACCCCACCCCTACCCCCCAACCGAGGCCAAGGAAGGGGGCTGTGCCGGCTGGTGAACAGACTGCCCTGCGAGGACTTGAGCCTTGCCAAAAAGAGGTGGGGCCAGCAGCAGGCACAGCATGTCAGGTGGAATCACTGAAGACAAGGCCAGAGGTGCAGGGACCACAGATGCCGGAGACCCTGACCTGATACCCACATGGCTGGCCCCACTAAGGAACTGCCTCCCTTGGGAAAGTAACCCAGCGTTTCCCAAGGTTTGAGCAAGGGGAGCACAGAATACATTTCTGAATGGGGAGGGACACCTAAGCGACCTCTGACTGTGACCCTCGATGATCCCCTTCAGCCTGGCGTCTCATGCTCTTGGGAGCCTGACTGTCTGTCTGTCTGTCTGTCTGTCCATACTCATTCCTGCACGGTTACCCTGATCCCAGGTATCAGGGCGAAGTTGAAACTCCTGCTTAGTTTGCATCTCTTTCCTCCATTCTCCTTAGTAACACTGACATGCAAGAACACTTGCCCCCAAAAATCTTCACTTAAGATTTTCACTAGTAAGATTACCAATAGCATAAAAAGTTAAAACGACAAATTCCAGGACGTTTCCGGTAACTTCATTCTCCCGCGAGGCCCTGGAGGCATCCCCCTGCTCCTCCCCCCCCCTCCCCCCCACCGTGTGATGGAACAAATTGAAGAGCCGCAGGCAGACCTGGAGTCTTCAGCCCTGCAGCTAACTGCCTTCCCTAGCACCGCGGCCCTCCTTAGCTCTGTTTCCCACGTGTGTGAATTGAAGATAACCATATTGGTGTACAGCGCTGGGGCAAAGGTGAAATGGGAAGACGGACAGCCACGCACCAGCAGAACTCCTGGAAGATGCTAGTGGTAGAGACCCAGCTGTTACACAGCACCCTCTGTGGTCTCTTACAGCTGTCCATTCCTGGGCACAGCGGGGGCCTCAGACATCACATCCACTTCCTGTGTCGGGCCACGTAACTATCACTCTGCCCCCCACCTCGGACACCTTCCCACTCGTTGAAACAAGACCCAAGGGGTGCGCCTTTTCCACTGTAAATTCACAAGACTGTGGCAGCTGATCCAAAGTTGTCATTTCCTGACATCACACATGGAGGGAAGGGGGCTTATGCCCAGTAGCCCCCCAGTGTACCGCCTTCACTGGCCAGTACAATTAGAATGGGTGCTGGGGGATAATAAATCTGCCACCAGCTTGGACAACATGGCAATATAGACCTGATCCCCTCTGGGAGGGGACTGGAGCCCGCCCCTCTGACCCAGGCTGTTGATTTCTTATGGGCAGGTGTAGTCCTGAAAACAGTCTACGTGGACATGAGTCATGAGAAAAACCACATTCTTGTGATGAGACTCTGACAAGTTGTCTTAATTTAGGCAGAGGTAGTAAAACACCTTATCCTAAAATGGAAAAGCAATTTCAACTTACTGGCTTTCATGGTCTATTTCAATGACAAAGAAACCACCACCACCAAAAACAAAACAAAACAAAACAAAACAAAAACCAAAAAACCTGTATATTTAAGGTTCTTAAAAGAGCTTTTTCTAAATATCTACTCCTTCAGTGGAAAAAACAAACAATTTTTCATATCAGGTTTATTGAGTTTGTGATTTATATCCAGTAAGATTCACCCCATTTTAGAGATACAGTTTTAGTATAAGTTTTGACAAAAATTTATGGTTGTGTAACCACCACAATCAAGACAGAGACTATTTTCAGTCCCCTAAAATTTCCTGTTTGCCTTTGTAATCAATCCTCTTTGTGTTACCCCCACCTCCTGGCAACTGCTCTCTGTTCTCTGTCCCTATAGTGTTGCCTTTTCCGGAATGTCGTCTGAATGGAAGCCAGTTGAGTTTGGCTTCTTCTAGCATAACGCCCTTGGGCTGCATCCCAGTTGTTGGGGGTATCCGAAGTTGGCTCCTTCTGATCGCAGAGTCGTACTCTGTGGGATGGATGCACCACCGTTTATCTACTCGCCAACCTTCAGATTCCTTCCAGTGTGGGGCGATGACAAATAAAGTTGCTCTAAAAACTTGAGTGGACGTGTGATTTCATTTCTGCTAGGAGTGGGATTGTGGGGTCATGTAGTAAATATATGCATGGAATTGCAGAACTATTTTTCTGAGTAGCTGGGCCGTTCCGCACTCACATCAACAATGAATGGGAGTGCCAGTTGCTTCACGTTCTCATCAGCACTTGGTATCGTCAGTGGTTTGACTCTTAATTTTAGCCGTTCTGCTAGACGTATAGTGTCTCATTGTGGCTTTACTCTGCGGTCCACGATGGAGCATCTCTTCATCTTTACCTCTTGTTTGGTGAAGCATGTGTTCAAATCTTCTGCCCATCTATTTTATTTTATTCTAGTCTATTCTCTTTTTTAAGTAAGCTCTGTGTCCAGTGTGAGGCTTGAACTCTGAATCCCAAGATCGAGTCGCTCCCTCTACCGACCAAGTCAGCCAGGCACCCCTTTTGCCCACTTTTTAATTGCGTTATTTATTATTGAGTTTTGAAAATTCTTCTGTATTCTGGATACAAGAATATATAGGTATTAGGGCTTTTAGGGGATTCTGTATTTACTACTGTTTGTGAAAAATAAAGACATTAAAATTTTTTATTTTCTAAAAAAAATACGTTTCAGGAGGTGTGTACCATCAGTAATATTTATTCAGAGTAAATGTTTCCACAATGAAAACTCTTTTCACAGTGGGACTCCCAGTGTCAGGGCCGAGAGCCACCCCTTGTTCCGTGGACTGTCACATCCTATAAGGCTTTCTGGAGTGAAGCAGGCACACTTCTAGGGAACACATTCACCCGTGGAAATTGGGAGTTTCGTGATAAGCATGCCGACGTAAATGTCTTTTTATTGGTTGAGGAAAGATGGAATGTTTTTCTATTGATATTTTCTGATTTCATTATTTTTATATTCATAATACGAAAATAATGAGTGACTGAATAAGAAGAAAAAAAAAGACAAACTCCTATCTTCTCTGTGTGGAAACAGAGAGAGCAGGCGGCCTTGAGAAAGATTGTCAGTCGCCTGAATGTAGGGCTAGACAGTGTCCGGAAGGTAAAGGGAGCTGTTGTCCCCTCTAAAATGGGCTTGGTCTGCAGAGCTAGTGCTGGGGATCAGGGAAGTCCAGCAGCCTCCTGAGAGGGTCAGCACCAGCGAGCTTCTTAAAGGATCAGGAGCATCTTAGTGAGGTTCCCCCAGCAGGAGGGACACCACGGGCTCCCAAGGGGCTCTCATGCTGGTGGTGAAGGGTTGGGCCAGACAGGTGGGGGCTCCTGAGGTCCAGCCACCTCTGACTCATCTCTGGAGACCAAGGCTGTGCATGAGCAAGGTGAATGTGATGTTAACCCTGGGGCCTCCCCTCCCTCGGCAGTGCACAGTATCTCTATGAGTGGGACAGAGCTGGACAGTGGCCAGGGGCTGTGACAGGGCACTGCTGAGCTCACGAGCCTTTCTCAACCTCTTGGGGGATGGTATTTGGAAGGAAAATCTGTTCCCTTTGGACCAGTCAAAAAACGAGGACAGTCTAGATAGGGAGAGGCCATGACAAGAGCTAGATGGGGAGAAAGCGCCAGAACCAGGGAGCGTCTCTGGCTGCCCTTTCCCGTCCTCTCCCACTACCCTGACCTCTTTTCTGTGGTTGCTCATTCTGTGTCTCTTTCTTTCTCTTTTCCTCTTGCTCAAGCCATTCTCAACTCTCCACCGTGGGCCCCAGGCCCTTGGTGCCCCTCCCCCTTTCCATCCTCCCGTGTGGGTCCCACATTTCTTATTGTTCCCTCAATGACTCCTCTGTCCCTCCCTGCCTCAACACTTGTCTGCAGAACACTGAGAGCCTTCCCTGCCTCGTCTCCTTCCCTCTGTCCGACTTCCTTCTTGTCCCTTCCTCCGCATCTTCCATTTCCCTTCCCCCATCCCAGGGGGCCCCAGCTGCAGAGGGGGCCTGTGGTGAGATCTTCTTGCTAGAGGTTAACCTTCTACCGATGGCTCTTTTAGAACTTGGCCTTTTCCTAGAAATTACCCCATTTGTTCCTCTTGCGCCAGTGGGCAGACCGCTGCACCGCTTGGTGAATGCAGACCCCGCCCTCCCTGGGATGGACCCCCTCAGACACGAAGGGCAGGGTTTGGACTCCGCCTCACCATTTCAGCCACTGGCAGCGTGTATGGACCCATAGCACTGTCTTTAAATGGCCTTTTAGGAAAATAAATAAATAAATGATCTTTTAGGGGCATCTGGGTGGCTCAGTCTGTTAGGCACCCGACAGCTGATCTCGGCTCAGGTCATGATCTCGGGGTGATGGGATTGAGCGCCGTGCCGCCCCTCCCGCATTCAGCAGGGAATCTGCTTGAGGTCTCTCTCCCTCTGCCCCTCCCCAAATTTTCCTGCACACGTTCTCTCTCTCTCAAATTAAAAAAAAAATAATAATGTTTTTTTAAGCCTTACTCCATGGTAGTTGAAACCAGCACCCATTTCTGACTGGGTCAATGGCTTGTGTGAGGGTTTCAGGAGTTAGGAACCCACTCTGGAGAAGTCAGGGCAAGCGAGGGAGGGATCTCAAGACGGCAGGGGAAAGTGAAGCCCCAAGTGCTGGAAGGGAGGGACTGTGGTAATTCCAGACACTGCTGCTCTGTTCTTCTGCCTCCCTTACCTCCCAGTCTCTCCTCACGACCTTGTTATGTGCAGTGTGTAAAATGGCTACTCTCTTCCCCAGTCTTCAGCTCCCAGATCCCTGCCTTCTCAGCGTCCACTACCCACTGGCCATATAGATATGTGCGTGCGTGTGTGTGACATATGAGCTTTGTGTGTGCATATGTGCAGTATATAAACCGTCCAGTTTATACATATGACAGGTCCAAATTCCACGAGATAGACTCTGATCACTGCAACGTAACTACGGAACCAGAGTATCATTCATAGGTTATATGGATCAGCCCAATCAGCTGTGGCCAGGGAGGGTCACTAACACCAGAGGAGGCCACCTGGGATGGTCAGGTGTGTGGCAGGAATGTGTCCAGAAGAGGACGGAGGAGGCCTGGACCACGTGTGCACCCTGACCCAGGTGTCACCCCAGACTGCTTAGGTCCAATGACAAATACAAACACATCAAACACAGGGATGAGATCACTATAGGAATTTTTTCTCTTCCAATTTCTGCTATTGTTAATGACTCAAGAAAAGATATATTTTTCTAGTTGGAAGTCCTGACAATTTAAGGGTCTTCTCTGGAGAAGCTGGGGGGGAAATGGAGCTATTTAGATAAGGATTCTTTGTGCGTCTTCCTTCCTTTTTAAAAACAGGCATTTTTATTATCCCGGTGCTGGCCATGGTTCAGAAAGCAAAGGAAGGATAGAGCAATAATCCCTGATGATATATGAAGCGGCCATAAAATAGAAGGAAATCCTGCCATTTGTACAACATGGATAGACCTTGAGGGCGTTATGCTAAGTCATCTAAGTCAGAGAAAGACCAATATTGTATGCTCTCACTTATATGCAGAATCTAAAAAAGTAAGACTCATAGAAACAGGGACTAGAATGGTGGTCGTGGGAGTTTGGGGGGTTGGGGGGAAATGGGGAGATGTGGGTCAAAGGGTACAAACTCTCAGTTACAAGACGAATGACTTACGGGGATTTAACATACAGCTTGATGACTATAGGTAAAAACACCATACGAAGGATTTGAAAGTGGCTAAGACAATAGCTCTTGAATATTCTCCCCACATACTCATACAGACCAAGTAGTAATTTGTGAGGGGGCGGAAGTACTAATTAGCCTTACTGTAATAACTTCACAATATATATATATATATATATATACACGTATCAGATCAGCATGTTGTACGCCTTAAACACACACAGTGTTGTATGACAATTCTATCCCAATAAATCTGGGGGAAAATAATTCCTGTCAATAAAAGAAAAAAACCTTAGGCCCAATGTAAGAGTTCCAATGTCAGGGCCATCAGCACAGCCAGGGGCCCAGGACTCTGATCAGGATCCTTGCCAGATGCTAAACTGTCATTTAATGCAGAGCCCGGGTCCTCTCCACACTGACTGAGCCTCTGCTCTTGACCTAAATTCCCATTGTAAATATGTCCACTTGTGGCTGCCGGTGGAGAAGAAGCAACAGCAGCAATCGCTGGCCATTCTGTTAGGGGAAGAAGAGTGTGAGGGAAGACGAAGCCTCCCTTCACATCAGTTGGGCAAACAGCCACCATTTGCTGAAGCGACGTGCTGAGTAACGTACATGCGTTATGTCATATGTCATAGTCTTATGTCATTTAATCACTACAGCAGTCCATGAGGTGACTGTCATTTCGGTTACACAACAGGATAAGGGTCAGAGAGGCTAATCATCTCCACAGGCTCACAAAGCCAGTGTGTGGATTTAGCACCCAAGCCCCAAAGGGTGAGTTCTCGCCCACTTTTGTAACGATCCTGTGGCCAGCCGGTCACGATTATCTCTGTTTTGCTTTCTCTCAAGTGTCCTGTTTTCAGCTGCAGTGAAATGACGTGCATGGAGCTGAGCCAGTGCGGGCGAAGGAAGCCAGTAATGAAAATATCTTTAAAATAGCTTTTCATGATAATCAGATTTAGTTTCTCAGATTCAACAGTGAGCCCTAAAATGTGGCATTAGATACCTTATATCCTAAGCATACAGTCTATGGGCCCTATGCCCCCAAAGAGATTCCATTCTTTGGGTAGGGTGATACTGTTTAACCTCTTTTAGCTTTGAGAGCAAGTGTTGATTCATGGGATGTGTCAGAAGGACGATCAAACACCCCCACCCCCCACCCCCGAGCAAGCCCCCGGTGGGCATTTACCCATGACTGCCTCCCACCATGTGTGTGCTTCTGGGCCCTATAGATCTGTGTCAGTGACTGTATATTTATTGCAGTATTTATGATGAGTAATGGAACAGCCATCATGACATAGTTAAGAGATCTTTAAAGTCAAGCAAACAAATATAAATCCGGCGATTACTTGACGCGTCCACATCCCAGGGTCCATGGATGGCATGGACGATATGGAGACGACGTCTGTGGGACAGAGGAGCTTTTCCAAAAGGGACAGATGGAGGCCACTGTTCTTTAAGAGCATGACAGGTCAGTCATGGGCCCTGTCAACTGAGTGCATTACCTTCTTCTCAGACAGAGGAAAGCAGGTACAGTGTGCCACCTCGGCTAGATATTTAAGGGCAAAGGACCCGTCCACCCGGCCCACCCATGTTTGCATCAGGGGTGTTCATGAAAGCTTATTCAACATCAGCATGATAATTAGGAAGTCACAAAATGACTGGTTTTTAAATCAGCTTCATGGAGACATTGTAATTGACATGCAGTAAAATTTACCTTTCCCTCATCGACGATTCTATAAACTCTGACAAATGCATTGAACCACGCCGCAGTTGAGACACAGAGCATTTGTGTCATTGCCAAAGCTCCCCCTGGTCCTTTGTAGTCAGTCATCTCCTGCCCCCCGCCCCACCGGTGATTGCTGCTCTGTTCTCCATCCCTACAGCTTTGTCTTTGCCAGGATCGATGGAATCGTGTGGTGTGTATCCGTTAGCGTCTGGCCTCTTTCTCTTGGCACAGGGCTTGATTCTGCATGTGTTCGTAGTTTGTTCCTTTTTATTGCTGAGTAGTATTTACTTTACAGTAATTTGTCCGTTTGCCAATTGAGCGACATTTGGCTTCTTTCTAGCTTGGGGTAATGACGAATAACTCTGCTGTAAACCTTCACATACAGGTTCTCGTGTGGACACGGCTTCTGGGCTGGACTGCGTGGTGAGCATACGCCCACGGTAGGCCGGTGTAGGAGAGATCCAGTCGCTCGCCATCCTCACGAGCCTCCGATACTGTCCACAAACCGACTCTAGAAACAGTTAAAAGTAGTTGCTAAAGCCTGGCAGTGTTTTGTTACCTAAAAGCAAGGTTTCTATCTATGTTTTAGATCAACCTAAAGAAGATAATAATAAAATAAAGTGTTTTTCTGGGTAATTGCACCCTTAAATTATGGCTTTTCCCCCATTACTATTTAATTAAAACTTTTACAAACATCCTTGATACCCAAGCGGTAGGTAGGATAGCAATTGATCCTATGCTCAATGGGTATTTTTAAACATTCAAATGAGGTGGTATTTTCTTTAAAAGGAAGTGTTCGACTTCCCTAACGTTGTTTTGAAAAGATGGTGAAGATTCCTGTGCTCAGGGGAAAACCAAAGCCAGAATTAGAACAATGGCAACCTTGGGCTGTTCTCATTTCTCTTGCAGGAAATGGCTTTTTTTTTTTTTTTTTTGAGTTAGTTGTGTATATTCTACCTATGGATTATCTACTTCCAGAATTATACACAAGCATTTTAGAACACCAACTTGCTCCACATTTGCCTCTAATTCCCACTTCCCAAGCCAACCAATTTTCTTTCCAGTCAACCCAGGCATACTCCAAACTTACATAATGAGCATGAATGCAAATGGAACATAATTAGAGAAATAACTCAGGAATCAAGATAATTACATACACCCACATCAAGACAAATACTAAGACAAAGACAGCTTGAAGTAGTCACCATACTTTGCCAGGGGGCTGCTGCATCAAGTCTGAGGTTTTCCTTCAGCAGCTGGGGGGGATTAAGAGCAAAATGGCGATGTGTCCACTACAGGGTAGTGGGAAAGACACAGAAGAGAACGGTCTGAGCAGGTTCGTCCTCCTCCCTGGCCTGTCGTCCCACAGCACAGGGAGGCTTCCATGAAGATATTAGCTCACTGTTCTGGTAGAATCTCACTGAACCTTTCAAGGACTAGGTAGACAAGCGGCTACCAGTTATGTCTCACCATGGTTTCTAGAAGTCTTCAAGGTTCTTTGGGTCTGAAGGGCCGTCCCAGGAATGATGAGAAGGCAACTGTCCGTTGGGTCCTGACTCTGAACTACCAAAACCCCAAAGAAGTTGCAAGGTTGACAGTGCAAGTCTTAGGAGCGGCTCTGTGCTCCCAACAGCCCTCAGGAGCCAGCAATAGGAAGTGTTTCCTCAAAGTTTAACCCCAAATGAAAGAGAAACTATGTGGAGAAAGTGGACCTGGGGCTACTATGGGCCAGAGTCCATTTTGTGAAGTTTCAAATTTAATTCTAACCCGTGCCCCATGAAGGAAGTATTACCTCCCATACTTGTGTGTAGCTGGGAAACGCAGGGTCTGAGAAGTTGCTTCAGGCCTCACTTGGGACATATACTAAAATCGGGACGATACAGAGAAGATTAGCATGGCCTCTGGGCAAGGATGACACGCAAATTTGTGAAGATGTTGCTTTACTGCCTCATGTTGCTAATTAGGTGGCCAAGTCCTGCCAGGTCTGTCTGGCCCCCAAAGCCCTGTCCTCCTTTGAGAGCCCAAGAAAATATCTGATGCCCGCTTAAATTTTCAGAGAAACAACTGAATATGTTTTTAGTATTTGTAATTCCCAAATATTACATGGGATGTGCAGATATTAAAAATTATTCCTTGTTGGGGTGCCTGGGTGGCTCAGTTGGTTGGACGACTGCCTTCAGCTCAGGTCATGATCCTGGAGTCCCGGGATCGAGTCCCACATCAGGCTCCCAGCTCCATGGGGAGTCTGCTTCTCCCTCTGACCTTCTCCTTGCTCATGCTCTCTCTCAAATTAAAAAAAAAAAAAAAAAAAAAATCTTAAAAAAAATTATTCCTTGTTTATCTGAAATACAGATTTTTAAAAAAGATTTTATTTATTTATTTGACAGACAGAGATCACAAGTAGGCAGAGAGACAGGCAGAGAGAGTGGGGGAAGCAGGCTCCCTGCTGAGCAGAGAACCCGATGCGGTGCTCGATCCCAGGACCTTGAGATCATGGCCTGCGCTGAAGGCAGATGCTTAACCCACTGAGCCACCCAGGTGCCCCTGAAATGCAGATTTAATGGAACATCCTATAATTTTATTTGCTAACTTTGGCGACCCTGACCCTCATTGATGTTTTCAGCCACATGATGGAGTTGCTGATATCCTGCAGTTTGCTGCTCCTCAGTAGATTATTGCAAAAAGATTTCTCCCCCTCGTGTACTTTGGGGGACGGGGTGAGGAGGAAGGGCGCTAAGGGCGGGCCCACCTGAGCACAGTCACGAGTGGGGAAAGTTACAAGCACCTCCTTCTTTCAGGATCACTGAGCTGTGCTGGGTCAGGTCATTTTCCGTAACGTACATGTGTCTGGGTTAGAGATTCCCGAAGTTTGTTTTTGTGGAGGGCTAGCCCCTGAGATATATTGTGCACAGCTAACTTTGGGAAGTGCTACAAATGGTCCCCTCTTGGAGGGTCCTGGGGCACAGTCGGTCATTGTAGGTCTTGAGAAAGCCTGTCAGGAAGACCGCAGTTGACTTTCTGGAACTGAGAGGTTTTCACGCTCCCAGACCATAGCGGGAGCCCCTGCTGGTGGGATGATGGGAAACTCCGTCCTTTCTGATGTTCCCTTGTGAGACACTTTCTGAGAATCCACAAGCTATGTTTACACACTCTTTTTTATCTGGGGGCTTCAGAATGGAGCCAGGCCCTCAGAGCTGAGCTCACGTAGCTTACGAACCGCTAGAGGTGTCAGCCATGTGGCTTGAGCTGCACGCCACACACACGTCCCCTCCTGCCACCTTGTCACCTGCTTGCTCTGCTGCTGGGCTCCTCTATGTTAATTTGTCCTGGGCTCAGACACTAGCCTGCTCCTTGATTCCCCTTTCCAGGTGCAGAGAAACAAACAGCCTTGGAAACAGGACAACTCCCAGAGCCTCCACGGGGTCCCCCTGCCAGCCGTGTGTTGCTAGATGCTTAGCAACGGGCTAGAGGAGTCTGATTCCCAGTGTGTGGGGCTCAGACTCTCGACCCCCGTGGTCAAGAGTCACATGCTCTACCGACTGAGCCAGCCAGGTGCTACATAATTTAATTTCTAATGATGGCTGTGCTTATCAACCAGCTTGCAAAATCCCTGACAATTTTACAATTTTACAGGAGCCCAAATTTACAGGAGCTACCTCCAGCACATCCCTACGGCTTCAGGGTGACTCGCTCCTTAGCTTCTAACTCCCAGCCACCATCCACTTTTCCCATCCCCACCCCAAGTAAAGGAAGGCATTCAAAACCATTTCTGCCCTACCCAGAATCCAGGCCTAACTGCTTCCCCCAGAATCACTTTATAGATTTATGAAGACAGATTTTTATCTTATAATAAAAATGCCTTTACCTTGAGCCGTCCTATTTCAGAACAGGATACACACTTTCGTTTGCATATATAAAAGGGCAATCAGTGTATTTTTCCCCAAAGAATCATCTGCACTCCCAAAGGTGACTTCTAGCCTCTAGTTGGAATTCAGCCCAATGGAGAACCACTAAAGGTTTAGTATTTGGGGGTCAGTTTTTTCCTCCCGGATTTCAGAGACTTCTGGACCAAATCTTAGATGGGGCTCTGAGTCTCTTAGGCATTCCTGTCACAGCTGCTATTGAAGAAAGGCTTTTCCCAGACATATGGCCTGTGGAGGGGGGTGGTATGTGGGTTGAATTGTGTTTCCCCAAAATATGTTGGAGTGCTATAAATGGGATACCTATAAACATGACTTTATTTTGAAAGAGGAGGTGCTCCCGCCTCCTATCTTCCTACTGTGGACAGCACTGCCCCGAAGAACCTAACAGTTAGGACAGGAGTAAATGTATCTCTACATGATTAACCCCAGGGTGGTCTATCCTGATCCTAACTTGTCCTTGATTTGTAACGCATGCAAACTCGAATTCACCTCCACTCGTTTATTAGTAGCCGTGGACAACACTTCTCCCTCTATACTTCCCAAATAAATCACTTCCCTGCTAGGACCTAGGAGTTCTGGAAGTCTCCAGAATCGAAATAGATCACCTTGAAAATTCTTAATTCAGTTGATTTCTGTCTCACAGCAGATGTTATATAAATACTTGATTATTGATAATATCCCCAATTTGCATAAGTGTTGATACTATGTTAAAGGGGATGAGAAGAAAAATGATATAATTACTACAAACTAATTTTACTAATTACTCAGAGCAGAGCACAATCAGGGGTTCCAAAAGATGCATGGAGAGAGGACTAGGTGCTGAGCTCTGAGATTTCAGGGTACACAGTGATCCAAGCACTCAGACGTAGGAGAACTGGGAGCAGCCATGTCCTTTGCTGACCAATTCAGCAGCCAAGTGTATGGGCTGAGACTTTTCTGCTTCCAGGTCCCAGACATGCCCCTGAACCTTTTCTTCGGATCCCTTCATTCACAGCCCCAGCCCTCGTTGTTAGCATGGTCACTCCCCTCCCCAGTCGAGGTGGCCAGGCCCCTTACATTTAGAGGTCTAAGAGGAGATGGAACTCTTGAGCCGGCCTGAGTCAGAGGAGGTGGTTGTTCTTCACTGTGGCAATTACCAACCCAGGCCACCCATACCTGCTGGCACTGTCGGGGGCAGCCCAGGGGTTTGCACCGAGCTCCTACTTAGGGTTTTGCCCAACTATACCTTAGTCATGTTGTTGTTTTTGTTGTTTGATTGACCGCCTCTGACTAAATCCAAGATCCAATATCTAGGAACCCCTGGAAGACAATTCTTCCAGGATTCTGGCCCTAAGTGCCTAAACCTGGGTTAACTTGGGAACCAGAGGTAGAGGCAGGACTTAACAGACTCTAATGAATCTCTCTGCGCGTGTGTAGCACCTGGCGTCAGCCCCGCCCACATCGCTGCGGGGCGGGGTCACGTGACCGGTATGGGCCGCTGTGCGCTTGCGCGTGAGAGCTCCCGCAGTAGCTGGACCCACCAGGTGTTGGGGCATGTACCCTGCGGGGGAGCGGCTCTTGCCCTTGTCTGCGGAAGAGGTCGTAGGGTCGAAGACAGAGCCTTCTGGCCAGTGGCCCCCCGCATTCAAGCGAAGGTTTCTCAGACCCTGCAGTCTTCTGAGTAGCCCCACAGAGGACCGGCCAGCCAAGCCCAGAATGGGGAGCAGGTAACGGTGGCATTTTAAGCTGGTAAGATGTGTTTTTGTTTTTTTAAATATTTTATTAATTTATTTGACACAGAGAGAGATCACAAGCAGAGAAAGAGAGGCAGAGAGTGGGGAGGAAGCAGGCTCCCTGCTGAGCAGAGAGCCTGATGTGGGGCTCGATCCCAGGACCCCGGGATCATGACCTGAGCCGGAGGCAGACGCTTAACCCACTGAGCCACGCTCAAGCTGGTAAGCTTTGAGGTTAGTCGTGACTCAGTGATAGTCGATGATTAAACACTGCTTGAGCTGCGGAACGTTTTTCCAAGACATACCTTCCTGAGCGCCTACTGTGTACCAGACTCGGTGACAGGGAGCGGGGAGACCGAGGTGAACACAGAATAGCTTCCATCAAACAGCGCAAGGTTCCGGGACAGAATAGACGGCGTCGTGGTCTGCACAGCAAGAAGAGGCGTGTGGCAAAGGTGGCATCGCCTTTCTTTTTTGCATTAATACTTACTGTTGAGTGCAAGGTTCTGTACCAGGGACAGCAGTGAACGCAAGAAACAAGACTCATAGAGCTCGTGTCATTCAAGGTAGACAATTCTGGGGAATCCTGGGTGGCTCAGTCAGTTGAGTGTCTGTTTCCGCCCAGATCCTGATGTCAGGGTTCTGGGATCGAGCCCTCCATTGGTCTCCCTGCAGTGGGGAGCCGGGTTCTCCCTCTGCCTCTGCCATTCCCCCGGCTTGTGTTTGCTCTATATCAAATAAATAAAATCTAAAAAAAAAAAAAAAAAAAAAAAAAAAAGATAAGTCTAAAAAAAAAAAAAGATAGACACTTCTGTTCCCCTTCTTGTCTTTGTCCTGGGGGTGATACCTTCTCATCTTACCCCAGGGTGTAGGTGGTCCATATGAGAGAGGTAGAAGAAGGAATAACATTGCTTCCATAAAAAATGCTTTTATGTAAGGCAACCATTTAATATTTGTATCTAAGTAATTTATTTTTTTAAAGGTTTATTATCTGAGAGAGAGCATGGGAGCAGGGGGAGGGGCAGAGGGAGATGGAGCAAGCAGACTCCCCACTGAGCAGGGAGCCCAATTCCGGGCGGATCCCAGGATCCCGAGATCATGACCTGAGCTGAAATCAAGAGTTGGACACTTAACGGGCTGAGCCATCCAGATGCCCCTATATCCTAGTAATTTAAGCAAAGAATTAATTTCAGCAAAGAGGTAGTTAATTGAGATGTTGACAACAATGCATCTGCATACCTTAGTGTGGGGTGGAGAGCAGTTGTTTGGGGCCGTGGATATCAGTGACCTGTTTTCACCCCCCAACCACCTGTTTATGAGCTGCTTGAGAAGGCAGGAGGAAGCAGGAGTTAGGCACAGCTTCACGTCTCCTAACAGCAGCTGGTTGGCAGCAGGACAGCTCTTTTGAGGGCATCTACCAAAGTCTTCTGGAGAGTGGTTCCATCACAGGTTCCGGGTTGGGTTCTCTGGGACACTCACTCTGAGATGGAGACGAGCTGCTGGAAGTCTGTTAGGGAGCGTTCTCAGGGTCGGCACCTGGGGAAGAGGAAGGAAGGAAGCAGGCCTGGGCAGGAAGTGGTGGGATTAACCAGCTCCTTGGGGAGCTCAGAAGCTGCCCTGGTTTTTCCGAATTTTCAGGTTGCGCTGAGGGGCCAAGGCCTTTATACTCCTGAGTCAACTTGCTCGCTTGCTCATTGGCTTGCAAGGAAGTGGGGTTCCCTGGGGCACAATAGCTTTTTTCAGCCCCTGTAATCCCTGAAGAGGGATGACAGCTGAGGGCATCTGTATGTTGTCAGCCTCCGACAGACCGCCCTTTATCTCTAAACAGGATCTGCGGGGTGCATCCCAGTGGCTCCCGCGGAGAATGAACAGGATCTGTCCTCGAGATAACAGAACATCTGATGTCATGGAGCTCGGCCTTCGTTCCTCTCCGGGCACCCGTTCTTCCTAGCATGGTAGGTAACTGGCTCCGTCTCCTAGACCGCTCTCCCATTTGGGCCGTTTCAGAATAGAGAGGCTCGCGATGGTACTCGAGGTGATGAGGATGATGAGGGAAAGCGTGGGGAGATCCGATTTAGCCATCCATTTGAAAAGGCCAGCCTTCTCCGAATGCACATAAGCGATGCTCCGTTATATTTGCTGACCAAGAGACTGAAGAGAAGAACACAGTTTGAGTCAGTATGTTCCGTACCTGGCAGACCAGGTTTCAGACTGAGGTATCTGCACTGGCAGTGTGGGGCTCATTGCTGTGTCGGGTCCTGGCCCTTGGGGTTATGCTGTCAGTCAGGTAAGTAGGGTAAGGAGCCAGCCTTCCCTTCGCTCGTGGAAAGCATCATGATCCTTGATGTCTCAGGGACTGATGCAGTAGAAGCCAGGATCTAATTTAGTTCAAAAATTTTTCTTCATGAGAGTCATGGAAGGTATTTATCTCTGATCTCCACAAACCATAACTACAGAGCAGTGTCATTCTCTTAAAGATTTTTTTTCTTTCATTTATTTGAGAGAGAGGGCGAATGAGTGGCAGCAGGGGGGGGAGGGGAGGAGCGGGGGGGAGGGACAAGCGGACTCTGTATTGAGCGCAGAGCCCAATGCTGGCTAGATCCCCTGACCCTGAGACTGTGACCAAGAGTCGATGCTCAGCCGACTCTGCCACCCAGATGCCCCAGGGCAGTGTCATTTTATACTCTGTAAAATATGCACTTAGTCCCTTGGCCACATACCGGGGCTAGTGTTTGTCTGATTTCGACCCTTTTCTCTCATCAAACACAAAACAAAGATAGAAAGGTTTTTCAAACTAGTCACCATAAAGAAGCTGTTAAAATAGGCATTTCTTCATGGCAGAAACTAACATGTATAAAAGTAAAAAGATTAATATAGTGAATCTCCCATGTACCTAGCGTCTAGCTTCAATAGTTAACAGTAGCTTGCAAATCTTATTTTACCTAACCACATATTTTTTTTTTCTGGAGTGTTTTAAAGTAAATCCTAATCATCATGTTATTTCACTGGAATGTAAATATAACTTAAAATTTTGCAATAATTCCTTGACATCAGGTAATATTCAAACATTTTTGTCTTAAAAGTGTCCTTGTGGGGTTGGTTTACTAAAGTTGGCATCCAGGTAAGATCCATGCATTACATTTGATTTTTAGGTCTCTTAAGTCCCTTTTATTCTATTCTGTTACACGCTTTTTTTTTTTTTAAATAATGCCATTGATTTGGCTTGTTTGAAAATGAGTTCTTGGCCCTGTAGAATGCTGCACAGTCTGGATGTGGCCGGCTGCTTCCTCAGGTTGTTATTTAACTAGTACCTCCTCCTACTGTTTCTCATGTAAAATAATATTTACATCTTGAGTTATGATTAGATTCATGTTCAATTATTTTAGACAAGAATGCTTCCTAGGTGGTGCGGTGTCCTACCTATTGCGTCTCATCATGTGGGACATTATGTCTGACAATCCCACGTTTCCCAAAGCCTGTTTTGTCCTAGATCGGCAGATTCAGTGGCTCTGACCAATCCCTTCATTAGAAAGCCTTTCATCTTGATGATGCCCTTTCTTTCCTGGGCATGCCATCTCTTCCTGCCTACAAAGGCTCCCCTGATATTCGCAGTATCCACCTGTGAATATAGCCTCGATCCATTTCAAAGTGGCAAAAATGGTAAATCATTCAACCCCATTATCCTCTCTGCACTTATTGGCTGGAATTCTTCTATCCAAACCAAACAAAAACCAAAAAACTTCCCTCATCAGTTATCGGTTAAGAACCCATTTCGGTGCTCTGGTTAAGTGTGTGATATTTATTGTTTGACTTATGTTTACCAAGGGATCTCTAAAGAAAAACATGGTTTAAACATCTACAGCAGCAGAATCTGGAGGACAACCTGGCTGCTGGACTGTGTGCTTGATGCCATCTGTCCCTCCGTGTTCTTTCCGAGGTCAGGTTCTGTCCAGGTGCTTTTAGTCCCATCTCAATGGCAGATCAGCTGGGACGTTGCCCTAGCAGTCCTCTTCTTTCGCCTTTGTCTTTAAATTCTGTCTCCATTGTTTTTATGCCCTGCCTGAAATATATACAGTAGTTTCCCTTATTTTGGAGAAAAAAAAAAATCCTTTTCTTATGCTGTAATGCCTAACGTGCGCTCCTCCTGAGCTGGGCCCACCATCTTTCCAGCTTGATTTCTGTTCATCTCTTCTTATATCTCATGGCTTGACCAGACCAAATCTTCCTACTTCCCATAGGTGGCCTGTGCCTTCCTCCCATCACTTCTTTATTCACACTGTTTCATCTGCCAGAAACATTCTTCCCAACATTTGTCTGATTTCGACCCTTTTCTCTCATCAAACACAAAACAAAGATAGAAAGGTTTTTCAAACTAGTCACCATAAAGAATCTGTTAAAATAGGCATTTCTTCATGGCAGAAACTAACATGTATAAAAGTAAAAAGATTAATATAGTGAATCTCCCATGTACCTAGCATCTAGCTTCAATAGTTAGTTCCTATCCCCCAAAGGCTTGGTTCAAATGCCATGTCTTCATGAAACTCCTTTTTACCTCACCAGAAGAAAAAGATCAAAATCCAAATGCCCAAGAAACATATACCTCTGTGGGACATAATCTACTAAATTTTAGTTGTTTGTTGTTGTTATTGTTGCTGTTTTTTAAGTAGGCTCCACTGCATGGAGCCCAGTGCAAGACGTGAGCTGAGATTTAAGAGTCAGATGCTTAACTGACTGAGCCACGCAGGCGCCCCTTTATTAAACTTTTGAAGAGATCCACTAAATGAAAAAGGATGCAGAGAGACAACAGACATACACAAAGTTTAGTGAAATGGAAAATCAAGAATAAGGAACAGAGAGATGCAAGCTCACTAACTCTTTGGGTTACCAGAGTTGCTGTGACTGAGCCACAGAGCTGAGCTTCCCAAAACCTTGAGAAAATGAGAGAAATGCCCAAGTTACGTGATTTTCACTATTGGAAGAAGTCCCTTCTGTTCTGTAGTGTTTGTTGTAGGAAAGTTTTCTGGGCCCCAATATCTGAAACAAACCTTTCCAGGTGGGGCTATAAATGGGTGGTATAGTGAACGACATTTTACAGCAAGTGCAGAAATAAATTTCGTGTGGCCAGTGCCTATAGCAACATCAGATAAAAGGTAATGCAATCAAAGATAATCTCATGATGAGCTAATCAAGTTTAGTTCAAGTATCAAGGCTTCTGGTGTTCTAGTCTGATCAAAGGAAGTGCAAAATAATTCAAGAAATAAATGGAATGCCAACCTGCATAGGCAGTCATCTCTGTTTATCACCTTTCCAATCCAGTGATAAGAGCTGGGCCAACGAGAGTTCAAATCGAACCCATTGGTAAGAATCTACAATGCTTGATCCCATATGGCTCATGAGGGCAGATGCATATGATTTGAAAACCAAGTAAGCAGATGGTAGGGTTGATAACCTTCAGTGGAAATTGAGAAGTTAATCTGGGTTCTCAGTCAGAGGGAAGGTCATTGTGCCTGCAGTTAACTGTAGAGAAGGTTAGGAGTTCCCTAAATAGACTGCTTGTGATTGGCTCTGGAAATTGAACACAAGGGCCTCTAGAAAACATTTGAGAGCCTGGACATTTTTCAGCATGGTTTTTAAAAATTATCCTACAGTAATACTATGACTCAGTAGCTTTCTGACAGAACTAGTTCTCTATGATGTGGCTCCTGTCTGCCTCCATGGGAACACCACCATGTAGCTTGATAAGGAAGCTTTCTTCAAGGAATTACTTCATGTCATCCAAATATTCAGCACTGGATTTTGGAGAGTGTGTGATGAACATACTTGCTTGCTCTACTTTATTTAAGGGGCTTTTTATTCTGGAAGATTTCAAACATACATAAAAGTAGAGCTTCAACAATTAACTACATTTTAATTTGCTTGTTTTTAATTATAACAGTAACACACATGATAGAAGAAAAAAATAAAAAAGTACTGAAAGACATTATGTAAAGTCCCCTCTGCCCTCTATCCCAGCATAACCACTGTTAACAATTTCTTGAGTATCCTTCCCAAAATGTTCTATGCATATAGGTATGCACATTTGTCCTTTGTAAAATGTAAAATACTGCTTTTCTTATATGTGTTTTTCTCCTATATGTACTGTTTTTCACCTTGCTGCTTTTTTTTTTTTTTAAGATTTTATTTATTTATTTGACTGACAGAGATCACAAGTAAGCAGAAAGGCAGGCAGAGAGATAAGAGGAAGCAGGCTCCCTGCTGAACAGAGAGCACGATGTGGGGCTCGATCCCAGGACCCTGGGATCAGGACCTGAGATGAAGACAGAGGCTTGAACCCACTGAGCCACCCAGGCACCCCCACCTTGCTGCTTTTTTAAAGCCCAATAATATACATTGGAGAGATTGCCACATTTCCAAGTATAAATCCACTTCATTCTTTAATCACAGGAATCACTCTTATATACTCCTAACCATATACCTACAGTTATTGATCTTTTAAAAAATTTTTTAAAAGATTTTATTCATTTATTTGACAGAGAAAGGGAGAGAGCACAAGTAAGGGGAGCAGCAGAGGGAGAGGAAGAAGCAGCCTCCCCACTGAGTAGAAGCCCAATGCGGGGTTCAATCCCAGGACCCTGAGGTCATGAACTGAGCCAAAAGCAGACGCTTAACCCGCTGAGCCACCCAGGCGCCCCAGTTGTTCATCTTTCTTTACATATCCTAGTCCTGATCCTTGCACCATCTCTACATATTATTATCCCATTTTACAGATGGGGAAATTGAGGGACAGAACACAAAACTTTGTGTTCTTCACTCCCTCACTAGCCTGCCTCTGTGTAGCACCATGTTGTACCACTGCATGCTAGTCCATCTCAGGGACTGACCATGCTGTCTTTCTGGGGCTGCATGTTTAGGTTGTGCCCAACTTTGCTTGCTTAATAAGAAGAGCTCTGTGACTTCCGATTAAACATGGAAATCTGAACACTCTCCCTCCTGAAGCTCCACCAGTATGACAGTAAAGATGTATGTGTTCATAAACACACACACACACACACACACACACACACACACACACGGAAAACCAACAAGGATAAAGATAACAAGGAAAGAATATGAGGGACTCCTGGGTGGCTCAGTGGGTTAAGCGTTTGCCATCGGCTCAGGTCATGACCGCAGGGTCCTGGGAGTCCAGCATTGGGCTCCTTGCTCGGTGGGGAGCCTGCTTCTCCCTGTACCTGCTGCTCCCCCTGCTTGTGCTCTCTCCCTCTCTGACAAATAATAAATACAATCTTAAAAAAAAAAAAGGAAGAAGATGAAAGTACCGACATTTTAGAAGCTGAAAAGTAGTAGGATGACCAGAGAAAGTTGAAACTTTTGTGGTAATGGGTGAAGCCAAGAGGCAGGTCTGTTGGTGTTTCAGGATCTCAGGAAGCTCAGGGACCTGGAGCCATGGAAAGAAGGAAGGTGTGGCTGAAAACAAGAGAGCTGGGACAAATGTATGAGATGAATACAAATTTAAACAGTCATGAAGCAGAATAGGGAAGGATTTCCTAAAGAAGACACAACAGGCACTAACCATAAGGAAAAGACTAATAAATTCAACCGCTGGAAGAACTCTTCATCCAAAGACACCAGAAAGAGAACACAAATGAAAACCACAGAGTGGGAGAAAGCGTTTGAAACATAGGTAACTAACAAAGTATTCAAAAGCCGTAAAGAATTTCCAACAATAAGAAAATAAGAGAAAGTACAAATTTTAAAAATAAACAAAACATGCCAACATGCTCTTTGCAAAAGGGAAAGTCCAAATAGTTGATAAACGTGTGGGAAGCTATACCCAATGTCATTTTTCATCAAGAAAATGCAAAGTAAAGCCATAATGATATATTTTTACATATCTGGCAAGTGGGCAAAATTTGAGGAATTCTAATGACCTCAATTATCCGCAAGGAAGATACAGACTCTTCTGACACTGTTGGTGGGAATGAATCAGGGACGGGTTCTTGGAGAACAGTTTGGCATTACATGACTAAGTAGTGTAAGTTGTGCGTACCCTCTGACCTAGACCTCCGGCCACTAGCTCTATAACCTTCATTCTGACACCAGTTCTGACCTGACTCCATCCTGTTCTTTCTCAAGCAGCGTAGCTGCCCCTGAGGCCTTCACTCAGCCCCCGGCCTGCCTCCACAGCCAAGGGCACCCACGTGTGCCCTGAGCACCAGGCCATCCGCTCCAGGTGACGACAGACCGCAGAGGCTGCGACTCTTTGGCCTCCCCAGCTTCCCCCGAGCAGGAGAGGATTCGTTTTTGCACAGAAATGAATGATGCCGGTGCCCTTCAAACAGAGAAGCCGCTGCCGCCTGGCACCTCAGGTTTCAAATAGCAAATGTTCCTTCACGCTTCTGAATAAATGCAGCCATCTTTCCTGTTTGATCTGCGTCGCTGTCTTCCCCGCTAAAGGGACGGTAGTGAGACCCGGATCCTCCTGCCACACATCTGGGCTCTCATCCCGACCGGTCGCAGAGTGGATGGGTGGTTGGAGTCCAAAGCTGGTCGGGTTTGACCAACTAATCCTTCTAATCCTCCCAGCTGACCCCGAAGGCACGCTGTGACCTCTGCTGGGGGAGAGGGGGCGTTAAAGCTGAGGGAAGGGCAGAGAGTTCTGATGACAGGCCCCCCGGGCCGGCCCTCTGATAGCCACGGAGAATAAAAGTCCAAACCCCGAGGCTTGACTGCATCTCTTTTTCAGGGGTTGCCCATCCCCAGAAGGTATTAAAGAAAGAGACCTAAAGCCTGGGAGGTTAGAAAACTCATTTTATAAAAACCAGGGCTCTTGCAGCAGGTAATCGTGACATCATGGGAAAGTTGACCCATCAGAATATTTGCTTTGAAAGTCAGTTCTGCCTTACCTCCACGAACAGCTGTGGGGCAGCATCGACAGCATGGCAAGTAGAACGTGTCCCTTTACCGGTTATTTGGTCCAAATCAAACAGCTCTGGGTCTCCACTTGACAGGAGGAGCAAGAAATCACTCTCAGGTTGTGCTTCCCATGGGTGCAGTGAGTCTGTCCAGAAGTTTCGGGAGAAGGCCATCCCGAACGGTGCTGTGGATCCTCCCACGCTAACGGTGTCCACTCCTGAGCCGGTGGGAAGGCGGAGGGCCGTGTTCTTCCCGAACGAGCTTCAGACACAGAGATCTTCAGCTTCATGGCTTTGGGCCTGGCTGTCTGCTTATCCCATCAGAAGTTCTGCTGCTGCAAAGGGAGTCGGGGGGAGAGGAAAGCCACTCCTCAGGCCTGTGCGATCTGACCCGTCTCAGGGACCACACCACTCCTCACTTTCTCAGCCCCCTTGGCCTCTTGGGAGACTGAGCCATGGGTCTCCGACTACAGAAGAGACGAGCAGATCAGAGAGTGCTGTGAGCGAGGGGATGCAGGCCAGGGACCACGGGGCAGCCTCTGGAAGCAGGAAAAGGCAAGGAAACGTTTTCCTGAAGGCTCCAGAAGGAACTCAGCCCAGTCAACAGCTTGATTTATGCCCAGCAAGACCCATTTCAGACTTCTGACCTCCAGAACTGTGAAATAAATTTGTGTCATTTTATTTATTTTATTTTTTTAATTTGAGCATAGTTGGTACATTTCCATTAGTGTCAGCGGTACAACATAGTGATTCAACTTCTCTATGTGTTTTGCCGTGTGCACCACATGTGTAGCCCACCTCTGACCATATGATGCTATTACTGCACCCTTGACTCTATTCCTTAGCTGTGCCTTTTATTTCTGTGACTGACTCATTCCCGAGCTGGAAACCTGTGTCTCCCTCTCCCCTTCACGCATTTTGCCCAACCCCCCTCCTTTCCTCTGGCAACCATCAGCTTGTTCTCTGTATTTATAGGTATGATTCTGCTTTTTGTTTGCTCCTTTGGTTTTTTTTTGGATTCCACTTATGAGTGAAGTCATGCGGCATTTGTTTTTATCAGTCTGACTTACTTCACTTAGCATAATGTCCTGTGGTCCATCCATGGTGGCACAAATGGCAAGATCTCATTCTTTGTTATGGCTGTGTGATATTCCATTGTGTGTGAGGGATGTGTGTGTGTGTGTGTGTGTGTGTGTGTGTGTGTACATTTATAAACATATTCCTTATCTACTCACCTATCAATGGACACTTGCGTTGCTTCTGTATCTTGGCTACTGTAAATAAGGCTGCTATAAACATAGGGTGCTTATATCTTTTCAAATATACATTTTTGTTTTCTTTGGGTAAATCTGTGTAATTTTAAGCCTCCAAGTTTGTGGTCATTTGTTATAGTGGCAACAAGAAACAAACGCAGCTCCTTTCCTCAATGGACAATTGAGCTCTTTGGCCCAGAATTTTGAAAGTAAAATTTTAATGGGATGAGAGAAACCCAGCTCCCCGGGATGCTAAGACCAGGCTGGTGGCCTCCTTAGAAGGGGGAGGGAAAAATATCTGCATTTTCTTCACATGAGCTCACAGCCGGACGTAAGACACAGTTGATCTCTCAGTCACGTGATCCTGTCCCTCAAGAACATCTGAAGTCTTAGTCTGGGGGGTTCTCCTCCAGCAAACCTGGGACCGGCAGCCTGCAGCATAAAGCTTGGGGCCATGCAGGTCTGTGACCAGTGCTTGGATAGCCCATCCTTGGCTGGGTGGGCCTCAGTCACCTGGACAAACACAAAGCCTGCTGACCGATTCTTCCCGAAGAGGAAGATGTTGATGATCTCCTTCGAAGGGTCCCCCGAGGAGAGGCAGGGCTCAGTGGAAACTCAGCAGGACAGTACGTCTCGGCAGAGGGGAACTGAATGTGGGCACGGCAGGGAGGAGGGGTGTTGCTTTGGCTGGTGTGTGGACAGGACAGGGCTCCCCTTCACACTCTCAAGCTGTAAAAATAGGACATTAACAGGCAAGAATTCCACTTAGTTGAATTAGTTGACATCCACTGAGGCTACGTCCTAGATATTGATCATGCTTTGTTTTGCCTTCCTAAGATAACATTATATATCTCTAATGGGAAGGAAAATCTGTCCTCCTTATTTTTCTCATAAAAACAAGTTTTTAAAAAGGTTTTATTTATTCATTTGACAAAGAGAATGAGAGAACACAAGCAGAGAGCACAGCAGAGGGAGAGGGAGAAGCAAGCTCCCCACTAAGCAGGGAGCCCGACATGGGGCTCCATCCCAGGACCCTGGGATCATGACCTGAGCCGAAGGCAGATGCTTAGCGGCTGAGCCAACAAGGTGCCCCTCTCATAAAAACTTAACAAGGTCATCTGGTTAAAGGCGGGTGTATGCATTTCTCATTGCTGCTATAACACATGACCACAAACTTTGTGGCTTAAAACAACACAAATGTATTATCTGACAGTTCCTTCTGGAGACTTGGAGAGAATCTGTTCCTTTTTCCTCTTTCCATTTCCACCCGCACTCCTTGGCTCATGGACCTTCCTGCATCTTCAGAGGCTGTGAGGGCATCACTCCTACCTCCGCTTTCATCTGCCCTGCCTCTGAGTCTCTGGCTTCCCTCTTTCACTTCTAAGCACCTTTGGGGTTGCGCTGAGCCCACCCGGATAATCCGGGACGATTTCCCCATCTCCAGATCCTTGAGTTAATCACACCTGCTTGGTCATTTTTGCCATGAGAGATAACGTCTTCATAGATTGCAGGGGTTATGACCTGGTCATCTTTAGGGGCCATTATTCTGCCTACCATAGCAAGCTACTTTATAAGATTTTTAAAACTTAGCTATAAAACACCTGTTCATGGAATCTTCTTAAGGGGGGTTAGGTTTTTCACAGGTGCCTGACATATAGTAATGACTATTTGCTTCTTTCTCTCACAGCTGTCTCTGTCCATTGGTTCACTCCTGAGTCCTTCCTTTCCAGTAGACAGTCGTTAGGAGATGATTGTACAGTGAAATTCCTCACACTCCTCACGAAGGACCTCCAAGGACCTATGGATAAACACATCCTTGACTGGCCTCCACCCTCCCTGCCCTGGGGTGTGAGGGCCAGCTGCTCAGTCCATTACCAGAGAGAAACCACCCTTGTTTCCAGCCAATCAGAAACACACATGCTTCCAGAAGATGGGGCCAGACATTGCCTTATTTTTCCCTTAGGGTCCGCTGTACTGAGCTTTCCTCCATGAACTCCCAAGAGGGTCCCCACTTTCTCTGCTTCCTCTCCTTCTCTCCTTCCGTCCCCACCCCTTCCCCAAGATCCTGGCTCCATCCCGGCAGCAGTCCACGGGATCATGAGGAACATTCCTCCACCATCCAGGTAGGCAGAGCTAGTTCTTCCCTGCTGCCCTCATTAGTACAAGTCATAAAACTTTCAGGTTCCTGGGACGCCTGGGTGGCTCAGTTGGTTGGACAACTGCTTTCGGCTCAGGTCATGATCCCGGAGTCCCGGGATCGAGTCCCGCATCGGGCTCCCAGCTCCATGGGGAGTCTGCTTCTCCCTCTGACCTTCTCCTCGCTCCTGCTCTCTCACTGTCTCTCTCTCAAATAAATAAATAAAACCTTTAAAAAAAAAAAAAAAAAAAAAACTTTCAGGTTCCTCAGAGCAGGCCATGTACGTGATCACATTTAATATGTCTGACTAGGTTGTCTGTCTTTCCAAGGCCCTCTCTCCACAGGGCAGAGGGAAGGAAGGCTTTAAGGGGGAGAGAAAATTTCATTCTGCCACCAACAAACAAACAATTGAATAAATAAATGAATGGATGAATGTATGAATGAATGATTGATCCAATGTCTTTAACCTCCTCCTGTCTTACACCTCTTAAAACATTGGTAACGTTGGCCTGAAGAATTTGCCTTTACTACAGAGGCCGACCAGCGCCCACCTCTGCTTGCTTATCTCTCCCACGTGCAGCACATACCATCTTTCTGCTCTGACTTTGGCCTCTCAGTGTACGGACGGACACCCTTAACTCTGAGGGCAGTCTGTCTTCTCTTTGGGAATGCTGGACAATATGAAATTCTGTAAATGTCAAGTTGGAAAGTTATTTCATAATTTATGCTCCAGAAATCTCAGTATATTCTCTCAACTCTAATGGTCAAGGGCTGCCCAACTGCTTCTGCCAAAATCTCTTCATTACCACATCTCATATTTCTGAATATTAATTTGGATGCCTAAAGCATGCTCACACCTTCCTGCATAAAATTATGTGCAGTAACTCTCACTTAGCCAGGCTAGCACGTGCCGTAACGTCAGACCTCCACTGGGAATATTCTCCTTTTAGTGATATTTTAGAGAGATTGTAGGCATCTGAGCAAAACTTTTAAAGAGTTCCCTCTTTGAGGAAAGATCTCCTAGAAATATCCTGGTGGGGCTCTTCTGAGAGTCGCTGGGCGATAACAGTGCCAAACTGCATTTCAAGGAGGGTGTGATTGAAGTCAAAAGCTATGTCCTAGGAGAGTAGGGTTCACTCTCAGAAAATCACTTGGAGAAGGCGATTTCTAATCTAGACTGTTTTTATTAGGGGTCTTTGGGCTTAGGTGGAAACAAGAAAAACATCTTCCCTGTGAGCATCTTCTGCTAGGACTGGATTTTCCACCGTAGACTGAAACCATCAGTGGGCATGGCTTCACCAACTACCAATTTATTTGAGTATCAAGCTATGAAGACTTTGAAATCAATTATATTGGCTCTGGTGATTAAAGTGTGTTCAGTCAACTCTGGCATATACTGACTACTTGTAATGCTTGCTGTCACAACCCCTTTATCATCGATGATGCCCTCATTAATAATCAAACTCATATCCAGGTCTGCCTAATGGCCAGTCTGCTGAAGTCAGCCCAGTCAGCCCCCAGCCCTGCAGCTAATGCATCTCTCTTACACTTCTCCCCAGTTTTCCAACATTTGTCTCCAAACTCTGACAGTTTTTCATTCATCAGTGTGACTCAGAAAAGGAAATGTGATGCATAAAATATAAAATTGGCAACAGCGTCAGGAAAGTCACCACTTAAGAAATGAAGCGTGATGTTCCACTTGGCGCTGACCGATGTGAACGGCAGGTTCAAACTTTTGACAAGGTCCAAAACAGAGATGATTTGCGTGACATCAGCAGGATTTCAATTCTAAAGGATCAAGAAGGAGGTCAGCTCAGCTCGGGCACCTGTGAAAAATCAGAAATGCTTTCGAAGGTGAAGGCGCAACCTTCTAGATCAGAATTATCCTACAGAATTTTCCGAGTTGATGGCTGTTCTGAACCTGTCCGTCCAATATGTAGCCACTAGCCACAGTGGCTATGGAGCACTGGAATATGGTGAGTACCAGAGAGCTCATAAGTTTTTAATTTTATTTGATTTTAAATAAGTTAAATTTTTAATTGAAGCATCTTTAACATACAGTGTTATCTTAGTTTCAGGTGTACAACATAATGATTCTACAGTTCTAGGCATTAATCAGTGTCGTCAGCATCTGTCACCCCATAATTTAAGCAGCCACAGCCCAGATCTAATTCAGAAAGTCCTTATAGGGGAGAGGTCTGAGAGAATGGGATGTACGTCACACGTTCCGCAAACTTAACCATTTAGATATGGCCAATCCACAGGCTTACAAGGATAAAGCAGGCCACCTGGTATATAAGCTGGAAGCTGTCTTCCCCCATGTGACCTTGTTTCCACATTTTGGCTGAATGTAATATGTTATGAATGCTTATGTCCAAGTTTTCGGTGGAAACTTAGTGGAATTACTGGGTTTAATCTTTTGAGGAATGAGCTCACTCAAGGGAGGAATGCATCTTTGAATTCCTGGTATCCAAACTCTACTAGGAGAGATGTAGTAAGTTACCAACTTCTCGCTCAGAGATGGCATCCCATCCGTTTTCCTGCATTTTGGAATCGGAAGGGAGATTTCTTACCGGTGGGCCCGGGTTCTGGACCAGGCAAGCTCCCAGGCTGTGGTTGTGAGGCGATCATCCCTGGTTCACGTTTCTCCGTCTTGCTTACGTGGTGCCAGGATAGCTGAAGGGTCCGTAGACAAAAGGACGAGACTGATACAAAGCGAAGGTCAAGCAAAGCTTTATTTCGCGCCAAGCATCGAGAATCAAACTGACCGGCCAGGGCCGTCTCTTGCAAAGAGGCGACCCCTCCCAGTCTCACAGACTAACTTTTATAGAGCAAAGGCCATGTGGTTGAGCCTGGCCACACACAGGTGGCCAATTGAATTATATTCTACCCCATGGTAGTCATCTAATTCAGCCTATGACCTTGGCTAGAATTGGCGCCTTTGCCTGGTGCCCAAAAGGCGGGGCTCACACTCCTTGGCGGGTAATATGTGCGCTTTCCCTTGATTGGACATTTGCACCCGGCCTGGCTCATCCTTGGCGGGTAGGGACGTAATACATGCACTTTTACTGATTGGACGTTTCCACCTGGCCAGACACATCCTTGTATGTAGGCTCCGTTATCAGGGGCTGGCCAGTCATATTTCATCAGTTCTGTTTCTAAGCTCTTTTCTCTTGGGGGAAGGGGCAGGTCCAATCTAAGTTTACTGCATAAACAACAAAATGGCTTGCTCAGGCTAAGTAGGCCCTTATAATAGCCTTGGCCAAAATCCACATCCCAGGCTCTCTGGGTTTCCCATGACATGCTAGTGTAATTGTCATCCTATCAAATGGGGAAATGGGGTTGGTTTGTTACCATCAATTCCTCGTGCTCATGCTGAGGGCTAAAAGCAGACTGCTCTGTGACATGCTGTCATCTTCAGCCAGGAATCGATACCTGTTGTCTATACATTCCACTTCCCTCTTTCTCTTAGAGCAGGACCTCTGATTTGTCGTTGGGAGTTGTCATTTCTCTCTCGGGGTCCTGCTCTTCAGGCTGCCCCTCAGTGGCTCCCAGGCCCCTTGCACGTGGTTCTCCTGAGCTTGGAGGCCTGTCGGCTCTCGCTCTAGCTCGCTCTCTGGGTTTTGCATCTCCAGCCTTATTTTTCGTTGCCACTTCCGGGTAGAAAGATCATTTTCTATGATACAGAAACAAAAGTGTTATTGACTAGTTCTGAGTAGCTCTGTAGTCCTTCCAGCAGGTGCTGACGCCACGCTCCCCCTCAGGCTGGTGAGTCATCTTCCTCGTTCCGTGGCTCTGAGAGACCCACCAAGGCCCTCTCAGTTGACCACGCACTTTTCATAAGCTCCAGTCACTGAGGTCTTTGGAACTTCCTGACATGGCTCTTAAAAGGTCCAGCTCTTCTTGTGTGGCTGGCCGTAGGGAAGTAACCCAAGGACCATTTGCCTGTGGGCGCTGTCTCAGAACTATGCGTGGCGGGGATGCCCCCGTGTTTGTCTTTTCGGCGGAGCCCGGACTGGCTGGCTGCTCTCTGCGGCTGCCCCATCTGCTCTGAGCCAGGCTTCCGCCTCTTACTCAGGCGCTGCAGGGAGGAAGCCCGCTGGACATCTTTTGCCCTCCTCCAACTCTAAATAAGGCTACAAGTATTTTCGAAGTCATCCAAAGTAATTTAGTGCTGGCCAGGGCAGGAAAACAGAGGAGAGGATGAAAAATGACAGAAAAGTGATAAGAAAATTGTAGCGTCTGTGGTTGTCATCCCTGGAGCCTATCGGGACATGATTCGTCCTGCTCTTTCTCGGTCCCTTCATGGGATCAGAAATCAGCCCTCCCCAGCCCTTCCATCCCCACGTTCAAGTGTGGGACACTCATGGGTTTTCCCATCTTCCTTCTCCTTCTTATCTGAACCTTCCTGCCGGCAGTGAAAGATGCAAAGATCAGAATACTTGGTCCACAAATCAGAAGTCCTCTTCAAATCTAGTAACTTCGATCTAGTGACTTTTCTTTTCACTGAGTGTCGTTACCTTCCTCTGCGTTCCTCCTCCCATTTGTATACATGAACTCATCTGCGGGGTGCTGAGCGGCCGTACTGATTTTTGTAGATGCTCCGCTCCTCAGGAGCACGTGGGGTTCTCCCAGTACTCGGTATAACTCTGTGTGTGTATACGACAAAGAGTCTGTTCTGATTCAGGGTAGTAAGAGTCCATAAGGTCGCAATGAGTCCTGCCCCACTTCTCTTGGGGGAAACACGGAGTTAGTTTTCTTGGAGTTTTTTTTTTTTTTAAAGATTTTATTTATTTATTTGACAGACAGAGATCACAAGTAGGCAGAGAAGCAGGCAGAGAGAGAGGAAGGGAAGCAGGCTCCCTGCTGAGCAGAGAGCCCGATGTGGGGCTCGATCCCAGGACCCTGAGATCATGGCCTGAGCCGAAGGCAGAGGCTTTAACCCACTGAGCCACCCAGGTGCTCCTTTTTGGAGTTTTGATCATACTTTCTTTCGTCAGCTGGTCAGTACTTAAGCTTGCTTTCTGTGTGTTTCCTCTAAAAGACAGCTTATTTAATATATCTTGTTAATTAACTACATTGAGCTTACACCACTAGCGTTATAACGCAGGCCTGAAGGAGGCTTTTCTAGCCCACCCGGTTTCCCTGTGAGGCACAGCCCGGCCTTCTTGCACTTAGCGACACTGGTCAGTGCTTCAACTCTACACTCAGGGACATTTTAAACAGCAAAATCAACAAAAAGCACCCAAAAATGCAAGAAACATGACACTAAGTAGATGGCGGGAAGGACCTATGTTTGCATTGTGGTGGCTGAAACAAGCAGGTGGAGCGCTGCCTGGTTTGCCCTGAGCTGGGAACGCGTCACATCAAGGGGTCCACATTTTTGACCGCTCTGCACATCTCAGCAACTGACCACAGAAGCACAGGTATTGATTTGGGGGGTTTTAAATATATTTTAGTGAGTAGGTGAATTCACAAATGAATACTGAAAATCAGCTCTTTACACACAAGTACATACATACATACGTTTATACAAGTGCATATACACATCCGTACATACACACACACATATACACATACAGAACTCCCAGGGCAGATCTCTCTGTCTGTGTTGTAACTGCCATGTCATAGGCCATGACACAAGCCAGGAGCTATGTTATCTGCTTCACCGGTGTACACACCATACCTTACACCGGGCCTGGCACATTGCCCAATGAGGTCAAGCAGATACTTGCAGATGCGACAACCTCTCCATCACGTACTGTGTCCATGCAGAGATACTGCCCAGATATAGTCCGTAAGAATTGCATGTGATTTTATAGCAAACTACCAGGGCCTTTTTAAAGTTGCTCATCACATCTTCACCTTCATTAGATACCTAATTTTTATTATGATTATTACACGGATGTAGCTCTTTGGGGATTGAAACATATATTCGTGTAGTTTCCAAGCCTATAGTGTCTATTGTATGTAAATTGATTGTTGATTCGACCACCATCTGGAATTGCTGTGCAATGTTTGTCACTTTTAATAATGTGATGAATAGGGTAGTTCATTGGCCTAGTTCTGTGTGTTTTGATTCACTAATAATGTGGTTCTGGCTCTGTGGCCATTTGAATTTCAGGGGCCCAAAGAGGAGAGATGAATTCACAAATGTATTTGTTTTTTTTTTTTTTTTTTAAGATTTTATTTATTTATTTGACAGACAGAGATCACAAGTAGTCAGAGAGGTGGGCAGAGAGAGAGAGGAGGAAGCAGGCTCCCTGCTGAGCAGAGAGCTTGATGCGGGACTCGATCCCAGGACCCTGAGATCATGACCTGAGCCGAAGGCAGCGGCTTAACCCACTGAGCCACCCAGGCGCCCCCACAAATGTATTTGTTAAAGAGCTCAAGATATTTTGGAGATGAGAAAATGGGCACATTTCCATCTAGTGGTTAAAAGTAATGTGTGGGGGCCACCTGGGTGGTTCAGATGGTTGAGTGACTGCCTTCAGCTCAGGTCATGATCCCAGAGTCCCAGGATCAAGTCCCGCATTGAGCTCCTAGCTCCATGCGGAGTCTGCTTCTCCCTCTGACCTTCTGTCCTCTCATGCTCTCTCTCTCAAATAAAAAAAAAAAAATCTTAAAAAAAAGGAAAAAAGTAAAATGTGAGAATGTTGAAATGGGTTTGGACCATTTCGGCATACCTAAATGTGAGCTGCTCTTCTTGTGAGGCAGAGGTTGGGGTAAGGAAAAGCGGCAAGATTTGTTAGGGAAAATCTACCAGGCTGACTGTGGAAGATGTTATGTGAAGGTGGCCCAATACAAGCTTTGAATCATGAACTCGAATCCGGATTCCACCTTTACCACTAAACAGCTGGTGTGATTTGGGGCAAGATCTCTGCCGCCCAAGCTCAGCTTCCTCATCTGTAAAGTAGAAATGATACTTAGAGCATAAGCTTATTTTAAGAAGTAAATAAAATGATGCATATAAATCAATTAGCATGATGTCTGACACCTAGGAGCAGTCAGTCAATGATCGGCATCACTATTAAGTCTATTTGAAAGGAGGGATTTTTTATAAGGATTTTATAAGGTTATAAAAAATATAAGGAATAAGAGTGTTGTATGCTTTGGTGCAACAGGATCTACTGAATTATCTAGCAAATAGATAACATAGCAGATAAGAAAGAATCCTAGAGGGACAGCTGGGTGGCACAGTTGGTTTAGCATCTGACTCTTGGTTTCAGCTCAGGTCATGATCTCAGGGACATGGGATCCAACCCCGCGTGGGACTCCACACTTAATGGGGAGTCTGCTTGGGAGTCTCCTTCTCCCTGTCTCCACTGCTCTCGCTCTCACGCTCTCTCTCTCTCAAATAAGTAAATTAAAAAAAAAAAAAAGAGAAAGAAGGAATCCTAGGTAAAATGACTGAGAAGAAAGTTGCATATTTCTGGTTGGCTCTTTTTCAGTGAAAATGCAGAGAGTGTTAACTGGGTCATATTTATTTCCAGCACACCTACCAAAAATAAATGGCGTATGTTTAAAATATATTTTGAATCTTATTCTAATAACAGTATATGATATTGGGGTCTTGTCTGGTGTGCATATGTAGCCTCCTGTAACGGATATCTGGAGGGATAAGAATGTGGGAACTCGAGAAAACAACCATTGGCCACGATGGGGAGTCCCTGCTTCCATGCTCCTCCACCCTCGACACTGGCATTGGTCTTGTGGTTTCTGCCTGCTGTTGTCCCTTCCTATTTCTCATGAGTTGAACATGTCCCCAAAAAGATACATTAAAGTCCTAACAATCAGTACCTGTGAATGTGACCTTCTCTGGAAATAGGATCTTTGCAAGATGGCATCAAGAAGGAGGTAAAGATGGGGTCACACTGGAGGAGACTGAGTCCCTGATCCATGTGACCGGTGTCTTCATGAGAAGAGCAGAGGAGACGCACGGAGAGTGCAACATGAAGACGCAGGCACACACAGAGGGAAGAGGATGGGAAATCACGGTGTAACGCCGCAGGGAGAGGCTCGTGTGCCACGTCTACAAGCTAAGGAAGGCCAGGGATGGCCAGAAGCGCAGGAAGCTGGGAGAGAGGCCCAGATTCTCTCCTGGCGCCTTCAGAGAGCATCGTGCTGCTGACACCTGGGTGCTGGAGTTCTGGCCTGCAGAACCGGGAGAGGGCACATTTCTATTGCTTTAACCAGTCCATGGTGCTTTTTCAAAGCAGCCTTGGAAAACGATACACTATTCCTCATGGAGCTCCAGGGTGGCTGGGTGGTGGGAGTTTATCTGAGCACTTGATTCCCTGAAATTCTAACCCTGCAACATTGTAGCAAGCTGCCTCTATAGGAGAGGGATGAAAGGACTGAAATCATTTATGTTCAGAACACATTGGGCAACAGGCGATGTAGAAAGAATTTAAACATTTAGGATGTCCTGACAATGCCCGTGGCGGGGTGGGGAGAGATGGGGATTTTCCCTCTGGGTGGCTGAGAGCCAGCTTCCGAAGCCTGGGAGGCAGCTCATCTGTCTGCCTCTGTGTTCATAAGGACAGCATTCAGTCTGCCTCTGTGTTCATAAGGACAGCATTCATTTAATCTGCCCATGCCTGATCTTACACGGAAATTTCCAGGACATGTGCCTTGTTCTCTCCTCTCCTTCCCTACTCCTCTCCACTACTGCAGCAGCCAGAAACTCCATCCCAGTATAAGATCCACTCTGCTCTCCCGGAGTCAAGAGGACATGGAGCTCAAGCTCTCAGGCTTTGAAGTAGCCTCTCTCAGTTAACATACACCCTGCTTACATCCGCGATATGTTAACCCGACTGATTTGGATTTGGGAAATGCCCAATCATCCCATTGACACAGAGCCTGAAATAAGAAGCCAGTGCCAGATCCCTTACGCAACAGGGACTCCCTTGGCAGCATAAAGCTTGCAATTGAAGGCAGTTCCGCTAGATGGAGCTCTGCTGAAGAGTAGGCCTTGACTTCCCGGTCAGTACTGGCAGTTTCAGGGCAATTCCGGAATGAATGAGAATCTCCAAAGGGTAGCCCTGAACTGCTCTGGACAGCTAGCTTTAGAAGCCCACTGTACTTACCCTCAAATGTTTGACTTAATCTTCAGTTTGGACAGAGCCTCTGACTGCTCATCTGTGGGTGGGTTTCTCCTACCTTCCCCTCATTGAAGGGTTCCAGATAAACCCAAGCAAACCTCAAGGTCACATGGAAACCAGTGAAAGGAGGCTCTCAGGGCCCTGGGGCCGTAATGCAGGAAGCGATACCCAACCAGGCTAGCCGAGTGCCTGACAGGGAGAGCATGGCCGGCATCTCATCAGCCGATGCCATCTGGCCCTGGCTAGACGGAAGGGGCAATCTGTGCCTGTTAATAACCTTCTGGAACACTCAGAGTGACCAGCTGAGAAGATGGGATGGATTGACATGACAGAGTGAAGTGCGTTTCTAGTTGGACAAGGAAAAGAACCTGTACAGGCTCCGCCCATAGAGATCCCTGTGAGTGTTTCAACATGGGAATACAGCCGGGCACCACGTAAAAACAAGAGAGACTAAATAAAGAGTAAGAAAACCGAGATGAGCTCTTTGGCTACCACCACTGTATACCTTGAAAGGAGCTTCCCCTTTGCATTGGCCACAGAAGACTGGTTTTACTAAGCAACAAAGGTTCTTTTGAACACCAGCCTCACGACATCCTCCTAATCCTCAATTTCCTTGACCGGGAGTTGGAAAAATTTGTTCTTTCCTTGTGAGATCACACTGAGGCTTGGAAATAAAGCACTGAACTTTCTAGCGAAGGGCCTGGTGTATGGCAGCTCCTCAATAAATAAATTTCTCCTCTTCCTGCTGTTCTTCTCAGAACTCAGAGGAGACAAGGGCCCTGCAAACACAAGGGATGGACGTAGTCATTACACATGAATCACCAAAGCAAAGCTGCTGAATACTTGAGGGTAGATTTTTGCCACAGGTCCAACGAGAGAGCATCCCGTTCTCTCCACCTTCATTAGCATCAGCGGTGATTATTGGTTTATGAATGGTGGGGAACGGAGCCCAGGGCTCCCTGCTGCCCGCCAGTCTGCCAGCTCAGTGACTGTGAGGAAGGACCCAGAATGACAAAGCCAGGTGTGCTGACTTCCCCCAGATGATCTGGGCGCTGGAGCCTGGGCAGCAGCGGCCATTTTCAGCCTTCTCCAGGACACTGATGTAGACAAACCTGGAACAGGGCACTTTCCCCTTCTCCCGAATTTCCTTCTTTCCTCCCCCATAAATGTTACAGGCCTCCCTCTTTCTTCCCTTTTTTTCTCCATCAAAACTTAATCTTTTTTTCTCCATCAAACTTGTTTTTTTCCTCCATCAAAACTTAATCTTGAGGAAAAACTGATTATCAATAACTTTAAGTCAACAGATGTTTGTAAACTGCTCTCTCTCTCTCTAGATAAGATGTTCCTCATTTATTCACCACCAAGAAGGTGGCGTAAGTGCTCTGGAAAGCAGGGATCTTGTGGTGTCACTGACATCACCCCAGAGGACGCCTTTGCTCTTTGCTCTGTCTAGGTTGTTGGAAACGTATTTCTCGAGGCCTTCCTCAGGAACAGGTGGAGGTTTGTAATAGTTTGGTATCTGCTGCTGGAATTCCTGAAATACAGCAAATATCTGTAAACAAAGCATTGGAAATGAAATACAAAATGCTTGGCATTTGGTGTATTTTTAAAACTTTATTTACCCATTTCTTTCCTCCTTTGCCAGTTGTTAGAGTTGCCAAGCAGCTCTTTAAGATTGGGCCTGGGCCCACCTCTCAGATCGCAACCCTGGCTCAAGGAAAACATCATCTGAATTCAAACAAGCCAAATGTGTATTTGTGCCTGCTTGAATATCCAGACTTTGTTCTACACCTTCGTCAAACACGTCACCTTAGGATGTGGGACACGCGCTGGGAGGCAAACAGGGGAATAGCCAATGCGGAGCTCCGTTCGCCGGCATTCTCGGCTCCCTCTGCTGCAGCAGGGGCTGCTGCTCGGGCTCACCCTTTGTTCTCGTGGGGGCAGAGACAGAGCCTCACAACCCTCCTCCACGCAGCTGTTTGAGAGCGGGCCTTGAGATGAGACTCTGATCGGAGTTTAATGTGGGTGCCCAATGGGAAGGCCAAAGCCACCTACCAATTGTTAGATTCTTTAAGACAATGCAGAGTAGATGTTTCAAAACAGACGACAGGTTGCCCCTAAAATTCCTCCCAACTCCACTGTTGGCTGAGCCCTTAAATTCTGTCATTAGACTATCCATCCCTAGTCTGTAGTCTTGGTGCCTACAGGGCAAACACTGTACTGAGTCCCCATCATATGCTAACTCATTTGTTTTTCATGATCTGCTATTATCCCCTTCTTATAAATAAAAAAACCAAGGCTCAGAGATTGAAACCCCTGAGATCAGACAGCTAGTAAGTGGCAGAGCCAGGATTATCAAAATTAGATCTATTTTTCACCCCTCTCCAAGACCTTGCTTTCTGCGCCGTGCCACACAGGCTTCAGTGGGTGAGGACGGAGAAGGAGCCCGGGAAAGGGAACATGGGAGGCAGAAGATTTCATCTCACAGGGAGAAGAGAACAGAAGGAAGGCTGCAGGCTTCCCAGGCCTGAAGAAATTCCTCAGGCTGGCCTTGGGTTGGAAGAAGAGAACCTGAGGAGAGGCTGGCATTCCCCCCAGAATCAAGGTGCCTGCCTCCCACAGGATTCAGCAGGCTCTTTCTTCGGCAGCCACCTGAGAAGCAGATGCAAGCATCTGCTGTACGATCACGTAACCGGAGAAGTGTTAGCATCGACGTTGGTGCTGTTGTTACTACAAAATTATGTAGCCATGCTCTCTGAAAAAGTGAAGGTTACCTTTGATGGGTGGGCGGAAACTCCCAGAATGCTGTACCTTCTCCAGCAGTGGCCTGGAGCACATCACACCCATGGTGGCTTCTTTTAACAACTCCCCTACCATAGTGTACAGTTAATTTGAGTCATCTCATGAAATTAAAGAAAAACCAGTAATGGCAGGGAAAGAAATGCAGACAATGAATTTTTTCTTTTATTAAGCTTCACATACATAATCATGGCAGTTAAATATGTACGAGTCAATTAGTAAATGAATAGTATATTATCATAAAAGGGGGGAATGGGGGGGTAAATACTTATCAGTCTTTTTTTTTTCTTTAAAGAAAAGGGAGAACTTTTTGCCATATGTTAGGAACAAATGGAACATTACAGTTTTTGTCTTTGAGACTTCTGCAGACTTGTCAGTGATTTCATCAAAATTGATCCCGAATAGTCACATTCAATAGGCAGCATTGTCGGATTTGTCAGTGTGTCTCATAGTTCATTGAGGAATGTTTTTTACTCATTTTAATTTCTAAAGTTTTCTCACCTTTTAAAATTGAAGTATAGTTGATAGACTGTGAAGTTTATTTTTACCTGTAACAAGAGACATGTAAGCAGTTAAGGAAAGCCTGAAGCGTGAGGATAAAATTGGCGGAGACACTTACCAATCCCATGTCACAGCGAATTCCAGAAAAGGCAAGTTAGTTCACATCATTGTTCCTACAGAACCAATTCTAGCAGCTTGCTTTCTTTCTTTCTTTCTTTCTTTCTTTCTTTCTTTTTTTAAAATATTTTATTTATTTATTTGAGAGAGAGAGAGAGAGCAAGAATGAGAGACAGCGTGAGAGGGGAGAGGTCAGAGGGAGAAGCAGACTTCCTGTGGAGCCGGGAGCCTGATGTGGGACTCAGTCCTGGGACTCCAGGATCATGACCTGAGCCGAAGGCAGTTGCTTAACCAATGGAGACACCCAAGCACCCAATTCGATTCTAGCAGCTTTCAAATGTCCTCTAGGTTGAAAAATTTTTGCCAAAAACCGATCCCCTGGAAATTTAGCACAGATTTCTATTGTATTTGGTTCTCAAATTTACAATGCAAAAATAGAGAAAGTGTCCGAATGACAGCAAATAGGGACTTATTTGAGCCATTGTGTTCTTGTCCAGTTCTTGGAGAAACTGACTCAGGCTTCAAACACTGCCCTGTTAATTTCCCCAGGCAATGTCAGACTGGCACGTCTGCTTGTTTCTCCTAACATTTCTTCCTTACCTTTGATTCTTTTTTCTATTTATTTACTTTTTGTTTTGTTTTGTTTTGTTTTTGGCAGAAGTCGTAGTCCTCTCCACAGTTCCTTTGCACTGATCTTGAGGAATCATTTTAAAGTGTTGTGTGCCCTTTTTAAGGTCGATCCTGCCAGTTTGCAAATATTTCTGCATGGTTCCATACGACAACAGGATTAAAGTCACTCAAGTCCATGCCTCTGTCTATGAGGGCTCGCACTGTCTTCTTCTTATCCACTATTTGGAAACAAAGCCATGTGCTAAGTTAACTCCCATACGGAATACTAGTATTTTTTAAAGGATAAAGAATATGAATGTGCTAATTTGGGTTTAAGATTATTCAGGGCAGGGCGCCTGGGTTGGCTCAGTGGGTTGAGACTCTGCCTTCAGCTCAGGTCATGATCTCGGTGTCCTGGGATGGAGCCCCACGTCGGGCTCTCTGCTCGGCGGGGAGCCTGTTTCCCCCTGCCCCGCCTACTCTCTCTGCCTACTTGTGCTCTCTGTCAAATAAAAATCTTTAAAAAATAATAATAATAAGGGCGCCTGGGTGGCTCAGTGGGTTAAGCCGCTGACTTTGGCTCAGGTCGTGCTCTCAGGGTCCTGGGGTCGAGTCCCATATTGGGCTCTCTGCTCAGTGGGGAGCCTGCTTCCCTCTCTCTCTGCCTGCCTCTCTGCCTACTTGTGATCTCTCTCTGTCAAAATAAATGAATAAAATCTCTTAAAAAAATCCCTATAAAAAAAAATAATAGTAAAAAGATTATTCAGGGCAGAACACTGTGTCACTAATGTTATTTAGAATTGCCAGTGCACGGCGAGTGAAAAGCAGACCAACTTTTAGATGGTTCGACCATGTTTTAAAATTTCACTGCCCCGGCACGGGTTCAGATCTCATGAACATCCTGTTCTGAGACTCTTACAACCTCATAACTTCTTGCTGTCAAGCTGGCTTCGTTAAATAGGATTGAACATTTAAAAACTAAAATCCCACAGGTTGATTTTCTCCCAGTCAAGCTGTAACCCCCTTACCTGGGAAGGGGCCCATGGATATCAGGGCCCAGCTGCATCCTGCTGGGATCAAGGCCAGCTATTTGCAGGGAATATAGGGCTCCTTCTGGGCCTCCCCTCCAGCATCCTGCAAATTCTCTTCTTCCTGGCATCTGCAGAGTGGCATTCTCGTCTCTGTGCAACTACTAATTAGCTGTGGGATCTCGGAACAAAAACTTTTCCTCCTGCTTGCTTACAAGCAAGCGTTTCACGGAGTCATGTCTAAGGCTCCTTCTAATGTCCTCAGACACTGGCTATGAGGGCACATGACCTTGGCCGCCCATCCCGGGCTTCTGCACGTGGTGCCAGTGCAGTAAAAGGTCAGCTTCTGGCAGTCCCTCTTCAAATTGTTCCTTGTACACCATCCCAGGGACACTGCTGACTGTTCAGACTGTCACATTTCCTTGTTTGGCATCTTCAGAACCCCTGGTCTTCGGAGACTTCCAAATGGCTTTCTTTAACCGTCAGAGCTGGATTTCCTGGGCAGCAACGTTCTTATTTGTCATGGCACTGGCCTCAGAATGTGCAGGAATGATTTCTAAAAGACATTGCCAACCTGTCCTGGGCCCGCACTCCTGTTCCATGCCCACTGCACACCAACCGTGGGGAAGGGAGGGGTGGACTGGCTATACCCCTTTCACAGGTGGGGACGCCAAGGTGCCGAGGCTTGAAACGCATGACCATGGCGGTGCCTGCAGGGTCAGGACTGGGACGAAAGCCCTCCGATCCCCATTGTCCTATTTACTCCTCTAACCCCGACTCCAAGATGCTGAGCTCAGGCTTGGCCCAGGCCCAGTCACACTAGCTATACAACCGCTACCCAGCGTGCCTTCGGCTGCACAGGAGGAACTGACCCCATGCCTTGTGGCTAAGAATTTATGATTCAAAAATCATAAGATTTGTACACTGAGCATTAAGACGTCTGTAAAGATGTTAAAAAGTAGTGATAGCATGGTAATAGCTTATTTTTATGACTTTGTATATTTTTATATCAGGACATAAAAATCTCTTCCCTGTGTTTGGCAGCAACATATTTAGGAATTGGTTCCCCCAAAAAGCTGTAGACCAGAGATGGTGAGCATGTGGCATCTGCCTGATAGTCTTTGGGGATGTCTGTGGTAGACGGTGACTCTGTCGTGGCTCTCTTTCCACTTAGCACAGATGCGGTCTCAGAATCTTTCCTAACACAGCGTGCCACGCAGTCACATAATTTACACCAGATTCCAAATAGTGGGCCAAGCTGAACTTGCCATCCCTGCTACACATCTGGGCCTGATTATTCTAGAAAATGGAGGAAGAGTGAAATTTTGGTGGTTTGCCCTTTCAGGGCGCTGCTCCTTGGTGTATCTTTTCTTTTCTCCCTTCACATCTCCCCCCAGTCCCCAAACAGGTGCTAAGGTCAACCGATGGCCAGGAAGTAGGTAATCCTGGTTGGAAACAGAAGTTACACAACTGAGATAGAGAAAACGTTTGCAGAGTGATGGTGGGTTACTCTGTAGGGGACCCCTTCACCACGCACAGCTTGCCGCCCACCTCTTGCAGAGCCCCAGAGCAGGTGTTCTTTGTAAGACACCCCAACCAGGCAGATGATTCTGATGCTCCCCACCCATGCTCCCGCCAGGAATCACAGCTTGAGAAATGATCTCTTGGTGATATTTGCCATTTCTCAGAGGATTGAGTCTTGAAGATTGCGTTAAATGATTTAGAAATTCTTCGTGGGAAAACTCAGCCATAGGAGTAAGTGGTGAGCGGCTATTTTGAGCACCAGTGATGATCTCCTCTCCTGGCATCCACTCCCCCAGTGCCAGCAGTAGATAATTCCAGAACTAAGAACCTGAGGGGAGCCTGGAGCCCTGAGCTGGGTTGAATAATGTCTCCCTAAAATTTCGTGTCCACTCAGAACGTCAGAATGTAATTAAGATAAGGATTGAGGTGACAATGTACAGAGTTCAGGTGGGCCCAGAATCGAATGAGAGTGACCTTAGGGGAGACAGAAGAGGGTGTACAGAGACACGCAAAAGAAGGCCACGTGACAACAGAAGGAAAGATCGCGGGGATGAGTGACAAGCCGGAAACTGCCACGGAAATTGCCGAGGCAGTCTTGCTCAAAGAGCAGCTGTGGGAGGAAACAATGAGCAGCGAGGTGTTGCTTGTAGGGGACAGAGTCACCCCCTTGGCGGTGCGGTGCGCTGTGCATATGACCCACAGCCCACAGCAGCTCCGTGAGCTCTGGCGCCCAGCAAATGGCCTGGGAGAGGTGGTGGTGGGAGGGGCACTGGGTGCAAGAAATGTGGTCATAAAATGTAAAACGTGAGATCCTTTGTAAGCAGCGGTCCTAAGTGGCTGAAGGATGGTGGGGGATGGGGGTGCAGTCTCTTCCCTTGCTCCGTGGCTAAACAGATCTCTGACAGGCACTTCCCTCACTTGTCTGCTCCCAGGTTGGGAGGACACAGTGAATTAGGCCATTTTGCCTGAGAAAGCTGCTTTAACAGCCGGCAGCTCAGAAGATAATACAAAAGTATTTGTCTTTCTCGTGTTTGATATATTTTTCAAGGATATATTTATTATTTTTTGAGAGCTCCTGGACACAATCCATATTTCGTTTTCAGGAAGAAAAATCCTCAAGTCTTCTTGCCTTTTCCTTAATTTACAGTTATCACTGAAAATAATAGAAAAGCATTAGCAACCTATGTTGTGTATTTTCATAAACTTAATCAGTTGGTCTGTAATCTTTTATCCCCTTTGGAAAGGACAAAGACCTTTTCCAATAAAGAAGTGTTCTCTTTATTGAAGATTTAAATCTTCATGGCATTGTTTGCTCCCCATTGGTGGACTGGAAAGAGGCCAGTTTCAGGGCACTGGTAGATTCTAGGCAGAACACAACCCAATCTCCTCGCGCTCCCGGGTGGCAGGGGCTGGGATCTGCAAACCTCGGGAAGGGGAGGATCAACAGAAGCAAGTGAAAAGGAGGACAGAACACCTGCCTGCAGTGTCTTTGCGTCCTGGGGGCCTCCAGGCCGCATTTCCCTCCCCCTTCCCTGGAGCGCAGCCCACCTGCGCCCTGCTCATCTGCCTCTTCGCTTCTCTTATCTAAGGATGACTCAGAGGCGCCTCTGAGCCAAGGAATTTCTGCAGCCTGGAATGGCGGCCATTCCATCTCCGTAGCAATAAAATGCAGATGGAGGAAGGCCTTTGTGCGTGGAGAGAACAGGCAGTGAGGCTTCGGCTCTGGGTTTCCAACAAAGGCAGCAGCTACATACGTCATGCTGCACAAAGGGCTGGCCTGCGCAGATAGATTGAAATCTTGGGACTGCTCGAATCTGCTTCCTCGTAGCCTCCGCAGCCTGTCCCATGAGAGGAAGGAGCCACGTAGAAGCCCAGAACACGGCTGAAATGTTGCTACCTTAACATGGGTTCTAAGAGGGGCCGTTTTGTATTTGTTAGACATGCACCAAACACAGGCCTTGTTTTCATGATTCCTGAACCGCATTTTGATACATCGGAGTGGTTTGGGGGGTTTATTCTAAATCAAGGTTCATCCCCCCCCACCCCCCCGCTGCCCTTTCCCAGAATGCTGTAGAAAGTCAGTCCCTACAGAAAGATGGTACCTTTCAAAAGTCAGAAGAGACCCACAGAGCTGCCCGAGAAACAGCCATACTGCAGGGTGGGGAGAAGGGTAGTTGCCTCCACGGTGAAGGGTTAAAGGGGAGCGATCATGACCTGGTCTAGACCAGACCCGGATCTTCTACTAACGAGCTATTAACTATTGACTAGCTCTTAGCTGGAGAATCACTGGACTCTAGTTAGCTCGCCTGCTAGGCTAGGCAGGTGTCCCCTGTGACCACCCAGGTCCCACCTCTTCCTAGTAATTCCTGATCTTGAAACCCATTTAGTGCCCGGGTTACCCTCAGACCACTGGACAGATGCCCCATGGTTCTCTTGGATGGTTCAAACACCTCTCGGCCCTGAAAAGCTTGTAAATGAAAAGCAGAGAACTTCTAGCTTGCCGGTGTCCCTTCCCAAATAGTAAGCTTGAAAAACAGGTCCCTTTCCTGAGGAGTGGAGAAAATAAATCAGTTAGAAATAAGAGGGTGACGGTTCAGGGCAGGCGAGAATTTACAAGGGGCTGTGTCAGGAGGGCTGTTGAGGAGGAGGCCTGTGGCTTTCCTCCCCATAAATTGTCACAAAGCTATAGAAGCAAACTAATAATCGTGTTGTCTACTACGGGACTACGTCTGCTGCAGCTGAGAGGGGCGGCGAGAGGAATAGACTACCCTCAGCTTCCAGTTATGCTATGATGATTGTTTAAATTTTATTGAGTAAATAATTATCTCTGAATTGAACAAGGAACAAAGCACAGCCTAATTCCCATTACTCGTCTGTCGAGGTAAGACTTAAGTATGTATTTTACACATGTGTTTTTTGTTTTTGTTTTTGTTTTTTTAATTTAACGCCCTGATTCAGCAGAAGGCGTGAGCTACTCATACCTCCCAGGGGATAAAGGACTTGTTCTTTTGGTAAATTAGGTATTTGTTTTCCTCTCTTGTTAGAATCTTTGTTTTGGGTTCTTAATTTATTTTGAACCAAAGGCAAGAAGGGAGAAGAATATGCAGGTGTTTCATGGAGACCTATGTGAGAATGGGTGTGTTTGTGGGGGGTGGGGGGAAGCAAGTCCAGTGGTTTCCATGGGTCTGGGTCACCAAAGAGGGACATAAATGTTGCTTTGAACCAGGAGGGAGGCATACAGCAGAGCTTTGGACATACTGATTTGTCTTTTAAAAGGACTAGTTAGTGAGGCCTCTTACAATGTCTGTGCTGGGCTGAAAACAAAGGCTTTGTGGACAATAATAGGAGACATGACACTGAGGTAAAATGAAGAGGTGGACAGTGTTTCCCCCTTTGATTATAAGCAGTCACATCAAACCATTATACATGTGGCTGGTGTTGATTCTGCTGTCAATTCAGATGAGAGCTCTCTCTAATTCATTGTAGGAATGGGTCAGCTTCTGGGGTGCTGACTGCTGAAGTACGGTTTCCTACTCTTGTTCGTGATTACATCTGGATTTTCTTCCCACCCAGTACACGTTTAGGGAGTTGAAATCGCGATGGCCAGAAATGTGGGTGATTACGGTGACTTGGGACTAAATAGTAGAGCTCTGTCCTACGCCGGTGTGGTGGGGGTGTGGGCCGTGGAGCTTCTGGAGGGAGATGCCAGAGAACTCAGAGATGGGATCCCTTGGTGAAGTTGGAAAACTATATATTGTCACGCTTTGAACAGGTTTAGATAAAGCTGAGCCATTTGGTAGTGAAAATGTTGGGCTACATATGGATTTCCTCATCCTAGGACACCACTCTCTAAAAAACCCTTTTGTCTTGGTTTATAACTAAGCCCAATGCTTCTTGGGAAAAGGAGAAAAAAATAGGTAGATTTTGTGCTTTCCTTCATCTTTGCTGGCTAAGCCATCTTGTTCTAGTTGGAATCCCCTGGGAGTGTGAACCGCTAGGCCTAGCTGCCGGTCCAGGAGCCCCTTACCTGACAGTGTACCTGTCCCCCAGCTGCTTAGAGCTGCTCGCCGAGAGAGCTGGGTTGGCACATGGGCGCTGCCTTACCCAGGGGAGGGGTGGGGTAGCCCCTACTCCCATAAGCACTCTTCCATGTGGCCAGCAGCCTGGGACTGGTGAGCCACCAGGGGACAATGACAGGAGGACATCAAGATGGGATAACTCTGCCTCACAGCTTGTGTTCCAGAGCTTTCTTCAGGTTGAGTGATCTTAGGCTTCAGGAAATCCTCGGACAGTTTTGTGTAAGAGATGACGGTGGCCTTCTGGCTGGAGTCCTGTATTTAGGAGTGGAGGTATGATCTTCTCATTGGCGAGCGAGGTACTTAAGATTTACTCCAGGTGGGTCAGGGAAGTAGGATCCGTACTTCTTTTTAAAATTCATTCATTCATTCACTCATTCATCCATTCATTTGAGAGAGAGAAAGAGCACTTGTGAGAGAGTAGGGACGGGGCAGGGAGAGGGACAACCCGAATCTCCATTGAGCCTGGAGCCCCATGCAGGGCTTGATCCCATGACTGAAATCCAGAACTGAACGCTTCCCCGACTGAGCCACCTATAGGTGTCCCAGGATCCGGCCTCCTTAACCAGCTAACCCCAGCGTGCTGCTGCCGTGTAGGGGAATGGCATAGGACCCAGCCGAGGCAGCTGAAACCGGGAAAACAGCACAGTCTCCAAGAAAAGACTTGTTACCAAAGCCAAAGCTTAAGGCAGTAATAACAACTTTGATTTATAACGAGAACTATTTGTACATAATTACTAAAATATTGATTGCACATTCAGCAGTATGCTTAAATTAACAACAAACCAAATCTGGTAACGGCGCCAAAGGAGTCTTCTTGCAAACAGTCACCATTTAGTTCTTTCTGGCAATAATCTGGTGGGATTTTATGGAGCGCAGTGTAGTCCAGTGTGTGCACTGCCGAAGCCAGTGTGGACACTGTTCAATTTATGGAGTGCTGCATTCATTGACTACGGCTCCTCCTGACCCTAAAAGAGTCCCCAGTTAAAGGCATAAAACAGTAACCATGATACAATGTCGGCTCTGATACAATGCCAGAATGGGGATGGGGGTGCAAATAAATGTGGCAGAAGGGGTCAGGGAAAATACCAAAGACAGACGAGGGGGAGGAGAGAACTCCAGACACAGGAGGAAAAACACCGGACAAGCCGGGATCATTCCAGGGGTTGCTTGCAAGCCGTACTTTGCAGCCAAATTCAAATTTAAATTCATAACCACTAACTTCATATGGCCTTTAAAGTGTGATTGCAGGCTGGTACATCCTGTCTTACTCGGCAGGGCTCCCAGGACCTGCCTCCCATTACCTCCCAGAGCCCCCAACCCACTCTCCCACCCACACCGGCCTCTTTGCCAGGAGGTCACATAGATCAACCGGATCCGTACTCGAGGCCACTGTACTTGTCATTCCCTTTGCCCGCTGTGCTTTTCCCTCCAGTATGCCCACGTATCGTTCCTTCATCTCTTTCAACCTTCACCCACATGTCCACTTCTTGGCGAGCTGTTTTTCCATCTTTCCTATTTATTAAAACACAGCCCTACTCACCAGCAGTGCTCTCTAGCCTCCTTCCCTGAGTTACATTTCTGGATAGTATGCTCTGTATTTGACTTACTTGCTACAGTCTATTTTGTAATCTATGTGTGGGCGGGGCCTTTTGTCTCTTCTGTCCGTGGCTATATTCTCCCAGCCTAGAAAGGTAGTTGACTCGTGGCGAATATTAAAAACATATTTGTTCAGGGAATAAAGTGACCTCCTCAGCTATGTCTAATTGGCTGTCTCAACCCCTCATCAAGGGGCATTGTCTTTAACTTTTACAATTCTGTTTTTCATTTTTCACATTGACTTTTTTTTTTTTTTCCCAAAACCTTCCTGGTCATTTTTCTGGTCTCTTACTGCTTGTCTACTTTAATGATCCTTTAATGATCTTCCCCCCGCCCCAACTTTCTACATTGGCTCCATGGTTATTTTATATCTATTTGTGTCTGATAATTTCATTACCTAAAGGATGGAGATTTAATTCTGGGATTCATAGTTTCTGCTGATTCTCACTCATGGTGGCCCGTTTGCTTGTAGGTTTCATGTTTTTTAATTCTGGATTCATTGGTTGATCTTCCTTGGGCAGAATCCTGAGGGCCTTCGATGGGGATGCTTTTATCCAGAGAGGCCTTGAGTTTGCTTCTGCTGAGGGCAGGACAACCGTCCTAGCATAATGCAAGGGTCTCCATTTTTGCTCCTTACCCCCTTTGGCTGCTGGTCTGTCCCGAGGCTCACCATCACCGTGCTGACTATGACATCAGAGCTCAAAGCAGCTCTGCCTCCCGAACTGGCTTCTTCCCTGACGGTCGCATTCTCGGCTCATCTCACTCTCCTCCCTCCCTTACTTCCCTGCGGGAATCTGTTTTACACAGGAGTTAGTGCTATAGTATATGGAACTGCCAGACTAAAGGCAGGGCTTCCTTCCGCTCCCGGGACTGGGCACTGGATTGTCAGCTCTGCAGGCCGCGGGTGCTTCTGGAGCTGTCTCACGACTCTTGATCTCTCAAGCAGGGCACTTGCAAACAGTGTCCAGTATATAAATCCTGCTTTGTTGGTTAATCTGTAAACATCTAATCAGGCGAGTGAACATGCTTCACAGCCGTGGCCCTTTAAGTGAATGCTCTAGATCCGTGTGATCTATGCTCACATTCTCCAGAGCTCCCCTCCCTTTGCACCGCAGGATTACGGCAGTGTTGCCGGTACGATTTCGCCCACCACCACCTCCGAGCCTGTTGCCACCCGTGGTTTGGAGTGGCTGGGCCGGCATCCCGGAGGCCTGTTTGTTTGTCCTAGTATTCATTACTCCTTGGCTCTCGTCCCATCTGCTGCCAGTGTGGAGTTATTTATAACAAACCAGAGAAGCGCTGGTGAGCTTCGAAGTGCTAACTCACATCCTCAGAAAGCCTTGCGCCCCCAAGGACTTTACACGCGGTATCCTCACAGGAAACCCTTCCCTGCTGACCCAGGGGGAAACTCCTGGTTTCCCTGGGAAGTGGCAGCTGCTCCATCCATCAGCTTGGCTGATAAAGCCTTTGCATTTAGATGCACAGTGCTGGCCCACAGAACCTGCCGTGGAACTTGCCCACAGAGGTCATGACAGCTGAATCACAGAGAAGAGCGTTTACACCGCAGGCTTGGGGAATGGAAAGCGCATCTCCAGACTGGGTCCAGAGTGCTGAGTCATGCCCCTCGGGCCAGCACTGCATGGTGTTTTTGAGAGCTCCCAGAAGAAGGGGACACCACTCAAAAGTCACCAGCCCTCCCACCTCCGGGCCTGCCCTGTGCGTTCTGAGACCAGCAGTGCATCCCCCTTGAAATGACTGCGTCAGTGTCACATGCGGGCCGCAATTCATCAGCTCTCACATGTTCGACCCATAAAACTTCATCGCAGCCAGGGTTTCAGTGTTAGACACAGGACAGAGCCAAGTGAAGGTCTTCTGCTGGCCTGACGATGCTCTAACTCAATTAACAAATTCACATGAGTCTACAGGCACAGATCTCTACAGAAATTAGATCAGCTCTGAAAGATATCAGGTCGGAGGTGGAAAAGGTCAATAGTCATTTTAAATGAAATTGAACAAATCATTGGTAGTCAAATCCATACTTCTGTTGGTGTTTGTAGCAAGCAGCATCAGAGACAGGATGTTGGGGAAGGAGCCAAAGAGAAAATGTATGGCCTGGCCAAATTTTGTGCTGAAAATAAATTTTCAGATAAAATGCATTTCTAAGTCTGCCACACCCTATCAAATCACAATGTGGGGGAAGCTGCTAGTAGAAAGCCTGCCCCATCTTCTAGCCTCTGGGAAGGAGTTTCTGCCAGGGAATATCAACATTGCACCACCAGGCCAGTGTTGAAATTCAGTGGGTGCAGGGAGGTGGCGAGTGTGGGCGGTCAGTTTCAAAACAGTTTTGAAACTCCCACGGCTCTTGGCAGCCCGGTTCGATGGTGGCCAGACTCACAGCCGTGGAAGGTTATTCTGATTCTCCTGTTATAAAAAGGCCAGGTCCGGTTCCGGGAGAGCAAAGCAGGCAGTATTGTATTCTTCTGGTTTCATTGCCTTTCTCTTAAACTCAGCACTTGCTGCAAAGTGTGGTCATAGGTTAAAATTTTTCCCTTTGCTTTAAAGGATTCCTTTGTCATTCCCTGAAGGTTAGTCAGAATAAATATTACAACTTGGACTTTAAGCTTAGGACAAGCAGATGGTAACTATTCCGTCACTTTTGTTTCTGGAGAAAGGTAAACAGAGTGCAGTTTGTAGAAATCCTCCGGAACTTGACGGTGTTCTTTGCTAGAGAAACTGGGCTTATGGGTTAGCAGTTTATTCCAAAGAGAATACAGTGTGTTGACATCCTACTTTTGTTCATTAGTGAACATTTTAAGGGTTTTGTTTTGTTTTGTTTTTGGTGTTTATCATGGGATATAAAAATTTCAGGAATAAAAATAAAAACCTTTGAAAGTTGATTAATATTATATCTGTTTCTCTCCTTTTCTCAAGCCTTCAACATCCTGCTCCCCTTCTTAATTCACCCAGAAAATAGAAGAACTTAGCAGAGAACTCCCGAGGTACCACTCCCTCGGTCTACTTGTCGGTCTGTCTCTCTCCTTGTCTACTTGGCCTTCAACTCCCCCTTCCTTCCCTACCTGCTGGTGAGCGCGCTCTCTCTCTGTCTCTCGCTCTCGCTCTCACTCTCGCTCTATCTCGATTAAATAACTAGTATTTTTGAGGGGAAAAAAAAGGCCTATCATCACCATGAAGACAAACCAACGCTGTCCCTGGGGGTTGGCTTTCCAACTTTTAGGGTTGATCACGATACTTACTCTGTTCAAATTTGTCCATGCAAAACTGAGGCAAACAGCGTAAAAAGCAAAATGAGCAAACAGTATGAACTTGCAGAGCTTCAGAGGAAGCAGCACCACTGGCCAATAAACATATCCCTAAATGCTAAAATTAGTAATCAAGGACATGCAAGTTAAAACCCATCAGATTAACAAAACATCTTAGTCCGTCCCACCGAATTGATGAGGCTGTTGGCAGGGGCACTTGAAGACATAGCCTTCTTGAGGAGCAGCTGAGCAAGATCTCCAAAAGTGAATGCTGTGCAGCCATTTTGACCGCAGCCATAGAGGAAACCCAAGGCAACTTGCCCAAGAGTGTGTAGAAGAACATAGATAGCACCATTGTCTTTGATAAGGAAAGATTAGAAACGGCCTAAATATTCATTATCAGAGTTCAGATAAGCAGGCTTCCTGCAGAGCAGGGAGCCTGATGCGGGGTTCGATCCCAGGACCCTGAATCATGACCTGAGCTGAAGGCAGGTGCTTAACATCTGAGCCACCCAGAACACTCTGTTCTTAACAAGGCCTGGCCTCAGGAAAGACTGGTTACCAGAGCCTAACTTACTGGGGTGTTCTCAGAGCCTGGCTGACCTGGGGAAGAGAAATAACCAATGCTGGTGCACACGCTCAACTGTGTCACACCTAAGGGAGAGAACAAAACTGAGAAATGCTTTTGTAGTTTACAATCCAGAGACAGAAGAGTAGAAGACTGACATGTGTCACAGAACTCTGGGTTACTTCCCCTCCCCAACTCCACTCCCGTATGGCAAAAGAGCTATTTATATCCATTCCTCTTATCCAGTACACCACACCTGGCGAACTAGAAAAAAATTATAAGACATACCAAAAGGTGAAAACATACAACCTGAAGAGACAGAACAAGTATCAGAACCAGACATGTCAGGGATGTTGGAATTATCAGACTGTGAATTTTTGAGTAACTGTGATGAATGTGCTAATGGATGAAGTTAACAGCAGGGAAGAACAGATGCGGTGTATGCAGAGAGGTGGGAGTCCTAAGAAAGAACCAGAAAGAAATGCTAGAGATAAAAAACACCATGACATCAATGAAGACCACTTTTGATGGTCTTATTAGTAGGCTGGACTTGGCTGAGGAAAGAACCGCTGAGCTAGAACTATCCATAGAATGCTCTAGAACTGAAAAGCAAAGAGAACAAAAAACTGAAAACAAACAAACAAACCAGTATTCAAGGACTGTGGGACAAGGACAAAAGGTATAACATGCATAATGGGAATAGCAGAAGGAAA